>NW_027555847.1:87079207-87697957 GCF_003287225.1 Phascolarctos cinereus | reverse complement strand
AATAGCTAGCAACACACATTTTCTCAACACCCCTGCCATAAAGAAAATAGCTAGTGTTTATATAGTACTTGAGGATTGGCAAAACACATTACAAATATTATTTCATTTGATCTTCACAAAAATCCTGGGAAGTACATATTATTATTATCCTCATCCCCATTTTAGAGATGAGGAAACTGAGGTAGACAGCAGTTAAGTGACTTGCCAAGATTCATACAGCAAATAAATGTCTAGACTGGATTTGAACTCAGGTCTCTCCTGACTCCAGGTCCAGTGCTGTATTTACTGTGCTATCTAGCTGTCCCAAATTAGATTAGAATTCATATCCTGACTCCAAATCTAGCCCTTTCCCCACGTCTTAGTGCGTTCAATCACAGCAGCCCTGTGAGGTCATTAGTACATACTTTGATGGTCCAGCCATACTGGCCTACCTCATGTAAGCTCCATCACCTATCTTATCCCCATTCCTTTGCTAGCTGTCTCCCATGCCTAAAATACTCTCCCTCCTCACCTTGGCCTCCTAGAAGTCCTGGCCTCTTTCAAGAATAATCTCAAATACTGTCTTTCATAAGAGGTCTTCCCAGCCTTCTTCCTCCCATCCGCACCTGTTAGTGCCTTCCCCTCCGAGGCTACCTGGTATCCATTTTGTATGTATCTAATATGAAACTAGTCATGCTGTCTTCCTCATTGCAACGTCGGTTCCCAAGGACAGGGATTGCACTTCTTTCCCTTGGAGTGCCTGGATTTAGCCCAGTGCCTGATACATCGTAAGTGCTCGGTGAATGCTTGGCATTGGACCAATGAGGAAGGTCAGGGTCAGAAAAGTAAGGACCTTGCCTGGAGTCACACAGCTCTTCAACGGTAGAGCTGGGATTCTAACCCAGGTCTTCTATTGACTCCAAGTGCCCTGCTTTTTCCACCGTACCACACATAGTGCATTCTTAAATTTAGACAGCAGCTAATTCTACTCTCCCCAGTCCCCCAACCTTGCAATATGCCTCACACCAGGTTCCTCAGCTCATTTGGGTGTTTCACAAATTTCTGTTCCAGCCAATGACTGTTAAGACCTAGTGCGATCTGAGGGGCTAGGAGAGTAATGGGCCTGCCCCAATCCAGGGCAAGGTACATTAGGGGCTTGCAAGTCAGCTGACCCTATTTTCTCTCCAGTGTCCATCCTGCCCCTGGGCTCTCGGTTTGATGATGAACTTTATGGTGTGCTGGCGCCACCTGGGGGACTTGGAAGAGAATGTCCTCTTTGCTCAGGGTTCCAGGAGACGCCAGAGGGACCCATTCATTCCCTTTCCTGGAGAATGGGATTGTGGGGAGAAAGTACTTGTCCTTAAGTACTGAAGGCCTCAGTCGAAAGTGGAAGATAGGCCAGCAGAGTTGATTGAGAGGGTAAAGAGGCAAACACTTCAGTCCCTGCTGGGTTGGCCCTGGGGCTGGGCTCAGGCACATAGACTTTGCTTAGTGGGATTTGCGGTTAACTTAAAAAAAAAAGTAGTGCTTCCTAAAAGAGGAGGCCCCCAGCCACCAATCAAGAGAGAACGAGGATTGTGGTTTTCCCTTGGGGTTGTTGCTGTCCCAAGCTCTTATATTTATTTGGCCTGGAGTTTGAGGAACTTGCTGGTTTTCTCCCTTTTCCTCTAGCCCAGCATCTGTAGACTGGTTCTTAGAGCTTGTTGCCTTACACTGATTGTCACAGACCAGGCCAGCCTTGCTCATTTGCCCCTGTGTGTTATAAACTTAAGGGACCCCCTGCCAAAACAAAACAAAACAAAACAAAACTCTCTTTCCTTCTTCCCCACAAAGAAAAAAATTCCACAGCTACTTTTCCCTAGGTTGAACATTGCCCTAGCTCAGACGTCTTTTGAAATGTAAATGCCACTGGAATTATAGAATTTAGAGGTGGAAGAAATTTTAAGAATCATCTATTCTAATCCCCTAATTTAACCAATGGGGAAATTGAGATTTGGAGAGGTGAAGGGACTTGTCCACTGTCTCATTTACTGTAGGAGATTCAGGATTTGAACCCAAGTCCTTTGACTTCAAATCTGGTAGTTTTTCAACTCCCTCCTACCTCAAGGTAAGTGAGTTTATAAACTGAGCCAGGCAGGATGGCACTGGAAGAAGGCTCTGAGAATGTGTAGAAAGAACAGGAAACAGTAGACAAAATTTCAGATTTCAGAATATCCTGATTATAGGACATCACTTTCTTTTCTTTCTTTTTTAAAAAATATGTTTTCTTTTCCCCTCAATTACACGTTAAAAACACTTTAAAAAAACTTTTAAAAAAGTTTTGAGTTCCAAATTCTATCCCTTTCTCCCTCTCTCCCCTCCCCCTTTACTTTCTCAATCAACTCTCCAGGGCTATCTCCCACTTTAAACAGAGGCCTTCAGGACTTAAAGGTCAAGTACTCTTTCTCCACAATCCATTCTCCAGAAAAAGGAATGGGTCCCTCTGGCATCTCCTGGGGCCCTGAGACAGTACACAATTAGATACGGGTTACACATGTGCAATTGTATAAAACATTTTCATATTAGTCATTTGGTACATGAAAGAAAGAAGGTAAAAAATAGGATGCTTCAGTCTGTAGTCAAACAATATCAGTTCTTTCTCTGGAGGCAGACAGTATGCTTCATCATTAGTCTTTTGGGATTTTCTTGGATCATTGTATTGCTGAGAATAGCTAAATCATTCGAAGTTCTTCATTGAACAGTATTGCTGTTACTGTGCACAACATTCTCCTGGTTCTGTTCACTTCACTATGCATCAGATTATGTAAGTCTTCCCAGGTTTTTCTGAAGTCTGCCTGCTTGTCATTTCTTATAGCACAATAGTATTCCATTACATTAATATACCACAACTTGCTCAGCCATTCCCCAATTGATGGGCATCCCTTCAATTTCCAAATCTTGGCCGCCACAAAAAGAGCTGCTCTAAATATTTTTGTTTGTTTGTTTTGTTTTTTGTTGAGGCAATTGGGGCTAAGTGACTTGCCCAGGGTCACACAGCTAGTAAGTGTTATGTGTCTGAGGCTGGATTTGAACTTGAGTCCTCCTGATTCCAGGGCCAATGCTCTATCCACTGCACCACCTAGCTGCCTATAAATATTTTTGTACAGAGAAGTAGGTATCTCTTTCTCTTTCAAGTGAGACAATGATGCTGGCAGTTCCTGAAGGAGGGAGTTGTGATGGTTCCTTATCCCTGATGAGATCACCACCATCCTTCCCTCACCCAAGTTCAGAGTCTTAGAGTCCTGTTAGACTCCTTCCTTTCCCTCATTCACATATCCAGTTACCAAGTCTTCTTGGTACTAGCCCTCCAACCTGTCCCCTTCTTTCATATAGCCACCACCTTAGATCCTATACTAATTACTTCTAGCCCAGACTATTGTCTTAGCCATCTAATTGGTTTCCTGAATCTTGAGTAACTCCCTTCTTCAATACATCCCACACACAGATGCTACAGTGATTTTCCTGAAGTCTGGGTCTGAACATGTCACTCCCTCAGAGAAACTCTAATGGGTCCCTGTTGGCTCTAAGATCAAATGCAAACACCTCTGTTTGATATTTTAAAGGCTTCTCAACCTGACTCCAATTAACATTTCCATGCTTATCATATATTAAATCTTTATCTAGTCTGCAATCCAGTCAAACAAGCCTTCTTGCTGTTCTTCATACACAACATTCCATCTCCTGCCTCTGTTACCTTTGCACAAACTGTCTTCCATGCTTAGCTAGAATGGTCTCCTTCATCACCTATTTCTTAGTTCTCTTCAAAGATTGACTTAACAATTCCTTCTACATAAAGCTTTTCCTGATCCCCCTAGCTGTTAGTTTCTCTCCCCAAAAATGTCCTTGTATTTATTTTATGTATTCTTATATGTACTTTGTATATGATTATATGAGCACATATGGCTCTCCCTATAAATTACAAGGTCCTTGGAGGCAGGAGCCATTTCATTTGTGTCTGTATACCTGGCATAGTCCCTGACATTTAATAAATGCTTATTGATTGTTTGATGAAAATAAAGTCAGAGAGAGCAGCTAGGTTGTACAGTGGATAGAACATCAGCTCTAGAGTCAGTAGGAACTGAGTTCAAATGTGATCTCAATCATTTACTAGCTGTGTGATCCTGGGCAAGTCACTTAACCCCAATTGCCTAAAGAAAAGAAAGAAAAAGAAAATGAAGTTAGAGGACAGAACCCTGATTCTTCCTTCCCAGAGGACTTCTAATCTTAATCTCCTCTCTTTTGACCTCTTGCTTATAGGCTTTTTCAAGAATTCAGGTTTATTTAAGATTACCAACAATCCTATGAAAGTTTCATGAGAGTGTCCAAAAGTTGTTGGTAGGGTCTCATTAGTATGGATAAAGTTAGAAAGACTCCATGTGGATTTGGTAAAGATTGGACCTCCCTGGGATGCTGTTTATTACATCAGATCAAGGACATTTTCTCATCTTTAACCAGAAACTCTACAGTCAATGCATTGATTGTGTATAGATAGACGTGGGTGCTGTTGAGAAATCAAATTGTGGGCTACAACACAGGAGACCACAGAGGTAATCTAGTTCAACTCCCATATTTTAAAGATGAAGAACCTAATGTCCAGAGAAGTCAAGGGACTTGTCCAAAGTCACACAGCTAGTAAATGATGGAACCGATATTCAAACTTAAGTCCCTTGACTCCAACTCCAGTAAATCAACAGGTAATTGGGTGGAGGGGGGCAAACCTTCTCTAGGCTGCCTACCAAGACTGTCTGATATTCCAACATTAGCCATTCCATCCTGTTAATAAGACAATGAGAGAAGTGTTGTGGAGTATTGGGGACAGAGCAGACCTCAGAGCCATGAAAACGTGGGTACACCTCTAGCATAGTTTGGGTGTCACTTAACTTCTCAGTGAATCAGACAATTCGTGGGGGCATCGAGGTGGTACAATAGATAGAGCACCAGCCCTGGAGTCAGAAGGATCTGAGTTCAAATATGGCCTCAGATACTTACTAGCTTTGTAACCCTGGGCAAGTTATGTAACCTCAATTGCCTCCAAATACCACTCCCTCCCCCCCAAAAAACCCCAAAACAAAACGACAACAACAACCTAATTAGCTTTTTGGAAACAGGAACTTCAGAGCCAGTATCAGCCATCAGAGCCTTAGAGTCCTCTTAGACTTTTCCTTTCTTCTGAAGAGTTTATGAGAGGAGGCTTGGGCCAGCCTATAGAACTTTTGATGGCAAGGAAAGAATATCAGTATCCCTGGCTGGAGGGGATACTAGCCCCATGGAAACTGTTGTCAGCACTGGGAAATGCTGGATATCAGGAAGATGAGGACTAAACAAGGGGGAAATGGTTGACCTGGAAAACAGTCTTCTTGAAGAAACTCTGTGTGTGTGTGTGTGTGTGTGTGTGTGTGTAGGTGTTGGGGGAGGCAAATCTTGTTCAGTATAACTTCCTATTGCTTTCTGGGATGCCATCCTCCCAGCTCCTCCTTCCCATGTAGTCTGTCCTCATACCACCTCATCTCCACCCCCTTTCTAATCATCCAAATTCTTTCTCTGGAGCTTGCCAAGCCTATTCCCTTTTCCTTTTTTAGGGTGTTTTGAAACTGGCCCCTCTAAGCCCTGCTCATGAGTGATTTGGACAATAATTATCCGATCTAGAGTCCAAAGCCTTTTTCCTTGACCTAAGGGAAAACTTTTCAACAATCAGAGATGGGCCAAAGTGGAATGGGCTGCCTTGGGAGGTCATATGTTCCCATTACTGCACTGGACATATTCAAGCAAAGGCTGAATGACCATTTGTTAGGGATATTGCAGAGGAAATTTCTAGTTGATTATGAGTGGGACTGGATAAATTCTGGGTTGTTTTTGTTTGTTTGTTTGTTTGTTTTTTCCGGATCTGAGAACCTGAGATTCTCTGGACCTCCATTACTTTCCAGCCCTGAACTCCAGACTTAAAGAAAGGTAAATTGTCAGCATAGTATTTTGTACCATTGAGGTCACAGAGGCTAGTGAGGGAAAGGGATTTCTCAGTGTCACACAATGTCTAGACTAGACCCCAACTCCTAGGCCAACACAATCTCCTTGGCTCCACTCTGTCTCCCACCTCCCCCCAAAGAGAATCCAATACCCATCAAGTTCACCTGCCCATGACAAAAACAGGATTTCCTGGGGGGTTTGCTTTGTATAGCAGATCCTGCCCTGGACACTGAACCCTGGGTTCCAGAGTCATCCTCTCTGGAAGGGAAGGTTTTGATGTTATGCCTAGTCCATTTGTAGCTTTTTCTCCTTCTATTAGGCAATAATATATCCATTAAAGGAGATGAGCTTCGGTAGTGAAGTCAGAAGCCTGGAAGGGGTGGGGTGTGGGGGGAGAGCAGGGCAGAGAGGACAGGAGAGGGAGCAGTAAGGCCCACCAGGGGGTGGCGCCAAAGACCTAGCTATGTAGCAAGGATGGAAGGAAGGGTGGGGCCTTACTACTGGGGCTGGAAGCCTGCTGGACCGGGTGGAGTGGTCAGAAGAAAGCCAGGAAAACAGACCAAGAGTTGCAGGGCTGTAGGATCTGGGACTGAAACGTACTTTAGATGCTACCTTTTTAATAGCTGAGGACACTGAAGCCCAATCCCTCGGTCAGTGGCAGAGCTGGGAATCTGACCTATTTATTGTAACCTGGGAGGTTGCTACAGTGTTTCCTCATAGGCTCTCCAAGTGTTGGCATTCAGGATTTTTGTCTCTGATCTTTTTCATTGGGACTGCCTTCTTTCTGAGAGAAAAGTGAGCAGTAATAACAGTAGCTAGCCTTTAAGGTTTACAAAGTACTTTCTAAGTATCTCGTTTGATCCTCACAACAGCCTTAGGAGGTGGGTGATAGTATTACCCTCATTTCACAGATAAGGAAACTGAGGCAAATAGCGGTTAAGTGACTTGCACAAGATCACACAGCTAGTAAGTGTCTGAGGCCAGAGTTATACTCAGGTCTTCCTGGCTCCAGGTCCAGTACTGTAGCTATCCCAAAGTCATTGAGCTGCTGAGCCAGCTGGGAATAAGAAGGCGTTAGGAATTAGAAAGGTAGGGCACATTCGGTAGGACTCAGATAGATGTCTAGGCAGACTACTCCATTTTCCTAAAGGCAAATATCAGGCTGGTTTCTCCATCTCCCACCCCCAACCCTAATAGGGATCCTTGATAGTTTACCCATCGCTTTGAGTCTCTGGCTTACAGAACCCTGAATGGTATAGGCAAAGGCTGTAATTTCTTTGTCAAAACTGCATAGGATATATGACACATAGTAGTGTCAATGGAGCAAATGAATGAACAAATGAATGAATGAATGAACGAAACCTAGAGTTCTTAGTGAAAGATGGAGCAGGGCCTTGGAGGCCCCCCCTTTTTCAGGCAGAGAGTCTTCAGCACTGGGATCTGTGAGTCTCTGGGAGATGTAGAAACTGAGTGCGTCTTTAGAAGACAGCAAGATTTTTTTTTCCTCTCCTGCAGGAGATGCTATTATGAGAAAAGTTCTGGTTCATAGGGTGAGTGGAGGACAGGTTAGAATGGAGAAAGACAAAAGACTTAAGGCAAGGGAGACCAAGAAGGCTAGTCTAAGCAAGAGGTAATGAGGGCTTAGATTAGTGTGGTAGCTGTCAGAGGAAAGAAACTGACCTCTTTGAGAGATGTTGTGAAGGCAGAAATGACAGGATTTGATCCTTTGATTGTCAGTCTTTGAAGCAGCTTTTCCATATGTGGAACAAATTGAGAGGGATTTTCTTCCTCTGACTGGAAATGGCAAATAGGCTTGCTTCCCAGACTTGGCTTTGCCAAACTTTCTCTTTCCAATAGCATATAAACTGTTTGAAAAATAGGTAAAGAGGTAGTCCTATCAAATTCCTGCTATGCTACAAATATGATCTTGATATCTAAACCAAGGAGAGCCAAAACAGAGAAAGAAAACTATAGACCAATTTCCCTAATGGATATTGAAGCAAAATTTAAAAAAAAATATTAGCAAGAAAATTACAACAGTGTATCACAAAGATTGTATGCTATGGCCAGGCTGAATTTATACCATGAATGCAAGGCTAGTTCAGTATTAGATGTGGCGGGTGAAAGATGAAATGACTGAGGAAACAAAGATTCTTTCTCCTAAGCATGTCGATTTATTAAGCAATCCATGCCAATTGCTCGACAAAGCAGGACCAGACCTCCTCAACTTAGGCCTAGATTCTGAATACAAGTGAACACAGACTTTCATACATCATAAACAATTACACATAAACAATTAAAAGAAATAATGCAACATTAGGTAATCTGATTTCTAATTGGATGAAAGATTAGGGATTTTCCAAGTTGGGAAGGGGAGAGCAAACAGGTACAATTCCCTGAATTCAGAAAAAGAGGTGTCTAATTCCTCCCAAGTGTCTGTGAGCAATCAAAGGGATATGGAAACAACTTATTGCTCAATATGTGGCCAGTTTTCAAGTAAGACCCAGGGGTTGCTTGAGATGTACAATTGTGAGAAAACTCTTTGTATCAATCTTTGGATTGGACTTAGTTTCTGGTCAGCATAACCTAGGTCCTTGGTTAAAGGTCTCTAAGCAGCAGGGAGAGGTGGCCTAGTTTCCCAGCCAGGCAGGGTTAGGTTTAAACAATGCGATGAAGTTTTCTCCCATTTCCCACAACTGAATGAAATATTAATTGCTCATGGGTAGGCCAAATCAGTATAATAAAAATGACAATACTATCTAAGTTAATTTACTTACTCAGTGCCATACCAGCAGTACCAGATCTCAAACTCCACTACAAAGCTATAATCCTCAAAACAAGCTGGAGGGGCAGCTAGGCGGCGCAGTGGATAGAGCACCGGCCCTGAATTCCAGAGGACCTGAGTTCAAATCCGGTTTCAGACACATAGCATTCACTAGTTGTGTGACTCTGGGTAAGTCACTTAACCCCAATTGCCTCACCCAAAAAAAAATGGACAAAAAAACCCCGATTTGATACTGAATAAGAAATAGAATAGTTGCTCAATGGAATAGATTAGATGCAAAATATACAGATGTGAATGAGCACAGTAACTTATTGTTGTTCAGTCATTCTGACTCTTTGTGACCAATACTGTCCATGAGGTTTTCTTTCTTATTTATTTATTAATTTATTTTGATTTATCAACAATCACTTCCATATGCTTTTGAGTTTTAAATTTTTCTCCCCCTTCTTCCCTACCACCCTCCCCAAGACGGCGCACAATCTGATATAGGCTATATATATACATTCTTATTAAACATATTTTCTGATTAGTGATGTTGTAAGTAAAAATTAGAACCAATAGGAGGAACCACCAGAAAAAGGAAACAAAACTCAACAGAAGAGAAAAAAAATAGCAAATAGGATGCTTCAATCTGCATTCAAATTCCATAGTTCTTTCTTTGGATGGGATAGCATTTTCCATCATGAGGTCTTTGGAGATGTCTTAGATCCTTGTATTGCTGGGAAGGGCTAAGTTTATCAATATTAGTCATCGTACAACATAGCTATTATTGTGCACAATGTTCTCTTCGTTCTGCTCACTTCACTTGGCATTAGACCATACAAGTCTTTCCAGGTTTCCTATGGAGTTTTCTTGGCAAAGATACTGGAGTGGTTTGTTATTTCCTTCTCCAGGGGATTAAGACAAGGAGAGGTTAAGTGACTTGCTCAGGGTCACACAGTTAGTAAGTATCCAAGACTGGATTTGAACTTGGGTCTTCCTAACTCCAGGCTCAGCACTCTATCCACTGAGCAAAGTAACCTAGTGTCTGATAAACCCAGAGATCCCAGCTATTGGGGCAAGAACTTGCTATCGACAAAACTGCTGGGAAATCTGGAAAGTAGTCTGCCAAATTGCCTCTACTCTTTATAAGATTCCAACACCATGACCTTGGGCTTTGGTATTTTCAGGGCCTATGTGATAGTTTTCTCTATTCTTCCATATCAATCCCTTGTCGCTCCTATGGCACTTCAGTAGCATGCTCCACCCAGGACTTAAATGGCCCTACCACAGAGGGGAATTGAGATTCCCTGAGAAAATGCTCAGTTACCTAGAGAGGCTTCTTTGAATGAGTGCTGGCAGGCTTACAGTTTGATAGGCCCATTATTATCTTCCCTACTTACAATCACCTCATACTGTCCTATCTTTAGTTTACTCACCAGGGCTGTATAAAATGTTCTGGTAATCTCTTCTTCTAGATAATTAGCTTCCAGATTACCTCCACTGGTCCTTTGGAATTGTGGTTGGTTACTGTATTGATCAGAGTTCTTAAGTCTTTTGAAGTTGCTTGTCTTTACAATGTTGTTATTGAAGAAATTGTTTTCCTGGTTCTGTTTACTTCATTCTATATCAGTTTATACAAATCTTCCCAGGTTTCTCTGAAACCATACTCTTTTCTTAATTTTTTTTACAAAGTAATATTATTACATTATAATTTACCATAATTTATTCTGCCACTCCCCAGTTGATAGTGCCACTTTGGCTTCCAATTTTTTATTACTCCAGAAAGAGTTGCCATAGATACATATGTATCTGTATCTGTATATGTAAATATTTATGTATCCTTGATCTTTTTCACGTATAAACCTGATTAATGGTTTCACTGGGTTGAAGGGCATGTAGTTTAGTGACTTTTGGGATGCAGTTCCAGACAGCTTTCCGTAATGGCTGTATTAATTCACAGTTCCATTGGTGTGCCTATTTTCCTTTAGCCTCTCCAACATTTGTCATTTTCCTTTTTTCTTTTTTTCAATTTTGGCAATATGGTGGATGAGAAATATCAGATTACTTTAATTTTCATTTTTCTAATTATTAATGCTTTGGAGTAGTTTTTCATTTAGCTGTTAATACCTTGGATTTCTTCCTTTGAAAACTGCCTATCTGTATCCTTTGACTAGTTATCAGTTAGAGAATGGCTATTGTTCTTATAAATTTAGATTAGTCCTTTTTATATCTTGGATATGAAACTTTTATCAGAGAAGCTGGCTGCAAAGATTTCTTCCTTAGTTTCCTGGTTCCCTTCTAATTTCAGCCGTATTGGTTTTTATTTGTGCAAAAGCTTTTTAATTGTATATAATCTCAATAGTCTATTTTATTTCCTGTGATCCTCTTTATCCCCTCTTTGGTCATGAACTTGTCTCCTATCCATAGATGGGAAAAGTAAATTATTCCTCACTCCTCTAATTTGTTTGTGATGTCACCTTTTATGTCTCAGTCATATGTCCATTAAGAGGTTATCTTGGTATATGGTGTGAGATGGTGGTCTAAACCTAATTTCTGCCATACTTCTTTCTAGTTTTCCTAGCAGTTTTTGTTAAATAGTGAGTCTTTACCCTAGTAGATAAGATCTTGGGGTTTATTGAACACTATGCTATTGCATTTCTTTGCTTCCATATGTTATGCATCCACTGTTTTCCACTGATTGATCTATTTTTTAATTAGTACCAAATAGTTTTGATGACTACTACTTTGTAGTATAGTTTAGATTTGGTATTGGTAGGTACTGTCCTTGTATATTTTATTTTTTTTCACTTTCTTTTTTTAAAAATTAATTAATTTATTTTGATTTGTCAACAATCACTTCCATATGCCTTTTTTTTTTTGGCAATTGTAGTTAAGTGACTTGCCCATGGTCACACAGCTAGTTAGTGTTATGTGTCTGAGGCCATATTTGAACTGAGGTCCTCCTGACTCCAGGGCAGGTGCTCTATCCACTGTGCCATCTAGCTGCCCCCATAGTCACTCCTAAAACAAGAATCAGTCTTTCCTTCCTTCCTTCCTTCCTTCCTTCCTTCCTTCCTTCCTTCCTTTCTTCCTTCCTTCCTTCCTTCCTTCCTTCCTTCCTTCCTTCCTTCCTTCCTTCCTTTCTTCCTTCTTCCTTCCTTCCTTCCTTTCTTCCTTCCTTCCTTCCTTCCTTCCTTCCTTCCTTCCTTCCTTCCTTCCTTCCTTCCTTCCTTCCTTCCTTCTTTCCTTTCTTCCTCCCTTTCTTACAAAAATTCTTCTATGAGAAATCTAAATGCACTGCTACAGTGATGGGTTTATTTTATTCTGAACTGTAATCACAATGTACATAGCAACATACAATGTCAATACTTAATCACACAATAAAGCATCTCATAAAACATTGAAACAGAGTACACATGAAACTGACATTTTGTTACTATGGGAGGAGTAGTGAAGCAACAGCTGGTTTATCCAGATAAAGGTATCAGTGGCAAATACAATACAAAACTTTGATTTTCCAATTACAGCCTAGGAAAACCCAGAAAAACAAATTTTGTCAAAAGAAGATATCTTCCAGCTGCTCCAGAATTCAAGAGAGGAAAAAAAGAATTTCAAAGAGAAAAAAAAATCCTTGGACTGAGCCAGCCAAAATGTAATGGATGTGTCCAGCTTTGCAGTCAGGACTTTGTTGTTGTTGTTCAGTTGTGCACAACTCTTTGTGATTCAGATTTGGGGTTTTCTTGGCAAAGATACTTGGAGTGGTTTGCCATTTCCTTCTCCAGTTCATTTTATAGATGAGGAAACTGAGGCAAGCAGGGTTAAGTGATTTGCCTAGGGTCACACAGCTAATAATTGTCTGAAACCACATTTGAACTCATGAAGATGAGTCTTCTTGACCCCCGGCCCAGTACTCTATTCACCATGACACCTAGCTGCCTGCAGTCAAGACTAGAGGCAGGTGGAGGGACTTGTATCCTATAGTCAGACTGTCAATCATCCATCACTCTGATGCCACCTATTACTTCACACCCACTGGTGACTCCCTCTGGTAGGCCCAAGTGATTAATATTCACTCAGACCTCAAAGTCATAGTTAGTTTAATTTGATAAAAGCACAGTAAAATCAAGAAATACACTTGATAAACATATTATGGACTGCAACATGCCTTTCATAGCTGAACTCCAGTCCCCCACAGCAAAATCCCACTTTAGGTTCGAATCTGTTTACACTTTCTTCAGTCTCCTACACTAAGAGGGTACCAACCCAGAAGTTCAGTATTTTGTCATAAGCCTCCTGTCTCCAAAGGAAAGAACTCATTTGTAGAAAAAAAAAATTTATAGCACTACTTTTTCTTGTAACAAAGAACTGGAAACTAGGAGGGGTGCCCATCTATTGAGGAATGACAGAACAGGTTCTATCATTTTAATGTAATGGAATATTATTATATTATAAGAAATGAGGAAAGGAATGATGTATTCAGAGAAACCTGGGAAGATCTGCATGAACTGATGCAGAATAATACGAAAAGAACTTGAACAATTTATTCAATTTGCTATAATATTATGGGAAAAAACCAACAACTTTGAATCAATGCAGTGACTAGTTACCATTGAAGAGGACTGTGATGAAGCATTCTATCCACCTCCTGGACAGAGAGGTGATAGAATCAAGATGCAGAGTGACACATAAATTTTCAGACATGACCAATGTGTGTGGATCTGTTATGCTTATCTATGCTCATTTACACAAGAGAGGATTTTAAAAAAATTTTAGATTTGGAAGAAAAGGGGAGTGAGTAATGAGAAAAAGTAAAGAAAATAGGGTCATTAAAGCATTTTTTAAAGGCACAGAAGAAAACAGAAGGAAATTTAGAGGGAAAAACAATTAAAGCAGGACAGCTTTGAAACTAAAATGTTAAATTTATTATTTGCTTTTTTTAAAAAGCAAGCTGAACATAATAGATTCACAGTGTAATGTAAAATCCTCTTTTCTTGTTCTTTGTGTACAGCAATGTTCACACTAATAGAAACATCTATTAAGTTCAGAATAACAAAAACAATTCTTTTAAAAGAAAAAAATAAACTTATCTGGAAAGTGGGATACAAGCAGACTTAACAGTTTACTACATAGGAACTAGGGAGTGATGCATAAGCTTTCAGTGATTATCTTTGTCACAGTTACCTGGTGAACAAGACAGCAACATTGTGGTCTCCAGGGTCCTATAAACTTTAGTGTGCATTGGCTTGGATTGTATACCTATTATTTCCCTGAAATTCCAGCACTAAAGAGAGATGTTACTTAAATATCTTAAAGCAAGGGTTCCCAATCTTTTTTGTTCCTTATAACTCAGATTTCATTAAACCTTTCTGAATCCCCTGTTTAGTAAGAAAGCAATTAAATTCTTGATTTTATAATGCATATACACATAAGAAACAAAATAGATTAATTTTTCATAAAGAAAATTATATTTGGTATTTCAAATTTTTAGTAGCATAGAGTTGTTAAATGTTTATCAAAACACAGTCAGATAAATTGGTGAGACCTTTGATGCTGTTTCTATTTACTAATAGCTTTATTTTCACTATAGTTTTTGTAAGCTATCTGCATATTATATTTAGCATTCAGTTTATTTTTTTGCTTTGAATTTGATTGGGAATGGGACTGAAGATCCTGATTAACAGAGATAATTTTTCATAAATGAAGTTATGTCTTTTTGAGTATGTTTAGTAAAACTGGGATGTTCCTTCAAGGGTACACCAAAAAGGTTCATTGATTGGAAATAAATTTGAAGTTTCTTATTGTGGAGATCAGTTAGTCCATCTTTCACTGGGCCATTGTTCATGGTTTTTTTTTAGCTCGATATGAAAAGGTTTTTGTATTCAAACCTCATTCATTTGGTTTTATGTAGGAGGAATTATTCCTTCAAATACTTTTGAAATATTTGAAGACAATAATATAGTTATTTGTCAAATATTCCCTGTATCCTCCTGACAAGCTTCTTGTACTCCCTGGAATTATTAGTTTTATTAGTCTACAGTTGGAAAAAATAGCTCTTTATAGTTACTTTTATTTCATCTTCATTCATTGTGAATTCACCTTTTTAATTTTTGTTACTGGTAATCTGTTCCTCTTCTACTTCTTTTAAACAAATTAGCCAATGGCTTATCTCCCTCCATCTCCCCTCCTCCCAAAAAACCTAAGTGCCTAGTTTTATTTATTAGTTCAATTTTTTGTTTGTTTTTTACTTTAAATTTTGTTGATCTCTCCTTTGATTTATAGGGTTTCTATCTTGGTGTTTAATTGGGAGTTTTTAATTTGTTGCTTTTCTGTTTTTTTAAAAGTTGCATGACCAATTAGTTGATCTGCTTTTTCTCTCTTTTATTAATGTAAGCATTCAGAGATAGAAATTTTGTCTTAAGTACCTCTTTGGTTGCACCCCACAAATTTTGGTATGTTGTGTCATTGTTGCCATTATCTTTAATGAAATTGTTGGTTGTTTCTATGATTTGTTCTTTGACCCATCCTTTCTTTCAGATCAAGTTATTTAGTTTTCAATTAAATTTAAATCTATATTTCAAAGGACCTTTACTGAATATACTTTTTATTGCAATATGTTCAGAAAAAGATGCATTTAATATTTCTGTCTTTCTGCATTTGTGAGTTTTTATGCCCTAACACATGATACATTTTTGTGAAGCTGCCCTGCACAGCTGAGAAATAGGTATGTTTCTATTCTCCAGAGGTCTTTCATATCTAACTTTTCTGAAATTCTATTCATCTCAATTTCTGTCATATTTATTTTATAGTTAGATGTATCTAGGCCTGAAAAGGATAAATTTAGATTCCCTACTATTATGCTTTTACTGTCTACTTCCTCCTGTAATTCATTTAACTCTTCCTTTAAGAATTTAGATGCTATGCTATTTGGGGTGTGGTGTGTGTGTGTGTGTGTGTGTGTGTGTGTGTGTGTGTGTGTGTGTATGTGTGTGTATGCATATATATATATATATGTATATATGTTCAGTATTGACATTAATTCATTATCTCTGCTCCTTTTAGCAAAATATAGTTTCCTTGTTTTAATTTTAGGTTTACTTTCACCTTTGCTGAGACCATGATTGCCTCCCTTACCATTTTTATTTCAGCTGAAGCATAATAGATTCTGTTCCACCCCCTTATTTCATCCTTCTGTTTCAAGTGTGTTTCTTGAAACCACATATTATTGGATTCTTGCTTTTAATCCATTCTGCCATCCTCTTCCATTTTATGAGTGAGTTCATTCTGTTCATTCACAGTTATAATTGCTAGCTGTATCTTCAAGAGTCTGTTTTGCTTCTGCTTACTGCCTCCCTTAATTTACCCTTCCTCTTATCCTCCCTCTCCTTTCTCTTAACTCCTTTCCTTCTTACTTCCCTGTTGGGTTATATGAATTTTTACAGCAAGCTGTATGTGTATATATGTATTCTTCCCTCCTTCACTCAGTTCAGAAGAGAATGAAGTTCAGGTGTTGCCCTCTCCCTGCCTTTCATCCCCTCTTTTGTATAATCTCTTCCTTGTGTGCCCCATTTATGTGAGAGTTTTCCCCATTCTTCCTCTTTCTTCCCTCTTTTCCCAGTGCATCTCTCTTCCCCACACTTCCATTCTTCTTTTGACATCATATAAACATGAAAGAATCATGCTCACCCTTTCTGAGAGGTTTCATGAATCATCCTGTCATATAAGAATAGATACTGGTTAATCTTGTACAGTGTCCATAGATCTCTCTGTTGTCCTGGGCTGGAAAAAATGACTCACTGTGACTTTTTCTTGGCTTTCCCAATCAGAATTCAGTCATGCTTGTTTGCTAGGTTGTTGTGGAGGAGGTGTGCTGGGTGGGTTGGGCAAAAATACTTTCCCTCTTTCTGCCATCTTGGTTGTGCTCCATCAACTCAATTTTTTCAGATACTTTCTAACATTCCCTCCCTTTCTTACCCTGCCACCACTTTCTCACTATTTTCTCTCTCTCTAATCTACACATAGTAATAACATAACTGCTTTTGGAATATTCCAGTAGAATAATATTGTTACTTACCAAATCTTCCCTGTATTTTCCTGTAAAGCATCTTCTACCCTCTGGGAGCATATATACCCCAGCTTGCCAACCCCTGCTGTAAATGTTAACATCATACTGGGTGCCTGACTATCACAAATCTAATAAGCAATGCATACCAATTACATAGCAGATTGAGACTAGACTTCCTCAGCTTTGGGACACCAAATACAGGGGGATTGTGTGTGTGTGTGTGTGTGTGTGTGTGTGTTAAAAGCAAACAATTAACAGGATATAAACCAGGATCTAAGATTAGGTAATCAGATTTCTAATTGGAAGAAAGGTTAGGGGCTTTCTGAGTTGGGAGGGGGAGAGCAAACAGGTACAATTCCCTGAATTCAGAAAAAAAAGTGCTTCTCCTCCCCACCGAGTGTCTGTATTCAATCAAAGGAATAAGGAAACAGTAACTGATGGACCAGTATGGGGGCAGTCTTCAGATAAGACACATGGGTTGCTTGAGATGTATAATTGTGAGAAAACTCCTTGAATCAATCTTTGGATCTCTTGGGGTTTTGGTCAGTATAATCTAGGTCCTTAGTTAAGGGTCTCTAAGAAACAGGCAAAAATGGTTTAGCTTTCTAGCTATGTTTTCTCATAATTCCCATAATTGAATAAAGTCTTCTCACAAGACAGGAATTGGACTAGACCCATAATTAAATAGAAAAGGAATTGAGCTAGCTCCAGAACTGAGTCACAAGATGGAGTCAGTGTGGTTCACTCAATTCCCACAATTCCCTCAATACTCAACCTGCCTACAGTGTCGAAGGATTACCTAACTCTTCAATTAGGAGGTAATGCAGAATTAAAACCACTACTTGTTTATGTGTCTCAAAATCCTTGAGCTTTTAGAACCTACAATCATCAATTGCTTCTAGTGTTTTCACAGTCAGATGAGAAAGCACAGCTGACTAAAGCTGTTTTCAAAGATTGGTTTTCTACTGATTTTAGCCTGGCTGTTGGAAAATATAGCAAGGACAACAACATCATGTCTTTAAAGAATTTGGGATTTTAGATAATGCTCTAAGTGATCTAGCTACACTTGTTCATTGTGTGAGAATGGGAGCACACAAATTTGTTGAGATGTGGATAGAGCTCTTTGCACCTACCGTCCTATGTATGAAGATTTAAAGGATGAGAAGACAGTTCAGTCTATGCTGCTAAAACATTTTAAACTATGATAATGAGGTTTCTGTCATAGTATAGGCTTATTTTTAGGTATGATATTCAGTAACTATTTTTAATTTTTAAAATTTTGCTTTTTATAATTATTATTTTGTAATAAACTTGAATCAGAAAATTTTCTTATCCTTTGATGTTGTATTACATTAATAAACAAGATAAAAATCTTAAAAAATGTTTTTCCTTGCATATTTCCATAGGTCTGGAATAAATTACCAGATTTTACATACAATTACAATTTCAAATAGTGTGAATTTGAATAGTTTTGGTCACTTTGTGAGCCTAATTATGTGCTCTAATTGGGATCCCTCTGTAGAGTTTTCTAACGGGGAAGACAAGTCAGTCAGTCAACAAACATTTATTAAGCACTTACTCTGTGCAAGGCATTGTACTAATACTCGAAGATACAAAGAAAGGCAAAAAGCAGTCCCTGCTCTTGAGGAACTCACAGTTGAATAAGGGAGATAACATGTGAACAACTATGTATGAACAACAGATAAATCCAAAATAATCAACAGAGGGAAAGCCCTAGTGTTAAGGGGATTGGGAAAAGTTGGATTTTACCTGGGACTTGAAAGACAAGCGGTAGAAATGAGGAAGAAGAGCATTCCAGGCATTGGGCACAGCAAGTGAAAAGGAATAGAATTTCAAGATGGAGTTTCGCGCAGGCAACAGCAAGACGGTGAGTGCCTTTGGATCACAGAGAATGGGAAGCGGAACAAGGTAAAAGAAGACTGGGAAGGTAGGAAGGGGACAGGATATGAAGAGCTTTGAATGGCAAACAGATTCTTTATTTGATCCCTGAGGTGATAGAGATCCAGTGGAGGTTATTGAATGGGGATATGGAAATCAGACCTGCCTTTTAGGAAGATCAATCTCACAGTTGAATGGAGGATGGAGTGGAATGAGGAGAGAACTGAGGCAGGGAGAATAAGCAGAGGGTTGTTGAAATAATATAGGTATGAGGTGATGAGGGCCTGTATCAGGGTGATGGAGGTGACAGAGGAGAGGAGTCATGTATCAAAGATGTTATGAAGGTAAAATTGACAGGATTTGGCAGCAGATTCACTATGGGGGGGGTTGAGGATGGTAATAGTAATTTATTGTATCATTTTAGTTGTGTCTGACTCTTCGTGACCCCATTTTGGGGTTTTCTTGGCAAAGACACTGGAGTGGTTTGCCATTTCCTTCTCCAGCTCATTTTATAGGTAAGGAAACTGAGGCAAACAGGGTTAAGTGACTTGCCCAAGGTCACACAGATAATTAGTGTCTGAGGCCAAATTTGAACTCAGGAAGATGAGTCTTCCTGACTCCAAGTCCAATGCTCTATCCACTGTGCCACCTAACTGCCTGGTAATAGTAATAGGAAAATTAAAAAGATAGTAAGACTTGAGGGGCGATGGGGGAGATAATGAGTTCCCTTTTAGACATTTTGAAGTTAAGATGTCTACAGGACATTCAGTTCTGGATGTCTGGTAGGTAGTTGGAGATGTGAGTCTGGAAGTCAGCAGAGAGCATGTTTAAATAGATTTGAGAATCATCAGCATAGAAATGATAATTTGATCTATGGAAGCTGATGTGATCATCAAGTGAAATAGTATAGAGGGAGAAGTATAAAGGCAGGTCCCAGATAGAGTCCTGTGGGGCACCCACAGTTAGGAATGTGATCTGGATGAAGATCCAGCAAAAGAGACTGAGAAGGAAAGGTCAGATAGGCAGGAGAAGAGCCAGAAGAGACGAATATCACCAAAACCTGGAGAGAAGAGAGTATCAAGGAGAAGGTGATCCACAGTGTCAAATGCTGCATGCAGAGAGGTCAAGAAGGATGAGGATTGGGAAAAGGTCATTAAAAGATGGTTAGTAACTTTGAAGAGAGCAGTTTCACTTCAATGATAAGATACAAATCCAGACTACAGAGAGCTAAGAAGAGAGTGAGAGGAGAGAAAGTGGAGGCACCTGTAATAGATGACTTTCTCAAGGAGTTTAGCCACAAAAGGGAGGAGAGATACAGGCAATAACTAGGCAGGATGGATGGATCAAGTGAGGCTTTTTTTGAGGATGGGGTAAGACATGGGCATGTTTGTGGGCAGTAGAGAAGCAACCAATAGATTGGGAGAGATTGAAGATTAGTGTCAGGTAGTGAAGACAACCTACTAGAGATGGGATGGGATGGGATGGGATCACTTGTGCAGGTGAGGGGTTTGCCATGGCCATGAAAAGGGCCACCTCTTCATGAGAGACATGGGCTAAGGAGGAGATAGTCGCAGCAGTCATCTGAGTGAAGTAAGATGAGGAGGAGGGGAGAAGAGGGAACTCTTGTCAAATGTCCTCAATTTCATCAGTGAAGCATAAGGTAAAGTTCTCAGCTGAGAGTGTAGGAGGGAGGGAGAACAATGGGAGATTTGAGGAAGGATGGAAAGGTTTGAAAAAGCTCTTGTGGTGTGTTGGATAATGGATCAATTATGGAAAGGTTGACGTGCATTGAGATTATGTAACATAAATTAGTAGTGGACTCAATCAGCACATCTTTATGCTTTTTTTCCAACTCTGTTCAGCAGCTGATGCTGGAAATAATATAAGCCTGAGGCTTGACAGGGCAAGATCAGTGAATGAGGTTAAGGGGCAAGGGACTAGAGAGAAGAGATGGCGTAGAGTTGAACTAGTTTACCAAGGAGTCAAGACCAGAAAGGGAAGAGAGTGCAGAAATAATGATCTAGGAGAGAACTAAGTGGCTAAGAGATTAAAAGTCAGTGAATTCAAAGATTAGGGATTGGGGTGGCAAAACAGAGGAAGTCTTGAAGCAAAGAGACTGATTAGGAGGCTGACAAAATAATATAGGCTAGAGATGATAAAGACTTGAACCAAGGTGGTGGCTGGACGAATAGAGAGGAATCAGATGCAGGAGATATTGGGGAGGTAGAAATGGCAAGATTTGGTAACTCTTTGGATATGTGGGGTGATGGTGAGTGAGGAGTAAAGAATAGTAGTGGGGTTATGAACCTGGGAGACTAGAAGAATGATGGGGCCTGCCATAGAAATGGGAAAATTTGGGAGAAGGGAGAGTTTTGGGGAAAGATAATGAGTTCTGCTTTGTACATATTAAGTTTGATATATTTCTGGAGCAGCTAGTAGGTGAAGGGCTGAAATTCCGGGGAGAGACTCGGGCTGAACATCTCTTCATGTGTGTGTGTGTGTGTGTGTGTGTGTGTGTGTATATATATATATGTGTGTGTGTGTGTGTGTGTGTGTGTGTGTATGTATATATGTGTATGTATGTGTGCATACATACATGAGTATATACATATGTGTGTACAAATATATATGTATATGTTTAAATATATGTGAGTCATCTGCATAGAAGAGATAGTTATGCCCATGGGAACTGATGAAGCTACCAAGAGAGAGTGTAAAGAGAAGAGAGGAGGACCCAGAAACCTCCAAGATTAAGTAAGCTCCCTCTTCTCCCCTCTTCCTCACCTCTTATCACTCAGATGCCTTTTGACACTATTTCCTCCTTTACCCTTGTCTCATATGATCAGGCGGCCTTACTCCTTATCAAGGCTAACCCTTCTCTACCTGTTCAAATGATCCCATTCTATCCTCTCTCCTCCAGTAGATGGCCCCCTGTCATCCTTACTCTATCACCTCTTTTCTTTTTTTTTTAATTGAAAAAGTTTAAAACATGTGCAGTGTGTAACACCTGTGGACCTCCCATCTTCACAAAGGTGTGGGTTTGTGGATATCTTTTAATCTCTCTTCTTTCAAGTCCTGCTTGATCTTTATAGTTTTGTTACATTCACTTTTAATTTTTTAGTTTGTGTGTTATTCACTTTTAATTTTTTAGTGTGTAGGTTGTTTTTTTCATTTATTTTGTTGCTATTACTCTGTGTGTATTACTTTTCTTGGCTCTGCTTACTTCACTCTGCATCCGTTCATATAGATCTTTCCATGCTTCTCTGTATTTATCATTGTTCCATGTAGCACAGTAATATTCCATTACATTCATGTGCCACAATTTGTTAACCATTCCCCAATCGATAGGCATCTACTTTGTTTCTAATTGTTGGCTGTCACAAAAAAAAATATGATGCTATAAATATTTTGGAATATAGGGGACCTTCTTACTGATGGTTTCCTTAGGGCATAAGCCCATTATTGGAGTCTCTGATTCAAAGGGTATGGGCATTTTAGTCACTTTACTTGCATAATTCCAAATTGCTTTCCAAAATGGTGGTACTATTTCACAGTTCCACCAACAATGTATTAGTCTGCCTATCCTTTCACAACCCTTCCAACATTGTTCGTTGCCATTTTGTGTCATTTTTTTTGCCAATTATAAAGTTGAGGTGTAAACCTCAGGATGCATTTCACTTATTACTAGTGATTTGTAGCATTTTTCATTTGTTTGTGAATACTTTGAAGTTCTTTTGAGAACTATTTTTCAGAACCTTTGATTATATATCGATTGAGGAATGGCTATTTAGTCTTATTATATTTATTAATCATTCAACCAATACTAAGTACCTACTATTTGGCAGTCACTGTGCTAAGCGCTGGGAATACAAAAAGAGGCAAAAGACAGTTCCTGCCCTCAAAGAGCTTACAGTCTAAGAGGGGAGATGACATGCAAGGTATATACAGTATAAATAGGAAGTAATTAAAAGAGGGAAAGCACTGGAATTAAGAGGGGTTAGGCAAGGCTTCCTGAAGAAGATGGGAGTTTAGTTGGGACTTAAAGGAAGCCAAGGGGGTCAGAAGTCAGAGAGGAAGAGGGAGTGCATACAGCCAGAGAAAATGCCCAGAGCCAAGATATGTAGTATTTTGTTCGTGGAAAAGCCAGGAGGTCAGGGTCACTGGATGGGAAGAGTATGCGTTGGGGAGTAAGGTTTCAGAAACCTGGAAAGGTAGGAAGGGGCAGTTTATGAAGAGCTTTGAAAGCCAAACAAAGCATTTTGTATTTGCTCCTGGAGGTGATAGGAAACCACTGGAGTTTATTGAAAGGAGGAATGGCATGATTGGCCCATTGCTTTAGGAAAACTTTAGTGGCTCAGTGAAGAATAGATTGGAGTGGGGAAAGACTTGAGGCAGACAGACAACCCACCAGCAAGCTATTGTAATAGTCAAGACACAAGGTGATGATGGCCTGTGCTAGGTTGGTGACAATGTCAGAGGACAGAAGGGAGAGTATTCGAAAGATGTTGCAGAGGTAAAATCAGGGGGCTTTGGCAACAGCTTGAATGTGGGTGGTGAGGGATAGTGAGGAATGCGCTATGACTGCTAGGTTGTGAGCTTGAGGGACTGGGAGGATGGGGTTGCCCTCTACAGAAATAGAGAAGGTAGGAGATGGGGAGGGTTTAGGGGAAAAGACAATGAGTTCTGTTTTGGACAAATTGAGTTTAAGATGTCTACTGGACATCCAGTTTGAGATGTCTGAAAGGCAGTTGGAGATGCAAGACTGGAGGTCAACAGAGAGATTGGGGTGGGCAGGAAATGTAGATTTGAGAATCAACAGCATAGAGATGGTCATTAAATACATGGGAGCTGATAAGATCACCAAATGAAGAAGTATAGAGGGAGAAGAAAAGAGGGCCCAGGATAGGACCCTGAGGTCCACCTATGGTTAGATAGTATGATCTGGAGGAGGATCCAGCAAAGGAGTGGTCAGATAAGTAAGAGGAGAATTAGTAGAGATCTGTGTCCTGAAAACCTAGAGAGAAGAGAGGATCCAGGAGAAAAGAGTGAGCAACAGTGTTCCAGTCTATCTTGGATACCAAACCCTTATCAGAGAAATTTGATACAAAGATTCCCCGCCCCACATTGACCACTTCCCTTCTTTTCCTAAGCGCATTAATGTTGTCTCTACAGAAGCTTCTTATTTTCAAGTAATCAAAATGTTCCATTTTGTCTTTTGTAATTGCTTCTAACTCCTGTTTGGTTCAAAATACCCATAGCTATTGATTTACTTCTCTTCTTATTTTTTTTTAACAGTATAGTCTTTAATTTTAAGGCCATTCACTCATCTAGAATGTATTGTAGAATGTAGTGTTTGGTTATAATTTTGCTTGTGTTCTCTGCCAAGGAGACTGATCTCTGTACTGAAAAGGAGAAAACAAAAATAGCAAATAGGGAGTTGATACTCACAATAAATTGGGAAACAGTAATAAAATACCCAGTTGTTTTGGGATGAATTTAAGTCACTTGGCCAAGATGAATTGTATCCTCCAATACAGAAAGAACTGACAGATATAACTGCTGAGCCACTGTCAGTGATCTCTGAAAAATCATGGAGAATTCGAGAGGAGAAGGGCCAGTGTTGTCCCACTTTTTTGAAAAAATGAGAGAATGGAATCCATCCCCTCTAGGTCTGTGAGCTTTACTTTGATTCCTGACAAAAACTCCAGAAGAAATTATTATCATTAAAGGGATGCTTAGTGAATATCAAGGAAAGAAATGGTCATCACAAAGAGCCAGCATGAGATCATCAGAGCAGATCATGACAAATTAATATCATTTCCTTTTTTGACAGTCACTAAACTGGTAGATCAGGAGAAAATACTGCCGATGGGTAACTCAGTTTTTGGAGGTCAGCTAGGTGGGACAGTGAATACAGCATTAGCCCTGGAGTCAGGAAGACCTCAGTTCAAATCCAGCCTCAGATACTTACTAGCTGTGTGACCCTGGGCAAGTCACTTAACCCTGTTTGCCTCAGTTTGCTCTTCTGTAAAATGAGCTGAAGAAAGAAATGGCAAATCACTCCAGGATCTTTGCCAAGAAAATCTCAAATGGGTTCACAAAGAGTCAGACTGACTGAAACAACTGAACATGAAAACTCAGTCTACCCAAGTAGAGGAGTGGCAAAGTGGATAGAGTGCTGGACCTGGATTCAGATCCCACTCTGACACTTATTAGCTCTGTGGACCTAAGCAAGTCACTAAACCTCTCTCAGACTCAGTTTCTTTAACTGTAAAATGGGGGAAATGATAGCATCAACCTCACAGGGTTGTTGTGAAGCTCTAAGGAGATAATTATATAAAATGTTTTGCAATAAATTTATACACACACACACACACACACACACACACACATATATGTGAGCTATTATATGGGCTGGCCACATTGTTCAAATGCCAAACATATGCTTGCCTAAAAGACTAACTTATGGAGAACTCACACAGGGCAAGTGCTCACATAGTAGTCAGAAGAAGCGATACAAGGATCCTCTCAAGGTCTCTATTAAGAACTTTGGAATTGATTGTGTGCATGGGAGACACTGGCACAGAACCACCCAGCATGGCATGCCCTCATCAGAGAAGGTGCTGTGCTCTATGAGCAAAGCAGAATTGAAGTAGTTCAAAAGAAATGTTAGATGCACAAATTTAGAGACTCCACCCCGAATGTTTACATGGACTATTTGTGCCCAACCTGTGGTAGAGCATTCTGAGCTCGCATTGATCTGATCAGCCACAGTAGGATGCACTGTGACTTGACTCTAACATAGTGATGTCATGTTGATCCTCTCTGAGAACAAAAGACAACAACCTAACCTAACCTAAAATGTTAGCAACTCACTCAGTAGAACCTCTTATTCTGTTCTTGTAGAAAGACGTGGACTAAACAGTAGCTTGATTAAATGGATTAAGAACTGGTTGAATGGCTGGATCCAAAGAGAAATTATTAATAATTCAATGTCAATTTGGAAGGAGATCTTTAGTAGAGGACTCCCGGGATCTGTGCTTGGTGCTGTTAACATTTTTTAAACTTTTTTTTTTAACCACATGACTTGAATAATGACATAGATAGCATACTTACCCAATGTGCAGATAACACAAAACTGGGAAGGGTAACTAACACACTGGATGACAGAATGTTGTTTGCAAGAAGAAACTTCAAAATCTGAAATCGTTTAGAAATAAATTTATTAGATCGTTTAGTAGAGAAGAGTGAGCCAGAAAGGAAGTGTGGCTCCTTCCTGTGCAGGTTCTGGAAGATTTACTTTACATAGGATTTAGACAAGGGTACCAACATGTGAACCACATGTACGCAGTTAAGTAATTTTACCAAGAGGGCAACTTGAAAGCAAGGTAGATTGAGATAGATGAGTAACTGTAAATTTTTAGCAAAATTTGGGCAAAGCCAGAGCATAAGGGAATCCAAAATAGAAGCTCAGGTGGACCCCAAACAAGATGTAGGTGTGGGGACCCAAAATGAGAATGCTTTGGGTGGATCCAGGAAATGGGGAACCCAAACCTTGGGGCAACCTTGTAACCATTTCCAGTATTCCTAGAAAGTTACTGGGGTCAGGCGACATTCTGGGCATAGACAACCTTTAGTCACATAAGGTTGGTTTTAAACAGTATAATGTCTGTTCGCAAACAATGTAATAAATCATTTTTTTTGCACAAGGGTCTAGATCCAAAAAGATCTTGACATGATACATTAGTCCAAATCTAGTAAAATATGGGAGATATGGTCAGAAAGCAGTTTGGGAAAAGGTCTGGGTGTTTTCAGCATCTTAATATGAGTTAACAGTGATGCGACAGCCAAAAAAAACTAATAGGCACTTGGGTTACGTAAAAAAAAAATGCCATAGTGTCCAAGAATAAGGAGGGGGTGGTCCCATTGTGCTTGATGGGCCCGAAGTCCCCTCCCCTTGATGTCTCCAGGTGCCCAGTTTATTGGCACTATGGAAAGGAAGGTTATTGTCTTTTTTTTGTTGTTGTTGGTGAGGCAATTGGGTTAAGTGACTTGCCCAGCGTCACACAGCTAGTGAGTATCATGTGTCTGAGGCCGAGTTTGAACTCAGGTCCTCCTGATTCCAGGGTAAATATCCCTTTGTAAAAATTAATTGATGTTAATTGTTTAAATGGAACTGGGGTGCTAATTATTATTATTTTTTTTTAGGCAATTAGGGTTAAGTGACTTGCCCAGGGTCACTCAGCTAATGTCAGTGCTGTACCCACTACACCACCTTGCTGCCACGGCTATTGTCTTTAAAAAAAAAATTAACCCAATTTCCTTTATTTGACAGGGACTAGACTGGTACATGAGGGTAAGAAGACAAACCGACAAGGAAGGTCATTGTCTTTCAGTGACCAGATGAACCTGGTGCTGCCCCCTACTGGTAGGACCAGGAGGAGGAGAAAGTATAGCCATCTTCAGGGGTCAGCGATTTCTCCCAGTAAAGATCTAGTATCTCAGGGTTGCAGAATCTGGTATCGTATCTTCTTCTAAAACTACCAAGCAAGTCATTACTGACACCTACCTTGTGCCAAATCCTGTATTTTTGTGCTGGGGGGACTAGTGAGGAAAAGGCTGAGGAGCCTGCTTCCCAAAAGGCGTGATGATATATGATGGATGTACCCAGCTTCCCAATTCTGTAGACACTGCAGAAATTCTGTATCTGGTTCTGGTGTGCTAACCACATGATGAAGAGACAGATTTTGACGGGCTGTGTAGCTAGAACTGAGGTATATATAAAAAAGCCAAAGTGAGGCTGGTCCTCATTCCTGCCTGGCTATATTCAAGAGAAGAAGCGAAGGATTAAGTCCCCATTGGGAAGAGAAGCCTCAGGCCTTTGTCTAACCACCAGGACCATATGATCCATGAGTTCGTGGTCATGTTGCTGCTTTTTCTATTATGTCTATTCTTCCTTCTTTTAGATGAAGAAGATTGAAAACAGCATCGACCTTGTGAGCTTTGAAAAGTCAGTGAGGACTCAGCCAGCAATGAAGTGGACTTGATGGGGCAAATGTTATGTAGAAACTGCCTTAAGTTTGACCCCACTCTCCCTAGGGACTCTTCCCTATGGAAATTGAGAGGAAATATTTGTTCTTCTGTACTTGCTATATCTTTGTGGTAAATATCCCTTCGTAAAAATTAATTGATGTTAATTGTTCAAATGGAACTGGGGTGCTAATTATAATTTTTTTTAGGCAATTGGAGTTAAGTGACTTGCCCAGGGTCACACAGCTAGTAAGTGTCAAGTGTTTGGTCTGAGGCTGGATTTGAACTCAGATCCTCCTGACTTTAGGGCCGGTGCTCTATCCACTGAGCCACCTAGCTGCCCCTCATGGAGTGCTAATTATTGATGGCTGACAGTAAGGGGGAATACACTGGATTGGGAGCTCAAGTCAGTGGCATTAGATAAAGATATTCCCAGCCTATTGGGGGAACCCTAGAACCCTGAGGGAAAGATGTAGCCAGTCTAGCTTTGGGAACCCAGCCTACTGGTATCTGTTGGGGTTGGGAGACGGTCTCAGATACTCAATTCATGTGTCTGGTTGTAGGTGAGACAGAGAAGGAGCAGATACCTCACTTGGACACCTAGAAGGATGTGATGGTCTCTCAATTCTTCAGACTCCTCAGCACTGGAGGGAGGGACAGGCTCATTGGCTAGTGCCTGGGAATGGACGGGATGGTGGATTTGGGGCCACAAAGTGAAGGAGGATAGGGAAATATTTGACCAAACTCAAGGAAAACCAGGATCCCCAGAAATGACCTAATTATCATAGACATCAATAGTGATTTTACACCATGAAAATTACAATCTGGAGCTTTCTGATGCCCAAAAAGGCATCTTTAGTATCAATGGGCAATGTCCGGCCTTAGTTCCGTCTCTTCTAATTCTTATTCGTCATCCACCATAGAGTCATCAAACATTTGTTAGTACCCAGTGTGTGTCAGGCACTGTGCTATGCACTGGGGACATAAAGACAAAAATGAGACCGTCTCTATTCAAGGAGATTACATTTTATTGGGGGAAAGAGCTTGTTTCAAAATATTTTTAAAATTTTAAAATAATATTTATTTTTTTAATTAACAAAAAAGTTATTTTCTCTCTGTCCCCTCATTTCCATTTGTAACAACTCTGCATAGTCAAGCAAAACAAATTCCCATACTGACCAAATCAAAAAAGTATATGTCTCAGTCTGGACCCTGAGTCCATCACTTTTCTATGAGTTTGTGGGTAGCATGCTTCATCATTGGTTTTCTGGAATTGTGGTTGATTATTACACTAATTAGTTCTTAAGTCTTTCGAAGTTATTTATCTTTACAATGTTGCTGTTATTCTATAAATGTTGGCAGATAGGTAGTACATTGGATAGAATGCTGGACATGGACTCAGGAAGACTTGAGTTCAAATCTGAACACACATACTAACTAGCTGTATGAACTTGGGTAAGTCACTTAGCCTCTGCCTGTCTGGGTTTCTTCAACTGTAAAAAAGAGATAGTACCTACTTCCCAGGATAGTTCTGAGTACAAAATGAGATAATATCTGTAAAGAGCTTAGCACAGAGTAGGCACTTAATGCTTGTTTCCTTTCCTATCAATTGTACTCCTACTTCTACATCAGTTCATGCACATCTTCCTAGGTTTCTCTGAAACTGCACTTTTCATCATTTCTTACAGCACAATAGTATTCCATTACATGAATGGGCAATAATTTGTTCAGCCATTCCTCAATTGATGGGCATCCTTTAGTTTGTAGTTCTTCATTACCACAAAAAGAGCCACTATTAACATGTTTATATGTATAAGTCCTTTCTTTCTTTCTATGTGGGCCTAGTAGTGGCATTGCTGAAACAAAGGGTATAAACAGTTTAGTGATGGGGGGGGCATAATTCCAATTGTTTTCTGCAGGATGACTGTACCGATTCACAGTTCCACCAACAATGCATCAGAGAGCCTGTTTTCCTTAGCTTCTCCAATATTTGTCATTTTGTCAGCCTTGCCAATCTGATGGTAAGAACCTCAGCATTGTCTTAAGATGCATTTCTCTAATTGGTAATTTGGATAATTTTTTCATATAGCTATTGCTAACTTGGGTTTTCTTCTTTAGAAAACTGACTGTTCGCATCCTTTGATTATTTATCAATTGGGGAATATTTCTTGTTCTTACATATTTGAATCAGTTGCTAATGTATCTTGGATATGAGACCTTTATAAGAGAAACTTGCTGCAAATAATTTTCCTCTTTACTCATTTCTTTTATAATTTTCACTGCATTGGTTGTGTTTGTGCAGAACCTTTTAATTTTATGTAACCACAGTTGTCCATTTTATCTTTTGTGATCTTCGCTCTCTCTCTTCATCTTATTTGCTCACGAACCCATCCCCTATCCATAGATCTGAAAGGTAATTTCTTTCTCATTTCTCTAATTTTTTATGATGTCACCTTTTCTGTCTAGGTCATGTATCCATTTGGAATTTGTCTTGGTATAAAATGTGACATGTTGACCATGCCTCATCCGGGGCATAACATGTTCAACATGTTCAATAAATGTGTTCAAAATAAGTACCTGTAAAATAAATGCAATTTGAGAGGGAGGGAGTAGCAGCTGAGAGGATCAGGAAGGGCTCCTGTAGGAGGTGGAAAATAAGCTGTATTTGAAATGAAATCAGAGATTCTAAGACATGAAGGTGAGGAAGGAGAGAATTCATCACATGAAGGACAGCAGATGCAAAAGAATGAAGATGGGAGGTAGAAGGTCACATGTGAGGAGCAGCAAGTCAAATTTGGCTACCCCAAGAGTGGGTGAAGTGGGGTAATGGAGAATTAAGGCTGGCAAGACAGCTTGGAGTCAGTTTATGAAGGGCTTCAATACAAAACAAAGGAATTTGTATTTGATCTTATTGAACAGGAGAGTAACATAGTGAAGTCTGTTTGTGCTTGAGGAATATTATTTTGGTAGTTGTGTGGCTTGGACAAGGGGAGAGCCTTGAGGCAGGGAGTTTGTGAATCCATTGCCTTGTTTATGAATCCATTGTTTGTCTAGGCTAGAAGTGATGAGGGCCTGAACTAGGGTGATGGATGTGTGAGTAGAGAAGGGGATGGATTTGAGATGTGTCGTAGTGGTAGAATCGACAAGGCTTGGCAGTTATTAGATATGTGGGATGGGAGAAGGGGCAAAGGGAGGGATCAGAAACAGAGGAAGGAGGGAGGAATCAAGGATGGTTCTGAGGTTGCAAACATGTGCAACTGAAAAAATGAAGGCATCTTGACAAAAGTAGGAAAATGTGGAAGAGGAGGAATTTTAGAGGGAAAAATAATGAGTTCTGTTTTGTACATGTTGAGTTTGAGACACATCTGGGGACATGTAGTTTGAAATGTCCAATAGCTATTTGATGATATGGGACTAGGGTCTCAGGAGAGAGACTTGGGCTAGATATATAGATTTGAAAATCATCTGTGTAGAGATGACATTTGAACCCAGGGGAATTGATGAGGTTGTGAAGGAAAGAGAAAAGAAGAAAAGAAAAAAGAGAAGAGAAGAGAAGAGAAGAGAAGAGAAGAGAAGAGAAGAGAAGAGAAGAGAAGAGAAGAGAAGAGAAGAGAAGAGAAGAGAGGGAGGGAGGGATTACCATCTCAAAACTTCCTCTTCCATGCCATCTTCCCTAATTGTTCTAGCCAGAATTTCCTTTTCCTTCCTCTGAACACCCAGAGTATGTTAATTGTGCCTCTCTTATGTAGCAGGCATATTTGATCTGATGTTGTTATTTGTGAGCATGTCCTTCCTTGGTATAGTGATAAAGTGAAAAGAACAGCGGGTCTGGATTCAGAAGAGATTAGTGTGAGTCCCAGTTGTGTGACTTTGGAAAAGTCATGTACACTCTCTGAGCTGCATTCTCTTCCCCCATAAAATGGAGAAATTACTACTTGCACTATCCTTGTACCTCCTTGGAAGGCTAGAGAGGGGAATTCCAGGAAGGAAGGACAGGGTCTCCTCCAGTTACAAGGAAAGGTTTCAGGGAGAAGAGAAATAGCGGGGGTAGCTAGGTGGTGCAGTGGATAGAGCACTGGCCCTGGAGTCAGGAGGTCCTGAGTTCAAATCCAGGTTCGGACACATGATATTCACTAGCTGTGTGACCCTGGGCAAGTCACTTAACCCTATTGCCTAGCCAAAAGAAAAAAAAAGAGAGATGACGAAGAACACCTTAAAGGGAAGCGCTGATTCTACATGCCCCCTCATCTTTTAAAATAATATCACAAAAGAGATTTGGGTCAAATCAGTGGAAGCAAAGTAAACCTGTGGCTGCTGCTGGCCAAGGTTCTTGGTTGGGAACCTGGAACAGATCTTCCTCTTTTCAGACTTGCCTTAGAGGAACCTCCATATACATTTGTGTGTGTGTGTGTGTGTGTGTGTGTGTTGTCAGGGAAACTGCAAGGCTTTGGAAAGCTGATCCAGGCTCTGAGATCCACCGTGCAGTGTGGTCATTAATAGGTAACTACCTTGCTAGCAGTAACCCAGATGTCACTGCCTTCCTTTACCACCCCTTGGCGATCCTTTCAGCATGACTAGGGATTCCCTTTGGTCAGGTGCACAAAACCAAACCCTGTGTTCCAGCAACTACAGAGAAAGTTGGGAAGGCCTCCTAACTGGCCCCTCAAACTTTCTTCATGGCTCCCACATGCTGAGCTGGCCTCTTTCTTGGGGACCCTGGAAAATGATGCCTGCTGACTGATGAAATATAGCCCAAGGAAGGAAGTAAATTACAGGTACAGAATGAAGTATATGCTGTCAGATACGGTCAATGTATCAGTTTGTTTTCTAAGCTCTAGGTCTTTGTTACAAGTTAAAGTTCTATTTAGGTGTGGGATTGGCAGGAGGGGAGAAAGGAAACTATGGGAAAATGACAGCATTATTGTGGGAAAAAAATCAGGAAAACATTAAAAAAAAAGAGGAAAATGACTCATGCCCACACAGGGTCTTTGGGAAAAGCTACAGACCAGGATCTCATTGAAGCTATTTACTATGGTCTCTGCTGGGAGGTCAGGGACCTCTCAGAGTCCTCTCTGAGAGTCCCTAGGCTGGAAAGAATCATGGCAATTTCTGTCAATCTTCTCTTCCTTCTGGCAGGATTAAGGCTGTATGGACTCCAGATGTCTAGAGAAGGAAATTCCATGGTCTTCCTTTGGTGTTCTTCCTAGTTTTGATGAGGTACTTGACCTCCTTCCTCAAGTATTGACAAATTCCCATCCCAGTCATATTCAGTTCCCATCCCAGTGAATCTGAACACCCAGCTGCCATTATTCAAGTCCCATTTTCCATTCCTTGAGGCCTGCTCCCTTATTCTATCCTATGTCCCACATCAAACTTGAGATCTCTGTAGAATTGTCAGCTACCATTATTATTAAGGGTAGTATGTAAGAGGACAGACAGGAAGACTTCTCATCATCCTTTCTAGATTTTTAATTCTTTTCCAGGGTTCCAGCCCCACCCTCATTTCTTCCGGTCATAGCAATCTTCTCTGAGGAGCCATCAGAAATATCCAGGCCCAGCTCAAATCCCACCATCATAGCATGGTACAGTGCCGAGGACACATTGATGGCATTCAAAGTCCTTTATAACCTAGCCCCCTCCTACCTTTCCAGTCTTCTGTCACCTTACTCCCTAACAGGTACTCTTCCATCTAGTGACACTGGTCTGTTCTCTCTTCCATGGAGAAGACCCTCCATATCTTGGCTCTAGGCATTTTCTCTGGCTGTCCTCCATGCCTGGAATGTGCTCCCTTCTCCACTTTGACTTCTGACCTCCTGGATCCCTTTAAGTCCCAACTAAAATCCTACCTTCTACAGAAAGCCTTCTCCAACCCTTCTTAATTTCAGTACCTTCTTTCAGTTAATTATTTCCTATTTATCCTGTAAATAACTTGCTTTGTATATATTCGTTTGCATGTTGTCTCCTCGTTAGATTGTATGCTCCTTGAGGGCAGGGGCCATTTTTTGCCTCTCTTTGTATCCTCAGCACTTAGTACAGTGCCTGGCACATAGAAGGCACTTAATAAAAGTTTATTGAGCGATTGATTGATTGACAAGGTCACTGAACTTAACATTAGGAGGTCTGGGTATGAGCTAGGTGATCCCAGGCAAGTCTTTTTGCACTCTGAACTCTGAGCCTCAATCTCCTCATCTGTAAAAAAAGAATGATTCTTCCATTACCTACCTCACAGGGCTGCTGTGAAGAAAGTGCTTTGTAAGCCCATGAGTGCTACATATGTGTGAGTTTTCATTCCCCTTGGAAGAGGCATAATGATCTAGGGAAAGAAAGATCACTGTGGGGGCAGCTAGGTGGTGCAGTGGATAGAGCACTGGCCCTGAATTCAAGAGGACCTGAGTTCAAATCCAGCCCCAGACCAAACACTTGACACTTACTAGCTGTGTGACCCTGGGCAAGTCACTTAACCCCAATTGCTGAAAAAAAAAAGAAAGATCACTGGACTAGGAACCAGGAGACCCAGGTTCTAATCCTGGCTCTGCCAGGATACATTGTGTGACCATGGACCCTCTCTCTGGGTTTCACAGTCAAATGAAAGATAGGTCTAGATTATCCCTAAAGTCCCGTCCAATATTTTATGAACACATGTTCTGTTTTACTCTTCAGGCACATGTTTATTGCTTTGTGTATTATCATTCCACTATTGCTGGAATTTTCATTCCATTTCTTCAATTAGAATTTAAAGTCTGCGGTAGTGGGGGTAAGGGACAGCTAGGTGGCTCAGTGGATAGAGTGCCAGACCTGGAGTCAGGAAGACTCATCTTCCTGAGTTCACATCTGGCCTCAGACACTTACTAGCTGTGTGTTCCTGGGCAAGTCATTTCACCCTGTTTGCCTTGGTTTCCTTATCTGTAAAATGAACTGGAAAAGGAAATGGCAAGCCACTCTAGAATCTTTGCAAAGAAAATTCCCAATGGGATCATGAAGAGTCAGATATGACTGAAAAATGACTAGACAACAAGAACAACAAAGTGGGAGTAAGGACTGTGTCTTGTACTTTTTCCATATCCCCCACGGTGCATGGCACAAAGCCGGGCCCATCGTCGGCGTTTCATAAATATGTGGCGATGTTGCATTGACTATCCCATTCTCCTGAGAAGAACAAGATGCTGTGCAACAATGGAAAATCTAAATCTGTGTCTCTCTACTTTATTAGGTAAGTGGATACGTACCCAACAGGTGTATATATATATATAATATATATATATATATATATATATATATACATATATATATATATATATAGTGATCAATTAATTGATCAATAAATGAATAAATAAGAGGACAAATTATACAGACCAAGAAATCTGATTCTGATATGCAATTCTGATGAGGTTCTTGGGTTGGCACTTATGGGAGAAGAGGCATGGAATCCCAGTGGTGGTACTGGGTAGGTTGGAGCTTCATCCTCTCTAGCTCTGCAGACTAGCATTGTGAGCCCTGAAGAAAAACCCTTGAGGAAGGACAAACTCCCATTCTCAGACCTTCCCTGATAACCTTTGGATACCCATAGCCCAAAGAGTAGGATTGGCTGGAAAGCCTCTGGGTATCTATTTGCTTGTAGGAGGTATGTGAAACATTTCCTGTGGCCATACTGTGTGTCTTGCTAAGCAACAACACACGGAGATAGTGAACAAAGAAAACCTTTATCTCCTTGGCCCCAGAAAAGCAATGCAATAGCTCCACCAATCAGAGGAGGGCCCTCTGGACAGGCCCTGCTACATGCATCTTGGAAGGGAGTGACGCGGCAGCAGGAGCAGGGAAGAGGCAGGCAGCAGCAGCAGACCTCCTCTGGGTTGGAGCAGCTCAAGAGGAACTAGCCGTGCCGAGGATGCAGCCTGAGCAGCAGCCAGGAGCAGATCTTCTTGCAAACTCTCTGAAAGCCCTCCCAGATGTAGGATTCAGGGCAACCTCAATAGAGGTGGTGGAAGTGGCATATTTAGACTTTGAAGCTTATCTAAATGCTAACACTACAACATAGTGCTCCAAGTATGACAACTTGGGAAGAATATTTCTTAATTATTTATTCTTGTCATAACAAGCCTCTGGAAATTCCCAACTCTAATGGCAATAGGGCTTTAATTAGCCTTCTGGGAAGAATTGCATGGGAACTGGGGTGAGGCTGGGCTGTAAACATTCCTAACAGTTTGGTATAATACCTTTTTTTCTCCTGTTGTATATTTTACACATTGCAAGAGGATGGTCCTTTGTCCTCTATCTAGGTCAGGTGATCAGCTGATGAGTAATGCCAATCAAGTTGTATAGAGCGCAAACATGGCTTCCAGACCCAGCAAAGTACTTATTCCCTTTCCCATTCATTGCTCCCACTTGGCTACCAGGAGATCCTACAGGAGTGAGTTTGCAGAAGTTTTAAGGACTATACCTCCCAGGGAGTAGCTGTGATTTAATACGGTCTACTCTTGGAGGTGAGCAAGCCCTCAAGCCTCCAAGGATTAGTGTCTAATGTGACAAGCAGAGAGGAGCTTTTTAGAGGCAGGGTGCCCTACACAAACATCCTGACACCTGACATTAACACCCACCCTCACCTTCTGGCCTCGCACTAACAATGGTCATCCCAACCTAGGTTCCTGGCCTTCCCATTAACAAGGTCCAAGACAATGAAAAATTAGTCCTGATTGGACCGGTGGGGAAAGAATGGTATAAAAAAAATCCTACGATGGCAGACTCTATCTGAAGTGGCTCCTAACACTTTCCGGACTTCTCACTATGCCCACCAGCCACTTTTTTTCCCTTGGTGCCAATGGAATTAAATTAGATAGAAAGCACCCACTTTTGTTTTTATTTTATCGGTGCCTTTTTTTTAAAAGAAAAAAACCACAGCCTATTCCCCCATTAACCCCTTCCTGATAATAAAGAAAAAGTTAATCCAAACTGACTAATACAGCAAATTTGACAGCGGATGTAGCCTTAAAAATCTCCTTTGGACATCTTCCCAGTGATTCCCTTTGACCTCTCCAGGCTTGGCTGTGGTTTTACACTAATCCACTGATACATTCTCTGATGGTACAGACAGTCCTGTGGTAGGTTTCATTTGGTTTTCATCCCCCAACTAGCCTCTATTGGATTGCTGTAAGCCAGCCTTTGCCATCCCCCTTGGGCTTTGTTCCCCCTTTATTCCCCATTCAAGTCTAATGTATTCCTTCAGAAAAGATGATGTCTCAACAGGAAGATTCCATGAGTTACTTTTGGCTGTGAGGGTGCAATCACAAGATCTGTAGCATCATAGCTACAGAACTGGAAGGAATTTTGAAAAATTAAATTGTATCTTATTTTCTGGAAGGAATTTCTGTGGACATATCACCAAACCTGCACTTGTATAAGAATCTCTTTTTCATTGGTGGGGGGTGGGGTTGGGGGCGAGAGCACTAGATATAGAGTCTGAGGACTTGAGTTCATTGACTGTTGCCTCTGCCACTTACTATCTGTGTGAACGTGGGCAAGTCACAACCTCTCTCAGCCTCAGTTTCCTCAAATGTAAAATTAAAAGATTGGACTATCTGGCCTCTGGGGTCAACTTCAGCTGTGTATGATGCACAACAAGGGGTCCTCAAGGTTCTGCTCAAAGGACCCTGGTATGGGAAATTTGCTCTGCAGATGATGAGAATAATTGTAAGGGGAGTGCCCAAGTAAGACACAGAAGTCTCACGGAGGCTAAAAACAGAGACATTGAAAGATAAGGAGGAAAGCTTTCAGGTGCAAAATAAACATTTCCCATTTGAGAAAGGGTGGAAAGTTTGAATACCTTAATTGCATATGAGGAGGCCAACTAGACAATGAGTGCTTCCTGGGCACAGACAGCATTCACACAGTTGTCCCTAGCCACTCATCTAAATAGGATTCCCAAAGGAGTATGGGAGATGAAAAATACTGATCATCCTAAGAGACCCTAGGGTTGTTTACAGAGACAAGGGCTTTCAAGCAGAAATGTTTTGTCTTAGAGGAAAGGAAAATCTTTTCCTGTTTCCTACCTAGAGATGACTAATGACCCCAAACACGAGGCTCAGAAGGAGTCAAAGGGAAATGCTGACAGAGGTATATGTAATTTCCACATGGGAAACAAACACCATTTTGTAGGGAATGGGGAATTGTTTTGGAGTGAAAAACTGAATAGTTTTGTAATATACTTAGTGCTTGTGGTGGTTCAGCTTTTAAGATTATTCTTCTTATGACCCATTGGGGAATCTTATATATGTTTTTCTCTGCTGTGATGGGCCAGTGCTCCATCACTGAACATTCCCTCTTTTTAATAAAGGTATTCTTCAAGCATAGAATAAAGCATGACAACTAATGAATAAAGCTGCTCAATGTTTGAAAGAATCAGTTGGGTGTTACCAATACTTATAAAAGGAGGACTCTAAGAATTCAGCTCATTAATGGCTCAGGGAGGCCATTTGGTCAGTGGTCCCTGCTACACAGGAATGCCAACTGAAGATTGTTCAAGAAACCACTGGCCTGGATGCAAGAGCGCTACCTTCCAATGCCACATCCATGGTACCATTGTTGGACTGATAGCTTTCCACATGAGCAATATTAACACATGACTTTTTTGACTATAGTAAATGCTTTTGGGTTTTGATGGGGGTCCACTCATAATATTTGATGTCTTAACTAAGATAAGTTGGTTCCAGAAGTGAGGTTTCTAAAATTGAGACTAACCAGAGATGTGGTGTACCGCATAAGTCCACACCATTGTTTCATAAGACCATGTCAAGAGGGTCAGAAGCTTGTAGTCCTGGGGTAGAGGGACACAGATTTAGATTGTCAGTGGTGCACAGCATCTTGTTCTGCTCTTCCTCTGAAGTCCTGTGAGCTTAAGGATATATTTACATGGATGGGGAAGGGTAGGAGTGTCTGGTAGGCATGACACTGAAATGCTATAAGAAAGTAGGAGTCCAGGCCCTGTGGGGTAAGCTATTTGTCACTATTCTCAGAATACTGCAGAGGGAGCAGAAACAAGACTATACTCCATGGGAATATCTAGAGGCACGTCAATTAATTTTTAAAGAATTCCTGGAGGGGTACCAAAAGTGGATTAAGGTGGCAAAAAGACAGGCTTGTACCCTGAATCTGATGGATTGCTACACGGAAGTCATGCCATGTCTTTATGCTCCAGATCCATTCAAGTTGGGAAGAACCTTGACAATGGTATGGACAATGGAAACACCTCAGAGAAACTTGAGGATCCAGGTGAGTTCCCTTCACCGTAGGTCCAGTGGGTTGCAGGTTGCACCCCTTACTGGTCTCATCTCTCTCTGAATGTATTACAAGGGTAGAAATATTGAGTAATTGGCATAACCTCAACTATATGTAGCTGGACCCAGTCTTGACACCATACTTCAACTTCATACCCAGGCCATCTTGCTATCTGCCTACCTAGATTAGTACCCTCCACCCCAGACCTAGATTCCTGTACACTGGACCTCTGAAATCAATGTCTCTAGTACTTGGGGAAGTTATTTCATTCATATTTAGAACTCCCTTTCTGGGGCCCAACCAATTTGATTGGTTCCTAGGACCACAGGATCATAGATTTAGGGGTGGATCACTAAATTATTCGTGACTTTTGACCTACCCATACCTCTCCTAGACCTATACCCTAAAAAGATCAAAGAAAAAGGAAAAAGGACCCATACGTACAAAAGTATAGCAGCTCTTTTTATAGTGGCAAAGAATCAGAAATTAAGAGGGTGTCTATCACTTGGGGAATGGCTGAACAAATTATGGTATATTAATGGGATGGAATACTGTTTTGCCATTAAAAATTATGAAAGAAACAGTTTTAGATAAGGACTTAGGGAAGGTTGCATGAATTGATGCAGAGTGAAATGAGAAGTCATATAAGTCTTATCCAAATGGATATGACCTAGACATAAAAGATAACATCACAAATAAATTAGAGGAGCAAGGAAGAAATTACCTCTCAGATCTATGGATAGGAGAAGAATTCATGACCAACCAAGGGATAGAGAGGATCATAGAAGATAAAATGGAAAATTGTAATCCCATAAAATTAAAAAGCTTTTGTACAAATAAAATCAATGCAGCTGATCAGAAAGGTATATCACGCAGGGCTAGAAGACGAGCTCAGTGTGGCTTAGGCACACAGGCCACAGCGAACGTAGAGCAGGCCTCAGAAGACTGAATCATGAGCAGCTGTGGCAGTTTCCAGACTCCTCAATGCACTAATGCCAACAACTCAGAAGGTTAGTGGGAAAAGTCTGTTTCTGTGGTGCTGAGAGAGGAAGGTGGGGTCTCAGATCCAGTTCCCCCAGAACGTAGCCCTGGGGCAGGGCAGCTGCTTCCCGAGCTTCTGGCCCACAGACTGAGAGGGAATCGAGTGGCTGATCAGAGGGAGATTGCAGGGATCTCTCTGCTGGTGCTGAGGCAAAGAATCTCTTGCTTTGCCTGTGCTTGGATCTGGGTCACAGATCTGGACAGGGGTCTTGGGGTGAGGAGGAGCGCTGGCATGGTGGAGCTTGTAGTGGCTGTGGACAGGAAACCTTCCTCACAGTTCCAGGACAGGAAGCAGTGCTTGTGGTCACTAATGACCACAGCATAGGCCAGGAAAGGAGTAAACACCTCGCCCCTTATCATACCACCTTGCAAGAATTTAAAATTCATGGGTCCCTACAAGTATCTCTGAAAACAGCTATATAAACCCCTGAAGCTTGGGACAGTGCATTCTCCACATTGAAAGCAGACTCTTACCTTGACAAAGAGTTTAGAACTCAAGTAATTGGCCGGGATCATGAGCAAGCAGCACAAAAAGAGTCAGACTATATTATCTTACTTTGGTGACAAAGAAGATCAAAATATACAACCAGAAGAAGACAACAAAGTCAGAGCTCCTACATCCAAAGCCTCCAAGAAAAATATGAATCAGTCCCAGGCCTTGGAAGAGCTGAAAAGGGATTTTGAGAAGCAAGTAAGAGAAGTAGAGGAAAAACTGGGAAGATAAATGAGAGTGATGTAAGAAAATCATGAAAAACAAGTCAACAGCTTGCTAAAGGAGACCCCAAAAAATACTGAAGAAAATAACACCTTAAAAACACCTTAAAAAGTAGCCTAGCCCAAATGGCAAAAGAAGTCTGAAAAGCCAATGAGGAGAAGAATGCCCTAAAAAGAAAAATTGGCCAAATGGAAAAGGAAGTCCAAAAGCTTACTGAAGAAAATACTTCCTTAAAAATTAGAATAGAGCAATTGGAAGATAGTGACTTTATGAGAAATCAAGACACTGTAAAACAAATCCAAAAGAATGAAAAATTAGAAAACAATGTGAAATATCTCATTGTAAAAACAACTGACCTGGAAAATAGATCCAGGAGAGAATTTAAAAATTATTGGACTATCTGAAAGCCATGATCAAAAAAAGAGCCTAGACATCATCTTTCAAGAAATTATCAAGGAAAACTGCCCTGATATAGAACCAGAGGGCAAAATAGAAATTGAAAGAATCCACGATCTCCTCCTGAAAGAGATCCCCAAAGGAAAACTCCTAGGAATATTGTAGCCAAATTCCAGAGTTCCCAGGTCAAGGAGAAAAGATTACAAGCTGCCAGAAAGAAACAATTCAAATACTGTGGAAACACAATCAGGATAACACAAGATTTAGCAGTTTCCAGACTCCTCAAGGCATGGAATATAATATTCTGGAGGGCAAAGGAGATAGGATTACAACCAAGAATCACCTACCCAGCAAAACTGAGTATAATCCTTCAGGGGAAAAAATGGTCATTCAGTGAAATAGAGGACTTTCAAGCATTCTTGATGAAAAGACCAGAGCTGAATAGAAAATTTGACTTTCAAATACAAGACTCAAGTGGAACATGAAGAGGTAAACAGGAAAGAGAAATCATAAGAGACTTATTAAGGTTGAACTGTTTACATTCCTGCATGGAAAGATGATATTTATAACTCATGAGACCTTTGTCAGTATTAGGGTAGTTGGAGGAAAAAAAATTATATGTATGTATATATAGATAGATAGATAGATAGAGGGCACAGGGTGAGTTGAAGATGAAGGGGTCATATCTGGAGAATAAAATTAAGGGATGAGAGAGGATTATATTCGGAGAAGAAGAAAGGGAGAGGTAGAATGGGGTAAATTATCTCACAAAAAAACAGAAAAGAAAATGCTCTTACAGTAGAGGGGAAATGGGGGAAGGCGCGAGGGAATGAGTGAATCTTATTCTCATAGGATTTGACTTACAGAGGGAATAACATACACATTCAATTGGGTAAGGAAATCTGTCTTACTCTATGGGAATATAGGGGGAGAAGAGGACAAGAGAGGGGATGATAGAGAGGAGGGCAGATTGGGAAAGGGGGTAGTCAGAAGCAAATACTTCTGAGGAGGGACAGGGTCAAAAGAAAGAAGAGAATAAATGGGAGGGCAGGATAGGATTAAGGGAAATAGAGTTAGTTTTTCACAACGTGTGTACTATGGACGTGTTTTGCATAACTGCACATGTATAACCTGTATTAGTTGCTTGCCTTTTCAATGAGGGTGGGTGGGGAGGGAGGAAGGGAGAAGATTTGAAACCTAAAGTTTTAAAAACATACGTTTAAAGAAAATGTTTTCAAATGTCACTGGGAAATAAGAAATACAGGAAATGGGGTACAGTAGTCTGTCCTGCCCTACAGGAAAATAGAAGGGGAAGGGAATAAGAGAAGGGGGGAAGAGATAGGAGAGAGGACAGACTAGGGGAAAGGATATTCTGAACGCATGCCATCTTGGGGTGGGGGAAGGGGTGAGATGGGGTGAAAATTTGGAACTCAAAATCTTGTGGAAGTAAATATTGAAAACTAAAAATAAATAAATTTATACTAAAAAAAAAGAAGCAGCAGCAAGCATTCAGAAGGGAATAGACATCATCCTCCAATCAAGAATTGATTTCATGATACAAAAGGAAGAGGAAGGCAATCATCTTAAAGGGCTGAGCTCAGAGCACAGTTCATGTTGTAGTAAGATAGGCCAAGGAGGATACCTGAGACTCAATATGTATTTGTACTGATTCATGCATGGTCTGGGGCATGGCAAGGGCAAAAGTGGAAGACTGGATCATAGGATCATACATTTAGAACTGGACAACACCTTACAGGAGGAGATCCTGAAGCCCAGGCAGTAGAGCAGGCAAACACCAACACCTGGACCTCCCAGTGCCTCAGTGAGGGCTGGGGGGTGGAGGAGGAACCAGTGGAAACCAGCTCAGAAAACCACCAGGTGCCTCAGCACTCTACTGCTAAGGAATCTCCCAGTACATTAGCAGAAAGGAGGGAGGCAACATTGCAAGGGGCCCCAGGCAGATAAACACCCTGCAGCACCCATCTAAAAGGAGCTGAAGAAAGCTAAAGGAAAGGAAAAGCAGGCAACCTAGAATTGCCTGAAAGTTCCAGCCTTGCTGATTCCAGCCCAACATGAGGTAAGCTGCCAGAACCCTACAGCCTCCAGTTGCCAACATAAGAGGCTTCAGCACACAAAGCCAGTGACCAAGACCTAGGCTCCCAACACAAGAAGCTTGGGTCAGTGCCCTCTTTCCACAGGAGGAGAGCTCAATCTCTTTAAAGGCCGGGGAATAAAGAAACCACGAGTAAAAAGAAACATACCATAGATTCATATTATGAGAAGAGTGAAGATTAAGATAGAAATTCTGAACAGGACAACATTGTCAACAAACCGACATCTGCAACATCAAAAGGGAATATGAACTGGTCTGAAGCCCAAAAAGCCTTCTTAGAAGATCTCAAGAAGGATTTTAAAAGTCTAATGAGAGAGGTAGAAGAGTCCTTAAAAAATACAATTGGCAAACTGGAAAAAAAGTACACTGAAGAAAACAAATCCCTTAAAAATACAATTGGCCAACTGGAGAAGGAAGTACAAAAACTAGCAGAAGAAAACAATCTGTTAAAAACTAGAATTGGACAAATGGAAACTAATGACTCTATGAGAGAGCAAGAATCAGTCAAACAGAAACAAAAAAATGAAAAAATAGATGAAAATGTAAAATACTTCATTGGTAAAACAACCAACCTGGAAAATCGATCCAGGAGGGACAACTTAAAAATTACTGGAGTACCTGAAAATCATGATGAAAAAAAGAGCCTGGACAGTATCTTTCACAAAATCATAAAGGAAAACTGGCCTGAAGTCCTAGAACCAGAAGGTAAAATAACCATAGAAAGAATATACTGGTCACCACCTCAAAGAGATCCCAAATTGGCAACACCCAAGGAATATAATAGCAAACTTCCAAAATTACGAGATGAAAGAGAAGGTGCTGCAAGCAGCCAGAAAGAAACAATTTAAATATCATGGAACCACAGTCAGGATTACACAGGACCTTGTAGCTTCTACATTAAAAGACCACAGGGCATGGGACATAATATTCCATAAGGCAAAGGAGCTTGGATTGCAGCCAAGGATTAATTACCCTGCAAAAATGAGCATGATTTTTCAAGGGAGGAGATGGATATTCAATGAAATAGGGGACTTCCAAACCTTCCTGATAAAAAGACCAGAGCTCAAGAAAAAATTTGATCTTCAAGTACACGATTCAAGAAAGACATAAAAAGGTAAATAGGACAGAAAAATACAATGTGTTGTTAATAAGGGTGGACTGTTTACATCCCTACAAGGGAAGATGATACTTGCAACTCTTGAGAACTGTATTGTTATTACAGCATGTTAAAGGAGTATACATAAAGGGGGTGGATATTAGTTAACTTTGATGTAAAGATAAAAAAAATCTAATCAAAGAGGTTAAATGGATCCAAGTAAGTGGATTAGTCTGATCTTAGAAAATGTACTGAGAAAGGAGGAAGTGGACAAGGGTAAATTACATTATAGGAAAAGACAGAAAATCGTATTACAGTAGAGGAAAAGAAGGGGGGGGTGAGCATTGTTTGAACCTTGCTGTCATCAGATTTGGCTCAGGAAGGGAATAACATAATCAGTTAGGTATAGAAATCTAACTTGCCCTATAGGCAGTAGGAGGGAAAAGGGGAAAGAAAAGGGAGGGGGGATACAAGGGAGGGAAGAAGCAATAAGGGTAAAGGGGAAGAAAAGGGAAAGGGATAATAGAAGGGAGGAGAGACTGAAGGAGGTGGTGATCAAAAAATATGTTTAATAGGAATGTAAATGTATAGCCTGTATCAGATTGTGCACCGTCTTGGGGAGGGTGGTGAGGAGGAAGGGGGAGAAAAATTTTAAACTCAAAAGCATATGGAAGTGATTGTTGATAGATCAAAATAAATTAATAAAATAAATAATAAAAAAAGAGAATTCACTTCATCATTTTAAACTTGGCTGCTTTCTTAGACTTCATGTTTCCCAGAAACTCTTCATTCTGCAAGAAAAAAAATCAACTCTGATATTCTCACCTCAGATAATTTTTCTCCTTGTCATCATGCCCTAGGAGGATACCTCCACCCCTCCATTTTCAGCTTCTTTCTATGTCTTGTCTTCTACCATTAGATTGTGAGCTCCTTGAGGGCAGAGGCTCTCATGCCTTTCTTTGTATCCCTAGTGCTTAACACAATGCCTGGCACATAGTTGTTATTAAATAAATGTTTATTGATTCTGGCTCTGATTCTTGACTTTAAGCTTTGGGGTGGAATCTCGTATGCTTATGAATTAATTCTAATTATTACATTTAGTTATTATGGCACATTGCTATGATTTTTAACGTTAATTCAATTTTTATATGTTAAAATGGGAGCTAATAATCTATTTGATGGGTATTCGTTTAGACAAGGGGTAGCACTATGTAAGGGTGGCCTGTTAAGTTGGAAGGGGCACTGTAATTGCCAGTGGCCACCGTGCTGTTCTGGCTTCCTCCCTATGGACATGCATATTATGATACTGGTAGGATTTTATTTTGTACTATAGCTTGTAACCTCTAGGGAGCAGAATTGACTATGTTCATTGCTAGTGCCAGGTCCTGAAATATTTAGAAATATCTGTTGGATGGCCCTTGGCCATTCATCCTCTCTGAACCTCAGTTCCGTCATCAACAAAATGAGAATAATAATACCTGTAGAGTTGTAGTGAGGATGAAATGAATAATGAAGTGCATAAAAGTGATTTTTTTGAGGGGAAATAAGCAATGATTGGGATGATATCTTACTCCCTGGACTGTGAATCATGACATAATTTAAGAACTCTGCTAATATTTAGTATGACAACTCCTCAGCCTTAGGCATCAAACCCATGTGACTAATTTTCTCTAGGTACTATATTGAAATACTACAATGATTATAACCCATCCATATTTGCCCATAAATTCACCACAAGGGGATTGCCCTATGTACTCAAGGACTTTCTCAATTTCTCCCGGCCTCCTGAAGGTACCAGTGGAATAATCTAGCTGTCTACTTGTCATCCCACACTCTTGCCACATGGTTAGCTCTTTTCTTCCTCACATACATTTCCCTGGATGGTCTCCCATGACATCCTGGGCCATTGCCAGTTGTCTTGACCTTTGTCTTGCCACTGGACTTCAATGACCCTGGAGGAGAGAGTGAGGCTGATGACCTTCGCACAGCTCTGCCCTAGTCATATCCAATTGACACGCAAGTCAAGACATCACTCTTGTGATGTCACTGATCCTCTTTGATAATGGAGGATAAGCAACAGCAATATTTCCCTAATGACATCTTTTATTCTTCTTCAAAATTTTTCATTGGTTATTTGTTGCAGGCTGTTCATGTCCACCATGTAACTTTCTGCTGCCTTCTGTGTGAACTTTGTTTTTAATTCTTCGTGGACTAGCACATAATAAACACTTAATAAATGCTTAATGCCTTGCCTTGCCTTCATTCCAATTTTCTATGCCATAGAGCAGGAGCAGCACCTGTAGAATATTCATATTAAAAAAGATGGACCTTTGTTTTGGGGGAAGTTTGGAGCTAAGAAAGGAGCTTTGCACTTTCCTAAAGTCAATCCATCCTTCTCTTTTCTTCTTGTTGAGCTCTGAGCCCAACTCTTTATTCACCTATATTATCTGTCCTAGATATATATCCTGACAGGTAAATTTTATAGGTTGTCCATCCAAATGTATGTCATAATCTGGGCTTTGTTCATCATCCACTCTGCTTGTTCTTTCTGGTTGGATGATGAAGCCAAACTATTGTGGGTGGTTACAGATCTCTTTCAGGAAGCTCTGCAGTGTTGCAGAGTTTGATGGAACCAGCACAATGCCATCCTCAAACAAAAACATCTACAGGACCTTGCCATCCATAGAGAAAACCTATTCAACATTCACTCAGCTGGATCTCCTCTGTCAGAGTGGAGAACACCTTAGGTGAGCATCTATCTTCCTGTTTTATGCCTCACTTGGTGTTTTTTATCAAAAGATCATTGAACAGAAATTATTTGTGTTGTTATTTTTCAAGGAAACTTGAATGCTTTTGATGTATGAATTGATGATACCTTGTTGGAAAAGAGCTTTTAAAGTGTTGTTTTGCTCTATTGAATCAAATGCTTTTTCAAAATCAGCAGACAGTAAATACAATTGTAGCTTATGTTTCTTACATCTTTCAATCAATTGGAAAATGATAAATATGTGGTCCAGTGTTGAATGTTGCTTGTGAAAGCCTGCTTATTCCCTACTAATATCTTTATTGATGATGTCCTCAATTCCTGTATAGATGACTCTCATAAAGATTTTATGTAACTAGGAGTAGACATATAGGATGGTAGTTGTAGACAGAAAAGGGAGAATATGAGGAATATCCAGGCTGTAGCCCTTAATTCAATATTGTTAGAATGTCAAGTTTATGTTGTATTGTATGATATATAAAATTGATAGTCATTGATGTATTTCTAATATAATATTATTTATTCAGTTCAGTGAACTCATGGGTTTCTGACATAGAAAGTAATGAGTTATCTTTATATATTCTTGATTGTAACATTTCATGTGTGTGATAAGTAAGGGTAAAATATATTGAGTAAATTAAACATTTATAATATACCTAACTTACAACATACATTTTGCTATTGCTATACTAGTAACAGGGCAGCTAGGTGGTATAGTGGATAGATAGAGTGCCTGGCCTACAGTCAGGAAGACCTGAGTTCAGATCTTACTAGCTGTGTGACCCCGGGTAAGTCACACTGTTTGCCTCAGTCTCCTCATCTGTAAAGTGGGGATAATAATAGCACCCACCACTCAGGGTTGTTGTGAGGATCAAATGAGGTAATAATTATAAAGTGCTTACACAGTTCTTGGCACATAGTAAGTATTATATAAATGTCAGCTAGTACTATTTGAAGTAGTAGGAACATTCAAATACTCTGTAGTAGGTTCCCAGGAGAAGGTAGGTAAGCCTTTCTGGGTATCACTATCAGCTGCTTAACCAGATGTGACATTCCATTGATAAGGTTAATTCTGAAAAACTTAAAAATTAACCCTGTGGACGCTTTGTCCTGGGTATTTATTGCCTCAGCAACTCCAAACTGATAAAGATTGGTTAATGACTGATAATTGATATACCTGAGCGAAATTCTAGGGCTTGATTTTTGAAAAGGGTTAGGGATACATAGGAGAGGGAGCCCTATCCAGATTTAGACTCAGTTCTTTGGTGGGAGACTTAAACATCCATGCTCCTCACCTTGTGTGGAGGAGGAACCTTGTGTATCAAGGAGCTGGTGCCCAATGAAGAGGACCAAAGGGAAGAATTCCTTGTACCAAGCATAGACCATAGCCAAGAAACAGCACAGGACAGAGCCATAATTTGGAGAAACAAAGCCAGACTTTGACTTTCATTGGTACTAGAAGCATGTGCATCAAGAAATCAACCTCAGATAAAGACAAATACGCTGAAGGATTCCTGGGCCAAGTGAAGTAGGTTCCATGCCAAGCAGGGCCTAGAGGTTGAGAGCAAGTGAGATACAGAGCCACTGTAAGAAAGAGCAAATCTGACTCTTGCCCTTTATTGGTTCTATGAGATATGTGGATTGTACAGGTTTGAAAGATGGAGATTTACTCCCTCTCAACTCTGAGTGCCTTTTGCTTGTGGAGGGCCTCATCTAGGGTATCTCAAGAAGAGCAATGTTATGAATTGGGAATATTGTATAGATCCCGGAATGATGGAGGCCCATCGGACAGGGAAGGAGAGTTGACTTGGCTGTTAATGGTTAGGTACTTCATTTGTAGTTGGCTTAAATGAAGCTTTCCATATATTTGATATTTTGTTAGCCTTCATGTTGCATGGACTCTAAGGACTTTTTTTTTTTAAAGCGATAAAGACATGAACTAAATTCTACAAGAGCCAAAGAGTTAATATTGAGAAGCCTTCCAAAATTAACCCCAATACATGTAAATAAAGAAAAAGTTTTTACTGCAGTTCTGGGTCAAGGGTTATAATTAAATTTGGCCAGTAAGAGATCCCCACCTATCCACTTTCCTTTCTGCATGTCCTAGCCCCTTCCCCAGCTAGACTAGCCAGGACTGATCCCTGTAAGTTTACTCAACTAATTAGCATTGGCCCAAGAAGGGCATTCCACAAGAATAAAATGAACTTTGTCAGCAAATGTGCAATATTTGAAAGAATCAATTTGAAATAATCAAACCTCCAGGAGTACTCTGATAACTACAGCTTTCAGTGGACCAAGAAGTTTTTCAGTCAGTGGCCATAGTCTATGTGGTGCCTGGCCTTTGAGACCTGAGCAGAATGGGGCTGACTGCACCTCCAGGGATAGGTAAATCAGATCCAAGTACAGCAAAATAGACTTGGCCTATAGGGAATATTCCATGGAATGCGCTCAGTTGCCATTCCTGGTTCTAAGTCAACCACATTGGAGATCTGTGGTTTGCCCCAGCCACATATGATTTGGGGCTAAAGGCTTGGAACTTTGAGATGATGGTATTAGAGCCAGAATTACTAATGGCTCAGTAGATCCACAAAAGGGGACAATTAGCCCTTCTGCCTCTCTCCTCCTTGCTGGCTGAGAATCATGTTAAGCCTGTTTCAGTCTGCTTCCCAGTAGAGAAGGGCAACTGATTGTCTCTCACCCTGACCTTATGGCAGCTGTGTGCACATGGCATCTAAGGGACATGTCTTGTCTAGGCAAGTCTGAACCTGGGTTTGAGTTGACTTTTTCTGTGTTTGTTTTTTCCTACTCTTAGATTAATAAGTACCTATCCCATGATAAACATGTCCATGTTTGGAGACTTCCTCATGAATTAGAGGCCCTAGGTCCCATAAGAAGTGTGATTTTTGGAAATGCAGCAGGAGTACTATGATGGTAGGAAGGGGCAGGGGGTGGGGTCGGGATGAAGATGGACTTCACTACATTGGTGTTTTCTCTGTCTAATAGTTTTCAAAGAGCTATCTCTTTCCAGCTTTGCCTGAAACTCTTTCCAAATGGTTTAAGCAGCTTAGTGAACTCATGGGTCTCATAGAAAGTAAGGAGTGGTCTGGCCTTCAAATCTCTCAAAAGAATTTATTAAGGATTCAAACAAATCAATTAAAAATAGATAAATAATACTCACAGATTGATATTGAAAGCTATCAATACAAGAAGAATGACACTCATGGGATACTGTAAGATTATGATTGTTATGATCTTCAGAGAGGCCCCAATGTGGTAAATTCCATCTTCATCCCCTCCTTCCTTCTTCTTTCCATTTCCTTGAGATTCCACATATACTAACTTAAAAAAAAACCCAACCAATTAAGGTGCTCTACTGAGTGTAATGTGTCAGCTCTGAGAGGCCAGGGACCATGCAGAGACTGAGTATGGTACAGTAAGGACACTTCCAAATATGAATTAATGATGCAGCCCAGCTCTCATTCCTGAATGCCTGAAAGCAGGACCCTTTCAGTGTCTCTGCTATGACCTGACATTTCACTAAAGGAGTTGGTTGTCTGTCACTTGGCAAACTTACTGACCTACATGCACACACATCTCTTTCCTATCCCATAACCCTCTATTCATTTCTGCTTTGTTTAGCCCTGACTCATAGTTTTTTTAAGCAATTGTAGTAGATGGACTGTTGTGGCAGGCATTTTCCTATACAAATGACCTTCTTAAGTGAGTCCCTCTTTTTTCTTGGTTTCCAGAAAGGGGTACAAGCATCAGACAAGCAAACATGAGAAGGAAAAGAACTTGAAAAATTTTGCAGAGTTGGGTCTCTGATTTTTTTCTTCTTTCAGAATGACTCTTGTATGCCAGGCCTAATCAAAAAGAAAATGTCATCATCAAATGAACAATTAGGGCAAATCAGGCTGAAAAAGAATCACAGAATCCCTCCCCTCCACCTTCCCCCCACTCCAGCTCTGCCTTGGCTGGGTGGCTGTTAAGCTATAGTTAGATGATAGAATCTGTGATATTGGTGACACTTTACAACTTGCTCATCTGTAATCAAAGAAGAGTCAGCAGTGGGCATTACTTGTCCTGTGCAAGCTCAGGCAGCCCATTAATAGCCTGGCCTACAAAGAGAACAATCTGTCCTCTGCATAGACACCTTGTTATCCATTTACTATTTTAACAGAGTAATTGGCACGACCTGAATGTGGTAACGGATGCTGATGCCTCAAGCTCCCCATTAGATCCTTTAAGAAAAAGCAGGTGAGTATCCCTCTCACATGAATAATGCCAATCAAGTCATATTTCAGTACTTCAAGGGGCCACGGTTTCATTGGGGTGGTTATGGACACTCCTTCCAGTGACACAGGGCACATCCCTTTTACTACTTCTTAGTATTCAAGAGAGAATTCGTTCTGGCTCTGTTACAAATGTAGAGGCATACTTCATTTTATTGTCCTTCACTTTACTGCGTTTTGCAGATTCTGTATTTTTTTTTTTACAAATTGAAGATTTGTGAGAACCCTGCATTGAGCAAGTCTATTGGCATCATTTTTCCAACACCATGTACTCACATCGTGTCTCTGTCACATTTTTGGTAACTCTCGCCATAGTTCAGTTTTTTTCTTTTTATTATATCTGTTGTGGTGATGTGTGATCAATGATCTTTGATGTTGCTATTGTAATTGTTTTGGGGCTTCACAAACCACACCCATATGAGTGAATTTAATGGCTAAATGTTGCATAAGTTTCTGACTGTTCCACTGATTGGACCTTCCCCCATTTTTCTCCCTCTTCTTGGGCCTCTCTATTCCCTGAGACACAATGATATTGAAGAATATTACATAAACTTAGTTGATAAAGCAGTAGCAGAGTTTGAGAGGATTGACTCCAATTTTGTAAGAAGTTCTCTTGTGGGTAAAATGCTATCAAACAACATGGCATGCTACAGAGATATCGTTCATGAAAGGATGAGTCAATTGATGCGATCAACTTCATTGCTGTCTTATTTTAAGAAATTGCTACAGCCACCCCAACCTTCAGCAGCCACCACTCTGATCAGTCAGCAGCCATCAACATCGAGGCAAGACCCTCTGCTAGCAAAAAGATTATGACTCACTGAAGGCTCAGATGATAGTTACTATTTTTTTTAGCAATAAAGTATTTTTAAATTAAGGTATATACTTTTTTAGACATAATACTATCGCACACTTAATAGACCACAGTAAGATGTAAACAAATTTTACATGCGCTGGGAAACCAAAACATTAGCATGACTTGCTTTATTGTGATAATTGCTTTATTGTGGTGGTCTGGAACCAAATCTGCAATATCTCTGAGGTATGTCTGTATGTCATCTCATTTTGAGTGGGCCCCTCATGCAGCAAAGCAATCCTTTTACTCATCCAAAATTGATTCCCAACCTATTCTCACCAACGGCTGTTCCAGACCTTTTCTCTTATGCCTCCCTCAGTGCCCTCCCCACCCTCACAGCTGAGGTGCTTGCCTCACACTTCATTGAAAAACTTGAGGCCATTGCCCCAGAGCAGTCTTTTCCCTCTTTCCCCATCTCACAGCCCCTTGACATCATCCCCTACCATTTCCTCCTTTATTCCAGACTCTGACCAAGAGGTGTTTTTTTCCCTTCTAAAGCTTACCCCTCTTACTTTTTACCTCAACCTTATAATTGTCAAAAAATTATACAAAATGGCAACAATCAATGTTAGAAGGGTTGTGAAAGGATAGGCAGACTAATATTTCTCATCAATTCCCAACATTTAGCTAAAGCTACAATTCTTTTTTAGGCAATTGGGTTAAGTGACTTGCCCAGGGTCACACAGCTAGTAAGTGTCAAGTGTTTGGTCTGAGGCCAGATTTGAACTCAGGTCCTCCTGACTTCAGGGCCAGTGCTCTAGCCACTGCACCCTCTAGCTGCCCCTGTGAAGGATTTTTAAAAAGCTAAATAGAGGATTTTAGATTTTATCCTAGGGATGACAGGGAGCTACTGGTGTTGATTGAGTCAGGCAGTGACAAGATTCATATTGAAGGAAAATCATTTTGACAGCAGTATGTTGGATGGAATGGAATAATGTGAGACTTGAGTCAGGGAGACCAGTCGGAAGCTATTGCAACAAACCAGCATAAGGTAATATGGGCCTGAACTAAAGCGGTTGTTGTGTGAGTAGAAAGAAGGGATGAGATGGGAGAGGTGTTGTAGAGGAAGAAATAGCAAGATTTGACAACATGTTGGATAGGTGTGGTGACAGAGAATGAGTGTTAGAAAATAATGTTGGGGTAGCTAGGTGGCACAGTGGATAGAACTCAGGCTTTGGAGTCAGGAGGACCTGAGTTCAAATATGGCGTCAGACCCTTGACACTTACTAGCTGTGTGACCCTGGGCAAGTCACTTAACCCTGACTGCCTTGCCAAAAAAAGCAATAAAATAGGAAGATAATGTCAAAATTATGAACCTAGGAGATAGGAAGAATGTTGGTTTCTTTGACAGTAATGATGGAGTTGAGAAAGGAAGGTTTGGTTGAGAAGATAATGAATTCAGTACTAGATATACTGAGTTTGAATGTCTCTGGGACATCCATTTTGAAATGTCCCTGAGACAAGTGGTAATATGGGACTAAAGCTCAGGAGAGAGGCTAGGGCTGGATATATAGATCTGTGAGTTATACACCCAACCCATGAAGCTGATGAAGTTACTGAGAGACTGTAGTGACAAAAGAGAATAGGACCTATGACAGAGCCTTGAGGTACACCCAGAGTTAGGGGGTGGGATATGGATGAGGAGCCATCAAAGGAAACTGAGGAGGGCTCAGACAGATACGAAGAGAACCAGGAGAGAGTAGTGTCATGGAAACCTAGAGAGGAGAGAGTATTCAGGAGGAAAGAGTGGTCAACAGTGTCAAATGCAGCAGATAGATAAGGATAAGGACTGAGAAGAGAACAGCATATTTGGAAATGAAGAGATTGTTGGTAACTTTGGAGAGAGCCATTTTCAACTGAGTGATGAGGTTGGAAGCCAGACTGCAAAGCGTTGGGAAGTGAGTCAGAGGAGAGTCAGTGGAGGCAGCAAGTATAGATAGCGTTTTCAAGGAGTGTGGCTAGAAAAAGGAGGAGAGATTAAGGACAATAGCTTTAATGTAAGGTAGCATCTAGTAAAGGTTTCTGAAGGATGAGGGAGACTTGGGCATATTAGAAGGCAGCAGAAAAAGGGGGGGGGGAGAGAGAGAGAGAGAGAGAGAGAGAGAGAGAGAGAGAGAGAGAGAGAGAGAGAGAGAGAGAGAGAGAGAGAGAGATATTCGAGGTTGCAATCTGATGGAGAAGATGGTGGGAGGGAATGCAATCAAGTACATATGTAGAAAGGCTGGTAAGGAAAAAGTCTATGTCTTTATCAAAAAGTGGGGAAAAAAAGGAAAGAATTGGGGATAATGTCAAAGGATTTTGAGAGTGGAAGAGAAAGAAAGAAGAGAGAGGTCAGGTTGAATATCCTCAATCTTCATAGCAAAATAATAGGAAAGACCTGGGGTGGGAGGGGGTGGGAGAAAAAGAGACAGACAGACACAGAGAGAGGTGGGAAGGAGGACATATGGGAGAAAGAGAGACAGACAGAGACAGGCAGAAGGATATGTGGGAGACTTCAGAAGGAAAAGAGAAAGTTTGGAATAGCTTTTGTGGGAAGTAAAATAGGGAATCAATTAGAAAGAAATAAAAGGATTTCCTTGCTGCAACAGGGTCCAGTTGATCACTTGATTTTGGCATTTGACTTTAAAATAAATTCCTCCGATTGACCAACCAAGTCATACCAAAACGTGTTTAGTTAAGGTATGCGGGAGAGAGAGATGATACCATCTTCTTAGAGGTTTCATTGAGAATACAGGATTAATACAGGAAAAGTTAAACAAGAAAAAATTTTTAAAAAATAGTTCAGGATAACAGTAGAAATGGTATTACACTAGGAAATCATGATTTAGGAATGCCTGAGCACAGTAATAACAGTGATATAATGACTTGTTGGGCTGGAGAAAAGACTATTCCCCTGGGAAGGCTCCTTGAAGGAGATAAGATTAGAAGAGAGTTGGGGAGGAGAAAAGAGAAGTGACTAAGAAAAAACTGTGCCTTGAACCCAAACTTGAAGCTCTTCTGAATAGCTCTCTGCTCTTTGGCTCTTACAGAATTTGTCACCATGGCACCTACACCTAAGCACAAGAGTGCTCCAGCACACGTGTGTGTGTGTGTGTGTGTGTGTGTGTGTGTGTGTGTGTGTGTGTGTGTACACTGGCTTTAGCTAGCACGCATTTATTCCCTCTGAGAGACAGCTCACCAGACCAGTTCTATGCTTCAGAATTAATTGTCCCAATAGGAGTTACAGACTTATTTCTCTAATCCCAGGAAAACACAACCTCCCCACCCCTAACTAACAGTGACACTTACTGTCATATAAATGCTGAGTCAAAAGAAGAAGTGAGCTAGGCCCTGGTACACAGGACCTTACAGCCAGTAGGCATTTATTAAATATTGACTTGAACTCAAGTTACTTAGCTGGAATGTATATATCAGCCTATTCAGTTTGGTACAGAAGCCACCTGATTATTTCTCATCAATTCCCCCCCTCCTTATAAAGGGGAAGTCCTTACAGGAATTATCCCAAATGGGTCATCAAGTATGCAAATGAGGTATTGAGTATTCAAATTAGATATTGATTTCTAGTGTTTATGGAAATGCCCATTCAAAGTGCCAATTGGCTATAAACAATTGCAAATACAGTAACCAAACATTCATGTAACTGATTTCAAACATTATATGGCAAAGGAGAAAACACTGCAATTATTTTTACCAAGGAAGCAGACAAAAGGGACTCTCTTTATTGCTAAGTAGTCCCAGAGTGTCCAAACTGGTTAGTGAAGCAACTTGACTGATGCAAGACCCATGGATAAAAAGCTCACTTGAGTAAGAGTTTTGAGTTTCCTTTTCTTACTCTTCTCCCCTCTGGTACAAAGGCCAGCAAAAAGCAATAAGAGCTCATAGCTACCTATTTATAGAGGCAGCTAGGTGGCTAAGTGGATAGAATATTGAGCCCTGAGTCAGGAAGACCTGAGTTCCAATCTGACGCCAGACACTTATTAGTTGTGTGACCCTGGGCAAGTCACTTAACCTCGGTTTTCCTTAATCCACTGGAGAAGCAAATGACAAAGCACTTCATTATCTTTGCCAGGAAAACCCCCTGGACAGGACTGCTTGCTGTGTTCACACAGGAGAGTTGGACACAACTGAACAACAATAGTATTTTTTTTTTCAGGCAGCTGGAGGGTGCAGTGGATAGAGTGCTAAGCCTAGAGTCAGAAATGTCTGAGTTCACATCTGGCCTCAGACACTTAACTAGCTGTGTGACCTTGGGCAAGGCCCTTAAATCCTCTTTGCCTCAGTTTCCTCATCTGTAAAATGAGCTGGAGAAGGAAATGGCAAACCACTCCAGAATCTTTGCCAAGAAAAGTCAGACACAACTGAAATGACTGAACGACAAAACTACTTAAAATTTGCAAAGTGCTTTCCATACATTATCCTGTTTGATCCTCACAACAATGCTGTGGAGATAGATACTATTATTATCTCCATTTTACTGATGAGGAAATTGAGGCTGAGAGAAGTTATATAACTTGCTCAGGGTGACATAGCTTGTAAGTGGCTGAGGTAGGATTCTAATTAGGGTCTTCCTGACTCCAAATCTAGCACTCCATCCACTGGGCTTCCTAATTTCCTCCAGTAGAAGAGACAGAAGACAGTGAAGCAAAGCAGGAAAAAGAGTCACGGAGGGGCCTGGCACATTCCTAATATGGCTAATTTAGCTCTGACAAGTCATACCTCTAATGTCACTATACTCTAGGGAGACATTTGGGAACAATTCCGAAAGGTGGATTGCCACTTCTGATCAAGGTAACACTAATGATGTCTCATCCAATCCATTTCTAAGCACTAGGAAAAGTGCACAGACTTATAAAATGCATCTAAATTGACCTTGTTCTACAAAACCGTCTCTTAGAATGCCATTGAGGATTTGGAATTAGGCAAGGGGGTCTTAATCTATGAACTTTTAAAAAATTGATAATTATATTTTAACATAATTGGTTTCCTTTGTAATACTATGCATTTTATCTTCATGCATTTAAAACCATCTTTTTAATTTTTTCTCTGAAGATGGGTCCATAAGTTTCACCTGTCTGGCAATGAGAATAAACACACACGCACACACCCACCCACACGCACACACCCACTCATGCGCTCAGTAAGAACTCCTGCTCCAGAGAACTACTGCACCTCTGACAATCATAAACCCATTGCCAGAAGACAAAGAACAGATGATTCTGAAGAAGGTACAAATGGAAGTTTCTGCAAAGCATGATGGAACTGAAAGGTAACCCTGGCACTAAACTCCCTGGGAAGCCTTGGAAAGGGGGGAATTTCACAGGGGGGACAGGATCCTCCCCACAGCAGCTGCAGTCCAGACAACTTAGCCTATAAAATGAGCCCTCCCAATGGCTCCCAACTCCCCTGTACTTTAGAACTGGGCTCTGAGAGATACCAAGGCTTTCCATATACAATAGTAATGCATAACAGTTGTTGCCCACTGGCATTAGTCTAGATGACTTTTAGTTTGCTTTTCTAGCCTTCAGCTTCATAATATCCTTGATTTTTTCACTCTAAAGAGAGACCACTACCACTCCATGTCTTAGTAAGTGGTCTTCATGAGTTGCTGTGGCCAAAAAGAAAATTCATCATTTGGTGGCCAACCTTCTGGTGAGGAGCTTCTGCACACTTAGTCAGGATGGTCCTCAAATGAGACAGAGTCCATCACTGGGCATGTACCTGAAACCTTCCTGGCTTGGTAAGATCTTCCAAAGCTTCTACTCCACTGCTATAACTTTCAACAACCCAGTGCCAATTTGTTGCCATGATGAGGCACAGGAGGACTTTACTAAAGCTGAATGTCCTACTGTGAAAGATATGTGAGTGCTTGGTATGATTGGTTGACTTCAGTCTTCCCAAGCAAGGATCACATCCCCTGACTGGCCAATATTCTGCCTTCCCCTGCTTTCCTGAAAAATGTAATGGCTTCACAACCTTTGATACCATTTTTCAAAGACATACTCTTCCATCCTCCTGCCATTTCTCATGTTCCTAGCACAATGTTCTTGAGCTTCTTCATCTACATCCTGTGACTCAGCCTTTGCTCCACATCCCCTTCTCCACTGCAGGGCTTGCTAGCCTTCTAAAAGGAAACATTGGCAGTGCCTTTGATAATAATTGTCACCATGAAATAGGCTATTTGGAGCTTTGAACTCTAACCCCCCTCTGTTTCAGGGGCAGTTTGTCCCAGGTAGGAAATAATGCTTAGTTCCTTATCCTAAACTCTTCTAAAAATCCCCCCCTCCAAAAAAAGATGAGTCAGAAGTTAATATGTACGGATTTTCTTTTTAGTCTCAATGTTTCATATTCTTTATATGTGGCTTGATTTCTTCTAGTTATTAGGTCCTTAATAATTGGGTAAGGAATGCCAGAACAACTGAGAAGGCTGATCTTTGGAGTAGGCTGAGCTCCTAAATTCCATTACAATCGGGATGTGGACTGGGCCTGGGTTAAAGGCTGGGTATGAAAGCAGTGAGTCTGGACAGAAATCTAGTTACTGCTGAACTTGGGGCAGAATTATTGCCCTTTTCCCACTGAGATCCCAGTACTATCACTAATTTCACTGTGTGATGTAAGGCAAGTCTCTCTCTCCCCCAATCCTTCAGTTTCTCTAAAAAGGAAGGATTGGATGTTTTCTAAGGTTTCTCCCAAGTCTGACAGTCTTTTTCTTATTTTTGTAAATAGTATCTTATTTTTTCCAATTACATATAAAGATAGTTTTCAACATTCATTTTTTTTTTTTGGTGAGGCAATTGGGGTTAAGTGACTTGCCCAGGGTCATGCAGCCAGTAAGTGCCCAGTGTCTGGTCTGAGGCTGGATTTGAATTCAGGTTCTCCTGACTCCAGGCCTAGTACTCTATCCACTTCGCCACCTAGCTGCCCCTCAACATTCATTTTCAATAAGATTTTGAGTTCCGATTTTTTTCTCCCTCCTTCCCTCCTATCCCCCCTCCACAAGATTGCAAGCAATCTGATACAGGTTATACACGTGCAATCATATTTCCACATTAGTCATGTTGGGAAAAAAGAAAGGGAACAAAAGGGATAAGCCACCCCCCAAAAAAGTGACAAACTATGTTTCGATCTGCATTCTGACCCCATAGTTTTTTCTTTAGATGTAGATAGCATTTTCTGTCATGAGTTCTGTGGAATTGTCTTGTGTGTATGTGTGTGTGTGGGGGGGCAGCTAGGTGGGTCAGTGGATAGAGCACTTGTCTTGGAGTCAGGAGCACCTGAGCTCAAATCGGGCCTCAGACACATTACATTCACTAGCTGTGTGACCTTGAGCAAGTCACTTAAACCTGACTGCCTCACCAAAAAACAACCCCCCCCAAAAAAAGCAAAGGAATTATCTCTGATCACTGTATGAAGAGCCAAGTCTATCAAAGTTGGTCATGGGCACAATGTTGCTGCTACTGTGTACAATGGTCTCCTGATTCTGCTCATTTCATTCCGCATCAGTCCATACAAATCTTTCCAGGTTTTTCTGAAATCCTCCTGTTCATCATTTCTTATAGCAAAATAGTATTCTATTACATTCATGTACCACAACTTGTTCAGCCATTCCCCAACTGATGGACATCCTCTCAATTTCCAATTCTTTGCCACCACAAAAAGAGCTGCTATGAATATTTTCGTACAGGTGGGTCCTTTTCCCTATTTTATGATCTCTTTGGGATACAACCAAATCTGACATCCTTAATCTATATCTTCTGCTACCCTAGGGCTGGACGCCGGCCCAAGGTGCTGAAGGGGCGGAAGCAGTCTTCTCCCTTTCAGGGGTGTCCTGGTCACTCTGTTCGCTCTCCCGTGTCCAGCTCAGTCCGCCCATCCCCCACCCCTCGCTCCTGACCCTGAAGAGGGCGGGGCATAGGCACCCGGCTCAAGCGAGCTCCACAGTTAAGCTCCTTCCTCCCGAGGACCCGGGGGTGCCGCAGGTGTGTGTATGTGGGGGGGCCTCTACCGCCCTCGCCCTCACGCTCCCCGCGGCCCCGCTTCGCCCGAGACTCCGCACGTCCGGGGAGAGGCAGGTGCGGGAGCAGAACAGCAGCAGCAGCAACAGCATCACGCGCGGTTTTGAGGCGCCCGAGGGGTGTGTGCAGAACGAGGCGGGGCCCGGCTCGGGAGGGCGGGCCGCGCATGCGCCTTGCCGGGCGCCGCTGGTGGAGCTGGGAGATGGCGGCGGCGGCGCAGCGCTGAGCGTGTGAGCAGCGAGCCCGGGAGCCGCCGGCCCGGTCCCCCCTCCCTGCCCTTCCCTCCCCTTCCCCTTCCCTCCGGGCCCCGCTCCACCGCTCCGACCCCGCCGTCCGAGCCCCGCCATGGGTAACGAGGCCAGCCTGGAGGGGGGAGCCGGGGACGGGCTGCCGGCGGCGGGCGGCCCCAGCCCCAGCCCCGGCCACGGCCCCGGCCCCGGCCCCGCGGCGGGGAAGAGCCTTCAGCACCAGGAAGCGGACAGCTCCCCTCAGCCGGAGCTGCGCGAGCGGCCACAGCCCAGCAGCCTCCGGGCCCCGGCCCCGGCCCCACCGCAGACACGGCCAGGTAAGGCAGCCCAGGTCCAGGGGGGTCCGAACCCTCCCTCCCAGCCGTCCCCGTTGGCCCCGGACTGCAGCGGGGCGCGGGCAGAGGCCGGGCCCCGGCTCCCTCTCCTGGGGGGCAACGTCGTGGGCTTGGTCAACCGGGATGCTTTAGGTTAATGAGTCTGGAGTAGGGATGAGGAGGGTGGGGAGGGGGCAAGATCTCTGTGGGGAGGGGAGTCCTAACAGAACAACAACAGCAAGAAATAGCTCCCCTTTCTCTGCTGTCTTAGGTTTACAAAGCTGCTTCCTCACAGCCAGTCCTGGGTAGTAGATCCAGTGAGTAGTATTATACCCATTTATTAGAAGAGGAAGCTGAGTCTCCAAGAGGTGGAGTGACTTGCAGGGGGTAGCTAGATGGGAAGGAGAGAGAAGACGGGGCTCCAAGCTGGGTGAATTCTCAGCCCCTGGTGGGGGAAGGGGTGCAGTTATCAAGGATTAGGGGCTTGAGTAGGTGCAATCATCTTCATCCAGGGAAGATGGAACTCTGGATTCATTTGGGGTGTGTGGGAGGAGGTGGGACTGAGGGAGGGGGCGCTTGGTATTCATGCTGCAAAACTGAGAGAATAGGGCTTAGCTCAGAGAAGAGCCCTTGGGTCCATCCTTCTGACAGGGATGGAACAAGTAGCAGGGCAGCCAGAGCATAAATAAGGTCTGTAGGGGAGGTGAAGAAAGCTTGGGGCAGAGAGGAGGAAGAGGAATAGGGAAAAACACCGATTACAATCTGCTAGGGATAGGGAGGTTGAGATGAAGTTCACTGTGAGATAGGATGCAGTGTAGCTCAGTGAGTGAGCTAGACGAGTTAGAGTTCATGGGCAAAAAGGGTTCAGATCGGGGCTGTATGTGTGTAGAACAATATAGCTTACTAACATCCTTTTTTCAAGCGGTACTTTGAATCTTGTCTCATCTAGTGAGAGCAAAGCAGTCAGCTGGAAAGTGTTCCCTTTCTGCGCCCAGCTAGATCCCGTCTTCTCTCATCATGCATTAGCTTAGTACAGTGTCCGTTTTTTATTTCACAGCCTGGAACTCCACACCAGCACATTGTACCCCAAATCTGATTACTCTAAATGCAGCTGGTTCGGAGTATTAAATAGATGATTATGTAACCTCAGCTCTGTAGATCTAGCTACATGGGGGAAATTGCTCAATGAAAAAATGTCATAGGTATTTGTAAACATTTTCTTCTCATTCTGTGGTCTGGGAAAAGCACCAGTGAGGGTGGTTCATTGGGAGAAATATGTCGTGTAAAGTAGCTTCATATTTGTGGTTGATAGAATCATACAGATATGATAAATAGTAGCATGAATACAGGGGACAGAGCGTATACATTCAGGATGTTAGAAGCAACTTAATTAACACAACACATTTAGCAGGGTCATGAGCTCTACCTGTAGCATTTAGTGACAATCAGTATTTTGATGTTAAATTAAAATTGTGTTGAAATCTTCTAGCACCGATTTTGTTCTCTGTCGCCTTAGGTTTTAGTCTGTAAGACAGATAACTCTCAGGGAAGATAAGAAAAAGCACCCGAAAAGCCATGAAATATTTGATAGAATGTTGGGAGAATGGCTTGGAAATAGATGTTAACTGAAATCCTGCAAAACCAATCAAATGGTTATGAAGGCAGTGTAGGGAAAATGCCTGTCAGTAGTAAAACAACACCCTGAAAACTCACATAGGCTACCAGGAGATGACAGGTTGAAATGGAAGGCATTATCTCTGTACCATTTTCTTTAAATCAAACAGGCTGGAGTCAGAGTGAAGCTAGAGATAGCTTTGGGATTCACTCTGAATCTGGTCATTTATGCTCCTGTGCTTTTCTGTGTGGGAGCTAATTGCCTGTGATGGAACATTATTTTTGATTGTTCAGCTGTCCAAGTATGTATATATTTCCTAACAACTCAAATTTCTTAGACAACTGGAAGTAACGAATGGTCGTTATTGAAATTGTAAGCCTGCCACTGCTGGGTTGCTTTGCAAATCAGTTCTATGAGCATTATTTTTATGAAGACAAAGCTAGGACATGTGTTCATTTCCCATGAATTATTTTAATCCACTTAATATTGTACCACTCCTAATATTGTGAGCATTCTTCATTTTGCTGCATATTGTAGTGGTATTTGGATTTTGGCTGGAGGCAAACTCCCTTCTGAGAAACTGTGGTGAACATAAAATAACACCTTGTCATTTGGAAGTTCTTGATATAAGGGAACTCAGTATTTGATTTCTCATTACTAGACTGGTTCTTTTGATTATGGTCAGTTTGTAATGCCACCATCTACAGTTTTTATAAAAATACAAATTTTATTTTCATTTCATTAACAAGTACCAGTATTCCAACGTATAAACAGAGCATAAGAAAATAAAATAAGAAAAATGAGCATGTAGGATAAAATTCAAAAAACCCCAACCCCAACAAAAAGCAAACACCCCAAGAACATGAATGATCGCATTTGTTATGTACTGATCACTAAACCTGCCCTAAAAAACCTATTTATTCATCTTGATGTGGCAGTACCCATACAATCCCCTCTTTTATGATTTTTTTTCATCTTCTTTTCAGTCTGTAACATGTATTTGTTGCTATGCTTACTGTCTGTAACTATGTAATTGTAGTTAATGTATATTGTTCTATTGGTTCTGCTTTCTTTACTCTGCATCATTACTTCACATAAGTCTTCCCATATTTCCTTGAATTCTTCCTATTTGTTGTTTGTTGTAGAATATTCCATTATATTCTATAACCATTTGAAATATCTATTAAAATTGGGTAACGTCAAAGGTCAGCTTAGAATAGTGGGAGCAAAGACCAGTGTCTACAGCTACTGTCCTGTTTTATGAGATCACATTTCGTTTACATTTCACTGTCTGTCAATACTCAGAAGCAAACAGACAGATGGGGAAAGATTGGGAATCATTTCCACCAAAGGTTGGAAACTGAGGGTAGGCAGTACCATTGACAACAGAGCTCTGCGATCTACATGCAGTTTTCCCCAGGGATCACTTCAATTCCTTGGGTTGTAGGAAAACAGAGAACATGGGTGGGCAGTACCAGAGTGACCCTAGGCATTGGAGTAGCACAGGAGAGGACCTTCTCCTTATTGTCAGGTTGGAGTCTCTGGAAAAGAAAGGATCTTTTTTCTCTAGCTGTAATTCAGCTTGTCATATTGGCTCAGCCAGAGCAGCACCTAAACTGTCTATCCTCCTTTTCCTTTAGCATCAAAATGGCTTCCCATTTCCTCCTGTCAGAGTGTCCTGGGTCCCTGCTGTCAAATTTAGCCTGCTCAGCTGTGTGCTACTGGTGAACAGATTGGACCATTGAGGAAAAAAGACCTGAGAGATGCATTTCTGAGTGTTCAAAACAAGAGCCAAAGGGAAAGGATGACATATCTGTTTAAAGCAAATTCACAAATTTAGCGGCAATCTTTCCAGTCCAATTAATTAAATTCACTTCAATTTATTTAGTGCTTACTGTGCCTAACACACAATGCTACATGTTAGGGAAGATTGAAAGGTGATGAAAACATGGCCTTCATCCTCATGAAATCTACTGTCTAGTAGGGAAGATTAAAAAAAATTACGTATACAAGTAACTGTAATATAAGGCAGAATGTGCAAGATAATGATTGGGAAGTAGTATGATAATTAAAAGCCTCCTATAAGATGAATGAAAAACGGGAAGGGGAGAGTAACCATCTCACCCAGTCACAAGAGAGTTAAACTGTTGATTAATATAATGCCAAAATAACAACCCTTGTTACTAGGAGCAACTTCTGTATTTTCTTACACTATGCTGACTTAGCATTGTACCTGTGTTGACACTACTCTCAGAAGCCAAGTGGGGCAAGAGAGCTTGATCCAAATCCCTGCAAATGGCAACACCCACAGTCTCGAAGCCTGCTACTTAGAGTTACAGAAAGCCAGGACACCAGGAAGGGTGATGGAGAGCTGGGTGTGGAAACACTTTTCTACAGGTTTTCAATCACTTTTTCAAGACTATGCTACCCGTACACGACCCAGACTGGTTGTGATCTGTTTCCGAATCAGTCAGTTAGTCTGGTAATAACCATTTCTTGAGTGCCTACCATGTGTAAGATCCTAAGTTAGGCCCTGAGGAAGACCCTGAGCTGAATAAAATATAGCCCCTGCTGTCAAGGACCTTAGACTCCTGTTGGAGAGACAGCATGTAAAAAATCAGGTGATGATGCAGGCTAAGACTATGAGATGTCACAGGATGGTAAATGATTGATAGGTGAAGGCTAAGGCTAGTAAGCACCTTCAAGGAAATGTGGTAGAGGATAAACAACGCTGGTTTTGGAATCAAAAGATTTTGGCTTTGAAACCTATCTCTGCTGCTTCCTATTTGGGTGATTTGGGGTAAGTTACCTTCTCTCTTTCTGTCTTTGACTCTCTGTCAAATTGTTGCACGCTGAAGGGGTCAGAGAAGGCTCCACAAGAGATGTAGAATTTCAAGAAGGAAGGAAGGAAGGATTTATTTAAAAACTTACCAAGCACCTGCTATATACTAGACGCCGTGCTAAACACTTTACAAATATTGTTTCAACTGAACCTTAAAATAACCCAGGGAAGTGACTGCTATTATTATCCCCATTTTACAGGTGAGGAAATGGAGGCAAACAGAAGTTAAGTGACTTGCCCAGGGTCACACAGCTAGTAAGTATCTGAGGTTAGATTTGTAGTCTCATTTTTTTTAAAGGCAGTTGGGGTTAAGTGACTTGCCCAGAGTCACACAGCTAGTTAAGTGTCAGGTGTTTGGTCTGAGGCCAGATTTGAACTCAGGGCTGGTGCTGAGGTTAGATTTGAACTCAAGTCTTCCTGACTGCAGGCTCAGTGTGCTACCTAGCTGCAAGAGTTGAAAAGGATCCCATTGGCCATCTAGTCCAACCCATACCTGAACAAGAATCCCCTCTGCAGCATACTCGATGAGTGACTCATTTACCCTTTGCTCGAAGCCGTCTAGTGAAGAGGAACTCATTACCTCCTGAGGAAGCCCACCCTACTTTTTGGCAGCCCTAATTGTTTGGCAGTTTTGTCTTATATTGGATCTAAATTTGTCTCTTTGCAACATCCTTCAATTGCTCTTGGTTTTGACCACTGGAACCAAGCAGAAGAACTCTAATTCCTGTTTCATGTGACAACCCCTCCCAGGGGTGGGGAACCTGCAGCCTTGAGGCCACATGTGGCCTTCTAGGTCCTTGGGTGTAGCCTTTTGACTGAGTCCAAGTTTTACAGAACAGATCCTTTTATTAAAGGGACTCGTTCTGTGAAGTGTGGATTTAGCTACAGGGCCGCACTGGAGGACCTAGAGGGCCATGCCTGGCCTTGAGGCCAGAGTTTCCCCACCCCTGCCTCAGATCCTTGAAGAGAGCTACCACGTCTTCTTTTTTCGATGCCAGGCATTCTTGGCTCCTTCAGCTGAATCTTGAGGCCCTTCACCATTCAGGTTGTTTTCCTCTCTGGCTTCTTAATGGTCTTCCTAAAATGCGGCACCCGGAACTGACCACAGTATTCCAGATGTGGTCTGAGCAGGGCAGAGTAGATTGGGACTGTCGCCTCTCTAGTTCTGCATGCCACCGTTCTCTTAATGCACCCTAACTTTGCATTCGCTTTCTTGCTTCTGTGTCCCACTGGTGACATCTATTGAACTTTGGGGCCACTAAAACACTCAGTTCTTTTTCAGGTGAACCACCTTGGAGTCAGGAAGACCTGTGGTCAGGTCCTACTTCCAACACATACTGGCTGTATGACCTTGGGCAAGCTGCTTAACTTCTCAGTGCCCTGTTCCTTAAGGAGATGCTTACAATTTGCCTAGGCAAATTGTATCTGTCAATACATATGGAATAGCAGGTTCACACTACCCGCCCCCTGCACTACAGTGTGAAGCTTTACATTTATTACTATTACATTTCATCTGATGAGATTTGAATCGCTGTACCATTCTGTTAAGATCATTTTGAATCCCGATTCTGTCATCCAGTGTGCTAGCTCTCCTTCCTTCTGAGCTTTATATCATCTGCAAATTTGATAAGTGTGCATCTATGCTTTTATCTAAATCATTGATGTGTTAATGTTAAATAGCACAGGTCTAAAAACAGATTCTCGGGTCACTTCCCAGGAGACTTCCTACCAGGTTGATTTGAACCATTAACCTTTGGGTCTGGGCATTCAAACAGTTCCAAATATACCAAATTGTACTATCCTCTAGCCCACATCTCTCCTTATTTTTCACAAGAATATCATGAAAGACTTTATCAAATGCTTTGATAAAATCTAGGTGAACTGTATCTGTAGTATTCTTGATCTACCAGCTCAGTAACTCTGTCAAAAAAAGGAAATGTTAGTCTAGCATGACTTGTTCTTGATGAAGCCACGCTGACGATAATGGCTTCCTTTTCTATATTTACTAACCATCCCTTTGATAGTAGGTGGGGAATGGAATAAGCATTGTATAGCACTGCGCTAAGCACCCTTTTTTTTTTTTAAAACAAATATCCCATTTGATCCTTACGGCAACCCCACTAGGTAGGTGCTATTATTTATCCCTATTTTACAGTTGAGGAAACTGAAGCAAACAGAGGTAAAGTAACTTGCCCAGGGTCACTCAGTAAATGTCCGTGGCTGGATTTGAGCACAGATCTTGACTCTAGGCCCAGTGTTCTACCCCTGGCATTGTCAGTTGCCTCTGCAGCTGCTTTTGGAGGAGGTGGAATGTGAGCTAGGGTTTGAAGGATGCATTGGATTTATCTAGATGGAGAAAAGGGAAGAGGGCTTCCCCATCCCCAGTTGGTTGTTTCCTTACTCCTATCCACCTCAGCCATACTGTGTGGCTTCTCCCTCCCCATGCCCCTTGCACCATGATTAACAAACTTCTCTCCATCTTATGCCTTGTACTTTCTCACTTCTTCTATCTTCTGAGACCTTACTTACTCCTGATGATACTGCTTCATTTGATACCCTTTCTAGTGCCAGCTACACTTTCTTTCATACCTCCTCTCCTTGATGGTCACAGTGGAAGAGTCAGAATACATCCTTAACACTTCCACATTTTCTCTGTACTAACCCCACTGAGCAATCTTTTCTCCTGTAAGGTTCATGCTATCCAAATTTATTATCTAATCCAGGTCATGGTAGTTTTTAGAGGCAACTTAGTGGCACAGTAGATGGAGTGTTAGACTGAGACCCAGGAAGACCTGAGTTCAAATCCTGCCTCAGACACAGCTGTGAGACCCTGGGCAAGTCACTTAACCTCTTATTGTCAGTTTCCTCATCCATTTAATGTGTTCTTTTTTTTTTTTTTCTGATGAGGCAATCAGGGTTAAGATTTGAACTCAGGTCCTCCTGGCTCCAAGGCTGGAGCTCTATCCATTGCGCCACCTAGCTGCCCCAGTTTCCTCATCTATAAAACAGGCATAATAAAGTCACTTACCTTCCAGGGTTGTTGTGAGGATCAAATGAGATGACATGTGGAAAGTACTTTGCAAACCTCAAAGTGCTATGTAAATGTTAACTATTATTATTTTGGGGCAGCTAGGTGGCACCATAGTGTACAGAGTGCTGGGCCTGGAGTCAGGAAGCCTCATCTTCCTGAGTTCAAATCTAGCCTCAGACACTTATTAGCCATGTGGGCCTGAGCAAGGCACTTAACCCTAGTTGCCTTGGTTTCCTCGTTTGTAAAATGAGCTGGAGAAGGAAATGACCAACCACTCCAGTATCTTTGCCAAGAAGAGTCAGATGTGACTGAAAAATGACTGAACAAAATTATCGTATTTATGTCATATATGGATCATATGGACATCTCCTTCCTTCCTCAATGACTTCACTGTCTTTCTTTCCTCTCTTTCTCCTCCCCGCATACAAGAGGACTTCAGCATACATATTGATACACCATCAAATACCATAACTTTCTAGTTTTTCAGTCTCCTCCACTTCACCTTAGCTATAGTCACACCCTTGACCTTGTTGTAAGTCACAGCTGTTACATTTTCATGCTCATAAACTTCAAAATTTCTTTATCTAAACATATACTTTGATTATTCCATCTTTCCCCATACCTTATGACCCCTAATGATGTCCTTCATCCTCACCACAACCTCCATTCTCTTCACCCTTCTATTCTTTCTCAAACCATCACTTCTGCATTGGTTACATTCCTCATCCATCTTTGTGAACCAATTCAATTCTATATTGTTCTCTGTTCTCGAATCCTTTGCCACCTTGCCCTTTTGCTGATCATGCTATGCCGAACCTCAACCATGGATCATTCCCACCTTCCACCTCCTCCAGTGCTGCTGAATGGAGTTGGAGGAGATCATGAAAATCTGCCACTACAAATTTATAATATCTAATCTCAACTGGGCTCTCACTGCAACAAGACAAACATTCTGTTCTTCCCTAATCGATCTGTTATCCCACTCAGCAGTGGCTGTTTCAGACATTTCCATCTTTCCTCAATCCTTCCCCCATCCTCTCAGCTAAGGACCTATGAAGACCTTGCCTCATACTAAGGTGAAAAAAATTGAGGCCACCTGCTTTTAAGAGCTCTTCCTTTCCCCCTTCTCCTTGTCTTATATCATTTAGACATCTTCCTTTACTATCTCCTCCTTCACTTGACTCTCTTATGAAGAGGTAGCCCTTCTGGCCAACACCTCTACATATACTCTCGATCTCATCCTTTCCTGTCTTCTCCAGCAAATTATCCTTACTATCATCCCCACTCTCTTTCTTATCTTCAGACTTGCGCCATCTACCAACTGCTGCCTACAAACACACCCATGTCTCCCTCCTCCTCAAGCCCTATTTTGACCCTATCATCTCCAGCAGCTATTAGCCTATATCTCTTCTCCCTTAAACTCCTTGAAAACAACTGGGCTAAATTCAGTGCCTCCTACTTTCTGTCCTCTCCATTCTAAACCCTCTGCAGTCTGGCTTCTGGTATCATCATTAAACTGGAACTGCCCTTTCCAAAGTTACCAATCCTTTCTTCATTGCCAAATCCAATGGCCTTTTCTTGATCTTCATTCTTCTTGATCTCTCTGCAGCCTTTGATGCTCTTGGTCACATTCTCTTCCTGGATTCTTTCCTCTCTATACGCTGTTCTGTTTCTCTTCTTGTCTGTCAAACTGCTTCTCAGTCTTCTTTGCTGGATTTTTTTTTTAATCCGTGTCATGCTCGCTAACTATAGGTATCCCCAAAGGCTCTGTCCTGGGCCTTCCTGTCTTTTCATTTTATACTATCTCACTTGGTGATCTTGTTACTTTCTCTGGGTTCAATTATCGTCTCTATGAAGATGATTCCCAGACCTGTATATTCATCCCTATGTATCTCCTAGCTACAGTTATGCATCACTAACTACCTTTTGGACATCTTGAGCTATTCCACGTGCCTGGAATGCACTCTTCTCTCCTCTCTTCCCGTTAGTTTCTCTGGTTTCCTTCTATACTCAGCTCAAATCCTGCCTTCTGCTAGAGGCTTTTCCCAGCCCCACCTTACTCCCTCTTCCACCTTTCCCCTTCCCCTTGTAAGGGGCTAATGCCTTCCTTTCTCAGATTACTGCCCATGATTCTGTATATATCAAGGCAGCTGGATGGTACAGTGGATAGAGTGCTGGGCCAGGAGTCAGGAAGACCAGAGTCCAAATCTGGTGTCAGACACTTAGCTGTGAGATATCACTCTTTGCCTCAGTTTCCTCCACTGCAACATGGGGATGATAACATTAGCACCTACCTCCCAAGGATGTTGTGACGCACAGTCCTTGGCACACAGTATGTGCTATATAAATGCTATAATCATTATTATATCTTGTGTGTGCCTTATTATTTACATGTCATCTCCCTCATTAGAGTATGAAATCCTTGTGATCAGGGATTGTTTTTTTCTTCCTTTGCATCCCCATTGCTGCACATAAAGCACTTAATAAATGCTTGTTGACTGATTGGAAGTAAAAGAATATAAGATGGAAATTGTGAGTAAAGAGTTTGCGTAGGAAAGTTTTATCCAATAAACTAAATCTGTGATGAGCAGCAAATTCCCTTCTGATGTTTCCAACCAAAAAGTTCTGTCTGCTAAAGAAATAGCTGGACCCAAAGAGAGGTGGCTGGCTCAAAGTGCCTGGCTCAGTGATAGTGTAGGGAAGAAGGATGTGGAAACAGAAATTTTGGGAGGACTTGAACTTTGGTCAAGTGGATATTCATATATAACTGAGCTCATCAAGCTCATTAGTCACTGCTCTTTGATTCAACAACCTGACTCAAGAGATTCCTATCGGAAACGGGTGTGGTGACACACACTTATAGACCTTAATGCTGGGGAGGCCCAAGACGAAGTAAGGCTATGTGGAGTCAGTGTCCTTGCTAAGTCCTGGGAGGGGGGGATGGCTAAGGAGGGGCAAACTAGCCCATGTCAGAGAAATGGGACAAGTTAAGGTTTATATACTCCCCCTTCTCTCCTCTGACATTGCCCTTACTCTGGTGCATGCCCTCATCTCACTCCTGGACTTTTTGAAGAGCCTTCTGGTGGCTCTGCCTGCCTCAAGTCTGTCCCCACTCAAATCCATTCTCTATTCAGCTGCAAAAGTGATTTTCCTGAAGTATAGGTCTGACCATGTGACCCTCCCCCCACTCAGTAAACTCCAGTGGCTCTCTGTCACCTCCAGGATCAAATAGAAAATCCCTTGTTTGGCATTCAAAGCCTTTCATAATCCATCCTCCCCTCTACTCCAGCCTTTCCAGTCTTCTTACATCTTACTCCCACCACATACCCATGCATTCTTCATTACAGTGACATTAGCCTCCTTGAGGTCTCCCCAACAAGACTCTCCATTTCTTAATTCCAGACATTTTTATTGGCTGTCCTCCATACCTGGAATGCTCTCCTTCCCCTTTGCCTCCTGGCTTCCTTAGTTTCTTTCAAGTCCTAACTAAAATCCCACCTTTTTTAGGAAGCCTTTCCCAACTCCTCCTAATTCCAGTACCTTCCCTTTTTTAATTATGTCCTAATTATCCTGCATATAGCTTATTTGCACATATTTGTTTGCTTGTTATCATCCCCATTAGATTGTAAGTTCCTTGAGGGCAGGGATCATCTTTTGTCTCTTTATATTCCAAGAACTTAACACATTGCCTGGCACATAGCAGGTGCTTACTAAATGCTCATTGACTGACTGACATGCTGATCATTGTTGGGATTGGCCCATGAGTGCCGCCCCCCACCTCACCCAGACAGGGAGACCCAGACTCAAAGAAAATGAAATTTCTATAGGAAGTACATATGTCTAAAAGGAGAGGTTCTAGAAAAGCATGACCCAGCTCTTCAAGGTAAGAGTAAAGGACACATTTGCCAACTTTGAAAGGAAGAGTGTTTGATCATCAGGGGAGGGGTTGTCCCTATGGTGACTCCCTTTCCAAAAAGCAGACCCAGTGGAGGTGGTGAGGAGCCCACGGATTACGTATAAATGCTTTCGGATTGACAGGTAGCTATATGAACAGTTTGTAGTCTGTAGTCACCTGAAGGGGAAAACATTCCTGTAGTTCTTATTTAGGCAGAATTGTTAAATTTTAATGACTTAACCTTTTTTCCTAAGCATTAATTTCACACATAAGATGGTTTCTGTAAGTTTTTACATTTAATGGGGCAAATGCATTTTCAAGGATGTTACCCTTAGGAAAAGCCATGATGAAAAATGCTGATTTTTACAGGGAAGGAATTATTGAGAATTATGTGGAAACTGAATTTTCTGAAATGAGAGGAGAGGAATTGGGCTGCTTCCTTACAGCTGTACTGAATTGCTTTTCCATTTTTTCTCTAAAGGAAACCCTTCAAGTTCAGGGATGAGAAATGAGTTTGTCCAGGGTTTCCCCTTCTTGTCCTTTCTCCTCTTCTGTGGGTCCTGTTGCCCTGCCTGACCCAGCCCTTTCAGCTCTTTTGAGAAGGAGGAGGCAGTTACTACCCCCTTCATGCTCCTTTGTGAACTGAGTTGCTTCTCTCCCAATTGATTCAATAAACCTTTTTTAAGTAGATATTTGGTGTTAGGCTCTGTGCTCGGTTAGCCCCAAAACCAAAACAATCCCTGACCTTCAAGAACTTATATTTTTACTTTCATATTTAGGGCACAATTTAAATTCTCATCACACAAACAAACAAGTGTTTTTTGACAGTTCCTTTGCCCATTTAAAAAAATATATATATATTTTTAGACAAAAGTGACTTGCCCAGGGTCACATAGCTAAAAATGTTCTTTTTGGAGGCAATTGAGTTTATTTGACTTGACCAGGGTCACACAGCTAGTAATTATCTGAGGCCGCATTTGAACTCAGGTCCTCCTAACTCCAGGGCCAGTGTTTTATCCACCATGCCACCTAGCTGCATCTTCCTTTGCCCATTTTTAAAGAGAGCTGAATGAGGCAGTGCAGTATTGGATGGAAGGCAGGCCTTGGGATCAGGAAGATCGGAGTTCAAATCCTGCCTTTAACACTTACTAAATGTGTGACCCTGGCTGTCACTTAGATCCTTAGTGCCCTAGGCAACTCTTTTTTTCATTTTTCCTTTTTAAGCCGCCATTCAAAATTTACTTAAAACCTTTTTTAGAATTAAATTTGTATTTATAATTTTTTGTTTTTATATCATGTACATTTGCCCATATATCCCTACTTCATCCCTAGCCATTCCTTATAAGAAAGACTAAGAAAGAGAATAAAAAGGTTCAGCAAAACTAACCAAAACATTGAAAAATTCTGACATTCTGGTGACATCCACACCCATAGTTTCCCACCTCTGCAAAGAAGGTGGGAGAAGTGACCAGGCAACTCTTTAATATTTTAAGTTGCAGATGAGTTGTTTCTCTGCTTTGGTGGAGGGCATTTCCATATCAGAAATTCCTACCATTAGTGAGATCATAGGTCCAGATACTCCCTTCACCTGCCACCCCCAATGATAATAGAACTATCTTGTATATATTAGTCACTTAATAAATGTTTTCGGGGTGGGCCACTCCTTCTTTAAGTGGAGGAGTGGAAGGAGATGCTAGCCTTGAGTAGTTTTCACAGCAGGGTCTGGTGCCTTGGGCTGGTTCAGTGGAGGCAGGAAGATGGCACCTTCAAAGGGCAGCTAAGTGGCGCAGCGGATAGAGCACCAGCCCTGGATTCAGGAGGACCTGAGTTCAAACCCAGCCTCAGACACATAACACTTACTAGCTGTGTGACCCTGGGCAAGTCACTTAACCCCATTGTCTAGCCAAAAAAAAGAGAAAAAAAGATGGCGCCCTCAAATCACTGCCCCCGGCTGCTATATTGCCATTCCTTGGCAGCCTGGCCTTGTCCAGGACTGGCATGTAGGTCCTAATTCTTAAGAAGTAAGAGTTGATGATTGTATCATTGGAAAAATCTGCCTTTTCAGGTCAGGATGAAGATGAATCTTTGAGAGCTCCTGTTGATGGACTCTGTTCTTTTCTGCGGGGCTATTAGGACCATAGTGTTAGTGCTGAGCTGGCCCCAGCAGTGACCATTTGGGCTTCTTTGCTCTTCCTTGGCTACCAGCAACGTGCCCTTCCTGGTTGGGGCACCTGCAGAGAAGGCCCTTTGCCATCCTAGCAACATTGGCCTTGGCTCGGTTTGCCACCTCAGGGAAGGAAGCTGGTTGTAGGGAAGCCAGATGGCCGAGGGATGAGGTGAGAAATCTCTGGCCAGTGCTCTGAGCAGAGTTGACCCCCAGGCACAACTCTAGTGCTGGAGAAGAGATGGTACCTTCCCTTCTCTGCAGCATCCTTCCTGTCTCTTCCCTTTGCCCTCTCCTGCCCTCTTCCAGCCTGCCAGCTGCTGGGATGGCATCAGGCTGTGGTGCTACCTTCCTCCCACTTGTCCTATACTGCCGGCTCTAATCGGCTGTGGGTGGCAGGGATGTCATAGCAAAGGCCATACTGAGGCAGAGGACTCCCTGGCTTCTGTTCTTGGATCTTTCATTTCCATCCTGCTCTTCTCCACACCAGTGTTGGGGGTCCTGGAGAGGGTCCTTCCTTGGAACCACTGCCCCTTTGGGACATTCTCCCTTCTTTCTCATAAGAATGCTGTGAGGAAGCACACTGGCTGCTTGGTGGATGATAGCCCCCCTATAGACAGGCAGCTGGGGGCTTTGACTGCTTTCTTTTTAAATTAGAACATCAGAGCCTGTAAAAATAGCACCTCAATGTATGTTTGGAATAAGTATTGTTTGGTGACACAGCTGGGATTAGAAGGAGGGGCTTTTCCTGGGGGAGGCTTTGCTGTTCAGAGGAAGACGCTTGCCTGACAACCACTTGCTCTGAGGATTTGCCCTTTGGGGTTCCCAACAACCAGCATTCGGAAAATCGAGACTTTTGGTAAGACTGAAGAGAGGTATGAACCAGGATCAGCCCATAGGGCTGTGAAGCAAGCAGAAAGATCTGGATGCTTAGCTCTGACTTCTTATGACAGTGATGTTATTTAGGGCTTTCAGAGCCCTGTTCTCCAGGCTTTGATGAACCTTTATAGACATTAGGCAATGAAGCCTCCTCTCCACTGATGCCTGGGGAGACCTAAAAGGAAGGAATTGGTTTATTCAAGGGAGGTAAGACATCTCAGTTCTTCTCACTCTGGGCTATGCTAGAGGTACACAGGAGATATCCTTGGAAGTGGCTTGAGCAGCTTGGAAGAAAAGGTCTCTGGGAATGCAAGTTCTTACTTGGTCTGTCAACAGCAATTATCTTAATGTTTTTGGTGTCATGGATTCCTTTGGAAGTCTGGTGAAGCTTAGGGACTCTTCCTCAGAATAATGTTTTTAAATGCATAAAATAAAACACAGGATTACAAAGGAAACCAATTATACTGAAGTAGAGCTATCAAAATTGGTTTTTTTTTTGTTTTTGTTTTTTGTTTTTGTTTTTTGGAGGCAGTCAGGGTTAAGAGACTTGCCCAGAGTCACATAGCTAGTAAGTGACTGAGACTGGATTTGAATAGTTATCAAAGTATTAAAAAAGAAATTTGCGACATCAAGTTAAGAAACCCTGCCGTAGATTCTTGGTATTACAGATGAAGAAATGAAATCCCCCTTAAAACTCTCCTCTGTGAAGATGTCCAATAGGAGAAGAAGGAAGCAGAGAGATTTCCCCCTTCCCAATCCATCCTGAACACAACTGCCAGAGTAATCTTGTTGGAGCACAGGTCTTCAGGTCATCCGTCTGCTCAGAAATCTACATTAGGTTTCTATTGCCTTGAGGATAAAATATAAACTCCTCATCCTAGCAATTAAAAGCCTTTCTGAGTTTGGTTTCAGCCCATCTTTCTGGATTTCACATCGATGCGCTCTGTGTTCTAACTAAACTGGTTTATGTTAAGTTCACAAAACTCAACGCTCTTTCACCTCCTCTATGCCATTTCATGGATGGTACTTCAGCCTTTTAATGTTCTTCTTCCTTCTCCCTTCTTTCTCTTGAAGTCTTTAGCTCCCTTTAATACTCACCTCAGGTGAAATCTCCAACTCAAAGCCATTCAAGATCCCTTTAGCTGTTACTGCCCTCTCCCTACTCAAATTATTTTGTAGTTAGTTATTCACTCAGCAGGCATTTATTAAGCACTTCCTATAAAATAAAATACTATATATTACTTACTATAATATATACTATTACTATATAGTTGTCATGCTATATACTTGCTATGTAATATATAATACTACATTAAGAATGCATTCCTTATCCTCAAGGGGCTTACGTTCTGTTGGAGAAAAACAACAAAAACACAGGATAATTAAATATAAAATACATACAAAATTAGATAAAAAGTAACTGTGTTTACATATTGTATCCTCCATCAGAGTGTAAATTCCTTAAAGGTAGGTAGGGCCTGCTCAGTGGAGTGTGAGAGCTATGGTGGTTTCTCTGGATTGTTTTTATAACCCCAGGGCCTATTATGTATTTGATACATGTTGGAATTGAACTTAATTTATTTTAAAAAATTTTTTTATTAATTTATTTTGATTTATCAGTAATCACTTCTATATGCTTTTGAGTTTAAAATTTTTCTCCCCCTTCCTCCCCACCACCCTCCCCAAGACAGCGCACAATCATTGATACAGGCTATACATTCACATTCCTATTAAACATATTTTCACATTAGTGATGTTGTAAGTAAAAATTAAAACCAATAGGAGGAGCCATCAGAAAGAGGAAACAAAATTCAACAGAAGAGAAAAAAATAGCAGTTCAACTTCCATAGTTCTTTCTTTGGATGTGGATAGCATTTTCCATCTTGAGGCCTCTGGAGATGTCTTAGATCCTTGTATTGCTGGGCAGGGTTAAGTTTATCAATATTAGTCATCGCACAATGTGGCTGTTATTGTGTACAATGTTCTCTTGGTTCTGCTCACTTCACTCAGCATCAGACCATACAAGCCTTTCCAGGTTTTTGTGAAGTCAGCCTGTTCATCATTTCTTATAGCACAATAGTATTCTATTATATTCATATACCACAACTTGCTCAGCCATTCCCCAGTTGATGGGCATCCTCTCAATTTCCAAATTGAACTTAATTTAATTGAATTTATTGAATTGAAACATGTGCTGTCCTTTGGACAGGAATCATTCCCCTTTAGGTTTATAAGGGACTTGGCTCTCATGTGGTGGTAGCATTCTACATACTACTTTGTAGAAGTGTTACAGTGAAGAGCAGAGGGACCTAGAACCTTACCTGAGCCCCTCTAGTCCACAGCCTTACCTGAATGTCAGCTGTGTATTTGGTGCAAAAGGTCATAGCTAATCACCCTCCAGGATTTCCTGTCCATATGACTTGAGCCACCTTTGTGTGTGCCTATATGCATGCATGCACACATACACACAGAGTGCATTCCCACATTTGTTAGGGTAGAGGTAGTTAGTAGGCATGAAACCTTTATGTTGAAAATCATGGAAGAGGCCAGTCTGGAAGGATCCTTTAAAATAACTCTTTGCCCACAGGATCACCCCCAAGACTTCCCCTATTGGGCATTCTGACCTCCTATTATATCCTTTCCATGCTGTGGTATGTCCTGTGCTTACTTATTCCTCCTTACCTCTTGGCATTGGCATCCTTAGCACCATCTTCCCTCTGTTAGTCTGCCTTCCTGTCTACCACAAACCTTCTGACTGCTAGACTTCTTCATGAAGGAGAGTTTTAAGTGGAATTTGACTTCAACCTCCATTTCTGCATCTGTAAATTTGACTTGATTCCTGTCTTCTCTGTACCTCACATGGGTGGGATTATTAAAATCAACTAGCATTGTTTCAGATTATAAGATAATATTGCTCCATTTGGTGGGAAACATACTGGGACCTGAGAAGAGCAGTAGGCAAAGAAGGGCTAACCGAACCAGACTTTAGCAAACCAATGCACCATTATGCTAAGCATTTCTGGAGAACTGTGAGCTTCTAGGTATCCCAGCTCTGTATATCAGAAAAGACCCATTCAGGAAAGAGAAAGAAAGTCGGGAGGATGAATAAAGGATTAGAAAGGCAGACCTATGTGGTGAAACCTAATAAAAGAGGTTGCATATAAGAATGGAGAGTGTGGCTCCACTGTTCTCCATCTCTATGGAGAATTAAGAAAAAAAAAAGGAAATAGGTTTTTCTGCAGTATAGAGGATTTAGGCTAGCTGAGTGTGGATCATAGAAAAAAGCTCATAAAATTTTAGAGTTGGCAGTGGACTTAAGAGGGTGGACTCAGTCCAACCATACCTGGAGAGGAAACTTCTCTACCACAGCTGCTAGTTATAATGTCTTTGCATGAAGACTTTTAGTGTTGGGAATATTCCCTATCTTCTGAGGCACCCATTCCACATTTATCCAGCTCTAATTGTTAGGAAAATTTTCCTTACATTCAGCCAAAATTTGTCTCCTTGACTCTTTCTACCCTCTAGGTACAAGCAGAACCTGTGTAATCTCTCTTCCTTTGTTTAAAAAAGTTAGTTAAACCTTGGTTTGCTGACAATTCTTATGTGTACCAACCTTCCCTGGAGGTCATTAAGAAGAGACTAGAGGTTCCTAGGTTCTTGGCTTGCAAGAAGTCTTTTTTTAAAAATTAATTAATTTATCTTTAATTTTCATCATTCACTTCCCTAAGATTTTGAGTTCTAAATTTTCTTCCCCTCCCCCCTCCCCAAGATGGCATGCAACCTGATATAGGCTCTACATATATATTAAACATTTTCACATTGGTTATGTTGCAAAGAAAAATTAGAACCAATGGGAGGAACCACGAGAAAGAAGAAACAAAACAAGAGAGAGCAAATAGCATGCTTCGATCCGCATTGAGACTCTTTTTCTGCATTTGAGTTCTTTTTCTGGATGTGGATATTATTATTATTATTATTATTTTTTGGCTAGGCAATGAAGTTAACACAGCTAACAAGTGCTATGTGTCTGAGGTCGGATTTGAACTCAAGTTCACCTGAGTCCAGGGCTGGTGCTCTATCCACTGCGCCACCTAGCTGCCCCGGATAGCATTTTCCATCATGAGTTTTTTGGAGTTGTCTTAAATCCTTGCATTGCTGGGAAGAGCTAAGTCTGTCACAGGCATTGTGCAATGTTGCTGTTATTGTGTACAATGTTCTCCTGGTTCTGCTCACTTCACTCAGCATCAGTTCATGTAAGTCTTTCCAGGTTTTTTCTGAAATCCCCCTGTTCATCATTTCTCATAGCACAATGGTATTCTATTACATTTGTATACCACAACTTGTTCAGCCATTCCCCAGTTGATGGGCATCCCCTCAATTTCCAATTCTTTGCCACGACAAAAAGAGCTGCTATAAATATTTTTGTACATGTGGGTCCTTTTCCCTTTTTTATGATCTCTTTGGGATACAGACCTAGAAGTGGTATTGCTGGATCAAAGGATATGCACAATTTTATAGTCCTTTTGGGTATAGTTCCAAATTGCTCCCCAGAATGGTTGGATCAATTTACAACTCCACCAACAATGCATCAATGTTCCAATTTTCCCACATCTTCTCCAACATTTATCATTTTCCTGTTATGTCATGTTAGCCAATCTGATAGGTGTGACCTCAGAGTTGTTTTGATTTGCATTTCTCTAATCAACAGTGATTTAGAGCACTTTGTCATTTGACTATAGATAGCTTTAATTTCTTTATCTGGAAACTGTCTGTTCGTATCCTACGAACGTTTATCAATGGGGAATGACTTGCATTCTTATAAATTTGACTCAGTTCTCCATATATTTTAGAAATGGGTCTGCAAGAAGGCTTGCCTGTAGCTGAGGGGAATGACTGGCCTTATAAAGTCATTGCCATTACCTCTCTGCTGATTCTGGGAGAGAGTTTGGCCCCACCCCTCCTCTGTCTGTTGCTGCATCTGACTTAGCTTTTCAGCCTCTCCCTTCCATTGTGGATTTCACTTCCCTGCAGCTCTTCCTCCATATCCTTCTTTGCCTCTAGGAGCTGTCCAGTCCTTTGAGTTATAAGGGGCAGACATAATTTGTTTTGTTAAAGAATCTGGCTTGTAATTTATTTGCCTTTTTTTGTCAGGATTCTGGTTGAAGTTTAGATTTTTTCAGGTTTCAAGCACCATTGTGTGATATATTTGCTTTGTCCCCTTTTTATATTAAGATTCATTAATATATTCATTCTGTCTCCCCAACTTCTCCCTACTATGATAAATAAGAGATGAGAAAACTTTATTGGTGTTCTGATTATTCATTGCATTGGTAGTTGTCAACATTTGTATTAAACATTTGCGAGGAAGAACAAGTCATTCTGTTAGCCATCTTAATGATGCTTTCTCCTTGACCCCTGAATCCCTTTCTCACAGTTCCAATCATCTCTGAGTTGTTCCTGAACCACCCACCTTCCCTATGTCCTTTTGGAGCAGCCAAGTGTTGGTAGAGGAAGCTATGAAATCTAATTGACTGGGTCCACTTTAAATTTATGCTACTTTAACCTCAGTGGGGCCTTCACTGCTGCAAGGCAATCCTCTTAGTTATCTCTCAACAGATTCTCCACAGGCTGTTCCAAGCCTTCTCCTCAGGTCCTTGCCACCATTCCTCTATGTCTTCACCTTCTTTACTGAAAGGTTTGAAATCCCATAACATGAATTCCTTCAGTGTCTACCAAACCTTCAAATCTGTATGTCCACATCCATCCTCTACTTTTCCCCTCCTGCCTTAGGGTATTCAAGAAACACATGACTTTCCTCTTTGCCAAGGCCAACTTTTTTTTTTAAGGCAATTGGGATTAAGTGACTTGCCCAGGGTCACACAGGTAGTAAGTGTCAAGTGTTTGGTCTGAGGCCGGATTTGAACTCAGATGCTCCTGACTTCAGGGCCGGTGCTCTATCCAGTGCGCCAGCTAGCTGCCCCCATGGCCAACTTTTCCATCTGTGCCCTCCATCCCATCCCTTTTCTGTCACCTTCAGGATCATGTTTCATCAATCATCCTTTTTCTTTCATCCTCACTCTCCATTTCTACTGGCTTCTTCCCCTCTGTCTATGAACATGTTCAGATCTCCCCTATCCTAAAAAAAAAACCAAAACACTTTCCCTTGACCCTGCTCTCTTCAAATTGTCATCCCATTTCTTTTCTTCGCTTTGTTGACATACTTTACAAAGGGTATTGTATTGCTGCTGCTATTCTCATCATCCCCCACCTGTCTTTATTTTTATTTCTAGCCTCAGTACTCTGTGAAAATCTTTTTCTCTAACATTACTAGTGACCCCGTAATTGCCAAAGCCAGTGACCTTCCCTCCCTATCTTTACCTTCTTTACCTTTCTTCAGTATTGGACCACCCTAACTTTGAATTTTCTTTTTTTGTGTGGGAATTTCAGGAACCCCCTCCCATGCGTCAATGACACAGCATTCTGGAGCTAGCGAGGCAGTATTGCATGGTGCGTTTGAAAGAACTTTGATCTGGAGTCAAAGGAGCTGCGTTCAAATTCCACCTTCCACATTCACTATCTGCATAATCTCGTCTGGTCACTACACTTCCCTGGGCCTCAGTTTCTTCATCTGTAAAATCAAGAAGTTGGACTAGATTTCCTCTGAGGTTCAAGATCCTATGACCTTTTCTCCCTTGACTTCCATAGCGTGGCTTTCTCTTGGTTCTCCTACCACAATGACTACGTGCTCCTTTTCTGTCTCCTTCACTGGATTCTCTTTTTTCCTTCTTCTCCTCAAGTGTAAGCATGTTCCCCAAGTCTCTGCCTTTGTCTGGATGTTAGGTGCAAAGGTTTAGCAGAGACACAGAGATACAGGTTCTGTGTCTTCACAGAATAGCCTTGAAACTTGACTGTGCCATCATAGACCACGAGCCATGATACCTACTGGATCCTATTTTCTCCTTGTTACTGATTCTTTGTCCTCCATTTTCCCTGGTCTTGCTTCCTGGATCTCCCTCATCAGAAAAAAACCTGCCTTCAGTGCCTGGCTTCCCAAGATGGATTTCCTTGGTAGAACTTGGCTTCTGGCATGACAGCTCCCCAGATGGAACTGTCTATACCCAGAGCTGCTGTTCACAACAGACATTCTTCTTTTTTCTCTTTTTACACCCTCTTCCTTGGAAATCTCATCCATAATTTCATTTATCACCTCTGTATGGGTGATTGGCAGATCAACCCCCAACCTGAGCTCTAGTCCCAAATTTCCAATTGCTTATTGGACTTCTCCAATACTTCTCAAACTCTTAAGTTCTCAAGCTTTACATATATGAAATCGAGCTATTCTATGCCCCCTACCCAAGCCTCCCCTTCTTCCTAACTATTCTGTTTCTATTAATGGCATTATCAAGTCTCCTAGTCACCCAGGCTTGAAACTTTGACATCATCTTTGAGTCTTCAAACCATGTTCAATCAGTTGCTAAATCTATTGATTCTATCTCCACAAAATCTCTTGGGTCTAACCCTGTCTTCCCACTTACACTACCATTACTCTACTTCAGACCTTTGTTATCTCTCACCTGGACTTTTGTCATAGCTTCCTAGCTTATTTGTCTGACTTCAGCCTCCTCCTTCTAGATCCCACCTTTCATATAGCTTCCAAATTGTTCTCCCAAATGCACAAGTCTCACCGTGCCCCTCCCCTGGTCTACAGACTTTGGTGTCTTACTATTGCCTACCAAATAAAGTACCAACTCCTTGGCCAGGTATTCAAAGTCTGCCATAATCAGACTCCAACTCACCTTTCCAGCCTTACTCCTTTCTGTATACTCTGTTTCAGCCAAATTGGCTGGATCCCATCCTGCCCTCTGATCTCATCCTGCTCCCCCTCTTCTCCCATCATGTCTCTTTCACATTTGTGCTTACCCCATTCCTAGAATGGTCTCTGCTCCTCACTTTTCAGTATTCATTTACACTTTTTGAAATTCCTTCCCAGGCCCAGCCCAGGTGCCATCTCATGATGGCTTGGAATCAGGAAGACTTGAGTTCATATCTGGTCTCAGACTAGCTGTGTGACCTTGGGTAACTCACTTGACCTCCATTTGCCTAAGTTTACTCAACTGTAAAATGGGGATAATAATAGCACCTACCTCCCAGGGATGTTGTGAGGGTCAAATGTGATAATATTTGTAAAGCACTTATCACAGTGCTATATAAATGCTAGCGATAATGATGGTGAAGTATCCTAAGCCAAAGGTAATCTCTTCTTCCTCAAATCTCATATGTCTTTGACCTCTCCTGTGTGCCTCTCCCTTTCTAACTTGTGTTAGAGTTATTTGTCTCCATTTCTTAGCTTATGTTATAATCCCTTTGATACTAGAAAAAATTGTTGTTTTATCTTTGCGTCCTTATCACCCAATAGAGCACCTTGTTTAAACATAGTAGGTGCTTGCCCAAACCCCTCCAAATACCTGTTAAAAAAATAGCTCTAAACATAGTAGGTGCTCAACACATCCTTGTTTAACTTGTTTTTTTAATTTGACTCAAGATCATTAACACATATCCCCCAATAACCTAATTAATGTAGATCCTTGTGCTGGGTCATGAGGGGGGAAATGGAGACTTCAGTCCTGGTCCTTAGGAAGTTCCCAGTCTAGTTGGAGACATACAACATGCTTTAGAAAGATGGCTAACAATACATATGCTAAGATGAAAAAAAATACATTTTTTAATGTTGAAAGAATTCAGTGGATTCTTTTGCTTTGGCTACAATTCTTCCAATTCTTCCTGACCTCTGAGGACTTCATGAAGGCTCTGATGCTCTAATCAGCAGATGATGCAGGCAGCTACCAGAATCAGAGCCAAACAGTCTCTGGAGACCCTCTGATAAGCAGGAAATAAACACTTTTCTAAAAGTGGCTGCAACTGAGGCAGCTAGGTGGTGCAGTGGATAAAGCACTGGCCCTGGAGTCGGGAGGACCTGAGTTCAAATGTGGCCTCAGACACTTGACACTTACTAGCTGTGTGACCCTGGGCAAGTCACTTAACCCCATTGCCTCCCCAAAATAAATAAATAAAATAAAATAAAACTGGCTGCAACCAAATGCTACTGTTTTCCACCCAGAGCCAATGAACTAGAACCTCACTTCTGGTTTTGAATCTTGACTACTTTGCCCTGGATCAGTAGGAACTTTGGAGGTTTGTTGGCTTTCTTGAGCAATAAAATCAGTCAGCAGAATGCTATGATGTCCTTAGAGACCACCCAGTTTTAGTCCTTGAGAAGCTGAAAAGCACAGAGAGAAAGAGTTTTACTCAAGGTCATGGTAAGTTAGTAGCACACTGAAGGCTGAAACCCTCAGTGACCACTTGTTTATGTTGTAGAGGGGATTCCAGCTCCATGTCAGGGTTGAAGTAGATGTCCTCTTTCATTTCTGAGATTCTGTGATTCTAACTAAGGGCTCTTGACTACCAATCCAGTGTCTTTTTCAGTACTGTGGGGGGAAAATCCATACTGCTTAAAATTATTTTTAAATTTGATTTTTAAAATTCTGAATTTAACCAACACCAAAGAAGAATATTTCCATGTACAAAGTAGAACAGTAAAAAGGATTATATATGAAACTATGAATTTCTATTGTGTATATAATGCTTTCAAAGAAGTACATAATAAATTCAATGTTACTTTCAAAGCTGTCCCGCTTATCTGTTTCTTTCTGAAATCCCTTCTTTTCTGTACGTTTTTAAAGTAAAATGCTTTAATGACTTTCTTTTCTTTTTTACTTTTTTTTGGTGTCAATACTATTGGAAGCTTCCTTCTACCTGACTGACCAGCCCCCCTTCCAATGCCCTCCTTCCCTCACCCCCAACAAAGAAAAACACAATCCTTGTAGCATATAAGCATAGTGAAACAAAACAGTCACCCACATTGACTCTATTTGAAAATGTCTTATTTTGCACCATGAACTTGTCATCTCTCTGTCAGATTGTTAGCATGCTTCATCACTGGGCCTCTGGAGTTGTGGCTGGTCATAGCACTGATAAGAATTTTTAAGTCTTTCTAAGTTGTTTGTCTTTTTAATGTTGTTTATACTGTGTAAATTGTTCCCCTGGTTCTATTCTCTTCACTCAGCATTAGTTCAAACAAATTTTCCCTGAAGAGTTCTCTGAAAACTGTCCCTTTCATCATTTCTAACAGGGTAGTAATATTCCCTTTACATTCATCTGCCAAAATTTGCTCAACCATTTCCCAAGTGATGGGCAACCCCTCAGCTTCCAGTTTTTTCCATAACAAAAAGAATGAATATTTTTGTATATGTGAGTTCTTTTCCTCTTTCTTTGATCCCTTTGGGGTATAGATCTGTACGATTTATCTCTAAATCAACATTTCATGACTTCTGGGGAATAGTTCCAAATTGCTTTCCAGAATGGCCAGACTGATTGATTTACAGTTCCACCAACAATGCACTAGTGGGCTTGTCTTAGACTGCTTTGTATGAGGACATAGGAAGCTGTTTTTCCCCGTAGGTTTCAGGTAGATCCACTTCTGTGGATAGATGTAGAGTCTCAGCTCCTCACTATGGACAGGAAGAATATTGTCTTTCTTCTCCTAACCCTCTCCTTTTACCTCCTTCCCTTTCCTCCCACTCACCTCCCCACCACCTCCATGCTGTACCATGCTAAAGTACAGATGTTGACTGTGGAATTAAAATCAGAAGGGAATAGGAGGCTTTGAGAAAGAGGATGGAAGAAAATAAAAAAGTGATGAGATGGGAGAGGCAGGAAAGATTGAATGGGGGAGGGGAGGAGAGGTGCAGCTCCAGGATTCAGTGTTTATGTGAATGCAGGAGGATAGCCTATAGAATACTGGGAGAAGAGGGTGGGGGAGTGGTGGGTGTGGGGGAACATGGAGGTACTTGGGGAACCATGTATGGAGAAATGATGGAAGAAGGCACGTGGGGGTAAGAGTAAGAGGCATACGATATGAGGAGAGGGAGAGAAAAGAAGTGTCTTTGTAAAGGGGCACAGAATAGACAGAGGAGAGATGAAGAAAGTGGCAAGGGTGTGAGGGATCTGCAAAGACTTGGGCTAGGAGAGGGAAGGAGGGAGGGAGCTCTGTGGATGGGTGTGAGCAGTTACTGGGCCACAGGATAAGCAGTAGAGAGAAGGGAAGGAAGGAGTGTGTATACAAGTCTTGCAGGGGCATGGGATACCTAGACCCATAGGGAGTGAAGAGGTGTCCACGGGTGTGGGGGCAGGCACCAAGGCTGTGCAGAAGCAAGGCGTGTGCGTGCGCATTATAGATGGTGTGACATGCCCCACCTCCTTACAGAAATCACCAGATGCCACTATTCCCAGCTTGCAGGCTCTCAGATTCAGAGCTCTCCTTCCTCTCAGTGGAATTGATCTGAGAGTGGAATTTCTGCTTATTTCACAGTCCATTTCACTCCCCTCAGCCCTGGTTGGGGTGCCCCCTTTTAAAGAATAAAACTGGCATCTCTGGGAAGAATGGGGCCTTCTGGGGTGGGATGGGGGTCCTTGGAGACTAAGGCATTGGTTCTGGGTGAAGGAAGCTGGGAGTAGGGATGGGGAGGAAAGGCAAAGGGGGTTTGGGTGTCTAGTTCTCTGTGTCACAGAGGTTGCCCCCTTGCCATTTGACTCTAAATTGGAAACTCACAAATAACCTTCTGTGGCTGTTGGAAAGATTCCTTGGCATTCTGTAAGATGGCTTTGTTATTTGTATAGCATTAAAGTAAGATACGGACAAAGAATAATACCATACTGACCTGCAGGATGAGAATTGTAAAAATAGGCAGGAGTGGAAGCTGAGATAGACCTCCTTCCCTTCCCCCTGCTCTCCTTCCCATTCCCATCTCATCTAGCCATGAACTGCCTGGGCCCACCTGGTCCTGGGCGACACCTCTGCTTAGTGGGGAAGAAGGGGAGGGAGAAGCCGTGTTCCTCTCTTGCTTGAGAAAATGGAAAATGAGGCCAGCTCACTAGCAAATTATTTCTTCTCCTTCCTCCAGATCTCCTTATATATACCTTCAGCTCATTGTACTCACATCCACAAGGATGTCCCTCCTTCTCTACTTTTTTCCCTTCTTCCTCTTCTCCTCCTGTCTCCTCCCCTTCCCCCTCTCCTTCCCTTCCTCCGCTCCTCCCCTTCCCCCTCTCCTTCCCTTCTTTTCCCTTCCCTTCTTCCTTTCTTTCTTTCTTTCTTTCTTTCTTTCTTTCTTTCTTTCTTTCTTTCTTTCTTTCTTTCTTTCTTTCTTTCTTTCTTTCTTTCTTTCTTTCTTTCTTTCTTTCTTTCTTTCTTTCTTTCTTTTTCTTTCTTTCTTTCCCTCCCTCCCTCCCTCCCTCCCTCCCTCCCTTCCCTCTTGAGCTCCCTGGGAATTCTGTGAAGTTAATTCATTAAGCACCTAGTATGTCAGGCAGTGTGCTAGGCACTAGGCTTACAGTGACAAAAGACAATGCAATCCCTGCCCTTGAGGAGCTTACAGTCAATTGGAGGGAAGAAACCTACGTAAGTGAATACAAAATATAAACAAAGTAAATGCAAAATAATTTTGGGGTGGGACGCTAACAACTGGAGATATCAGGAGGGCCTCATGTAGGAGATGGCTCTTGAAAGGATGTTAGGGATCATCAGGAGTGGTGATGATGAGGAAAGACATTCTAGGCCTGGAGCACAGCCTGGGCAAAGGAGACAGGAAGCAGGAGGTAGACTAGAAAGTAAGCAAGTTTGGCTAGAATGTAGAGTTCATGATGGGGAATAATATGTAAACTAGTCTAGAAAAAGAGGATCACAGATTTGGGACTGGAAGGAATCTGAGAGATCATCAAGGCCAATGTTAGCATTTTAGAGATGAGCACACAGAGGCCCTTGGAGGCTATGGGACTTGCCCAGGGCCACGTGGCATCACAGGTGGAATTCAAACCCAGGTCTTCCTGACTCCAAGTCCATCATTCTATCCATTGTACCGCATTGACGAGTCAGATAGGTTGGAACCAGATTGTGAAGGGCTTTAAATGTCAGGTGGAAGTGTTTTTATTTTATTTTAGAGGTAGTAAGGAGTCACTGGAACTTCTTGTGTAGAGGGACGACGTGATGCTCTTGGAACCCTGTGCAAACCTGGCAGCAGTGTGAAAGATAAATTGGAGATCAGAGGAGACTGGGGGCAAGAAGACCAATTAGGACCAATTAATTAACAAGAATCAAAGGAGCACCAGCTATATTTGGAGCCTTTTACCAAGAGCTGCCCTTTGCCCAGGGTTTGGCCTTTAGATAGGAAAAGCTCTGTGGGAGACCAGAGAATGCTTTTAGTGGTCTCTGAGAGAAGAAATTGCCTGCTCTCTGGCAAACTGTTGGAGTTTCTGAAAGGCCAGGAGCATCAATTAAAATTCTAGGTTCAAAAGTAAGACTTTGAAAAGGAACTAACCTACAGACCATTGTTTCAAAATCTCACCCTGTAGCTCCTGGAAAGCTTTCAGGGGATGTGAGAGTGGGAATCCAACCTTTTCATTCTAAGAGGCCTAGATGTAGGGGCTAGGCTGGGGTACTCTCAGCATCACTACTGAACGCACAACCGTAAGTGTCTTCTGTTAAATAATGTGGCATATAATATTCTTTAGAATGTAGGCAGATAGATAAAACATTTATTAAGTACTTAACTATGTTCCAGGCACCATGCTAAGTGCTAAGAATATAAAAACAAGAAAGGAAGGTGGATCCTTCTCTGAAGGAGCCTATATTTTAAAAGGGAAAGGGTGAGGGAAACGAGTGGGGTGGGTATCCATGTGGGTACCTAAAGCTCAACCAGCCTGATTGTAAGGCACACTGTGCTAGACCTAGGAAAACTTTGCTTAAGCAATCAATAAATATTTATTGATTATTTTGCTATTTATTGATAATTATTCATTGTGCTTAGAGTACTGTATGTCTCAGGAAGTATCCAGGTGCCACTCCTACAGAACTTGGCTCTGTCTACCCCCATATACCCTGGACCTACTTGCATATCCTGGATTCCCCTTCCCCAGCTTTGCTCAGCCTTACCACAAAAGACTCATACGTGGGGAAGCACCAAAAAGCAAGTTACATTCATGGCTTACTCTACTGATGCTAAGACTATTGAGGAATCTCCTCTTTGCAGGGGTGAGAGAGCCCCTAACCTCTGACCTGCAGCTAAGCAGTTACTTCAGTACTCTTGAAAGCAAAGAAGGTGACGCTCCAAAAGACTGAGGCATTCTCCATATTGTATCTCCACCTATGACTTGACTGGTAAGAATTTGGGAAATTGATAGAATCTGCGGGCAAATGTAATGGACTACCATGTTAATGTCAGAGTGACGGTTTCTTAATCTATTCAGTTATCAGGATGGAGGAATGAATATTGCATACTGCACTAGTGAGTCTGAGCTCCAACGTTAGATACACACACCTTGAGAGAGAGTCTGATAACATCATGGAAACGAGGAGCGAGTGTATCAATCTCTGGCAGTCACAGGGAAGTATGGCTTCAAACAGTCAATCACAGGATCATAGGGATTATATATTTAGAGCTGGAAAGGTCCTCAGTGGCTCCCTAGTCCAACTGCTTCGTTTTGTAGCTGAGGACACTGGCGAAGGGATTTGCCCCAAAGTCACATGGGTAGGTTGGAACCCCAGTCCTCTGCCTTTGAATCCATTACTCTTTCCATTGTGCCACCCTGAAGTCCAGAAGAACCAAGGCGGTATGGCTATGGAAACAGGAATGGGGAGTCCTTGTTTGTATTCCCCTCAATGATGATTCTCCCACAAAGTTTCTCTATAGATGTTTTAGAGGTGGAAATTTGCCAACACCCCAGTTTTGGTAGTTGGTGTGGTTCTCTGTCGTTGCCTTTCCTGGTGAGGAAGGATTGTTCATGGCATAAAGGAGAGCTTGAATAGTTTAGGATGTATGCTGCATTGGGGACATAGCAAAGGATTGTGGGTTTCATATCTTTGGCATGGATCAATTCAACAAATTCATTTCAACAGACATATATCATAGGCCTGTTCTGTTCTTGGCACTTAGGATTCAAAGATGAAACAGGACCTGGTCCTTGGCCTTAAGGAATTTATAATATAGTAGGGGGAGCCAAGACAAATACAAGCCAGTTTGTACTATAAGATAAATGCACAATACAAGTATAATACAAATTGTAACATAAGGCTTGCATAGGGTTGGAAGTGGAGGTAGAGAGAGGGGGTGGTCCTGACCGAAGAGTATGAATGATTTGAGAAGGGAGAGATCACTCTGATGGGGCAGGGACAACTTTCATAGAGGAGGAGTTGGGATCTGGTGGAGATATGGGAGGGACAATTCCGGAAGTGGGAGGCACAGAAGTGCACTTGCCATGGACCTTCCATTGCCACTGGGTATGTACCCTATGCAAAGAATGCTGCCTCTCCCCTCCCCCATTGCCTACTGAATTCCTATCCTGCTGAAATGCCATCTCTTCTATAAGGTTTTACTTAAATCCTCTGTCACTAATGACTTTTCCTTTCCAGCCTCACACAACATCTTATTTGGAAACTCTCATTCTCCTCTCAGCTTTGTTTCCAGCTCCCAGACATCCAAACTATTCTGGAACTTCCCTCAGGACTTGGTCTTCTTCTCCCTGGTATATTCAACCACCCCTGCAGCCTTTTCAACCTGCAACATCCCTTCGTAAGGTCCACCCCCTTCTCCCATTGGTGAGTTCTTCTTGGAGCCTCCATTTTGTAGAGAGGCCCAGGCAGGCCTTTATTCCCTTCCTGGCTCTGTTCTTGGCTTCTGGACTTTGAAACCATGCCTCTTTCTTTATATCTCCAACACCTCCACCCCTCACCCCCATGCACATACACTTTTCAGCTTCCTTTTGTGTGTTATCTTCTTTGTTTTTTTAAAAATTTTATTAATTTAGTTTGATTTATCAATAATCACTTCCATATGCTTTTGAATTTAAAATTTTTCTCCCCCTTCCTCCCTGCCACCCTCCCCAAGACGGCACACAATCTGATATGGGCTATACATTTACATTCCTATTAAACATATTTTCACATTAGTGGTGTTGTAAGTAAAAATTAAAACCAATAGGAGGAACCATCAGAAAGAGGAAACAAAACCCAACAGAAGAGAAAAAAAATAGCAATTCACCTTCCATAGTTCTTTGGATGTGGACAGCATTTTCCATCATGAGGCCCCTGGAGATGTCTTAGATCCTTGTTTTGCTGGGCAGGGTTAAGTTTAACAATATTAGTCGTCACACAATGTGGCTGTTATTGTGTACAACGTTCTCCTGGTTCTGTTCATTTCACTCAGCATCAGACCGTACAAGTCTTTCAGGTTTTTGTGAAGTCAGCCTGTTTATCATTTCTTATAGCACAATAGTATTCCATTATATTCATATAACGCAACTTGCTCAGCCATTCCCCAATTGATGAGCATCCTCTCAGTTTCCAGTTCTTTGCCACCACAAAAAGAGCTGCTATGAATATTTTTGTACATATGGGTCCTTTTCCCATTTGTATGATCTCTTTGGGATATAGCCCTAGAAGTGCTATTGCTGGGTCAAAGGGTATGCACATTTTATAGCCCTTTGGGCATAGTTCCAAATTGTTCTCCAAAATGGTTGGATCATTTCACAACTCCACCAACAATGCATTAGTGTTCCAATTTTCCCACATCTTCTCCAACATTTATCATTTTCCTGTTTTGTCATGTTGGCCAATCTGATAGGTGTGATGTGGTACCTCAGAGTTGTTTTGATTTGCATTTCTCTAATCAATAATGATTTAGCATTTTTTCATATGACTATAGATGGCTTTAATTTCTTCATCTGAGAACTGTCTGTTCATATCCTTTGACCATTTATCAATTGGGGAATGGCTTGTATTCTTATAAATTTGTCTTAATTCTCTATATATTTTAGAAATGAGGCCTTTATCAGAGAGACTGGTTGTAAAAATTCTTTCCCAATTTTCTACCTTCCTTCTAATCTTAGTTGCATTGGCTTTGTTTGTGCAAAAACTTTTCAATTTAATGTAATCAAAATTATCCATTTTGCTTTTCGTAATGTTCTCTACCTCTTGTTTGGTCATGAATTTTTCTGTTCTCCATATAACTATACATTTGCTTATAGCATCAGCCTTTATATCTAAATCATGAACCCATTTTGACTTTATTTTCGTATATGGTGTGAGTATTTGGTCTATGCCTAGTTTCTGCCATACTCTTTTCCAGTTTTCCCAGCAGTTTTTTTTTTCAAAGAGTGGGTTCTTGTCCTAGAAGCTGGGGTCTTTGGGTTTGGGTAATAATAGATTACTATTGTGTGTTATCTTCTTCAGAAGAATGGAAGCGTCTTGAAGGTAGGGACTGTCTTTCTTTTTGCTTGGTTTTTGTATCCCCAGTACTCAGCACTGTGCCTGCCACGTAGTAAGTACTTAATAAATCCTTCCTTCTACCCTCCTCATTTTACAGATGAAGAAACTGAGGCCCAAAGAGGTTAATGGATTTGCCCAAAGTCACTCAGGTAGTGCCAAGGTACACAAGGATGTGATGCCTGGTCCACTTCTCTGTGCCTTTTCTATAAACATATAATTCATTAAGAACCCAGCTTGTATACTTGCTAATTCTTTCTCTTCTCTTATAATCTGTGTAATAATACTCTCCTCTGAGGGAAGGTTAAAAGAATTACAGTTACCTTAAGTACAAATTAAATGCCCTTGTTCCTGCTTACCTGTTATGCATACTGTTAATCTAAATATTTTCCTTTCTTTCCAACCTTAGATTTTTCCTTCCCTTTTTATTGTTCTCTTGCTTGAGGCAGCCCCAGGACCTTTTTATGACTTTAATTTTGTCTGTTCTAGCTGGGATGCTATTTAAAGGAAAGGTGTTAATAACCTCCTTAGCACCTTCCTATTACTCTGCTTTTGAGGCCTGAGTATTCTCTTTTTGCTCTGAATTGTCCTAATCAAAATAAAAATGAATGATATAAGAAAGTGCCAACCACAAGTTAGAGTTACCTGTTTCCTTGAGAAGTAGTGAGCTACTTGAGAAGTAGTGAGAAATCAAGCAGAAGTGGCTGACCATTTGTCAGGAATGATGCAGGGAGGATTCCTGGATTTGGAGGGAGGATGGGCTAGGTAGCCTGCTACATCTTAGGTCTCAGTGTCCTTGCATCTCCATCTTAACTCACTCAGAGAACATCCCTTTTGATGAAAGGTTCCTCCCCTTAGCAATCTGGGTTCTTAAAGGGGACAAATTCTTTTCCTTCCAAACATTTTAAATCCATCAAGCAAAATAAAATGTATTTTAAACAAGGCTACACAAATTCCTTCATGAAAGCCAATACTGAATAGTCTTGGCTGCCTTGTTGAAATGTTATCCCAGTGGAATGGCTGGTAGCATTAACGCAGAGAGTGTTTATTCTTAATGTTGTTGTTGTTGTTGTTTTTAATCAAGGGTGTGAAGCAGAGACACTTATTTCAAATCATCCTGTTCCATCTATTTTACATAGACATATGTGGGAAAGCAGTTAGGACCCCGGGTACTCTATTTCCATTCCTAAGGGAGTCTTTCTTCTTTAGGAGTCAGAGGACCTCTGGCCTAAAGACCTGGAGTCATTCAGGAAGTGCTGATGCCTGTGTCTTGAGAACTTGCCCATGGGAAGAAATGCAGCGGATCAGATTAGTATGGAAGCTTGAGCCCAGCTCTGTGGAATCTTGTTTTCAATGGGCATTCTGAGTGGGAAGTCACATCAGCATTTGTTCCCAGCTGCCTCTTCCATTGCTCAGATCCAATCTGAAGCTTCAAAGAGGAGGAAAAGGATGAAATTCACTTTCTGTTCATGTCTTCAGTAAATTTGGTATTAAAATGTTTGCAGAATTCCCAATGGCAATGTAAGCCTTGCTGACTCAGAAAAAGGGGGCATTTGATTTCTCCATCATCATCATCAACACCAACAAACATGTATTAAATGTGCCAGGCACTGTGTGAGGCTCTGGAGATACAAGCCTAATAGTGCAAGGGTCCCCGCTTTCAAAGATCTTACATTTGACTGGAAGGTTACAACATGTTCACAGATAAGTAAATACAGTATGTATTCAAAGGGAAAACTCAGTGATTTGGGGTCTCAATGTGTGGAGAGGCACAAACAATTGTGGGAATGAGGAAAAAGGGCAGCACTTTGGGCTGAGCTCCCTCTGAGTCTTGAAGGGAGCTCAGGCTTCCAAGAGGTGGATGTGAAGACCGAGAGTATTCCAGGTGTTAGAGGAACAGCGCACAAAGGCAGAGATGGATTTTTATGTGGAAAGAAGAGCAAGGAAGCCGATTTGACTGGAACATAGAGTGTATGAGGGGGAGTAAGTTATGTGACATCAATCTGGAAAGATAGATTGGAGCCAAATTGTGAAGGAATTTAAACACCAAACTAAGTCTATATTTTATCCTACAGGCAACAGGGAGCCATTGAAGTATCTTGAGCAAGACAGTGATATTGTCATATCTGTGTTTTCAGTTTTTTTTTTCTGTTGTGTCTGACTTTTTGTGACCCCATTTAGAGTAGTTCACCATTTCCTTCTCCAGCTCATCTTATATATGAGGAACTGAGGCAAACAGGATTAAGTGACTTGCCCAGGGTCACACAACTAGTAAGTGTCTGGGGCCAGATCTGAACTCAGGAAGATGAGTCTTCCTGACTTTAGGCCTGGTGCTCCATCCACTGTACCACCTAGTTGCCCTTGTTCTTCAGGAGTATCCATTTGGTGACTGTATGGAGGGTAGATTGAGTGTGTGGGTGGGTGGGAGCCTGGGAGGCAGGAAACCAATTGGGAGGTTCTTAAAACATACCAGGGGAGAGGTGATCAGGCCCTTCACTGGGCTGGTGGGAATGAAGGGCAATATAGAAGAGATGTTTTGAAAGTAGAATTGAAAACAATAACAAGGCGAATGATAGAATGAAAATTACAGTAACAGATTGGGAAAATATTCACAGCCAATATCTCAGATAAAAACTTGACATCTAAAATCTATAAGGACCTGTTAACAAGTCTTGGCACTAACTCCCAGTCTCCAGTGGATAAATGGTCAAAGGATACATACATGGACCTTTCCTGCCTTGTTTTATACTGCTACCTTCACAAACCCTACAGTTCAGTCAAAGTGAACTGGTAGTCGTTCCCAGAACTTGACGCTCTCTGTCTCTTCCCTCTGTGTATCTGTGCAGAGGTAGGGCCTTTCTTCTTACCTGGAATGCTCTCCCTCCCTTCTCATCTCTGCCTCTCTGAACCCTTGCCTTTCTTTCTTTGGTTCTCTTGAGGATTATTTCCCAATTGTTCCAGTTGCTAGCGCTTTTTCCCTGCTGAAATCACCTTGTGTTCTCGGCTCTGCTTGGAAGTGCTTAATAAATGGTTTTTAGAATGGCATTTAATTGAACCATCGAAGGAACGAGATAAAGAGCAAACCTGATCAACTTCAATAACTTCTCTGCTGGATCTCCCTGCCTGCACAGCAGAAGTGACCTGCCTGAGGTCACACAACTAGTCAGTCATGCAGCTGGGACTAGAAGTCAGCCTGTCGTTTTCCTCTTAGCCCAAGAGCACCTTCCAGTAGTCCACAGATTGAGGAATTTAATTCAATAAATGTTTATATGAAGGCAGCTAGGTGGCTCAATGCTGGGCCTGGAGTCAGGAAGACCTGAGTTCAAATTTGGGCTCAGATGCTTACTAGCTGTGTCACCCTGGCCAAGTCACTTAACCTCTGTTTGCCTTAATATACTGGAGAAGGAAAAATAAACTACTCTAGTATCTTTGCCAAAACCAAAAAACAAACAAACAAACAAAAAAACCCAAAACAAAGCCCATGGGTTGTATGGTCCACAGGATCACAAAGAGTCCGACAGGACTGAGCAAAAAAACATTTATTGTGTCCCTATGTATACAGAGTCCTGCCTTGGGGTGTAGAGAGAAACAAAATTTAGATAAGGCTATCTTAAATAAATAAATTTTAAAAATTGTGGGGCAGCTAGGTGGCGTAGTGGATAGAGCACTGGCCCTGAATTCAGGAGGACCTGAGTTCAGATCCAGCCTCAGACCAAACACTTGACACTTATTAGCTGTGTGACCCTGGGCAAGTCACTTAACACCAATTGCCTAAAAATAAATAAATAAATAGATAAGACAATCTTTGCCCTCAAGCAGCTTATAATCTAATAGTAGGATTAGACTCAAAGGGACATGTGTTGGGCCAAGTGCTATGTGGGATGCCAGGGAAACCAGCCAAGCAGGGCTGGTTACTGCTCTCCATCCATGACATGTCTCCCACCTTGGTGCCTTTGTCCCTATGCCTAGAATGTTCTCCCTTCTTATCACCACCTCTTAGAATCCCTAGCTCCCTTCCAAGCTTAGTTCAAGTGCTTCCTCCTATACAAGTCCTTTCCTGATCTTGCCAGCCTTCGGTACTCTTGCTCACCACTCTCAAAATTGCCTAGAATATGTTTTGTGTATTGATGTGTGTCCTTCTTTCCACTTGGTAGAATATGAATTACTTGAGGGCTGGGCCAGTTTCATCTTTGTTATTGTATCATCAGCACCCAGGTCAGTGCCCCAACACATGGTAGCTGCCCATTGAATGCTTATTGACTTGAATTAAAGTAGCCAGTTATCTAGAACACAAGTATTAACTGATACTGGATGTGACATTTAAAAAAGTTCCAAAGACATAGTTTCTGGGTAATTTAACCATTTTATTAATAAAGCCAGCAGGCTGTTAGTTAAAAAAATGGTCATTTGGCTGTCTCTCTCAGACCAAAGATAGTCATGGTGGGTGGGCTCACCTCAATCAAATCTAATTGGTTAGCGGAATTGGAGGTGGGCTATATTAAAATGAAGGGCTGAGCATCTCTTGGATAGGGAAAGTATCTCAATACCAGAAGTCTTTCTGCAACCAGTTTGATTCAATTCAATTCAACCAATACTTGTTAAGAGTCTGCTGGACAAAGGGTGCTGAAACCCCGCTGGTGCTTTTGTCACTGGGAAGTGAACCTGGGTGCCTGAGGGCTGAGGCAGGGAATCACAAGGCTGGCTGTCCTACCACAGGGAAACCCCTCTGAGTACAAAGCCAACAACAGTTTGTCATTGTCATCATCATCATCATCATCATCATCATCATCGAGGACCTGTCTTAGTAAGTGTAGGGAGGCTCCTATCATCTGAAGGCTGACTGACCCATAAGTGATCAAGTTTTCTGGCCATAACAACTCAAGAAGCTGTCTACTAAGACTTGGAGAGGTTTGAGTCTGCTTGAGTGCAGGAAGTACCCAGGGCAGTGAACTCACAGATCTTTGGTGTAAATGTATACATGCTTTCTGTGCTTAATCATGGGGATACAGAGGTGAAAAACCAAACATTCCCTTCCCTTAAGGTTCTCACACTGTAATGAAAACAGGATAGATGATGGGGATAGACAAATAAGGAAAATAAAATTAATTTATTAAATAAGCATTTATTAAGCGCCTACTTTGTGTTAGCCACTGGAAATACAAAGGTAAAAACTAGCCTCTGGTCTCAAAGAATATTCTCTGGAGAGGAAACAACACATAAACAGTAGATTATAATAAGAGCAAAGGAAGGGTATGAACAAAGAAATATGAGAAGAAATATATCTGATACTTGTTGTGGTTTGGTAGTGTGTTGTACTGGAAAGAAGATGGGACTTGGAGGAGAATCTGGCTTTGAATCCCAGTTCTGCTACTTATTAGCTCTTCACCATTTTGGGCTAGTCAGCAGCCCCTCTGGGCCTCTATTTCTCTGAGACTCTTCGCAGCTCTAAATACTGTGATTCTGCGACTGAGGTTGGGGGAACTAGGTATGTTGTGCTGTTTAGCGATTAATTTTTTTGTAGCTGCAATTATGAATGGAAGATGGCCCCCTATTTAGGTTGTGGAACTCTCATAAGGATGAGTGTTTGAGAAACACAGGCAAGACAGAATAGGGGAGAATCTATGTTCAAGGCATTCTCCCCCTTTTTTATCACCCCATGTCATCCTTTTTAGTCTGCAAAGGCTGTATGAGGCTATTACCAGGACCCCAGGTAAAAAATCTTTGTGTTTGGGGTAGGCACCTCAAAAGAGGAGGGAGAAACAGGCACCTTTGTGAAAGTCATTGAAATTTCTTAATCTGATACTTGCCATTATCATAGCATTTTAAAGTTTACAACAGACTTTCTTTACAATAAGCCTGCAAAAGTTCTTACTCTCATTTTAGAGATATAGAAATTGAGAGTTTGAGTGCTTTGTCTGTGGTTTTTCAGCTAGAAAGCACACATAAAATGTTAGATCCCTGTAGCTAGAAGGCACCCTAGAGGTCATGTAATCCAATCCCCTCAATTTACAGAGAAGAATTGAAATGACTTGACAAAAGTCACCTTGTAGTTAGTGGTGAAATCAGGACTTGAATCCTGGTCCTTGACTCTAGGTCTCCTGATTCCAAGTCCAACCCATTTTCCATGGTGACACATTCTCCAGGGCCACAGAATGGAATCTTTCTTTTGGCTCCATGGTGATGATGATGATGATGCAGAATCTGTTTTTTCTGATTAGGTAGCTAGCTCCAACTCAGATCTTCCCTCTGACTTCCTTTCTAGGGACAGCTCCCCTCCTGCTTTGTGAAGCCCTTGGCAAATGGTACTTAATGCTGATTAACATTTAAGCCTGAGATGAGGCACTCAACTCTTCAGCAAGGCTCTCAAAAGTCCAGGCTTGCTGGGGAAGGGAGGACTGAGCTTCATGGGAGGGAGGGTCCTGATGAACTGTCCTGATGGAGGGCAGATGACTCAGGTTTTCCACTGACTCCAACACTGGCTGAGGGCAGGTAGAGAGAGAATCTTTGGGAGGAGAACACTGAATGTGAAATCTAGCCTCTTTCTCTGGACAGAGAGCTGGATGGTAGACTAGAGGTGTGCAGTGAGGTCAGACCTGGCCAAAGTATTAGTTTGTTTTGCTTAACTGTACATCTGGTGACCATCTCCAGTTTATCTTGTATACAGCTTGGTGTTTCCTCTCCCTATTAGACTGTGACCTTCTTGAGAGCAGGGACTATCTTTTGTCTTTCTTTGTATCTGCAGTACTATGAGTACAGTGCCTGGCTCATAGTAGGTGCTTAATAAATGTTTATTGACTAACTAATTCTTAATTACAAGGTAGAATTGGGAGTAGTAGGGATTCATTGGAAAGTAATAGGGCTGTTTAGAAAAAGTCATTAAACATTTTTTGGGGGGTAAGAATTGTGAGCCCAAGGAGGACACAGTGTTTTATTTTTTTGTTGGTTTTTTTTAATTGTCTTGAACCTAAACAGTTAAAAAGAGAGAGAGAGAGAGAATTCCATACTTAGAGTAGAACACGAAAGGATTTGTATCCTCAGTGCTTAGCACAAAACTTGGCACGTAGCACTTAATAAATGTTTGTTGACTGACTAACAGAATGAACCCCTCTTTTCCAGGAGTAAGGGAACAAACGGAAGAGAGAGCCCTATTATGGCATCCTTGTTTGCTGGCTTGTTTCCATTTGTGGTTCATTGCAAGCATGAAGCTGGACCTACAGTACGTGCTGGCTCTGGTTTTTCCCACCGTGGCATCCAATTAACACCCACAAGTTTTCACAAGTGCAAAGTGGTGCTGAGCCATCACTCCCAGCCTACGGGGCTGGATGTGCTGAGGCCCACAGTGGAAGGAGCTGAGTTTCTATTATCTCTCTCTTTTTTTTTAATTTAGATTTTCTTGTCCCAACTTTCCTTTTCTCTTGATTTTTCATTGGTGGACAAGAGAGGTTAGACCCAACCACTGAGACTGGTGCTTCCCTTTGGCTTATGCAAAGTCTAGCTCTTCCAAAGGGCTGATCTTGGAGGGTGTGGAGAAAGTGAAATAGGCATCTTTTCCTCCTGCCATTAAGAGTGCCATAGGAGCGTTGACTGTCAGACGGAGTTCGAAGGGACCTTATGGCTCTTATGGCCCAATATGGTAGAGTAGAAGGAGTTCTGGCTTTGGAATCAAAGGTCTGGGGTTCAAATCCTGCCTTTCTTACTACTTATGTGACCTTGGATGATCACTTTCGCCTCTTTGGACATCATTGTCTCATCTTTAAAATGAGGGGCTTGAGGTAGATGGTTTTGAAGTACCTTTTCAGCTCTAAATCTGTTTTGTTTTTTTCATATATAAAATGTTTCCTTTGGTTTCTGGAGTGAGTTGGTTTTTTTAATTTGAGATCCTACGAATCTCATATCCATATTGAGATGTCCTCATCTGGATGAGTGCAAATCTGGGACATAGAACATCTCTCATATACTCTCCCTTTTCTCCTCCGACACCTCAGTGTGATCCTGGTACAGGTCCTGGCCACCTGATCTCTACTGCAATAGCCTGTAAGTTGATTTCTCTGCCTCAAGCCTCTCCCCACTCTAGTCCATCCTCCACTCAGCTGACCACATCACCTCCCTACTCAATAAATTCCAGTGGCTCCCTATTACCTCTATGATCAAATGTCAAATCCTCTGTTTGGCTCTTAAAGCCCTTCATGAGCACCCTCCTCCCTTCCAGTCTTCTTATGCCTTAGCCCTGTCGCACACACTCTCTGTTCCAGCGTCTCTGGCAATTCATCTGCCTACTCCAAGCGTCTTCGCTGGCTCTCTTACCCAGGATGTTGGCCTGTCTTATCTCCATCTCCTGTCTTCCTTAGCTATCTTCAAGTCCCAGCTAAGTTCTACCTTCTGTAATAAGCCATTTCCATTTCTCCTTGCTGTTAATCCCTTACCCCTTAGACTACTCCCAATTTATCACGTATATAGTTTACTTGTACACAGTTATTTGCATATTCCCATTAGGCCTTGAGCTCTTCTTAGAAGAGGGGCTGTTTTTTGTTTTTGTATCCCCAGTATTTTAGCACAATCTCTGGCACATAGTAGGTACTTTATAAATGTTTTTTGACTGACCTGATGCAGGTAGGGGATGTGGAGTTATACCCAGGTCAAGGTTTTGCCTTCTCTCTCACCTCAAATAATCTCATTTTGCTTCTCTGACCACCGAAAGTGGCAATGCCCTTTAGGCAGGGTAGGGGCTGGGCATTGTTTTTAACAACTATTGAAGCCTTTCCTTTGCTGTCCTTAATGAACATAGAGGAAGCCCAGTCAATAAATAAAGTGCGGGGCACTTAGCAGGCTTCACTAATGGAGGCAAAATGAAATTCAAGAAAAGCCAGAAGAGTTATACCCACAGAGCAGAGTGGAAAGTTGAGGAGGCTGCTTCTTTGCTACAGGGCTACTCACCAACTTCATACCACTGGAAGAGGGAAGCTTGAGCCCTCCCCTCTCTGTCTATGGAAATAAATGACCAATCATTCTAAGGACTGAAGGCAGCATGGGATGGGGACAAGTGCCTAGAGGCCTAGGTTCCGTAATCTCACACGGTTATTCTCTTGTCTCTCTGGGCCTCAGTTTCCTATCTGCAACAAGTACAAACACAGTCTTTTGTAAGGTACCTTTTGTGGGTGGTGTGTACTGCCCCTCCTGGAGCTTATAGACAAGAACCTTATTCTCCTCTCTTCCAAGCCCATGATTGGGATGGAGGGAAAGAATAAGCATTTATTATGTGCCAGGCACTATTCTTAGTGATTTACAAATGTTACCTCATTTGCTCCTCACAACAGCCCTCTGAGGTGGGTAGTATAATATCATTATTATCATCATTATTTTACAGTTGAGGAAACTAAGGCAGAAAGTGATCAAGTGACTTACCCAGGGTCACACAGCTGGTAAGTATCAGAGGTTAGATTTGAATTCAAGTCTTTCTGACTCCAGGCCCAGCCCTCTATCTGCTACACCACCTATCTGACTGGGGAGGGAACTATGTTATGTGGTGTAATTGGATTTGGCATTTAAAAGACTGGGGTTTGAATCCCAGCTCTGTCAGGACCAGATGTGTACTCTTGGATAAATTCTTTACATTCCCTAGGCCTTAGATTTTTCTCTTCAAAAATGAAGGGGTGGACTCTTTCTTTTTTTAAAATTAATTAATTAATTAATTTTTTAGTGAGGCAATTGGGGTTAAGTGACTTGCCCAAGGTCACACAGGCTAGTATGTGTCAAGTGAGGGGTGGACTCTTAAGGGATGATTGTAAAGTCCCTCTCCAGCTCTTAAGTCTAAGGATCCAATATTATTCCATTAATCACCCTGGAGTGAGGGATGTATGTCTAGTGAGAAAACCAACTTGACTCAAATACATCCTGAAGGAGGGGGAGCTCCCCACAGCCTAGGTTGTTAACTCCTAGCTTGTGTGTCATGATTCCTAGCATGATAGTCACCATGCCCTCTTTCCCGGGACTCCCAAATGAGTGTTTTCTTCTTTGTAAAAATTTTGGACTGGACCTGTGATCTCATTGGAGGAGGATATACCCTTTCCCAATGCAAATCAGCACCCCTTAGCATTGAGGGTTTGAGTGACTTGCCCAGGGTCACACATCCAGTATGTGTCCAAAACAGGACTTGTACTCAGGTCTTCCTGACTCTGAGACCAGCTCTGTCCGCTATGCCATGATGTCTCTCTGTTGCTTTCTTCTTATGTACTTGCCTAGACTCTCTTTTGCTACTGTCTGTTCTCAGAAGGATGAACCTAGTGGGGGACATTCACTAATCTCCGGCCTAGAGTATGGGGGTGGGGGTGAGAGAAATGGAATATGTTACTTCTCTGAATTAGGAGGCATTAGTCACATCAATTTTCTTTAAAAATTTTTTTTATTATGAGTCACATCAATCTATACGGAAGAAGAGAGGCAGCAGATGAGTGGGCAGGCTAACATGCAAATGGTCACAATAGGCTATATGGATGCAGAAATTGAGTCTTAGTGAATAGGAAGAAAATACTAAAATAGATCTGGGGTAGAAATGAGGGGCGGAATACCCCAGAGTTACTATGGAGAGTTTATCCATGGGCCACTGAGGGCAAAAGACCTTTCACCAAATAGTCCTTTTGAGGATCACTGGAGAATATGACTAGCATGTACTTAGCTCCAAGCTAGCTCCTGACTAAAATGAGGCCTCATGGTATAGTGGAAAGGGCCCTGGACTCAGCCAGAAGGCCTGCTGTTGAAGCCCCCAACTCCAACATTCCCATCTATGGGCAAGTCACCATCTTTACCTTAACTTCTCAGCTGCAAAATGGGGACAATTACATTTGCACTACCCACTCACACAGGATTATTCCAAGGAAAGCACTTGGCAAAACCTTAAAGGTCTTTCGAAATGGAAGCTGCTATCATTATTTCATTATTGTCCCTGAGGATACCAGGCGGCCACATTTGCTCTGAAAGAATGTATTAGCTTCACTGAGGGGAAGCACTTGGATCGCCAGAGGACCTACTGCCATCTCTAGAATATTTTATAATATTTGCCCTTGCCTTCTCCACCCATATTTGAAAGAAGAACAAAACACAGCTTGAAAGACAAATTTCAGTCTCACGACAAAATGATTCATCTCCATATGTCATTGATGATGGGCCTTCCTTTCGTCACTGCCTGTGTGGCAGCCACATTCCTGCCGGCTGAGGGGGAGAAGGGTTGAAGAAACACCATAGCTATTCTCTTGTTTGCCTAGATATATCTTTCATCTAAACCTAGTGTGCTGTAGCTCCGTCTCCCTGGGACTGGTGGAAGAGATATGTTATGCATCTGGATGGGCCTGGGTTTGGTTTCAACCCCGAGGCTTGGGAAGGAACACGTCCATGTTCCCAGAGGCTCGAGACTGAAATTGTACAGCTTGGTTCCAGTTGAATGACTGCCATTGCCGTGGGGCAGCATGGGGTCGGACAGACTGCCAGGAAACTATATGCCTGTCTGTTTGTTGCTCCCACATCAGCAGTGGTTTCAACTGCCACCCATGATACAAATAGTTCATTATGCCAAAGCCGCAGTCTGTATCCAAGGAATTGCTTGGCCCGGTAAGGTCCAAGTGTTTATGGAAATGCCAATTGTATCAAGCATATGTTTGCCAGGGTCAAAAAGGTTCCAAATGTGTGCGGGGACTGAGGTGGATGCTGCCGTGAGAGAGAGGGAATTCTCTAGGCCTCCGTGGCTGGGCCGAGTCACTCTGTGGCCATCAGGAAAGAAAATAATGGCTTTGGGGAAGGATCGCAATACCAGATGTGCTGCGGTGTGCAGAACATGGCTCCGGGTTCAGCTGTGAGGGGGGTTTGCTTGATAACATCCAGAAAGGTTCCCTTCAGGTTGATTAACCCTTCAGTCTGAACAGCAGGGAAATGAGCTCAGCAAAGCTTATGGTCTGCCTTGGGGGGAGTGACTGTGTACATGTGTGTATGTGTGTGTTTGACACAAGAGACCTGAAGTCTTTGGAGAATCAAGGCTAGTTGTGTGGGGTTCTTAGGAGTGCTGCTTGGAAAGAGAGTTGGGGAGATCTGGGGGCTTTTTGTTTCTATTTCAAACTAAACCAGCCCTCTGTTTGGCATTTAGAGCTTTTCACAATCTTGTCTCTTCCTATCTTTCCAGTTTTCTTGCAATTCAGTTCTCTCCACACACTTGACTGGTCTACTTGCTGGTCCTTACACACGACACCCCATCTCCCAACTCTGCGTATTTGCACTGGCTATATCGCTCACTCTGAGAATGCTTCTCCTCCCCACCTCCACATCCCGGCTTCCTTCAAGACTCAGCTTAAATTCGGCATTCTGTAGGAGTCCTCCTCAGAACCCTGTGTCAATACCCCTCAGCTTCTAGTACTTCCCCTCAAAGATTACTTTCTGTTTACAATGTCTGTATCTTGTGCATGGGGCAGCTAGTTGTTTTAGTGGATAGAGTATCAGGGCTTGGAGTTAGGAGGACCCGAGTGCAAATCTGGTCTCAGACACTTACTAGCTGGGGGACCTTGAGCTAGTCACTTAACCTCTGTTTGCCTTAATTTCCTCATCTGTAAAATAAATTGGAGAAGGAAATGGCAAACCACTCCAGTATCTTTGCCAAGAAAACCCCAAATGGGGCCATGAAGAGTTGGACATGACTGAAAAATCACTGAACAACAACAAGCATCTTGTATGTGCAAAGTTATATGCATGTTGTGTCTCCCATTAGAACGGGAGCTCCTTGAAGGGAAGGACCGTGTTTTTGCCCTTCTTTGCGTCCCCAGAGCTTAGCACAGTGCCTAGTACATTGTTGTGATTGTGCTTAGCTGCCTGGTACATAGTAAATGCTTAACAAATGCTTGTGGCCTAACAATAGATAAGTGGTCAGAGGATATGAGTGGTTTTCAAATGAAGGCTAGTAAACCACCAACTTTATGAAAGAATAATTAAGATTACTAGTAAGAGAAATTAAAATTAAAACAGTTTTGAGGTTTTACTTGACAACTATCAAAGTGGCAAAGATGATAAAAAGAAGGAAATAGAGTGGGAGAGGCTGAGGAAAGATAGGGCACACTATTACATTGTTGTTAGAACTGATTGTTTTGGTCCTACTGTTCTGTAAAACAATTTGGAAAATTGTAAGAAAAGTCACTAAACCATTTATCCTTCAACCTGGTATTTACTAGGCCTATACCCCCAAGGAGAGCAAAGAGACAAAGGTCCCATATAATAAAATATCCTTAGGCAGTATTTTTTATGGTAGCAAAAAAACCAGGAAATAAAATGGGTTCCCACTAATTAGGAGATAGATGTACAAACTGTGTTAAATGGAAGTAATGGGATATTATTGTGTTGCATGAAACAGTGAAAATGAGGAACTCAGAGAGATGTGGGGAGACCTGTATGAACAGTTGCAGTGTGAAGTATGTAGAAGCAGGAAAGCAATATAGACACTGTGGCTATAACAATGTAAATGGAAACTGCACTAAAAAGTAGCTAAACTCTTGACTATACTTTGTGTTCAACCTCAATCTCAGAGAAAATCTTGAAGTCCATTCAATTTAGTAGATCTTTATTAAATCCTACTATGTATCAGATACAGTGCTAAGTGCCGGGGATGCAAATTGAAAAAAAAAAAAAGACAGCCCCTGCCCTCAAGGAGCTCACAATCTAATGGAGGAAGAAAATATACGTAAGGAAGTTGAATGGGAGGGTTGGGGCACCAAAGGGTACCTGGCACGGGAGTGCAGGAGCATAATGTTTAATGGAGTGGAAATTAAGCAGAGCTGCTAATAGAAAATGGAGAGTTACCTGGAAAGTTCTGTTGTTGTTGATTAGTTGTTTTTTAGTCATGTCTAACTCTTCATTATCCCATTTTTGTGGTTTTCTTGGCAGAGATACTAGAATGGTTTGCCATTTCCTTCTCCAGCTCATTTTATAGATGAGACAAATGGGGTTGAGTGACTTGCCCAGGGTCACACAGCTAATAAGTTTCTGAGGCCAAATTTGAACTCATGAAGATGAGTTGTTCTGATTATAATCCCAGTGGTCTGCCCACTCTGCCACCTATTGTTCCTCCTTCCAGCCCCACTGTAGGAGGGGAAAGGCAGCTGAGGGAGATGAGGAAGTGTTGAGTATCAAAAGCTTAGTCATTCTCTGGGGGAGGCATGGTGTTCTGAGGTTTGGAAACGAAGCAGAATGGAAAATGGAGACTAGGATGAGCCACTTCCCTCCTCTCACTAAAGAGGTGGGGGACTAGGAGTGCAGAATGTTGCATGCCATGTTGGATGCAATCCTGAGGAGTGCTGATTTTTGCTGACTATTTTTCTTTATTATAAGGGAGGGTTCAATGATTAGAGGTGGGAGTGCATTTGGGAAAATGACTGGTATAAAAACTAAGAGGCATCAAATGAAAGTTTATAAAAACAGCTAAACCAGCTCCTTAGGAAAGTTAATCAGCTGACAAGAAGCTTCAGTACAGCTATCTCTGGGGAAAGATTCTCAAAGACTTGTCTCTGCAGAGATGTGTTTTCTTGGCAGAGATTAGAGCATATAATTAAAGAATTAATTTGGAATGAACGAAAAAGCATTTATTAAGTGCTTACTATGGACCTATAAACTCAAACAATTGTTTTTAATCTGTCATTTAACAGACATTTTTAAAGTGGTACTATAAGTAAACTTGGATTCATTAGACTATAAACCCCCCTGAGAGCAGGGACTGTTTTTCCCTTTGCTTGTATTTCTATTCCCAGAATATTTGTTTAGTGGTTTTTCAGTCATGCCTGACTCCTCATGACCCCATTTGGGGTTTTCTTGGCAAAGATATTGGAGTGGTTTGCCATTTCCTTCTCCAGCTCATTTTACAGATGAGACAAACAGGGTGAAGTGACTTGCCTACGGCCATACAGCTAGTATCACACAGTGACCTCTTAATAGATTCTTGTTGATTTACTTTGTGTCAAGCACTGTCCCAGAGATACAGAGACAAGAAGGAAACAGTCTTTGTTCTCAAGGAGCTTATAATTTACAGCGTAAATTTTTCATTGTAATTGATAGCTTTTAATTAACATGTTCTAATCCTTGGACTAGGAGACATCTTGGAAAGTCTTAAAAGTTCTGGCATGAAAATAAACTACTCAAGAGAAGTAGTTGACAGAATGCTGTCTGTCCTCTACTACTGCTTTCTGGTCTTTTTGGACCCAGGTCTGAGCAACAGTGTAGAGGACACTGGGACAGATGCTGATATCCTCTTTGCCCCCGTCAAATATTGGTGGAGGGACAATGGGGAAATGGGAAAAAAAAAAGAGGGAATGTTGAGGATAGTTGGCCCGATGGTCTGGGAAACACAAGCTGAAGTCATACCCTCGAACTTCAGCCTTAACCTAAACATTTCTTCTGCATCTATTTCTTTAAAAAAAATTTTTTTTAAATCATGAACTTAATCATCAACAAACATTTAAATATACAAAGAACCAAAAAGTAGATTGCATGTGAAACTGTGAACATCTATTATGTACGGTTTTTCAAGCTACATATTAAATTTAACAAAGTATTAACAAATTTACCCTTTTTATAGTCCCTTTTGAATTTTTTTTTGTTTTATATTTTTTTTAATATTTTGGGGGTTTTTTGTGTTGCTTATTGGTAGCTACTGACTTACCCTGACCCCCATATAGGATCTCGTGTAATAGCTAAATATAGTCAAGCAAAACTAATGAACACATTGGCTATGTCTGACATATATCTATGTCTCATGGTCCCCCCCCTAGTCCTTCATGCCTCTGTCAGGAAATGGGAGAGGCATACTTTATCATCAGGCTTTTGAGATTATGCTTGGTCTCTATGTTAACCAGAGTTCTGGAGTTTTTCATAGTTGTTTTCCTTTATGTTATTGTGGTCATTGTGTAAATGATTCTTCTGGTTCTGTTCATTTCATTCTGCATTAGTTCTTCTAAATCCTCCCAAGTTTCTCTGGATCAGGCATATTTGAAGCTTCTTATGGCGCAATAGTGTTCCATTACATTTACGTAATACATTCTTCAATCGTTCCCCGTTTGGTGGGCACCCACTTTGTTTCCAGGTCCTTGCTACAACAAAACATGGTGCTAAAAATATTTTTGTACTGATGGAGCTTTTCCCTCTGGATCTTCACCCTTCTTTGTGGTATGTGCCTAGTAGTGGTGCCATTAGATCAAAGGGTATAATATAGCTTTTAGACTTTTTTTTTTTAGTGTGGTTCCAATTAATTAATCAGCAAGTGCTTACTGTGTGTTAGGTACTGGGGAGACACAGAAAAAGGCAAAGTGCCTCAGATGCTTACTTGCTGTGTGACCTTGGGTGATTAATCTGTTTGCCTCAGTTTCCTCCATGATAAGATGGAGATAATAAAATCACCAGCCTCCTAGAGCTGTTGTGGAGCTCATATTAGATAAGAGACAAAGCCAGACCTTGCCGTCAAGGGACTTACATACAACATGTTAAGTGAATAGACAGTAGAAGATCCACGTATAAGAAGTTTGTGGAGGGGAAGGACCAAATAGCTAGCGAACAGAACCAGGAAGACCTCTTGCAGAAGGTAACATTTGACCTGAGTTTTGAAAGAAGCCAGGGATGTAAAGAGGCAGACATGAGCAGGGGGAACATTCCAGGCGTGGAGGACAGCTAGTACTAAGCCGTGGAGAGGAGACGGAGTGAGATGCAGCAATTAATCTGTCATTTCTGAGCTGTAGTATTTGTGGAGGAGGGCAAAGTGTGAGAAGGCCGCAGAGGTGGGAAGGGACTATGTTGAACTGGTAATAGGGCTTTTAAATGCTAAATAGAAAGCTTTATATTTGATCGTGGAGGTAATAGGGGATCACTGGAGTTTACTGAGCTCAGGTGGGGGTGAGTGATTTAGTCAGACCTACCCTTTAGGAAGGAAAATCACTTTGGCAGCTGTGTGGAGGATGGATTGGAGTAGGAAGAAACTTGAGGCAGGGAGACCGATAAGAAATCGTTCCAAATTGTTTTCCAAATTTTCTGCTGCAACCTAAAGGCTATTTTGCCAACCCCATGTATCATTTCTCTGCCTTGACTGGAGGTGATAAGTGGTTTACCAGCTTCAGAAATCATTCTCATTAGTCATCTTGTCCTCAGTTTCCTTTTTTTTTTTTTGGCTGGGGAGGGGAGGTAACTTTTCCATTGCTTTGCCACTTTCTAGATCTCTTTTTCTTTTTGGGGGTTCTCAGTGCAGTGGGCTGTCTTAATGTGGGTTTCACAGGGTGCTTGCTCCTTGAGGAGGTGGGTCATTAAAGTCAGGGCCTCAGTTGTTGAGGTTCAGGAACAGGATTTTGTCACTTCATCCAGGAGCCATCTGACTAGGATTAGTCTGAATGAGTCACCGGACTCACACAAGGCTAGCTTGACAAACTGGAACGCCAATCTATTAATTTGTAACGGGAGATGTACCTGGCATGGAAGCCAGTCTCTTTTATCTGCATTCGGCACACCCTTTCTGGTGGTTAGATCCAGCCGAGAGCCTAGAGGACAAAGTCAGAAGGCTGCTCAGGCTGCATAGATTTGGAGCACAGGGAATTTGATGTTCTGAAGGGATATTTCCATCAGGCTGTAGCCTGATCAATGGCCCTTATCCACATGAAGGATATTTTTGTCTAAACAACTGGAACTGGTCATGAGCATCAGCATTCCCTTCCTCCCTGGGAGGAACCAGAGACACATTCTTCCTTTCCAGCCCATTGCAAATTGTCTGTCATTACGATCTCAGCTGCCTCCTGGCATGTTGCAATTTCTAAAATTACAGTTGATTTGACATCATTTATCTTTTAGAGAGGTGGTTCTCTGATGAGGTTTATGGGGGGGGTGCTTAATCTCATCAGAAACATATGTACCAATCATATTTTAAAATGCATCATTTTGGGGAAGGGGGGGTTGGGGGAGTTTTGCAGATGGCTGACCCTATCTGCTGTGTGGTAATTCCTGTTATCCTAGAATTATAGATATAGAACTCAGAGGGACCTCATAGGCCATCTTGTCCAACCCCTTTATTTTACAGATGAGGAAACTGAGGCCTGGGTAGATTAAGTGACCTACCTAGGGTCACCTAGGGAGTAAATGTCCAAGGCAGGATTTGAATGCAGATTCTCTGACTCCAGAACCAGGGAGGGCTCTTTCCTCTGTATCTCACTGCCTCCTAGTGGATGCCGATGTCTTTTCTAGATTCCAGATAACCCGGAAAAGAAATCAAAGGAGTATGACTTTGATGGTTTGGTCATCAAAAGGGTGGTATAAAAACTTTATTGCCTAGTTGAGAAACAGGCCATATTTAGGTTTTTCTTGCGGAGAGCTTCCTGTTTTAGAGAAAATCATTAGATGCTTTGAGGAATGTGGATGTTTTTAAGGGCCAGAGTGCCCAAAAGTACAGGAAGGGAGGTGTGGATTAAAGGACCTCAGAGGTCTTTTTCAGTCCCAGAATAAAGGACTCCTTAGGGGAAGAGAGAACTGAATAGTGGAGCCAAGGCTGAATTAGTTAGAGGAAAGGGAAACCCCAAGCCCTTGGAGTGGAGGAAAAATATCTCAGCTATATCATTTATTTATTTATTCTTTTTTTTACTTCTCAGCTATATTTAGAGGCAGTTGGTGCATAGCGCATATATAGCTGTGGGCCTAGGGTCAGAATGACCTGAGTTCAAATCCAGTCTCAGATACTTAACTAGCTCTGTGATCTTGGGCAAGTCACTGAAACTCTATTTGCCTCAATTTCCTCAACTGCAAATGGGCATAATAATGGCATCTACCTCCTTGTTGTGAGGATCAAATGAAATTTGGTAAAGTGTCCTTAGCACAGCATCTGGTACGTAGTAGGTACTTAATAAATGCTAGTCATTATTTGTATATTATCAAATGGTTTAATATATGTAAAGAGCTTTGCAAACATTAGAGAGCTATAGAAATACTATTATTTTCTGGGGTATTATGAGACAAAAAATGATGTGGCAAGTCACATCTCCCTAGGTCTCAGTTTCTTCCTCTGTAAAAGGAAGGAGTTGGATTAGATACTTTTCAACATTCCTTCCCAGACTTCCAATGATTACACCTTTCCAGATTTAGTGTTTATTAATCTCTTTCTCTCTCTCTCTCTCTCTCTCTCTCACACACACACACACACACACACACACAAACACACACACACACATCCCTCTAAAGTTTACAAGGTGCCTTATATACATTGTCAGCTCACAAGAAGCCTATGATGACAGAAAAGAAAAATGACAATTGCTGGAAGGGATGTAGAAAAATTGGAACACTAAAGCACTATTGGTGGAGTTGTGAACTGGTCCAACCATTCTGGAGAGCAATTTGGAACTATGCCCAAAGGACTATAAAACTGTGATCCTGTGTGATCCCTTTGATCCAGCAATACCACAGCTAAGTCTGTATCCCAAAGAGATCAAAGAAAAGGAAAAAAAGACCTGTATGTACAAAAATATTTATAGCAGCTCTTTTTGTGGTGGGGATGCCCACCAACTGGGGAATGGCTGAACAAGTTGTGGTATATGATTGTGATGGAATACTATTGTGCTATAAGAAATGATGGGGAGGATGCTTTCAGAAAAACTTGGGAAGACTTATTTGAATTGATGCAAAGTGGAGTGAGCAGAACTAGGAAAACATTGATCAACTGTGAAAAACTTAGCTACTCTGATCAATATAATGATCCAAGACAGTTCTGAAGAACCCATGATGAAAAATGCTACCCACTTCCAGAGAGAGAGAACTGATGAACTCTGAGTGCACTCAGAGTTTCACTTTATTTTTCTTGCTTTTTATTTTTTTGTAACATGGCTAATATGGAAATACTGTTTTGCATGACTTCAAATTTATAATTGATGTTACATTGCTAGCCTTCTCAGTGGAGCAGGGAGAAGCAGAAGATAAGGAAAGAATTTCAAAATCAAATTTTTTAAAAAATGAATGTTTAAAAAAAACCCAAGAAGCTATGAGACAGCTATGAGATATTGTTATCCTTATATTATATGGATGAAAAAACTGAGCCTCAGAGAAGTTAAATAATTTTCCCATAGTCATACAGCCAGGAAGTGTAGGAGGTGGGAATTTAAATCCAGCCTCCAAGTGGCCTAGCATTCTTTTTGACACCATGCTGCCTCTCCCATACCATTCTTGCCTTTTGAACTTTTACCTGTCCATCAGAGCCCATCTCAAATGTCTCCATGAAGTCTTGCTCTACCCTAGAAAAATCCTCTTTCTTCTGAATTCCTGTAGTCCTTTGTACTTCTCTTATGGTACTCATCACATTCTCCCTTGTATTCTATTTATTCATATGCCTTATCTCTCCTATTAGATGGTAAACACCGTGAGGGCTGGTATCTTCATCTTGGCATCCTCTGTAGCCTCTAATACAGGAACATTTTAGATGCTCCTTAAGTGTTTATTATCTGAATGAATGAATCTTACCTTGTGGGGCCTTGATGTCCTCATTTGTAAAAGAAAGACATTGTGTCATTTGGGAGGGAGGTCTTTAGTGGAGGCTTTTGGGCTCTGCCCTGGGCCATGTTCTGTCTGATATTTTTTTCACTGAGAAATAGAAAGTATCCAGGGGAAAGAAGGGAGACCAGGATGGTAAGGGAATCTGGAAATTATTTTATAGGAGAAGCTGTTGATGGAACTAGAGATATTTAGCAAAGGAAAAGACAAGACTACATTGGGAGTGGAATGCAAGGGTGCTAAGAAACAGAAAGTGATGATTGTATTTAAGTATTAGGATGTTATGTGGAAGAAGGAGCAGATTTACTCTGTCTTTCTGCATAGGGTAAAAGCTTAAGGACTAGCAGAAGTGATAGGAGACATATATGGGTCAATTTGAGGAAGATCTTTCTGTCCAAGAATGAAAGAACAAGTTCCCCATTACTGGAAAAGCCAAACCTGGGGCTGCAAGGTACTTTGAATGGGGCTGCGAAGATTGGACTAGATCACCTCGAAAGTCTCTTCTAGCTCTCAAATTCTGTTTTTAAAGACGCAATTTACTGAGTCACCATGTCAGTAATAACTTGGCTAAAATTTGACAGGATAATAAAGGGTTTCTATCCTGGCCTTCCCTGGGGGCTTTTTCAGATTCTTTGCTACTCACATTTGCTGTGGCTACAAGTTCAGATCTTATGCCAGTTTATTCTTTCATCTTTTCTGGGCCAGAAGGGCTGAATTCCAAGTAGATTATTGTGGTGGGTTTTTTTCCCCCTCCTAAAACCCTGAAATCTAAGCCTTCTGAATTAGTGAAGATAAAATGCCACTGAGACAAAACCAGACCTGGACCTTAGGCCTGGCTGAACCATAGCTACTTTTCTAGGGCTTCCGCTGTTCTAACTGGAACTAGTCCAAGGTAACCTTGCTCTTAACCTTAGGGCTCTGACCCTTTGGTATCTGATAAAGTAAGTCCCTGGATGACTAAAGCAGGAGTGTCCTAAGCTTTTGGGTCCCTAGACATGCTTGTTACCTTGAGTTTAGAGATCTACCACACTCAAATCCTAATTACCAGCTCAGGAGCTTCAGTGGTCACTACAATCTTTTTCCTTCTACGGTCAGAAAATCCAATAAGCAATTATTATGTACCACCTACATGCAAAAGTCAGAAAATCCAAAAAGCAATTATTATATACCACCTACATGCAAAGCACTGTGATAGGTGTTGGGGATTAAAAAAAAGTTAAGAAAAAATGTCTACAGTCTCTGTCTTCAGGGAACTCACAAGGGACATGGCATAAAGACAGATAAAGGTGGGGAGTAGCAGGGGGCTGTCACCATTTCTTGATGGCTTTCTTTGCCTCCATATCCTTCAAATCGTATGAATGTGTTTTCCTTGGTTTTATTTACAAGGGAAAAGAGGCTCTACAAATTCGGAAACAATATACCAGGGTTTAGGGAATTAGAATTAAGTAGAAAAGAAAATTATTGCTGAGTGGCACCTAAACTTTGAATCTAATCCCTAGCTAAAGTAGTACCTTAGACCTAGCCCAGACTTCATAATCCACTCTAGGTTGAGACTGGCTTCTTTCTTGGCCCCAGACAAGAATGGAATGCTGCCTTATTTCCCAGCATCCTCCCTTGCTTAGGAATTCTGGGTAGAGCTTATTTGTTCATTCTACCACCCTGGGATCACTGTTAGTTTATCAGGAAGCTTCTTGATTGAATGGTGAGTTTTTGATGCTTCACTTATATTATCAAAGAATCACGGTGTTTTAGAGGTAGAAGGGACTTCAGTGGCCTACAATGTACCTGGCGAGTGTGTCCACAGAAACTTTGTCCCCAGTTTTGTTCTCTGAAGCCCAAAACCCCAAACCTTATTCTTCTTCCAGGTAACCAGCCCTTCAAATATCATAAGACAGCTCCCATGTTCCTTCTCCCCCCATATCTTCTATGGAGGCTAAATTATTCCAGTTCCTTCAATTCATCCTCACATGAATTCATAGCCCTTCACCATCCTGGCGGCCCTCCTGTTAATGCTCTCCAACTCATCAATGTTCTTCCTAAAATATGATACCAAGGACTACACACAGTACTCCATTTACGGTCTGAGCAGGGCAGAACACAGCATAGCACAGCAGACCGTTACCTCAATATCACTAGGTGCTTTTGCTCTCCATGCAGCCTGCTATTACTATGGCCTTCCTGGCTTTCATAGCAGCTATTGACTCATATTGTGCTTGTGGTTCATGAAACACCCAGATCCTTTTCAGGTAACCTGTTGTCTACCTATGTCTCTACCATCTTGCACTTGTGAAGTTGATTTTTTGAACCCAAGTAAGACTTTACGTTTATCTCTATTAAATTTTATCTTATCTGATTCAAACCAGTGCTTTACCTCTCAAGATCTTTTTGGATCCTGATTCTTTCATCCGGTGTGTTAGCTATCCTTCCTACCTTTTTGTCACTGGTGAATTTGATAAGAATACCATCTGTGCCTTTATCTGCCAGAACTGGGTAAAACACGCTTCCCTGGGGCATTAGAGACTGCCTTCCAAACTGACAGTACATCATTAATGGTTATTCTTTGGGCCAGGCCATTCAACAAATTATGAATGCACATAATTGTACAGTCCTCTAACTCATATTTCTACATCTCTTCCACAAGCACAGCATGAGAAACTTCACCAAATGCTTTGCTAAAATCTAAGTAAACATTATCTACAGCATTGTGCTATTCTCCCAGTTTAGTAACCCTATCAAAAAAGGAAATAAGGTTAAGCTGCTTGGATGAGACCAGATTTTTTTGGTGGCTCTTTGTAATCACCACTCCCTTTTCTATATTTTCTCCAGTTATTTCTTTAATAATGCATTTTATAATTTTGCCGGGAATTGAAATTGAAGCCCCTGCTCTATAATTTGCAGACTGCATTCTCTTCTTCTTTTTGAAAATTGGTATGACATTTGCCCTCTAGTCCTTCAGCACCTCTCTTATTCTTTATGATCTTTGAAAAGTCGATGATGATGCCTTAGCCATTCCATCTACTCTATCTTTCTCTATTCTAGTTTTAATTAAGTGGTGCCAGGTACCTTGAACTAGAGCTACATGTTCTCTTGTTTTTTCCTCACTTATCTTGGATATCTACTCCCTCTCAGTCACTTTCATTCTGTCTTTTCAGCCCAAAGATCATCCTTCTTGGCAGAGAAAACAAACAGAATAAGAGATGAGAAGCATTACCTTCTCTCTACCAGTAATTATCATCACCCCCAACACCCTGAGCAATGGTCCTATTCCTCCCCATCCCCTTTTGTTACTTTTAGCTTTCCTTGTTAGTCTGAGCTCATTCTGAGCTTTAGCCCTCCTGACACTATTTTTGGTGGACCATGACATATATTGTATTAATCCTTTGTTCTCTGCTCTTTTTTCTATCATCTGAACATGTCCTGAAAACATCTACGTCATCTCATGAGTTCCTTATGCATCCACATTCCTTTTTCTCATTCTCATTGGAATTGTTCTTATTTATGTCTAAGAATTGTATTCTTGATACCTTTCCATCCCTCTTGGGTCAACTTGCCCTGGAGAATTTTAGTCCTTGGGATCCCTGCTATCCTTCCCCTGAGTCCTAAATTAAGTAAGCATTCCACTTGTTAAATATCTCTATTTCCTTTACCCAAAGTGAGGGAATCATTAAGCAGAACTATTACGTAAAAAATTTCCATCCCCCAGAAATCCAAATTATTCCACCTGACATAAAGTTCACAGCTCATTTTTCACTCCTTTCCTAGGAGTCTAAAATTTGATGAAAGACTCGCAGGAACAGGGGGCTTTTATCTTCGCTGGCCACAGGGCTTAATTTTCATGGTTTAAAGAAAATCCCAGTAATCTCCTTTTGTGTTCAGTTCTTCCAGCCTAGAAAAATGAACAACTGAGCTGGCAGAAGATCTGAACTAGTTGTTGTAGGGAGGCTAAAGCTGGAAATGGAAAGGAGGAAAGTGCTGACATGCCAGACATACACCGGGCTGCTCTCATTAACTTCTTTGCCCTTAGATTGCCAAGACTGAGTTCCTTGGCTAGGTCCCTTGCCTCTTAGCAAAGCTCTAGGTCCTTGTCCTTGTGTTGTATCTCTTTCAGCCCCACTCCTAACCTATTCCTAGATTCCTCTGGTGGCAGAAAATCTGCCCAGAGAAAGAGAGAAACCAGATTTTCAAATCCTCGTGGTGATAGCTTGCCATGAAAGGAGCTGAGTATCTGCCTGTGAAAGATAAGAGCAGACCTAGCTAGACTGGTGAAGAGTACAAATGTATGCATGCCTTAGATAGAGAAATTGGTTCCAGTGCTCAATCTCTACTCTCCTTTTCTGTGGCCCTTCCTGTATTATAGCATCAGATCTCAGAGTTAGATATAGCCTGAGAAGTTATCTACCTGGTCTAGCCTTTCCCTGAAACTTGAATCCCTATTATGGTATCCCTGATGATAATTTAATGTTTGCAAAGTGCTTTACACATGATTTCAGTCGATCCTCACAATATCTCAGGAAGATGGATGCTTTCATCTTATTATTATGCTCATTTTATACATGAGGAAACTGAGGCTTGGAAGACCAGGTCACTTGCCCATGTTCAAGGACTTAATAAGCATCAGGGACAGGCTCTGAACTCGTCTCTCCTGACTCCAAGTCCAACACTGTTGGCCTTGCACCAAGCTGCCTTTCTATGTGACAAGGGGCAATTCAGCCTAGATTTGAGGATCCCTAGTGACAGGGAGTCCATTACCTGATGAGGCTGTTTATTTTTAGACAGATGTAATTGTTGTGTAATTATTTATGTTGAGTCAAGAAAAGCTTCTCTGCAACATCCACACTTTGGTCAGCAACACTACATCACAGGATTGTTGTGAGGAAAGTGTTTTATAAACCTTAAAGCTAGGTATAACACAGGCTCAGGGGTTCACCTTCCCAATCCCCACTAGTACTGATAGCTTGGGTCCCCAGAGGGTGGTTGGCTACTGCTCGTCTCAGGGTTCTAGGGCTAACCCTAAGGAGCTGGGGATGGTTCTTCTAATGTGCCTCTCATAAGCCCCCACTAGAAGGCTTCTCTCATTGAGAGTCAGTTGATGTCAATTAATGAGCCAGACTTAATTAGCTTTTAGTTAGAGGTGTGTACTAAGTAAGGCAAGAACACTTTGTACAAAATCATCCTCTTCTCCCTCCTAAATCCAGGAGAAAGTGGGCTCAAGCTTAGAGAGCTCATGTGGGAAAAGGGACAGACTCACGGCTCCTGATATTCCCTTTGTGGAGTCCTCATAAGGTCCCCTATGTATGATGTAGAACTCTCCCAAGATCCTTATAGAGCACTGAACCTGCCTTTCCTCAAGGAAATCTAAAATTCTTGGACCTTTCAAAGATCACAAGGTCATCCTTTAGTAAAGGGCGTGGGGTGGGCGACAGAGGCTCTCCATCCCTTCACCCCCAAGCTGTTCCCTTTAAGGGGCTTGACAGGAAGGTGCTTCTACCCCTGGGCTGACCCAATAAACAATCTGAATTGGCTTGATGTTTTATACAAGCTCTTCGGGGCATGACTGAGATTCGTCAACCAATTCCAACACGTTTCCTCTGTAACATTATTTCATTTCATCCAATGGTTTAAAACACTTTATAGCTGGTTGACTGAATTGTTCACGCTTAGTTTATTTAATGCTTTTGATAGATTTTAATAAAGGTGTTCTTACCTTTATTAATAATCTTTATTAAGATTAAGATATGGACAGTAATTGATTAATTCAGTCATCCTCCATCCTCACATATATAGAAACTTTAATTGTTATTCATACATTTGTTAAACATCTGCTATATGCCAGGCACTGTATTGGATGCTAGAGCAACAAAGACAAAAAATCAGAATAATCCCAGTCCTCAAAGAACTTACATTCTGTTGGGGGAAATAATGTGTCAGTACAACAAATAAGTACAAAATATAGACGGAATAAAGACAAAGAAGTTTCCAAGTTGGAAGGAACTAGCATGTGAGGGAACCAGGATGAGCGTCATGTAGGTGGTGGCATTTAATTTAGTCCCCGAAGGAAGCTAGAGATCATAATAATACTAGTAATAATAATAGCTAACATTTATTTAGCTCTTTAAAGTTTAAAAAATTGCTTTACAAATATTATCTCACTTTGTTCTTACAACAACCCTGGGAGGTAGGTATTACTATTATTCCCATTGTGCAGATGAGGAAACTGAGGTAGAGGTTAAGTGACTAGTCCAAGGTTACATAGCTAGTAAGTATCTGAGACCAGATTTGAATTTAGGTTTTCCTGATTTCAAGTCTAACGCTCTGTCCCTCGAACCACCTAGCTGCCCAAGATTCTAAGAGGTAGAGATGAGAAGGGAATACATTCCAAGCACGGGGGATAGCCTGTTGCAAAGACAAGAAATGAAATCTCACGTCTGGGAAATAACAAGTTGTCCAATTTGGCTGGAAAGGAGAATGCATGAAGGGAAAGAGTAATGTGCAATAAATAGGCTTGGAAAGATGAGCTCAAGCCAATCTGTGAAGGGCTTGAAATGCCAAACAGAGGAATTTCTATTTTATCCTAGGGGAGCTTCCTATAGCAGTAGAGAGACGTGGTCAGACCTGAGCTTTAGAAGTACAAATTTGGCACCCGTGTGGAGGAGGGATTGGAGAGAGATGAGGCTTGAGGTATGGGGACCAAGTGGGTTATTGAGGGATCCCAGGTGAGATAGTGGGAGGTCCTGAACTAGGGTGATAGGCATGTGAGTGGAGAGAAAGAGATGGGTTTGAGATATGTGGTGGAGGTAGAATCAACAAGATTTGACAACTGGATATATGGGGTGAGGAAGAGAGAGAGGAGCTGAGGATGACTCCAAGGTGACCAGAAGGATGATGGTGCCATCAATAGAAATAGGGAAGTTAGGAAAAAGGGAAGGTTTGGGGGGAAAGAAAAGGATTTGTTTTTTATCTTTGGGTTTCCCAGCAAGTAGAAAGAAGCTTGAATCCCTGCAAGCTTCAGGCTTTTGTCTATGGCTTGTGCCTGGACTTGGGATCTACCTATGCCAACAGATTTCAGGAGCTGATTATGACTAAGATGGGACCTCAGCACATCCTGCCTCCTGTTCCATTAGGGATGGTTTTTATGAGTCAGTCCAGTGGCTTTCAGGAGAGTGGCTCAGAGATCTCTCCTTTTGGGGCTAGGGGCCCTGGGTTCCTCTTCTCTTGAGTGAGTTTGGTCTTGGCCTCGGTTTTCTGGCTTGGATTTCTTCATCTTCTGCATGCATTTGCTCTCCAACCTGACTTGGGCCTCAAGCCCATGCTGAGGTGAACTTGGCTGCCCTTCTAGCTCATCTTATGTCGCTTGGGGCCTTCTGCCCTTCCTTCTGGGAGAGCAGGCCTGAGATTCTGTGAGAAGCTTCTCTCTCTGGTCGATGGAAACCTTTCCAAAGGGTTTCAAGCTTTTGTGGAGTCCTTTCTTCACTACGGCCCTGCCCCTAAATGCCAGCCTCTGAGAAAGGGGTAGGAGGGTGATGAATGCCTGCCCTCCCTTTCCTTCAGCAAAGTGTTTTTCACTGAGCTCTCTTCTCTACCCAGAGTCATTCTGGTGCATCCTTTATGCTTTCCTGGTGCATCAGAAGGCGTTTTATTTCTCTAGCTTATTGTTCTGTGCTGCTCTCCATCAGCAAAGATAATTAATTGATATTCTTTTAATATTTTCAACTTTGCAAAGAGCTGCTAAGTTCCCCAGGAGCCTCCCGGTTTGTTCTTCTTCACTCAACTAGTCTTTTATTTTTCCCCTCCATCTTTGACTCTAGACCTTCTTATTCGGTTCTTAAACAGTAGTGTTAGCCTCCCACGACCACCTCTTTATTCTTACGGTGAAGAACTCAGGCATGAAGCTTTAGAATCATCTTTGTCTCTTCCCTGTCCCTCATACTCCACATCTCTCTTGTTTTTTTTTTAAATCATTGCCATTTTTTGTTTTCATATCACCTATATTCCCCAGTACATTCTCTGCTTTCCCCTTCCTCCACATCTAGTCAGCTGCCGAATCCTACCAATTCTGTCCTCCCAGTGTTTCTTGAGTCTCACCTCTCTGCACTTCCATTCCCACTAGCCGAGGTCAGCCTCTCATTATCTCTGACCTGGGATATTATGATAACCTTCAAACTGTTCTTCCTATCTCCAGTGTCTCCTCTTTTCTTTATACCATGACCAGAGTCATTTACTAATGTGCTGGGGCTGACCCCATTGTTCCCCTGCTCAGTAATTTTAGGTGGCTTCCCATTGCCTCAGGAAAACAAAACAAAACAAAACAAAACATATACTCTTCCTCCTGGCCCTTGGTAATCCATTAATTCATTCAACAAATATTTCTTAAGCCCCTACCCTACTGCGTTCAAAGCACTGTACTATGTGCTGGAGATATAAAAATAGATTCAATGTAGATCCTTGCCCTAAGAATCTTACAGTCTAATGGGGAGAAGGACAAATAACTGTGATGTAAAGGAGATTGGGAAAATGTAGAAGAGATGTCTGGACAGAGGCCAGTGCTATGAGAAATACGGGGGAGAGGTCCTTTTTACCTGTGTGGGCGTGGGTCTGTATGTGTGTGTGTGTTTTGTGAAAGATTGCTAAAGCTTTTGCCTTGGGCAAGGAATTGAAGACCTTAGGGGTCTAGATTATGTTTTCATCACTGCTGCCTATGAAAGGCAAGAAATCCAGAAGAGAAATACAGAATTAGCAAATCAATAGCTTTGTTAAGAAGATGGTATCTCTACATTTTGAGACATGGCTAATGTGGGATTTGCTTTGCTGGACTACAAAGATGTGTCTTGAGGAATCTTTTTGTTTGGTTTTTAGTTTTTAGTTTTTTAAGTTTACCCAGTGTGGATAGGGGGCAAAGGAAGGGAACAAGCAGTTTTTAAGTGCCTACTATGTGCTGGGCACTGTGCCAAGAACTTGCTTTACAAATATCATCTGATTTGATCCTCACAACAACACTAGGAAGTAAGTGTTATTATTATCCCCATTTGGTAGTTGAGGAAACTGAGGCAAACAGAAGTTAAGTGACTTGCTCAGGGTCACAGCTAGTAATATTTGAACTCAGGTCTTTCTGACTCCAGGCCTAGTGTTCTATCCACTGTGCCACCTAGCTGCCTCTGGAGAGACTAGTAGGGGCTAGTAGGAGAGACAGATTAGTTTAAAAACACTTACAACTTGAAAAATAAAAGTGAACTTAAAACAAGAAGAAGGTATCTGTGGAGTTTCTTGAGCAGGGCAATGATGTGGTCAAACCTGTGACTTAGGAATATCAATTTGGCAACCGGGTGGTGATGGGAGACATTAAAGAAAAGGAGAAGTAGATTTTTGGAGCTGGGTAGACCTTAGAGATCTTCTAACCCAGGGATTCCCAACCTGTGGGCTGTGGGTCCCTAGGGAGCTGCAGAGTTATTGCAAGGGGTCCAAAGTCCAAAAATCCATGAGCAATTTTAAAAGTGAAGCCATGCCTTCTGTAGTCTGAATAAATACTATGTTTTATTAAAATACAAGATGTGACTTACTAGCTGTGTGACCCTGGGCAAGTCACTTAACCCCAATCACCTAAAAAAAGTAAAAATAAAAGATGTATATAAGAATGGATTTGGATTTGTGGACCATAGCTCAAAGTATAAGAATGGCCAAATACATTTCTACTCCATTGCATCCTTCCATTCAGCCACCAAGGTGATTTTCTTAAAGTGCAGATTCTGACCATGTCATCTCCCTACTCAGTAAGCTCCACTGTCTCCCTGTTGCCTTCAGGATCAAATACAAAATCCTCTGTTTGATATTCAAAGCTGTTTATAACCTGGCTCCCTCCTGCCTTTCTCATCTTCTTATGCCTGATACTGGCCTCCTTGCTGTTCTACCAAGACACCCCATCTCTTGGCTCTGGCACTTTCTCTGGCTGTCCCCTGTGTCTGGGAGGCTCTCCCTCCTCATCTCTGCCTACTGGCTTCCTGGCTTCCTTCAAGTCCCAGCTGAAATCTCTTCTATAGGGAGCCTTTCCCAACCCCTCTTAATTCTAGCGCTCTCCCTATCTTAATTATTTCCTATTTCTTCTGTGTACAGCTTCTTTGTTTACTTGTTGTCTACTCCCCTTGGATTGTGAACTCCTTGGAGGCAGGGGCTGTCTTTTTTCCCTTTTTGTATCCCCAGTGCTGCTTCACAGTGTCTGACACATACTAGGTGCTTAATAAATGCTTATTGACTGACTGTCCTCAAGGATCTTACATTCTAATTGGGGAGGCAACATGTGCTTAAATAGTTATATGCAGAGTAGATGAAAAGTAACCTTAGAGGAGAAGGCCTTGGGGTGGGGGGTAGGAAAAGGAGACAAAGACCAAAATAGGTAAAAGGGGTGATGTTGAAGGGCTGACATTGCACACGTACTTGCTAATATTTAAATTGAAGCCTTCTGTTTTTACCTCATATTCACTTCTGAATTTATCCCTCTCCTGTCCCCTGCCCAGTGAGCCATCTTTTATTTTAAAAGGAAAAAAATCAGTTGAACAAAACCAGCCAATGCATAGACTATGTCTGGTGGGATATGCAACATTCTATACCCATAACCCGCAGCCTCTTCAATGAAGGAAGAAAGGTACATTTTATCAACTTTTCTCTAGGGTTAAGCTTAGTTGTGATAATTATGCGTCGTTCGGTTTCATTTGGTATTGTGTATTAAGAATATGCACTCAGATGAGGAAATCTAGGAATCAGCAGAGAAGTGTTGTAGAGAGTATTTGAGTTAAGACCAAGGGAGGGAAAACAGAAGTGGTATCCTATTGTCATTGGAGTCTGTTGCAGATCACCTGTTGGTTTTTCATAGTTAAATATTTCCCTTGGTTTCTCAGTTGGGTTTTTGTCTTTTTCATTTTTTTTGAAAGAGGAAATGGTTGGAGTTCAGGAAACAGATCACAGTGCTGGCAGAGACACAATATAGTAGTGATGGGGGACTTTAATTATCTGGACATCTGTTGGTGCTCTCTCTGTGCCCAAAGCGGAGCAGCTAACAACTTCTTGCCTTGCTTTAATGATAATTTAATCCTTCAAAGGATGGAAAAATCAACAAAGGGAAATTCCATTGGGATGTAAGTCTTACCAGCAAGGAAAAAACTGGTTGCTTGGGTAGAAATGATGAGAACCTTGAAGAGAAGTAGTTGCTCTATCTTAGGATTGGTGATAGAGAAGGAAAGGGAAGTTGGGTGTAGTCTGACATCCTCTCTGCCATCCTCACCTCCCCACCCCCCAATTTTAGCAGAGTAGATTTCTTGGAGTTCAGAGAAAGGATGGATAGGATCCTGTGGATTATAATTATGTGGGGGAAGTATTGTTTGGATTAAATGGCCCCTAAAGTCCCTTCCTTCCAATGGTGGAACTCTGTGAATCCATCAGAGTTAAAGAGAGAGATCTAAGAGACAGTGCAAAGATAGATTGTCCAACTGACTGGATGTGTGGTTTAGGAAGAAGTTCCTTTCTAATAATTCCAGAATACCATTCTCACTTTATTAAAATGAGGTTATGTATATAAAGCACTTTGAAAAACATCTTAAAACATATAAATGTCAGTACTCATCACCATCAGTATTATTATTGTGTGCTCTTCCTTTTACATACCATATTACAGCAAAACTGAGCCACTCACTGTCGCCCATTCCATCTCGTTCTTTTCTGCCTTACTGTCTTTTTACATGCTCCCCTTTCCCCCCACCTCCATGTGTAGTTTTCCTTACCATCTTCCTCTCTTGAAATCCTTTCCTGCTTTTAAGGCCCAGCTCAAATACCATCTCTTCCCAGAAAGTCTTCCTTGATATCCCCAAGTAAGCGATCGATCACTCTTCCAATCTCTTGTTCCGCTGTTTGGACCTCTCCTATATACTTAGATTTTATCGGTATTTGTGTTGTCTTCTTATGTCCTTTGTAAACTCTAATCGCTTTGAGGTTAGGGACTATGTCTTGTTTCACCTTTCTTTCCCCAACATGCAGCCTTATGTAACAAGCATGTGATTTCTATTTTCATTGGATTAGACTGAATTGCCTGCCCTTGCCTCCCTTGCTAGGCGATTGAATCCTCAGAGGGGTTTCCTGGCTTCCCCACAGTGGTACCTAACACATAGTAGGTATCAGTAAAGGCTTGTTTATGGACTGATTGAATAAGCCTTGGCTTAAGTCAGTCAGCTTGCACTTATTAAACACTTCTTATTTTCAGGTATGGTGCTAAGTGCTAGAGATAGAATAGTGAGGAAAAAAACAGTCCTTGCCCTCAAGAAGCTCTGTTCTAATGGAATCTACAGCCCTTGCTAGATACTAGTTCCATGGGCCCTGAGAAGTCTAGCCACAGTCGCCAGCAGGGGTAGGGCTAAGCCTTGGGGCCTGGGGTCCTAGTGGACAGCCAGCTTCTTTCTAGCCCCTTCAGGATGAATAGAACTCCTTTTGCTTCTCCCCAGGTCTGGAGGGTACGTATACTTTGAGTGGAAGCAACAGGTGAGAGTTTGCCTTTCTTTTCCCATCTGGCAGTGGCTTTTCCCACTTTTTCAAATGCCATTTTCTCTGAGAAATTTCAGTTTTCATTTAGTTGCATGTGATAGGAATTCACTTTTGTTTATTCACAACTTCATCAGTCTCCCTTGCTTTCAGTTTCATGAGCATTTGAGTGGAAAATTGTTTGTACTAGTTCATTAGGAAAAGAGAGCCAAGAATATGGCTAGGCTTGTAGCTTTGTCTGTGTCCCCATACAGTTCTCATCTACCTTGGAGAGGAAGTTGGAGTGTAGTGAAAGTACATCAGACTAAGAGTCAGGAGGCCTGGGTTCAAGGTGAGACTTTGCCATGTGCTAGCTGAGTGACCTTGGGTAAGTCATCTCATCACTTCTATAAACATTTATTAGGCACCTACTGTGTACAGAGCTCCGTGCTCCGTATAGGGAGAAATGCATAGGAAACATCATCAACAAAGACAAGGAGGTGGGAAAATACTGGTGTGGTTGGGGAGGACAGATTTCATTTGGAGTCTAGAGTGTGTGGGAGAAATCATATGAGATAAGGCTGGAACGATTGGGTGGCATCAGATTGTGGAGAACCTTGAACACTAGGCAGAGGAGTTTGGACTTTGTTTGGAAGGCAGGAGGGAGCCACTGATCTTAAATCTGGTAACAATGTGAAAAGTGGATTGGAGGGAGAACTATGGGAGAGGCTGGGAGACCTAAGCCTTGGTGAAATGTGATGATACCTGCAGACCCGGGTTAGCATGTCGACTTAGCGAGGGAAGATTAGATAAGGGAAGCTGGATCACTGGAGTGTCCTTCCCCATAGGCCATTAGTTTGAATTGAAATTTCTTGGTCCCTGGGATCATCATGTTGAGGATGCCCTGAGGCTGACACAGGTTTTCTAGCCTAGGAGATACTCCGGGTAGGGAGGACGCTTGGGAGTTTAGGGTGGGGTTGCTTTCCTGTTCTGGTCATGTTTGCATGCTCTTCTCTGGGGAAGGGTAGCTATCACTGGCAGCAGATGCACTTTTGGCTACATCATTGTTGTCCCTCTTGCTGCTCCTTTCCCGCCGTGGGTTCAACTCAGCATGAACTAAAGAATCTGGCTCGGCCATTCAATACAACCAGAATCAGAACCTTAGAAATCATCTGATCCAGCCCCCTAACTTTTACAGATGAGGAAACCAAAGCCCTGAGAGGGTAAGGTCACACCACAAGTTTGTGACAGAACCAGGATCTGAAAGCATATTCTCCGACTCTAAACCCCAAATCTTTCTTGGCCACCTGCTGCTTCCTCGGCAAAAAGAGCCGACTGACAGAAGGGAAAGACAGCAGTGATGGATGAGAGGGAGGACAGAGAAGGCTTGGCTCTTCTCCTCCCTTGCCTTGGGCTTTGGCCCCCCCTCTGCCTTGTCCAGGCAGATGTGTCCCCAGTAGGCTCCAGATAGGTTATCTGCTAGTTGCTGATGCTGTTGTGGAGGGAAGAATGCACTTGATCATTTAAGGCCTTCAGAGGCTGTCAAGAATACAGATGAGTGCTCACAGAGGTCTGAGGAACAGCAGCCGGGCCTTATCCTCCCCTTCCCTATTCTGCCCCAGAACCTCGTATTCTCCCCTGAAACGAGCAGGCCATGATGGTCTTTTATCATGCTGCCTTGAGAAATACAAAACCAGGTTCCTTTTCAGCCCATCTCCATTATATGTGGCTTGCTCAGCTTTCATGGAGCATCAGGGAAGCTCCTTCTCCTGCTCCCATTCCAGTGTTGTCCTCTGTCTTAGCTTTGTGCCCTTGCTGCTGGTGAAACCAGCACAGGTATCCCTCACTGTATGCAGCGGATACATTCTAGCAAAGTTGGCCAGCAAACAGAATTTCCATAAAGTGAATCCCTTTTCCCTTCTATTCCAAAGTCAGAGATGCATTCCTGGAAGAAAAGAAAAATCCTCTAGGAAACTGCATTCTTAGCCTTTATGAATAGATATATAGTGTTAAGATCAAGGGAAGCAGCACTTCTTCCTGCATAGGGATAGCAAACGCACATAGGATGGCCCATTCCCAATGGAGTAGCGATGCCACCATGTGACTTTTCTGAGGAGGAACACAGCTCCATTGGCAAAATAGAGGTCAGCTCTCACTTGCCCCTTTAAGAGTAGGTTAGGGACCTGGTGCTCTGCAGTAGATGGAGAAGCAGCAGCAGAGATGATGGAAGGGAAGAAGGGAGGAGCAGACTCTCATGCTTGAAGAAAGCGCAATAATTATCCAGCCGTGATCACACTGCCAAGCAGCCTGCAACTAAGGAAATGGCTTTTCTGAAGGGGGGAAGCATGCCATGAATGAGCTTAGCTGTGGTCCCTGAGGCACTTTTTGGGTTTCGCTGATTGTGTTACTCCCCAGAAATCAGAATGAAGATGAGTTCTGCCTTCCCAACCTGTCCCAGAAAATGTGGAGCCAAAATGTCAGACCAATCACATTGAAGACCTTTGCTTCTGGGTTGTAACCAAGACTTCACATCACTGGAAACATTTTCCCTGTTGAGTCCCTTTCCTGAGAAGAAGGCAGACAAAGCCAGGTGGCATGCTTAATAGTAATTGGCCAGTTTCTGAAAGGGACCCTGGATTTTTAGCAACTGAAAGTGAGAAGCTTTCTTAAGGGATGCACCATTAGCTACTTTTGAGCAACCCTCCTACTTTATTTTTAATTAAGCTATTAAAAACTCCAAGTAAAGCATGGATGCTGAGCACTAAATTCTGACCTTTGCCATGAATTCATAGTTTATTTATTTATTTATTTTTGCTGAGGCAATCGGGGTTAAGTGACAGGCCCCAGAGTCACATAGCTAGTGAGTCTTATGTGTCTGAGGCGAGATTTGAACTCCGATCCTCCTGACTCAGGGCCGGTGCTCTAGCCCCTGTGCCACCTAGCTGCCCCCATGACTTCATAGCTGAGGAAGATCATAGCTTTGTACCAGGAGCCTTCCTGAAGACAGAGAAGATGTCATCATGGGGTAGGGAAAGGAGCACTTAGACTTAGGCTCAGGAGACCTGAATTCAATTGAGTAGATGCCTGACTTTGAACCCTTCCCATCTCTGAGCATTGGTTTCTTCAAGCACAAAAAGGGGTGGGAAATTGGGCTAACTAATGTTTCAGGTTGTTTCTAGTTCTAATATTCTGTGATTCTATGGTTCCTTTCTCTTGTGACTTTAGGACAAAGAGGAACATAAAGGTCTCTTTTTGATATCTAATTTATGTACAGATCTGGGCAGAGACCATTTTAGCCAAGAGGCTAAACTTTTTATCTCCCCCCATACCTAGGTCAAGGCTATACATAGAGCTGATATTTACTAAATGCTTATTGATTGAATAAATGAAATACAGCAAAAGTATAAGACATCGCCACTGGCCTCAAGTGGTTTATAGTTTCATTGAGGAAGCCAGATGTACCAACATTAAATAGCTAATTAATAGTATGACGCAGTGTGAGCTAAATGCCAAAAACCACAGTCTAGTCAATCACTGTTCAGGGGAGAGAGAGATTTGTGTGGATTGGAGTAGTCAGGGAAGGCTTCCTAGGTGAGGGACACTTGAATTGGGCCTTGATGGATACACAGGATTTGGGTGGAAGGACTAAATTATAGAAACTCAGAATTAGAAAGAACCTTATAGATCATCCAGTCTAGTGGTCAGCAAATCTTTTTGAGCATGTATCTTATCAGTAAAAAATTTTTGAGCACACCCCCCTCATGAGAGACATGGTGAGCATAATGAATAACGAAACAGTCTTGGATCTAGGAAGACCTGGGTTCAAGCCTGGCTTCTGACATAAACTGACAGTGTGACTGTAGACAGGTCAGTCCCTCAGTGCTCTAGGCCAGGTGGCAAACTCAAATAGAAAGGGATCCCTGCAGGCTGCCCTTAGAAAACCACAGAGTAGCATCATCTATGTTATATTGTATTTTTGTTTATTTCATGAAACATTTGCCAAATATGTTTTTAATCTGTTTTAGCCCAGGTGTGTTTCAGCCCTAAGCAACTCAGTAAGGCTGTAAGTTGTAGAAAAGGTGCCAACTTGCATTGGTAGAGGAGCTTCCTCATCGGAGAGGAGATACGGCAGTGAAATTACAGGGTTGGTCTCTATCCCAACCCCCAATATATATATTTACTCATTTATAAATGATATGCAGTAAGAAACTCATAAAGGTGAAAGAGTATTTGATCCTAGAATGAACAGGGAGCCACTGAGGCTTGCTGAGTAGGGGAGTGATATGGTGATGCTGGAGCTTTAGGAAAATCATGTTGGGAGCAGGATGGCTAGAGAGGGAAAACCCTTGAAGCAGGGGGACCAATTTAGAGGCTAGCGGAATAACCCAGGGGAGAGGCGATGAGGACCTTAACAAACATGGTGGCTATTGAGGAGGAGAAAGGGGGATAGATACTTGAGATGTCAGGGAGGTAGAAGTGAACAAGGTTTGGCAACTGATTGAGTTGCAGAATTCAGGGGATGGGAAGCTGGTGGTGCACTCAGTGAAATAAGGAAGTCTAGAAAAAAGCATGTGGCTATGTGAATAGACAGAAGGGCAAAGATTTGAGAGATGTAGGGGAGAAACAATAGTTGGAGACTGATTGGATGTGGGGGGTGGCATGTGGGGTGAGGAAAAACAAAAGATGGTGCCAAGGTTGCAAACCTGGGTGATTACAAGGATGGCTGTCCCCTCAAAAGAAGAAGAGAAATTGAGAAAAGGAATAGGCTTTGAGGGGAAATCAATGATTTCTGTTTGAGACATGCCTACTGGCCACCTAGTTGGAAGTGTCTGAGAGGCAGTCAGTGATGAGGGAGCAGATTCTTTTTTTTTTTAATTTTATTAATTTATTTTGATTTATCAACAATCACTTCCATATGCTTTTGAGTTGAAAATTTTTCTCCCCCTTCCTCCCCCTCCCCAAGATGGCGCACAATCTGATATAGGCTTTACATTTACATACCCATTAAACATATTTTCACATTAGTGAAGTTGTAAATAAAAATTAAAACCAATAGGAGGAACCATCAGAAAGATGAAACAAAACTCAACAACAGAAGATAAAAGTAAGTGATAGCGATTCGACTTCCATAGTTCTTTCTTTGGATGTGGACAGCATTTTCCATCCCAAGGCCTCTGGAGGTGTCATAGATCCTCATAATGATGAGAAGGGTTCAGTTTAACAATCTTAGTCATTGCATAATGTGGCTGTTATTGTGTGCAAAGTCCTCTTGGTTCTGCTCACTTCACTCAGCATCAGACCATATAAGTCTTTCCAGGTTTTTCTGAAGTCAGCCTGTTCATTATTTCTTATAGCACAATAGTATTCCATTACATTCATATACCACAACTTGCTCAGCCATTCCCCAGTTGATGGGCATCCTCTCAATTTCCAATTCTTTGCCACCACAAAAAGAGCTGCTATGAATATTTTTGTACATGTAGGTCCTTTTCCCATTTGTTTGATCTCCTTTGGGATATAGCCCTAGAAGTGCTATTGCTGGATCAAAGAGTATGCACATTTTTGTAGCCCTTTGGCCATAGTTCCAAATTGTTCTCCAAAATGGTTGGATCATTTCACAACTCCACCAGCAATGTATTAGTGTTCCAATTTTCTGAGGGAGCAGATTCTGGAGAGAAATTAGGACTGTATATATTTGGGAGTCATCTGCCTAGAGATGATAATTAAATCCAAGGGAGCTGATGAAGTCACAAGGGAGAGAGTGTAAAGAGATTGAAAAGAAGAGGGCCCGGGACAAAGCCTTGGGCTACCTCCACTGTTAGGGCATGTGATAGGGGTGATGATCAGCAAAGGAGACAGAGAGGCAGTGTTGGGAGAACTAGGAAAAAAGAAGTACTATGATGAGGAAGGAAACAAGCATTTGCTAAGTGCCTACTATGTGCCAGGCATTGTACTAAGCATTTGACAAATATCTTACTTGATTCTCCCAGCAGCCCTGGGAAGTAGGTGCTATTAGCTTCCCCCATTTTATAGTTGAGGAAACTGAGGCAGACAGAGATTAAGAGGCTTTCCCAAGGTCATACAGCTAGTAAGTGTCTGAGGCTGGGTTTGAACTCAGGTCTTCCTGATTCCAGGCCCAGCCCCTTTATCCACTGAGCTGCCTAGATTACTTTAAGTTCTATGCTCTTTTCTAGTTACACTTGTCAGACTCAGAAACATGCCATTTTATTACCCTTCCTACTTTCGTCTCTTTACTTTGATGAAAGAGATCTAGTTACGTTGTCCATGCTAGCACTAACAGGTTGAAAAGGCCATCTAGGTCAGAAAAAATGTCTTTGAAGTCAGGTTCTTACTAATCACTAACTCACTAAGAAACCACTTCTCCCCTCTCCCAAGATGATCCAAGATGGAACCTGTCAAAATCCAATGTGCCTTTAACGAGGCTTTATAAAAGAAATATCCTTTATGCAATGTGCTCTTGGGTTTGGAAAATGTGTGTGCATAGAAGACAGTGAGGAGTTTGGCTGGAACAGAGGAAGGCCACAGAGGGGAATAGGAGGGAGTTAAGATTGGGGACAAATAATGAATGCCCTTGAATCATAGACTTATAAATTTTTTTTACCATATTAAAATTTTTTCTTTCCGCTAATACATGCTTTTATTACTTTATTGTATTCCCTCCCCACGTAATACTATTTAATTTTTCCAATTACATGTAAAGATAGTTTTCAACATTCATTTTTATAAGATTTTGAGTTCCAAATTTTCTTCTTCCTTCTTCCCCCTCCTGAAGAACAGCAAGCAATCTGATATAGGTTAAACATGTACAATTATTAAAAAAATAAAAAAATATACAATTATATTAAACACATTTCCACATTAGTCATGTTGTGAAAGAAGAATCAGAACAAAAAGGGAAAACCATGAGAAAGAAAAAACAAAAAACAAAAAAAAGTGAAAATAGTATGCTTTGACCTGCATTCAGACTCCGTAGTTCTTTCTCTGGATGTGGACAGCGTTTTCTATCGTGAGTCTTTTGGAATCATCTTGAAACACTGTGTTGCTGAGAAGAGCTAAGTATATCATAGTTGATCATCGCACCATGCTGCTGTTACTGTGTATAATGTTCTCCTGGTTCTGCTCACTTCACTTAGCCTCAGTTCGTGTAAGTAAACTGGTTTTCCAGGTTTTTTCTGAAATCTTCCTGCTCATCGTTTCTTATAGCACAATAGTATTCCATTACATTCATATACTACAACTTGTTTAGCCTTTCCTAATTGATGGGCATGCCCTCGATACTCAATTCTTGGCCACTACAAAAAGAGCTGCTATAAATATTTTTGTACATGTGAAACCTTTTCCCTTTTTAATGATCTCTTTAGGATATAGACCTGGTAGTGGTATTGCCGGATCAAAGGGTATGCACCATTTTATAGCCTTTTGGGCAGAGTTCCAAATTATTCTCCAGAATTGTTGGATCAATTCACAATTCCACCAGCAATGCATTAGCGTCCCAATTTTCTCATATCTTATTCAACATTTACTATTTTTCTTTTCTGTCATATTAGCCAATCTGATAGGTGTGAAGTGGTAACTCAGTTGTTTTGATTGCATTTCTCTGATCAGTAGTGATTTAGAACTTTTTTTCATATGACTATAGATGGCTTTAATTTCTTCATCTGAAAACTGCCTGTTCATATCCTTTGATCATTTATCAACTGGGGAATGACTTGCATTCTTATAAATTTGACGGTTCTCTATATATTTGAGAAATGAGGCCTTTATCAGAAACACTGGCTGTAGACTTATAAATGCCTACTTTATTGTGAGGAGGGTCAACCAATAAATATTTATTAAGCACCTACTATGTGCCAAGCAGACAGTACCTGTTTTCAAGGTGCTCACAATCCAGTGGTGGGGGCGGGGGGAGTCATGCAAACAGCTACAGACAAACAGGCTAAATACAAGATAACGTGGAAATAATCAACGTGGATCAACATGGCACTGGAATGAATAGGGATCAGGGAAGGCTTCCTGTAGGAAGGGGGATTTTAGCTGGAATTTGAAGGAAGCCAGGGAAGCCAGGAAGCTGAGATAAGAAGGGAGAGCATTCCAGGCATGGGGAACAGCTAGAGAAAGTGCCTAGAGCCGAGAGATGGAGTGTCTCGTTTGAGGAACTGCACAGAGGGAAGTGTCACTGGATTGAAGAATATATGTCTGGTGGTGGTAGTATAAGGTATAAGAAGACTGGAAAGGTGTTGGGGTAGGGGGTTAGTTTATGAAGGACTTTAAACACCAGAGTATTTGATATTTGATCTTGGAGGTGCTGGGGAGCCACTGGAGTTTATTGAGTAGGAAGATGACATGGTCAGCTTTAGAAAGAAAATTTTGACAAATGAGGAGGATGGACTGAAGCAGAGAGAGCCATCAGAGGCATGGGGTGACATGATGAAAGCCATGCCCTAGGAAAATTCATTTGACAGCAGTGGTGTCAAACTCAGATAGTAACAGAAACCATTAATCCATACATAAGGATCCCCAAGGTCTGCAGATTGTCATAGTTTTTAGAATTAATGTTATGTGTTTTATTTTATTTTTATTTATTTCATTAAATATTTCCTAGTTACACTTTTATCTGGTTCCTGTGGCAATTGAGAGTGTTGTTTATTGCATGTGGTCTTCAGGATGGATCACAGAATCCATTTATTAAGGGGATTTGTTCTGTGAAGTTTGGATTCAGTCAGAAGGCCATACTTGAGGACCTAGAGGGCCACATGTGGCTTCAAGGCCACAGGTTCCCCACCCTGGCTAGATTCTAGCTTACCCACCTCATTTGACAGATAAGGAAGAAGAAAGCCTAGAGAGGGAGGAAGTCCAGGTCACGTAGTAAGTGGTGGGAGTTGAACCCAGGTCTGAACTGATTGAATCCAGTGCTTTCTCCACCACTCACCCAAACCTTCTAGGAAGTGATGAGAACAATCAGTGGCTTGAGGTAACTGAATCTCCTAGAAAGGTAAATGGCAAGCCAGGCCAAGAGCTGGGAGAGCAGGGGGTGGCTGATAGGGTGACAGATGGAATTAGTCCCAATACCCTCTTTGAATGCTGCTTTTCTTTACTGGCAACAAGACACCAAGTAAGGCCTATTGGGGGTCGTTGGTCAGAGACCAACAAACAGTTTTTAAAAAAGGATTATGGATTTAGATCTGGAAGGGAGGCTTCCAGATCATCTACTGCAAGCTCTTCATTTTATAGATAAAGAAACTAAAGACCAGAGAATGAGATGACTTGCCTGTCTATTGCTAGTAAGCATCAGAACAGTGCGATTCGAACCGTGTGTTCTGTGGCTGAGATATTAGTCTCCTGTGGTTTTGTGGAAGAGATGGGGAGGGCCCCTGGGTTGCAGAAAACGAAAACCCGATAGCAGATTGGAGAGACCTATGGCTGGGGAGCGTAACTTTCAGATTTGAGGGAGGGGAGAGATCACTTGCAAAATATGAACATAATTTCCATGGTAATGACTAAAGGGGGCTTAGAATAGCACAGACAGATGTGTGTGTGTGAGTGTGCATGTGTGTGTGTGTGTGTGTGTGTGTGTTTCACAGTGGGTAGAGATGTGTTGCTGGTTGTACTGGATGTGTTAAATGTTCATGCCATGTTTATTGGAAGAAGCTTCGTGTTGAGCTAGGATTTCAATTTTGCTTAAGAAATTCTCCGTAAAACTTCTCCTGTGAAGGTTAGGATTTCTACCAGACATTGGTGGTGTTCCTTAGAGAAACTGAGGCACAGAGCTAATAAAGAGCTTCCACACAGGAGAAGCAAAGACCAATCCATGCCTGGTACGTCTTAGCCAACTGTATCTCATAGAGCCTGTTGCATTACCTAAGAGAAATGTGGTCATACGTCTCTCCTCTACTTACAAATCATCCCTGGGTCCTGATTGCCTAATGAGTAAAGTTCCACTCCTCTGTCTAGCATTCAAAGCTATTGGCAGCCTTGAACTACTCGACCTTTCCAGTCTTATCGCATATTACTTGCTTCTACACACTCTATGGTACAGCCAAACTGACCGCTTTGTGTGGCTTGTATAGGCTCTGTATTTTCTGCCTCCATGCCTATAATAGCTCCCACTGTTTCTTTTTCTGAGCATCAGGAAAAGCCTAGTTCTTCCTATGCTTGTAATAGCCTCCCTCTCCCTGTTGAATCTCTATCCATCCTTTAAAGCCTAACTCAAATGCTGCCTACTGTGTGAAGTCTTCTCTGATGTCCTTTTGATAACATCCCCACCTCCATCGGACCTCACATGACACTTTGTTTTGGAACTCTTTTATTCATTTCTCATAGAATAGTGTACATTCCAGTTACCTGTGTATACATTGTTCTCTCTGTTGAATTGTAAGATCCATGAGGGTGGAGACCATGTCTTTTCTAAAGTTCCTGTCTCCCCAGTACCCAGAGCTTTAGGTGCTGAATAGATGGTGCTTGTATTGAATTGAAGGCCAGCCCACTTTCCCTACCTCGCAGTCTTAGGTGTTGGAATCTTTCTAGAACACCGGTTATGAACATTCGGTAATGATGGCGTCATGAGTTTTAATTGTCTCTCTGTATCACGTCAGGAGTACAATTTTTCCATTTGTCTTTTATTACTTTATCATTAGCACCATTCTCTTTTTGAGAAGGATATTCTTTTATTTTTTTCTAGCAGGTGGTTATTAGATTTCTCAAAAGTGTAGGATTTGTTTTAATGAGTCACTTAACATTTAGCTGAGATTGTGAGGACTGCATCTGCTGCCTTTGCCAGCTTCCCAGTTCTGTTCTTCATGACTGAGCTCAAAGAGAAGTGAAAGAACTTAGCGTTCCTTTGATAACCAGCCTCATCTAGCCCAGATCATTGCTTGTCTTATCTGTTAAGTTCTAGCTTACACCTAGGAAAAGATATTGGCTATGTTGGCCTGGTTTCCTGGGGATGTTTGGAGGGGCTTCCTTGGCATATGCCAGGCTTCCATGTACTTTCTGGAACACAATTTGATTTGGAATGGCCCTTTCATGTTCCTCTGGTATTCTTAACTGCAACATATGAATAATTTTCATTCCAGAGGCTCTCCACCAAGGGCAGTCCATAGAGAAGCCTGCTGGTGTGGGCAACAGTAAGCAGAAAAACTCTCAGAATGAAATCAGAAGTTCCCTAGGCAGGTAAACATGAATCAGAGTCAGGTTCATGCTATGAAAAGTGATACTGATGGAGAGTGATGTTAGGAGCAAAGAGTAAATTATCTTCCCTGTGACCATGGTATCACATCTCAGATATTTATTGGATTGTAAGAGGGATCACCTTCATTAAGCAGCCCAGTCCATACAGAGAAGAAAAGGAAGAAGGACAAATGTACATTTGGATTTAAGAAATAAATGTGACGGGGCAGCTAGGTGGTGCAGGGAAACTAGCTGTGTGACTCTGGACAAGTCAACCCCAATTGCCTCACCAAAAAATACCCAAACAAACCAAATGAATGAATGAATGAATGAATGAATGAATGAATGTGAGGCTCTTCCTGAGGAGGTACCAGCTAGATGCTCTGAAAAAGAAATAGCCAAGTTATATAGTTACTTGTGTCAGGAAAGGATGATGTAGTGGAAGAAATGATCCATTTGGATTCAGGACCTGGGTTTGAATCCCAGATCTGCCACTTATTACCCCATGTGATCTTGGACAAGTCTCTATGGGACTCAGTAAAATAAGAAAGTTGGATTAGATGACCTCTAAAGTTTCATCCAGCTCTGAATCTATGATCCTTATAAATAAATAGAAGATGTTTAGTATTCTCTGCTGTAGAGGGAATTCAAGCTCCATTGTGGGTTGGATTAGATGAGGACTGAGTACCCATCTAGCCCTGAAACTTCATAACCAAGAGCTTTCAGCTTCCATGGGAGAAAGGTATCTGGAAAATTAGGAACAGGAGGAGCATTTGAGTTGAAGGTGATCTGGAACACTTTGGAATTATAAACAAAGCCAAGAGATTGAATTTGGTTGGAGCAGTTCAGAAGATTTGAGAAGTTATGGGAGGAAAATTTGAGAAGGACTTGAGCAGAAGGTATTTGGTAAAACAGACAGGTTGTCAAGGGAGGAGGTTACTAAGACAAGGCCAAGGAAATTGGGTTTAGCTGTCTAGGTGGTCATAAGGAGTTATGAAATGAGGGCAGCAACTCCTGAACTAAAGATCTTTACAAATACTTTTCCCCAGCAATTCTATTGGGGAACTATTAGCAGGATCCAAAAAGGTTGAGGTTATCATTTCTAGACCATAGGGACAGCCAGGGAAATTTTGTAATGACCTGTATAGGATGTGGAGGGTTCATATTTCTGTCAAGGCCAAGTAATTGCTTCCTATGTTTAAAGTCCAGGCTTGGAAGGGAAGGCAAACGGGTTCAAGGAATGCCTTTCTACTCTCCAAGTTATCAAGTGGAATGAAATATTCCTTAAAAAGGGAAAGAAGGGTTTCATTGTGAAAAGAAAGAGGAAAGTGTATCTGCAGAGGTAAAGGGGAGGTCTGACCTGTGTCAGGAGGTTGGGGAATAGAAGAATGTCACACACAGAGGCAGAAAGGAAGAAGAAACGGTGAATAGTTAGATTTAAAAAATGAATATGAGGCTCTTCCTGAAGAGGGAGCAACTGGGTGCTCGGAAAAAGAAACAGCAAGAAATGCAAATCAAAATGACTCTGAGGTACTACATCACACGTAGCAGATTAGCCAAGATGACAAAACAAGAAAATAATACATGTTGGAGAAGATGTGGGAAAATTGGAACACTAATGCATTGTTGGTGGAGTTGTGAAATGATCCAACCATTCTGGAGAGCAATTTGGAACTAGGCCCAAAGGGCTGTAAAAATGTGCATACCCTTTGACCCAGCAATAGCACTTCTAGGGCTATATCCCAAAGAGATCATACAATGGTAAAAGGACCCACATGTACAAAAATATTTATAGCGGCTCTTTTTGTGGTGGCCAAGAATTGGAAATCGAGGGGATGCCAATCAATTGGGGAATGGCTGAACAAGCTGAGGTATATGAATGTAATGGAATACTATTGTGCTATAAGAAATGATGAACAGGCTGACTTTAGAAAAACCTGGAAAGACTTGTATGGTCTGATGCTGAGTGAAGTGAGCAGAACCAAGAGAACGTTGTACACAGTAACAGCCATGTTGTGCGATGACTAATATTGATGAACTTAACCCTTCCCAGCAATACAAGGATCTAAGACATCTCCAAAGGCCTCATAGTGGAAAATGCTATCTACATCTAAAGAAAGAACTGTGGAATTTGAATGCAGATCGAAGAATACTATTTGCTATTTTTTTTTCTTCTGTTGAGTTTTCTTTCCTCTTTCTTGTGGTTCCTCCTATTGGTTCTAATTCTTCCTTACATGACTAATGTGAAAATATGTTTAATAGGAATGTGTATGTATAGCCTATATCAGATTGTGCGCCATCTTGGGGAGGGTGGTGGGGAGGAAGGGGGAGAAAAATTTTAAACTCAAAAGCTTATGGAAGTGATTGTTGATAAATCAAAATAAATTAATAAAAGAAAAAGAAAAAGAAAAAGAAACAGCAGCTTGTCCTCTAAAGAATGATGATCTGACTCCACAAACATGGTCAGGTGAGAGATCATCAAATGAAGAATCAAAGGGAAAAGAGATGAGTAGTGATGGTTGGGACCCTGTGCTGAAGGCTATTGAAGAAGTTGTTGGTTAAGCCAATAACAACAGTGGAAAGGTCTATCGTCCTCTATTACATGTATCTAAGATATGTTTGGCAACCGCCTAAGACTTGTTCAATCAGATGACAATTACCTATTACTGCTGGTTCAAGGGGACTCTATAAAGCATTGCAAAAGATGATGAGATCTTGGAAGAACCATAAGGCTATAGCTTGTAGTATTTTGTTTTATTTTTTAAATCATTGCTACCAGTTGAATACAAGGGCATCAGAAGGGAAAGCCAGATCTGGGAACTGAAGAATTGGTTAAGTAGGTGATGAGAATGGGACTTGGACTTCTGGACCACATCTTAAATAGGGAGTGTCCCAAAAGTCTTAGTGCAGTTTTAAGCTTTACTAGCTTAAAATATTCAAGCTTTATTAATTTTACATTGCAGTAAGATTTTTGGGACACCCTGTAGAGGAAATACAGGCTCCTGTCCAGGGATGGAGTGAACCTAACAAGGCAATGATAAGAAAATATGTGATCAAAAGGACTTTAAATTGAAAAATAAAGAGTGGGGAAGGAGGGAGAAGCTGACTGTATAAATCCTCCAAGCAAGATATTATAGAATAGCTACGATTCAGAAAGGAATAACCAAAGTAGAGATACCCATAAGTTTTAGGAGCCATTAATAAGATCCATGGCCTAATATCTATATGGGATTTACAAGTATGGGCAACAAGCAATTTGAACTAAAGATCTTAACAGGAGCAGGCAAATTTGACCTGGTATAACACAGGAGCTTTTGGGCTAAAGCTTCTGGCAGGTTCACTCTTGATCTGGGCAGCTGGAAGGGGAGACATAATGAGGAGTTAATTAATTTATTCTATTCTTTTCAATGGGGTTACTAATAATGGGAGCACCAACTCCTACAGCATCCCCTAATTATTCCTCTGCAGGGGCGGGCGAGAATAAGAGTAGGAGCTCCAACGCCTACAGTATCCCCCAAGTCTTGATGGGGGCTGATCGAGATACACAGCATTCCAGCTCACACATTCCCCACTTACTGACCAGTGCTTGTTTGATTTATAGAGAAGCACACAAAAAAGGCAATTTGCCAGCAATAGTATCACAAGTTTACATTAACTTTATCAGTCTCATGATGACTTAGCATAGTGCATGCACGGTAAGTGTTTCCAATTTGAGCACGAATGTTTATATTATGTCATCATTATATCTCACTAAGCAGTCACAATAGGAATTGTCTACAATTGTGAAATCCTGGGAACTAGTAGATTGTTTATGGCCATGATCCTTGGAATTATTATCTAAAAAAAAGAATAACAAATCCACCTTACATACACCTGGTGAGAGAGTCCTCTCTTCCTCCAAGTTGCTAATGCCTTCCTCTTTCAGATTAACATTATCTTACTGTATATATCTTTTATGTACTTAGTTATTTATGTGTTGTCTCCTTCATTAGAATGTAAGCTTCTTGAAGGTAAGAATTGTTTTTTGCCTTTCTTTGTGCCTGACATATAACAAGTGCTTAATAAATGGCTTATTGATGGAGACTTGGTGAGATGAGACACATAACTGCAATATAACTCTGTAGGGTGTAGATTCTTTTTTTTAAAAAAAACAATGTGGATAAGAAATGAGGTGAAGTAGTACTGTATATCAAGAACACATACTTATGGTAAGGAACCAGGAACCAAAAAAAGAGGAAGTATAGGAGAGAGCATTTGGGTGAAGATGAGTAGAATAAGAAACAGGCATGCTTTTATTAGCAGAATATATTGTATACTACCAGGACAGTAAGGTGGAGAAGTTTCAAAACTGATCACTAGTCTCGTGCAGAGACTTGACAGAGTACCAATGGGACTTAATTTATCAGACATCCACTGTTACACTCTGTGAAAAGCAGAGAAGTCAACTTCTCCTTGACATGCCTTAATGATTATTTTAGCCTTCAAAAGATGGAGAAATCAATAAAAGTATATTCTATTCTGGATCTAGTTCTCACCACTGGTTACTGGGGTGGGAATTATGGGAATCTAGAAAGGAAGTAACCATTTCATCTTAGAGTTTGTAATAGAAGACAAAAAAATTGCTCATAGTCCGATAGACAGCCTCGATTTTTTTTGGGGAGAGCTAACTTTAAAGGGTTTAGGGAAAGGGAGAGAGAGGATCCCACAGACTAAGAAGGAGGGATGGGAAACTCTCAGGAATGACATTTTGAAGACACAAAGAGAAACAGTTCCAATGAGAAGGAAAAAAGGGGAGTAAATACACTGAGATTGGATACACAAGCCAACTTGGATTTTTAGAAGCTGAAAGTAAGGACTGGCAATGGAAGATGAATACAAATAACATAGTAGAGTCCTGGAGAATATTGTCAGGCATGTTAAAACTGAGAATGAACTGAGGCTGGTAAGAAAAACTAAGAATAACATGAAGTGTTGGGTTTTAGTTTTAGTTTTTGCTATGATGGGAGGAAAAAGGAGGATCAAAGAAGTAGTAGGGTTCTCTTCATGTTTTACTTCTGTTTTTCCTCTAAGGAAGAATGAGCTTTAGATTGGAAGGGATGGAACAAAAATGGCGTAAGAGGGAGTTGACACTGAAGGCAAGTAGGTGAGTGCTAAGGAAGCACTTTAGCTGCTGTTGTTGGGTTCAAATCACCTGAACGATATCCTGAGATGGAGAATGAACTGACAAATACTGAGCCATTGTCTTGATTTCTCAAAGATCACGAAAGGCTGGGGGAGCTACTACAGAACTGGAGAATAATGAATCTTTTCTCAACTTCCCAAAACATCAAGAAAATGGAGCCTGTAATCTAGAGTCCAATGAGCTTGACTTTGATTCCTGGCAAGACTCTAGAAGGCTAAATCTAGTAAGAGAATGTTTCATAGGGTTGAATGTGAGATTTTACACTCGAGTTCAAGAAATCAATTTCACAAGGGCAAATTGGGAGAGGCCCGTCTGAGGGGCAGTGACCTGCTTTCTCAGACGTGGTGACAAGGCAGCCAGGAGAGTGAAGGTGGGTTTAGCTTAGGTCACATTAAGGGAAGAATGATGTCCAGGAAAAAGGAGGTGGTAGTCTTGATGTACCGTGTCCTGCTCAGACTGCATCTGGGGTGTTGTGTTCAGTTCTGGGTGTCAGATTGCAGAAAGGACATTAATTAGTTAGAGAATGTCTAGAGGAGGAAGGAAGGGAATGGGGGAAGGAAGGAAGAAGGAAAGGAAAGGAGAGGAAAGGAGAGGAAAGGAGAGGAAAGGAAAGGAAAGGAGAGGAGAGGAAAGGAAAGGAAAGGAGAGGAAGGAAAAAAGGAAGAAAGAAGGAAAGGAAGGAAGGAGGGAAGGAAGGAGAGAAGAAAGGATGGAAAGATGAAAGGAGGGAAAGAAAGGAAGAAAGGAAGGAGGGAAGGAGATAAAGAAAAGAAAGAAATGAAGGAAGAGAGGAGGGAAGAAGGGAGGGAAAGAAAAGAAGGAAGGAAGGAAAGATGGGGGAAGGAAGAAGGCAAGGAACAAAGGAAGGAAGGAAGGAAACATTTATTAAGCACCAACTGTATTCCAAACACTGTGCTAAACACTTTATAAATATTATCTCATTTCATCCATCTGCACAACAACACTAGGAGGAAGGTGCTACTGTTATCCCCATTTTACAGTTGTAGAAACTGAGGCTGGCAGTAGTTAAGTGACTTGCCCAGGATCACAGTTAGTAAGTATCTGAGGCTGAACTTGAACTCAGGTCTTCCTGACTACAGGCCAGGCACTCTATCTACCGCATCATCTAGCTGCCACCTGGAAGGGGAAGGGCCTCCAGTTCATGCATTGGTCCTCTTCGAGAATGAAGAACAAACAAACAACAACAGTGAGGAAGCCTGAGTATCTGAAATGGTAGAATTGTTCCACTCATTCCCACAGTAGTGAACAGAAGTTGAAAAGAGGCCAATGTGGTCTTGACTTAAGGAAAAACTTCCTTACAATAGCAAAAGTGGAATGGGATGGTCTTGGGAGGTAGGGTATTCCTGAACACTTGCAGGGTGGAAGGGATTCATTATCAAGTATTAGCTGGACTCAGGACCTCTGAAGGTCCTTCCTTCCAGATCTGAGGTTCTGTCATTCACTGATAAAATGCTTGTATCCCATCAGGTTCTCAGTGGCGAAAGTGCATGGCAAGTGGGGGGCTGGTGGTGTGGAGAGGTGGTGAGGAGAGCCAGCCTTCTTTAGTGCTATGAAAATAGTAAATAAAAGAACGTCTGTGGAGTACTTTGAGCTCCTCGAAAGAATCTTTTGAGAACCAAGAGGCCTTAGGATGAAGAGAGCTTTGGGACTCAGCTGATGAGCCAAGCACATTTGGCCTTCCATACCAAGCAGACCAGTGCTTGTTATCCTCTAGGAGAAACTGGGAGCTATCCAAGGAAGGAAGCAGTGTGTTGGCAATATCACCATTTCATTTGGATCCTTGGGAAGCAGCTTGGGAGACGTCTTACAGTTCACATGAAATGAAGTTTACATGTAATCCTGTCTCCTTTTGTATCCTGCCACATGGTAGATTCACAAACCCATCAACTGGTGTGACCCCTCTGTGTCTTCCCTTCCCTGAAAGCCCGGTCTTCCTATCCTGTTTGATTTCTTCTGGTTAAACACTTTAGCCTATTTGGTCATTGCTTGTCTAGAGCCCTTGTGACCATCAGAAATTGCTGTGTGGCATTGATTGGGGAATGGCTAAGCAAATTGTGGTATGGGAATGTCGTGAAATATTACTGGGACATAAGAAACAGTGAATATTCTGAATACAGAGAAGCATGGGAGGACTTACACAAACTGATGCAAAATGAAGTAAACAGAGCCAAGAAAACTATACATAGAGGACTACAACAACGTATTTGGAAAGGACAACCACCATAGAACAATCCAAAGTGAATGTTGCAAAATTCTGCAAAACAAGCATGACCCTAAAGAAAAGACTGAAAAGACACCTCCCCTGGCTCCTTTGGTAGGAGGTCCAGGCTGTAGGGGTGGAGAACCTGCAGCTTCCAGGCCACATGTGCCCCTCCAGGTCCTCAAGTGCGGCCCTGTGACTGAATCCAAACTTCATAGAACAAGTCCACTTAGTGAAAGGATTTGTTCTGTAAAACTTGGACTCAGGGGCACCTAGGTGGCTCATTGGATAGAGCACCAGCCCTGGATTCAGGAGGACCTGAGTTCAAATCTGGCCTCAGACACATAACACTTACTAGCTGTGTGACCCTGGGCAAGTCACTTAACCCCACTGGTCCCAAAAAAACAAAAAACAAAAAAACCCCAAAACTTAGACTCAGTCAAAAGGCTGTACCCAAGGACTTAGAAGGCCACATGTGGTCTTGAGACTGCAGATTTCCCACCCCTGGTCCAGGGTATATAATGTGTTTGATATCAGATTTTTTCCAATGTATTGGCTGGTTTTGCTGAATTCTCCCTCTTCTTCCTTTTTTTCTTTTAAAAAATTCTTTGTTATAAAGAATTCTTTCTGGAGGTAGGAGGGGGAGTGATACTGGGGAAAATCTGGGCAATAAAAAACAAAAGCTATCAATACAAACCTATTTTTTAAATGTCTTTAAAAACTATTGCCATGTTGCACTGGGTTCTGTTCATATACTAAAGGGCTCTCTTGGAAGCACTCTTTTATTAATTTTCCAGTTTCCCAGTTACACTGGACACATAACAGGGTGTTCATTATATTGAACACAAGTACATTGAATTACATAATACTTATTGAATTACATAATGACTATTGAATTATCAAATGACTGACTCTGTCACTGGGAAACTTCCTACAAGAAGGCTTGGTGGCTGGGGAATACTGAGCAGGCCTCAAATTTGTTGCCTAGAATCCCTTGAAAGCAATTTTCCACAGTGATGGACCCTTGTAGTCTATCCCATCAAACTCAGGTGACAAATCTCATACTACCAGGTTGGCCATTCATCACTCACTCTTCCAGCATGGTGAATCCACCATTTCTGCCCTTACTCCACATTGAGGCCTAAGATCTGAAGCTTTGGACTTGTGAATATATCTTTTGCCCGAAGGGATTGTTAGCTGCTGCTTACTCCCTATTTCCCAAAAGCTTATTTATATTCTACATCACCATTTTTATATGAGTTTCTATCATCATCATTTACCAGTCAATAAGCATTTATTAAGTGCCTACTGTGTGCTAGGTACTGGGTATAGAGAAACAAAAAATGGAACAGTCCCTGATCTCCAGGGTATACGTACTCTTGAAGAGATAAATTATACATATAAAACTATATACAAAATAAATACAAGGTAGAGGAGGAGGAGGAGATATGGAAAGGTTGCATGTAGAAGGTGGTGGTGTTTGAATGGAGTTTGAAGGAAACAAGTGATTCTAAGAGCTGGAGATGAGGGTGAAGTAGATTCCAGGCAAGGGGATAGTACATGCCTAAAGGAAGATAGAGTGTCCTATGTGTAAAACAATGCAGCTAAGTGACGCCATGGATAGAGTACCAGACTTGAAGTCAGGAAGACTCATCTTCCTGAGTTCAAATCTGGCCTCAGATACTTACTAGCTGTGTGACCCTGGATAAAGTCATTTAACTCTGCTTCAGTTTCCTCATCTGTAAAATGAGCTAGAGAAGGAAATAGCAAACCACTCCAGTATTTTTGCCAAGAAAACACCAAAATGGCGTCATGAAGAGTTGGACACAACCAAAAACGACTAGGTAACAAAAATGTGCGAAACAATTTGGCTGGAACTAGATTGTGTGAAAGGGAGTGCTTTATAAATACGGTTGAAAGGGTAGATTGCGGCCTGCTTGTGAAAGGCTTAAAAATGCAAAGAGGAATTTCTCTTTGAGCCCAGAGGCAATCGTCACCGTTGATTGCTTACATGTGAATAATGTTTTAAGGTTTATAAAATAATTTCTTGACAAAAACTCAAGAAGCAGGGTGTACAGGTGTTCTTTCCCCCATTTTGCACGGAGGAAACTGAAGTTCACAGTGTTCAATGACTTGCTCAGAGTCATGCAGCTACTGAGAGTCAGAATGAGAGCTGGACCTGGTGCTTTAACAGTCATTCCTCTCATTCTTTTGGTATCTTTCCCTTTTCCTGGTTGCTCTTCAGTCATTTTTCAGTTGTGTCCTCCTCTTTGTGACCCTAAGGCAAACAGGTTTAAGTGAGTTGCCCAGGGTCACATAGTTAGTAAGTGTCTGAGGATGGATTCGACTCAGGAAGATGAGTCTTCATGACTTCAGGCCTAGCGCTCTATCCCCTATGGTACCATTTACCTGCCCTTTTCATAGTACTTCCAAACAAATGTCTCTTCCTTCCTACTGAGCCGCTTTGATGTTGTGAGGACCATTAGGAGATTAGCCGCAGCCAGGTCAGGTAGATCAGGCCTATACCCAGATACCAGAAGGGGCTGTAGAAATTATGGGTGCCACTAATCTTGGCAGTGTCCTGGAAGTTGAGGCAGTAACAAAGAAAGAGCAGTGGACATCTGTACCAGAAACAGAGCATGTTTGGGTGTGTGTTGTCATACTCTAAAGTCTGAGTCCAGTTAACTCAGGCCGTAAATTCAGAATGCTATCCATTCCCTCAGGTGTGTGTCAGAGCTAGCTTGGCCACCATGATCGTACTCGTTATGGGCACACTTACTCTGGACTACCTGTGCACTCACCTTTGCATCTGATAGCAGGATAAATTGTCTTGCAAAGGGTGTTGGCCCACAGCCACACCACAGGCTTCAAAAACCCTCATTTTTTTTTTTTAGCTTAACTGCCCTGAGCTGGTATGTGAGGAGAATGGATGACGCTTGGATGCAGTTGCTGAATGGTTAGCCCACAGGGAGTTTTTGTGTGCCTAGCTGACTGATGAAAGGCTTTCAAGACCTGTTGGAATGACACAAGCGTAAGCATCGTTGCCAGGAATCTGGAACATGCAAGCACCATTCAGGTTGCTGATGACATCAGCTACCTGGGCTGAGAAGCACATAGCTGGAATGATGCCATGAGGGCACCATTCAAAACAAGAGGAACAGAGCTAACCGGGGCTAAGTTCACCATGGTAGAAACAGGGAAAAGAAAGCAATCCATACAAGTACAAGGGTGGAAAGGAGGATTACCATATGTATGAAAATGCACTGGAAAGGATTCAGGGGTCATTATGGACCCCATCTGGCCTTAAGTTTTTATGGAAAATTGGTGCTATGAAGGCTAATTTTTCATGTGCAATCATCCTTTTTATTGTTTAAAAAAACATTCCGTACAAAAGTGATCAACACAGTCGTAGAGGATGTTTTGCACAAAATTCAAATGCAAGTCATAGGCCAAATAAATGGTGAAGTCTACTACAAAAAGAAAGGCAAATTTAATGATACTACTTGAAAGGTAAAGGTTAGTGAAACCTACTTAACATTTTGCCATGCTGTGCTGTGTCCTTTTAAGAGTACTGTGCCCACTGAAGAGATAGGTAGAGAGAACAATGACAATGATTAAAGAGTTGGAGAAGAAGGTTCATTAAAAAAGGGGTAAGGAAACTGATGTTATAGTCAGTAGTCAGTAACCATTTATTAAGCACCTACTATATACCAGGCACTGTGCAAAGTGCTAGGGACACAAATATAAAAAAGACAGTCCTTGCCCTCAAGGAGCTGACAGTCTACTGGGGGCAGATAACACAAAAAGGAAGCTGAGAAGTGTAAGGGTAGCATGGAGGAGAAGTCAGTCGGAGAAGTCCCAGAGGAATGCAGCCCAGTGAGAAATTATGTGTTTGAGCTGAGCTTTCTCCTTCAGTGAAAGTTGGGAGTTCATGGGCCCCACCTTCCAATCAGAGAGGCAGAGAGAGTGATGGGGGTTGGGGGTTGGAAGGCGTACCAAGGCTGGAGAGATCTCACAGGATGACGAGGTGTTCCCAATCATGAGCTATTATTGAATCTGAGGAGCAGGTGCTCTGTGAACGCCTTATTGGGTGCTTGCTTGAGGAAGAGAAATCTTGGGCTGGATGAGAAATGTTAAAATCTGCAAGAGAATAGATTTCTCAGCCTTACCCTGTCTCACCTAATGAGCCTTAGTACTCCCCTTCACACCTGTTGCAGCCAAGCCAAGCTAACTATTCCTCCTACCTGTTACTTTATCTCCCATGTTGTGCCTTTGCACAAAGGATTCAAGGCACCTTGAATTTTAATCTCAGCTTAGCTACTTACTTCTGGTTACTGCTTGGGTGTGACCTTGATGAGTCATAACTTCTCTGGACCTCGATTTCCCCATCTCTACTATGAATATGTGCTAACTAGATGATCTCTAAGGCCCTTCCAAACCCTAAATCCTAGGGAAGATGGAAATCCAAAGCCTGGAAGATTAAGATGTGTCATAGGGAGTCAAAAGCAGTATTGTCTTGACATTGGAAATGTATGGGGTGGCAAAGGGTTGGAGGCCCAGCAATTGGTGACTGCTGCCTTGCACCCAGACTCCCCTGATCCAAGGGGGAGACATATTCTGTCACACATAGCAGCTTTGGGCAGCCTAAGGACTGACTACGCCCACAGTGTTCTTTTGAAATGTCCAAGCAAGATGCTATGCCATTGTGTGTGAATTTTGTAATTTTGCATCTCTAAAGCACTTTCCCTTCCCAAACCCCAGATTATTTAAGGGTATGAATTTAATTCAAACTCACACAATCTCTGAGCAAGGGGAAAACTTAAAGAGAGTCTTCTCACTTGACCAAATTCCAAGGCAGAGAATGCTGTCTTATCCATCCTTCTTGGATGGATATCTCACCAGGAGTCAGGCCTCCAAGACACCTGCTGTAGTCTTCTTGTCATGGCCCTTCTCCCCAACATCTCCAAATGGCTGAAACTCATACACCACCCTCAGACTCTGATGGTAGAAGCTTTTGCCTTTTCTTGCCTGGAACTAGGCCTCCAGGACACTATCTGAAGTCTCTCACCATGTCTTAGGGGCTTATCTTCCCTTCCCTCTTTCTTCCCTCTTTCTGTGTTGTATTGCATGCTTGCATTTGTACCTCTAGCATTTAACATAAAAGTAAACACGGTGAATTCTCTGTCTTTCTTCGTCTTTCTGTCTCTGTCTCTCCCTCCCTCCCTCTTTAGGTCTCTCTTTTCCTCTTCCTCTCTCTCTCTCTCTCTCTCTCTCACATTCAGTGGCCTTTTCTCAATCCTCATTCTCCTTGACCTCTCTACAGCCTTTGACACTATGGATCACTCTCTTCTCCTTGATACTCTCTTCTCTCTAAGTTTTTCAGGACACCACTCTCTCCTGGTTCTCCTCTTATCTATCAGATCACTCCTCAGTCTTCTTTTCTGGGTCTTCCTCCAAGGTTCTATCCTAGCCCCTCTTCTCCTCTCTCTCTATACTACTTCACTTGGTGATTGAATCAGCTCCCATGGATTTAATTAGAATCTCATGCTGATGATTCTCAGATCTACCTGTCCTGCCCCAATCTCTCTGCTGACCTCCAGTCTTGCATCTCCAGCTGCCTTTCAGAAATCTCAAGTTGTATGTCCAGGAGATATCTTAAAATCTGAACTCATCTTTCCCCTAAATGCTTCTTCCTTCCAAACTTCCCTAGTAATACCCAGGACACCCACCATCCTGTGGGTTCCCCAGGCTCTCAACCTAGTTATCATCCTCAACTCCTCACTATCTCTATCCCACCTCCCCCAATGTACAAGCTATTTCCAAGTCTGTCAATTGCACTTTTGCAGCTTCTCTCGAGTACACCCCTTTTTCTACTCTTACCCTGAGACCACTTTGGTGCAAGCCCTCATCAACTGGTGCTTGGGGGATTGCAGTAGCTGCTGGCAGGTCTGCCCTGCCTCAAGGCTTTCCATATTCCATTCCATCTCCCTGCTTCAGCCACCAAAGTGATTTTCCTAAGGTGTAGGCCCAACTATGTCACCCCCCCCATTAAACTCCAATGGCTCCCTATTGCCAATCCAGGATACAAACCCCTCTATTTGGTAGTCAAAGCCTCTTACCCCACCCCCCATCTTTCCAGTCTTTTTTAAACATCACTCTCCTCCATATACTCTTTGAATGACACTGGCTTCTTGGCTATATCATGAACAAGATGCTCCATCTCTCGGCTCTGGGCATTTTCTCTGGTTGCCCCCCATGCTTGGAATGCTCTCCCTCCTCATTTCTGTCTCCTGGCTTCCCTGGCTTCCTTTAATTCCCAACTAAAATCCCAAGTTTATAGGAAGCCTTTCCCAACCCCTCTTAATTCTAGTGCTTTCTCTCTGTTAATTATGTATCCTGAATATAGCTTTGTTGTCCAGCTTCTTTGCTTGTTGTCTCTCCTGTTAGATTGTGGGCTTCTTGAGGGCAGGAACTGTCTTTTGCCTCTTTTTGTGTAACAGTTCTTAGCACTTAGTAGGCATTTAATAGATGCTTATTGACTACCTGACTACCTAGACAAAAGATGATGGTTTCATACTGCTCCTTGGGCTGCCATACTCAGGCTGTCTAATCAAGAGATATTCATTTTAGGGAAACGTCTGATGAGGACAGAAGATTCCCAAGTATCTCCTACCTTTTACCTGCTCTCTGCCCCCAACACCCTTCCCACTTTTGATCAGGGGGACTTTGTTTTACACCTGCTGTTACAGAAACTGGCTTTTCTGTCCAAGCCTGGCATTCCTTACTCCTATTTAGGCAATGTCCCCAGTTCAGACATTGATGATGTTGTTTTGCGTAATTCCTGCATCTACAACAGGTGTGTAAGCAGAGTGCTGTCCAGAGAGTGGAGGGCATGGGGATGTATGGGATCGTGCAAAGGACCCATGTTGTGGGACACGGTGCCCATGCAACACCAGCACCAGCCTTCTTGTCTACAATCAGTGTCTCAGGGTATCAGTGGGAACCCTCCGTGAGCTGACTCCCATGTTACCTTTTCATCTTTATCTCCCATTACTAGGCATAGTGGGCTATAATTCCCACCCCTGTGTCTTTACTTGCTTGGAAGTCTTTCATTTCTCTTTCTGCTTATTGATTGATGACTTTCTGATCCTTTAAGGCCCATCTCCTTCATGAAATCATTGCCAACCATTCTAATCCATAGAGCTTTTTTTCTGCTGAAGACCTTTATCACTTAGACTCCATTTCACTCATTTCGCCCTTAGTATTTACAACCTTATGTTATTATTTTTACCTCTTATGTACATGACCTGTCTTCTCTAGACTGTAGACTTCTTGAAGGCAGGGACCATGTTTTAGCGTTCCATACGTACAGGTCCTAGTGTAGAACCTCTGTGAAACGCTTGATGATTTCTATGCTAGATATGGGATACAAATTGCATAAGGAAAGTAACTTCAGCTGTGGAACTGTCTGCCCAGATCCTGAATGGGCTGTCCTGAAATTAGGCGGGGCTGGCCAACCAAAACTGAGTAGTTGTCTCATTCAGGTTCTGAGGTTTGGGAAGACTCTATGGTTGAACTACTGCTGCCATTAGTCTTGGGGGAACAATGATTCCTCTAACCCCTAGCTTGGAATGGGAGGAAAATATAGCTACCGAAGAAGCAACAGCAAAGTAGAATATAGGACATTTCCCTTTGAGCCTCTGCTTATCAGCTCAAATGGCACATGTGAAAAGAAGGTGGGAAAAGCAGCTCCTATTTAGAGGAGAGGTTTCTCTCACTTGCTGTGATCTCATAGTGCCACTTCCCCATTGCTGAGCCAAGGATTTTATTTTATTAATCTAAAAGGCAGTGGAATGAATTGCACTTGGAATATTGAGAGAGGGGGATAAGGAGTTGGAATGAATAAATTGGGGGTGGTGTTAAAGGCCAACTGTTCGGGAATTTCAGGGGACTCCACTAGCAAATAAGTGTTCTCTAAAGGTCATTCTCACCTTCATTCGTATCTGGCCAAGTCTTCTCTACTGCTCCCAGTGCCTTTCTCCTCCTGATCTTTTCTAGCATCATTTTTTCTGACCTTCAGCAAGTTTACAGGACTTTTCTAGCTCCCAGGTTCCTTCTTCCCTCGTTGTCTATGCCCTCTCTCTGGACCTAACCCCACTCCTCCAAGCCTAGGATTCATAATTCGTCCTCTTCTCCTCCCGTCAGTTCTACAACATATGGTGCTTTCAGCCCTGCTGGGTAGAGCAAGCCACCAGAGGAGTTGTTGGTACTTGACGTCCCAGACTTTAAGCAATGATATTTCTCCCTGAAGGCTTGTGAAAGGAGGAGGGGGCTCCTGGGTCTGAGGCCTAGGAGTAGTTCCACTCTGAGCTCTAGCATCTGAAAATACTATCCCAAGTATTGTGTTTGCCATGGCTGCATCCCAAATGGAGCTTATCCTTTCTCCCCCTCCCCAAACTGGCTTTCTTTTCCCAACTCTCCAGAACTGTGGTGTAATGAAAAGAACAATGGATTTGGAGTCAGGAAGACCTGGGTTTGAATCCTACCCTTGATATGTGTTAGCTTTGTGACCCTGGGTAAGTCACTTTACCTTATTTCTGTTTTTTTTTTTCACCTGATTTCTAAAATGGGATAATAGCACCCACAGCCCAGGGCTGTGTAAGAACCAAGTCAGATAATGTATGTTAAACATCTTGCAAATCTTAAATCACTGTATAAATGTCAGCTATTTCTGTCAGCGATGCAAACATTTATCCAGTCCCTGGATTTAGTAACTTTGGAGATATTTGGGACTGTTCCCTGTTTTCTCCTGTATATTCATCCCCACCACCCCTATTCTACCAACCCTGCTGTGTCCTCTATAACCTTATCCCCTATATTCATTTTGTCCCCAAGTCTCTTTTCTCCTTTGCATCAATGTCTCTTGGGTATACTTATTCCTCTCTACCCTCACCATCACCCCCCTAAACCAGACCCTCATGGCCTCCTTTGCTGCCGCTTCCTAGCTGATTTCCCTTCCTGAAGTCTCTCCCCCTCTCTCTTACCCCATGCTGGCCATCAAATTAATCTTTCTAAAATATCATTTTCATCATGTACCTTTCCAACTCAAGGACCACCAGTGGCTCCCCATGGTTCACTGCATCAAATCTGAACTCCTTTTGTGAAGACCCTCCACAGTCTAGCTGTATCTGAGCTATCCAGTATCATCTTCCACTCTGCTCCAGCCCTACCCGTCTCCTCGTCACCCTCTGCCCATACCAGGCTCAGTCTAACTCTGATGTCCTTGTTCATGCTACTCTCTTGCCCAGAAGACCCGTTCTTCCAACAAAACCTTGCCTATGCTTTGAAACTGAAGTTCAGCTTCTTCCATGAAGTCATCCCTGACTGCTCCGGCTCTCTTGATCTTTCCTTTCTCTGAATTCTTGCTGCAGCACTTGACAGTCAGCACCACACACTTATCATTCTGTAATCTGTCATCGCATGCTGTTCTCCCATTGCTTCGCGTGCCTTAGCTTGTAAGCCCTTGAGGGCCCTCTCATAATAGAGTGTAGCATAGTGACCCACACAAAATAGGTGCTCAGTACATATTTGTTGGTGTCATCATCAAACTAGACCGTAAGCTTCTCGAGGGTGGAGATTTTCTTCTTCCTGTGTTCTCCAAAGCAGCTAGGACAGGTCTGGCTATTTGGTGCTTAGTACATCCTTGCCAATTGGGATGGAATTTTAGCCAGGTCTGTGGTGAGGTTCTGTCCAGTGAAGTTGTACTTGTGAGAGATCAAAGAGCACCGTGGTCCTTGGGACAAGAAGGCCCGGGTTTTTGTTGCTTGACTTTTGTGTCTTGACCACATCTTCTCTGTCTCCTTTGCTGAATCCTCGTTGTTTTCCTACCTCTTAAACATGGGTGGATCTCCCCCAAGATTCTGTCCTTTTCTCTCTATGTTTTCTCCCTTGGTGATCACATCTACTTCCAAGACTTGAGTTATTTCCTTTATGCCACGATTCCCAAGTCAGAGGATTTCCCAAACTGAACTCATCATCTTTCTTCCAGAACCTCACCCTTTCTCTAAGGCCTCTATTTCTGTTGATGTTACTGCCATCCTCCAAGTCACTCAGACCAGAAACTTCAGTCATCATTGGCCTTTTCTTTTCCCTCTCCCCCATGTCCAATCATTTGCCAAATCTTTTCAGTTTGACCTCTACACTATTTCTATCACGTCTGCCTTTACCTCTCCAGGCCTCCTGACCCCACTGCGATTTAGACCCTCATCTAGGTGGTATAATGTAATCAACTCTGGGCTTAAAGTCAGGAAGACCTGAGTTCAAATACTGCCTCTGAAATTAACAGGCTGTGGGGCCTTAGGCAAGTTATTCAAACTCCCAGCCTCAGTTTCCTCATCTGTAAAATGGGCATAATAATAGCACCTAGCTTGTAGAATTATTTGAGAACCAAATGAAATAATATAGGTAGAGTGTTTTGCAAACCTTAAGGCACTATATAAATGTTAGCTATTATTATTATGTCATCATCATCATCATTATCGTCTCTTCTTGTCTAGATTATTGTATTAGCCTACTGCTTCATCTTCTGCCTCCAGTCTCTGAGCTCTCCAATCCATCCTTTACTCCATTGCCAGAGTAATCTTTCTATTATATGTTAGTAATTACATATTATATTATGTTATATTAATGTTATAAGATTATGTTATATATAATCTTTCTATTCTAAAAATGTCAGTTTTCTCCTCCAAAACATCAGTGGCTCTCCATTGCCTATTAAATAACATTAACTCCTATTCTTGAATTCCATACTCTCCGCAATATCCCTCCAGCCTTCCTTTCCAGCTTCATTTTATGCTTCTCCCCTTCACATACTCCACATTCTATTCTCCATCTCCTGTTCTCATTCTGCCCCCTCCCACCTCTGCCCTTTTCCTTACCCTGTCCCTCATGCTCAGAATATACCATCCACCCTGGCCTCTACCCCCATAATAATAATAGGTTACACTCCTATGGTGCTTTATGGTTTACAAAACACTTTGTCCAGTAACCCAGGGAGGGAGGTAATACAAGTGTTATTATTCCTATTTTACAGATAAGGAAATTGAGACCCAGTGAGGTTATGTTGCTTGCCATGGTCACACAGCATTAAGTAACAAAGCCCGGATTCAAACCCAGAAACCTGAAGTTCAGCAGTCTTTCTGCTCTGTCACTAACGCCTTCCTCCCCTTTAAGAAGGCCAAAATCAGGAGCTTCCTCCTCCTTTGGTCTCTAATTCTTGTCCCCTCTTTACTCCTACCACCCCCCCCCCAAGTGATTTCTCAGATTTTTTTGCCTGGACCTCTCCTTTGCACTGAATTCAAATGCCCAAGTTAATTTGTTTATGTTGTGTATAGGGCCTGTGTTATATCTATCTTTATATTCCTCTGCTGAGCACAAAGTTTTCTCATACGTAGTAGGTGCTTAATAAATGTTTGCTGATGTCCACTAAGAGTGAATGCTGCATAACTGTAATGACCAGACTTGGCCCTGGAGAAGAGATGAGGAAAGTCCTTCCCTTATTTCCTTGAAGAGTGGAGGACAATGGGTACCAAATGTTAGATATGCTGGCAGAGGAGCCTCCTGTGTTGGCTGATTTCGCATAACTGGTTTTTTGTTGTTGTTACATAGGATTTTTTATTTTTTTGGCTATATATGGGGCAAGGTATATCTGGAAGTCACTGTGATGTGAAAATAAAAACACGTCAGTATGATGGTTCAATAATAAGTATTTTAAAGTTTAAGTAATAAAAGTTTCAATTCTAAAATGAATTAGATGCTTGTGGAATCGAGTTGGCTTCTGGGTGTGGCTGCCATCTCGGTGGAGGTGGCCAAGGAGGCTTGTTGTTTTATTCTTCCTTCATGAACAGCCTGGGAAAGGAACTGACAGGCAGGATGATCTATCCCTTGGCGAAGGGCTGTGAGAGCAAGATTTGTGGCGGGGAGGCCGCAGAATAAGCTGACTCAGAATTATATAAGGACTTCCTGGATCAGGATTAAAGGTTCCTCCTTCATAGTCAGGAAGCAGGACCACTGCCCCACTCCCCATTCCCAATTGTCCTGAGCATAAGCTTGCTTGGAAGCCACAGGGAGGGAGGGTGAATCTCCTCAGAGTAGTAGTGGGCAATGAGGAAGTGCTAAGACCTGCCCTTCGGCTCACACTGATCAGCCCCTGGAGCCCTAAAACAGAGAGTAGGAGCTGAGGAATGATGGCAGATGGTGCTGGTGCAAAGCAGCTGGAGATTGAGCTGAGGAAGTATAGAAAACAAAAGATTTCCCTTCTGAGAGGAACAGGCAGGGCAGGGAGATGCCAAGATGGCCATCCCACAGTAAGGCCTTGTCCTGCCAGTCATGCACAATAGGGGCAGTGCCATCCTTGTCCAGTTGGGTCAGAGAACCCTGGAAACCCAGGGGTTGTGTTCATCCCAAGTCTGGTCCAACATCTCTGGTGTTTAGTTGTGAGGCTCATCGTCACCCATCATGTTCCAGGCTGGCCTGAAGCCAGTGCCTAGAACTGAAAATCCTTGGAAGTGAAGACTGCCTCCCTTATTGGAATGGGAAGGCAAATGTGCCAGGAGCCTTTGGAAGGATCTCTGGAGGGTCACATGCTTTCTTGCATTATAAAATAGACTTTCTGGTCAAAGTAGGAGAGGGATGAGATCTAGCTTGCTTGTGTCAGCCATCCGGCTTGGCTGGCTCAGGGCAGGGTTCCGAGTCAGAGAGCCATTGGCAGGAAGCACAGTGAATACCAGCTGCTTTGTGTCAAGATCTTCCCGGACTTTGTTTCACATCCACCAAAGTCCTCCTCTGAGGCTTCATTGTGGTCAGGCAGATGACCCAGGTTTCTTGAAAGCCATGCCAATGTATCCTACCAAGTTGGAAGGCTGAGGGGTGGAGCAGTTCGTGCTATTCAGAAGGCCCCTCACCAGATGGTTGGCCCCTTGGGGATGAGTTTGGGAGGCCACAGCTTCTCTTACAGACCAGTGACTAACTAAGGCTTTGTGTCTGGAGGGGGAGGGTTGTGATCTGGGGCATAGGAAGAGGAAATCACAGATCTCTGAAAGTATGCTAGTTGTTATTCATTGAAATACAGGGCTGAGGCTCCTTTGTGAGACTGAAGAAGACTTCCCTGACAGAATTTGAATCTTGGCCCCTGCCCCCTGCCCCATCCCAGCCTCCAGCCCTGGGGCCAGGCCCCTGATCTCAACCTAGGCAGCAAAGCGAACAGAAACTGATAGATCAGAATTCACGTTCATCCTTTTTGCTTCTGAGGCTGGGACACAGGCAGGCAGGGCTAGCTAGACAAACCATTACTCTCCTCCTCCCTTATCTCATCTGGCTCTGTCTGCTTCCTGTTAGGCAGGTCCTGGGAGTTACTTGTGAATTAGGAGATACCTAAATCTTAATGAATAAATGAAGAAGGCATTAGATTACCAGTGGCCAGATGAGTATTTTTCATTTTTAAGTAGCCCTTGAAATAATCCTTTTTCTCTGACATAATAATGTAATTTAAAATTATATTTTATTTTTTCAGTCGACAAAAATCTATTTTCTCTCCCTCCCACCTCCCTCCATGGAAAAAAGAAAAACAAGCCCTGTAACAAATATGTCTAGTCAGGCAAAACAAATCCCAGCCCTGGCTACTTCCAAAAAATATTTCTTATTTTCTGCCGTGGGCCCGTTACCTGTCAGGACATGAGTAGCATGCTTCATCATTGGTCCTGACACAATCTATTTTTTAAAAAAATTAAAACGTATTTTATTGACAGAGTTTGTTTTCACTTTATGTACGTTTCCCAATGTAGTTCTCCTCCTTTCTCTCCCCCAGAGAACTATCCTTTATAGCAAAAAAAAAAACAAACAATTTCAGAAAAAGTAACATGGAAAAAGGCTGGTTTTATATGCAGTGTTCCCCAACTCTGCAAAGAAAGGGTTGGGGGGGGGTCTCTTCTCAAAGCTCATCTTTAGAGCCTAGCTTAGTCCTTTCATAATTTAAAAAATAGTCATAATCATCTTTTTTTCCCCATAGTACCTCAGTTTCTCAATATATCTTCCACCCCTTCCCTACCCATTGAGTTGTCCTTTGTAACAAAGAGTAAAGAAAGAGGGGGAGAAAGTAGTTCAACAAAATGGACCAATACAGTGAATAAGTCTGACTATATTCAGCACTCGAAACCCATAGACTATATTTAATTTTTTATTCTGAATGTATATGGAGAAGGCTCTGTATATGTGTGTGTGTGTGTGTGTGTGTGTGTGTGTGTGTGTGTGTGTATGTAGAGACAGAGAGAGACAGATAGACAGAGACAGAAACATATGTATGTGTACAGGCAGTTAGGTGATGCAGTGGATAGAGCTCCAGACCTAGAGTCAGGAAGACCTGAGTTCAAATCCAGCCTAAGAAACTTACTAGCTGTATGACCCTGGGCAAATCACTTAACCCTGTTGGCCTCAGTTTCCTCATCTATTAAATGAGCTGGAGAAGGAAATGGCAAACCACTTCAGTATCTTTGCCAAGAAAATCCCAAATGGGATCATAAAGAGTTGGACAAGCTGAACAACAAAAGTAGATATACATATATGCATATAATATATGAATGTATGGATAAATATACTCACACATATCTATCCTATGATGTTGCCCCAACCAGCATTGTTTTGCAATAATATTGCTAATACTCTGTAATATTGTAAAGCCCTGTTGTACCATCAGTTCATCCGTCCACCATTTGACTTAGGTCTGCCCAGATCCCTTTTCCTAGTATCCTCTACCCAGCACTCCTTGTCGCAGCAGATTCCATTCCATACTAGCACCTGATGACCCTCGATCCGCCCTCATGCCCTAGTCAATCCAGTGCACACCCCATGTCAGCTCAGCTCTTCTCTGACCTCAGCTGTAGCCTAGCCATACCCTCCCTAGGAAGGTATATAGAATCACCCTCTGTAATATTATTTCATCAAGTCTTATATTTTCACTGACTTGACATCAAGGTGTATTCCCATAACACGTTTTATATACTGTAATAAAGTCTCAGTAATTCAGTAATTCAACAAAGGATTAGGGGTTACATTTTTTTAAGCAATTAAATCTACTCAAGGGAAGAAATCATTACCAACTCTCAGTAGCACCAATTTGTACACAAAAATATTAATTACAAATGAGTCTAAACTGTTCATTGAAGCAGATCTGTCACAACTTCCTGGTAACATGTAGTGTTGTGTGTAATGATAATAATAATTATGATAATAATAATAATAATAGCAGCAGAGAGGCAGCAGAGGTGTCAAATATGGGGCTGTAACACTCCCGAGTATGGCCTGAACCAGATTAAAATATAATTGAGAAATATGTAACAAAAAATTACAATAAAACATAACTACTATTACATTTTAAAACCACAATATGTACAGATTAGTGGCCCTGTTTTTACTTGAGTTTGACATCCCTGGTGTAGAATATAGAGAGCTGGCCTCAAACAAATAGACCTGGTTTCACGTTGTACATCTGACATACACCCGTGGTGTGGCCCTGCCCAAGTCAGCCTCTCAATGCTTTAGACCCTTCTTGAAGTGCAGAGAAGGTTCTGACCTGCATGATAGGCGTTTCCCACCTAGACGTTCCTTAGACCAACGAAATCCCAAGTCTAGTTTCTCTCCCTAATGGCAGCTCATATTTATAGACTTTTATAATCTACAACATGCTTTCATTAGGACAACCACCCTGTGAGAGAGGTAGTACAAGGATTTTATTCCCAGTTAGCATCTCCCTATCCTTTGCCTGAGGCATAGGTAACCAACCATTTCCCAAGTTTAAGCATGGTGGATGGTGATGATTGGATTGACTATGGAAGAGCCCAAGGGTTGGGGGGATTCAAGACTGAGTTTCTCACAGAGAGATGAAGGAGATTAAGATTAAGGCAGCTAGGTGATGCCATAGTGCACAGAGCACTGGGCCTAAAGTCAGGAAGACTCATCTTCCTGAGTTCAAATTTAGCCTCAACACTTACTAGCTATGTGACCTTCTACAAGTCACTTCACCCTGTTTGCCTCAGTTTCCTCATCTATAAAACGAGCTGGAGAAGGAAATGGCAAAACACTCCAGTGTCTTTGCTAAGAAAACCTCAAATGGTGTCACAAAGAGTCTTACGTGACTGAACAACAACAGTAAGATTAAATGACTTGTCCAGGGTCACACAACTAGCAAATGGTGGAGCCTGGACTCCAGTCTAGGCCTTTTGACTCAGGAGCAGTGCTATTTCCACTTCCCCACACTGCCTCTCCAGTTAGAAATAACAAAATTACATTTCCTTACAAAATATTTTGTGCCTCAGATGTTTTCCTAATTCTGTTTGGCCCCGTTCTCTGTTGGTGCAGGTAATTTGTTGTGGTTTTAGTGTATTAAGAGGTCTAACCACAAGGCACTTCTGAAAGTAATGGAAAAGTGAAAGTGGAAACCAAACCCCGCTCCCTGGTCCCGTGATAAGGAACAGCCCAATCTGGGCAGCTTCCTCAGATTGAGTTTCTTAAGGGTTGAATATGCATGTGGGAGCAAGGACCTTTATCCTCTGAATCTGGAGCTGCAGGTTCTGCTGTGACAGCACATTCCACCCAGGCCTGCTATGCGATCACCAGTCCTTCCTCCCTGAGCTGATTTGGGCCTTTCCCTTGTTTACCCTCTTCCTAGAGTGTTTGCCACTGAGGTCTTCCTCAGAGCTTGTACAGTCAGGGGCAGCTAGGTGGCACAGTGGATAGAGCACCTGCCCTGAAGTCAGGAGGACCTGAGTTCAAATCAGACCTCAGACCAAACACAACACTTACTAGCTGTGTGACCCTGGGCAAGTCACTTAACCCCAATTGCCTTAAAGAGAGAGAGAGAGAGAGAGAGAGAGAGAGAGAGAGAGAGAGAGAGAGAGAGAGAGAGAGAGAAGAGACAGGATGAAAAGAAAAAAGAACTTGTAGGGTCATGAATTGAGATGGTGATGGTGATTGACAGTACAAATGACTGAGGGGTGAGTGTTTGGGGGCTCAGCCTTGCCAGCGTCGCCCTTCTTCCACTGGGAATGCCCTAAAATGGTGGAGAAGGAGACCAGGATAGAGTTCAGCAAAGTAAGATGTCACTATAGCCCTGGATATCAGGAGCCAAGTGTTCAAATCCTGACTCCAATACTTGCTATATAACTATGATGGGCAAGTCGCTTAACATCTAGGTAGGCCTCAGTTTCCTTTTCTATAAAATGAAGGGTTTGGACCAGATGGAGACTAAGGTTTTTTTTTTTTTCCCTGCTCCTTGTCCTATGAGCCTAAGATTCTAAGATAAACTGGCATATGGATTGGTCCCTCTTTCAGAGTCAGCTCTACTGATTTCCTCTGGCTTCTGGGAGTGTACAGTAACAACAGCTGTGTTTCTGATTTACCAGCAGCTTGACTCCTTCATTACAATCGGTCTTACTTCTTGGCTTGGACCCTTGCCTTTGGTCTGATCTAAGGGGTTCCTGGGAGGCAGTTTGGTGTAATAATAGTAGCAAACACTCACGTAGTAACACTTCAAGGTTTGCAAAGAGCTTCACATAGATTATCTCATTTGACCTTCACAGTGACCTTGGGAGGTAGGTGCTGTTATTATTCCCCATTTTGCTGATGAGGGAACTGAGTCAAGTGACTTCACTAGGGTCACACAGCTAATAAGTGTGTAACGCAGAAAGATTAGACTCAGATCCTCTGGACTCAGAGTCCAAATTTGGAATGAGAAGACCAAGGTTCAAATCCTCTCTCTTACCGCTTACAGCCATGTGACCATGGACAAGTTACTGGACATCAGTGAGCCTCAGTGTCATAGAATCACAGCATCTCTGAATGGGGAGGAGGCTCAGAGTTCATCTAGTGAAACCATTCCTGAGCAAGAATCCCTTCTACAAATATTCCTTCCTAAACTTCTATTGATAGGAAGCTCACTACCTTCAGAGGCAGTCCATCTCCTCTTTGGGATAGCTCTCATTGGCAGGAAGATTTTCTTCATGTGGGATTGAAATCTGCCTTTCTGCAATTCCTCTTCTTGCTCCTAGTCCAACCCATTAGGGGCCAAGCAGAACCAGGCTAATCCCCTTCCCATGGGGTAGCTCTTTAAATACTTACAGGCTTTAATATTATTAAAGCCTATTCAAATGCTCTGGGCTCAGCACCCCCAGTTTCTTTAACCAACCCTGGCATGTATGGCTTTATGGGTTTCCAAGGACTTCACCATCTTTCTGATTGTCTTTGTCTGGAACCTCTTCCTGCAGTACCAAGAACTGAACCCATTACTCCGGGTGCAGTCTGACCAGCAGTTGGACTCCCACTTCCCTCTAGTCAGACATTCTACTTCTACCAATATATCATACTAGTGTTGATTCATTGAGCCTAAGGTCTACTAAAACCTCCACATCTTCTTCTAGTGAACCACCACTGAGCTATATCTCCTTCCTCCTCTTCTTGTGCAGCTGATTTTTTCTTTCAAACCAAGTGTAGAATTTTACCATGATCCCTATGAAATTTCATCTTATTAGATTCAGCTCATAATTCTAGCTTGTTATGACACCTACCCTTCTTGGGATAGATCTTTAGGCAATTCCATAGCCTGCCACATTGACCTTAATCCATTTATTACCCGCTGTTTGATTCAGGTCTTTGAAACAGTTCTAAATCTCCCCCCCCCCAAATACTTAAAGCCAGACAGTCCACATTTCTCCATCTTGTCCATCAGGATTTCATGGGAAAGGTTGTCAAACACCCTGCTGAAACCCAACATCCCATATCTATGGTATTCCCTTAATCCATCCAGTGACCTTTTAAAAAATGCAATGAGGTCAGTCTGACATAACCTGTTATTTTTGAAGCTTTACTGGCTCTTAGTGACCATGATTACTTCCCTTCCTAAGTACCATTCCTTTAATAAAATGCTCTGGAATTAGGGTAGGTACTGAACTTCAGCTCACTGAATAACCCGTATTTCCCTTTTTGAAAATGTTGCCTGTCTCCAGCCCCTGTTGTCTTTCCCGTTCTCTACAGTTTTTCAGAGATCACTGACAGTGTCTCAGCAGTCACATGGGAGTTCATCCAGGACTGGTGATTTAAACTTATTGAGGGCAGTGAGGGTCTCTATCTCGCCTTATTTATCTCAAGTTTCAGTTCTCTATTTTCTGTTTTTGTTTTTTTACTTCCCAATCTAATGGTTATTCTCCTTGGTAGAGAAAACAAACAAAATATGAGCTGAGGGCTCTCCACCTTACTTCCATTGTCTGTTACTATTTCCTCAGCTATAAAATGGTGCTAATACTTGTACTACTCAGAGTTGTAAATGGCAATTTTGGCACCTGGGGTCAGTAGCACAAAATGACACTCAAAACAACCTTTTCCAACAAAGTCATTTGACAAAGTCACCCTTTGACACCACTCCATAGTAGAGACCTCAGAACACTGCATTATTTGAAAGGCCACTGCCTGGGGTAAGCTGAGAGAAGGGGTTAGGTTTAGGTTAGTGAGGAATTCACCTAGGGAGGTAGCATCCTATCATGTAGCTTCTATCATAATCAATTCTTTCTACCTAGGTGTTACACTATGCTGTTAGCAACCTCTAAATTTCAGTGCCCAAGTACAAATCCCCAATTGCCCTACCCTAATTATAGTTCTTTCACTAACTACCTCACAGAGTTGCTGTGAGACGTATGTTATAGTAACAAAACAATAATTATAATAGGTGTGATGTCAAGTATAGCTATGTGGCACAGTGGATAGAGCTCCAGGGCCTGGAATCAGGAGTTCAAATCTCACCTCAGACACTTACTAACTGTGTGACCCTGGGCAAGTCATTTAACCCTGTTTGCTCAGTTTCCTCATTTGTAAAGTGCGCTGGAGTAGGAAATGGCAAACCACTCCAGTATCTTTGCCAAGAAAACCCCAAATGGGGTCATGAAGAGTTTCACACAACTGAAAAACAACTGAACAACAACAACAAAGAAGTACATGAGTGAAAAACACCATCAAGGAATGTATGATCAGAAAATGAGGTGGATGGGTCATATAGAGAGAACATCGGCTACCAGATGGATGGATACACCCAAGTGCTTTGCTGGTACCTATAAAATGTTGTTGGTTTTGTTTTTTCTTTTTTAATTTTATTAATTTATTTTGATTTATCAATAATCACTTCCATATGCTTTTGAGTTTAAAATTTTTCTCCCCCTCCCTCCCCAAGAAGGCTCACAATCTGATAGATGCTATACATTTACATTCCTATTAAACATATTTTCACATTAGTGGTGTTGTAAGTAAAAATTAAAACCAATAGGAGGAACCATCCGAAAGAGGAAACAAAACTCAACAGAAGAGAAAAATATAGCAATTCAACTTCCATAGTTCTTTCTTTGGCTGTGGATAGCATTTTCCATCACGAGGCCTCTGGAGATGTCTTAGATCCTTGTGTTGCTGGGAAGGGTTCAGTTTATCAATATTAGTCATCGCACAACGGGCCTGTTACTGTGTACGACGTTCTCTTGGTTCTGCTCACTTCACTCAGCATCAGACCATACAAGTCTTTTCAGGTTTTTCTGAAGTCAGCCTGTTCATCATTTCTTATAGCACAATAGTATTCCATTACATTCGTATACCACAGCTTGCTCAGCCATTCCCCAATTGATGGGCATCCTCTCAATTTCCAATCCTTTGCCACCACAAAAAGAGCTGCTATGAATATTTTTGTACATGTGGGTCCTTTTCCCATTTGTATGATCTCTTTGGGATATAGCCCTAGAAGTGCTATCGCTGGGTCAAAGGGTATGCACATTTTTATAGCCCTTTGGGCATAGTTCCAAATTGTTCTCCAAAATGGTTGAATCAGTTCACAACTCTACCAACAATGCACTAGTGTTCCAATTTTCCCACATCTTCTCCAACATGTATCATTTTCCTGTTTTGTCATGTTGGCCAATCTGCTAGGAGTGATGTGGTACCTATAAAATGTTAACAGACCAAAATAAAGGAAGGCCAGCAAGGCATTGAGTGGTTCCTTTAAGGAGGAGCTTTAGGAGCATATGGAAAAGGATGAGAACATGTGGATGGACTGGGATTCATCCTCATGAAGGAAGTTCTGAGATCATGGATCCCTTGAAGCATCAGTAGTGATAACTGACATTTGCATAGATGACTTCCCTCTGGCTTTTACAGTAGCCAGAAGTCATTGTGCATTGGTTACCCAGGCCCCATTGGAGCCATCAGCAGAGGTTTCCTAGTCAAAGTAAGAAATAAGTTTTTAAAAAAAGATAAAACTGATAACACTCTACCTTGTATTGTGCTTATTTATGTCCATGTCTTTCCCTGCTAATAGATTGCGAGTCCTTCAGGGCAGAAGCTTTCTTATTTTTCATCCTCCAGTCTCCAGCATCCAGAACAGGGCCTTGTACATAGTTATTGTTTAATAAATGCTTGCTGAATTGTTGTCAAACTAAAACAAAACAAATGAACAAACACACACCAAAAAAACCCCCAAGATGTTCAGAGCTTAGCTCTCCAAGAGGCACGTAGCAATAAGGAGAGGCAGTGTGGTGTGGGAGCCCACTGGATTTGGAAGTCAAGGGCTGGCGTTTGAAAAATGGCTCTGCTACTTATGGGCCACATCAGATGTTAACCTCTCTGAGCTCAGTGTTGTCCGCTGTAAAAATGAAGGTGTTGGCCTGACTGTTCTCTAGGGCCTCTTTCCCTTTTAGCCCTAGGTGCTCTGCTTTTTCTTCCTAGCAGCCAGCCATATTCTCTCCTTATACAATCCATTCTCTACCTTTAAAACCAAACCCTGGGGTCTGTCTCCCTCTCTGGTTTTTGAGCTGAGGACATCTTAGTTTCCTTTTTGCTGCTTCCCTCCTCTACCACAGTGGAGCTAGGAGGTAGGGGCAGATTGTCCTACTCTCCATTTCTTTGGGATCCCTGAATTTAAAGAGGGTCTTCCAGACATTCAGATTCACAAGGGTGAATCCCTACTCTTAAATCTTTTCAGTTTAGAAGAAAAACAAAACAGTCTTTGATCTGTGTTTGATCTCTGAGTCAGAAGACTGATTCTGGAGGCGAAGGACCTGGGTTCAAATCCTACCCTTGGCACTACTGGTGTGTAGGATAAGAGTCATTTAATCTCCTTGGGTCGCTGTTTCCTCCTCTGTGAAATGAAGGGTTTAAATTGGATGATCTCTCAGCTCTAGATCTCTGATCCTGCGATCTTCTTTAATACTTAAAAGGATCCATGATTTTGTTAGCGTGGGTCCTCCTTCCATTCATGCTGATTGCAGCCCCTTGACACTTAGTTGGTGGTCTTTCTGAGTTGCCTTGGCTAAAATAATCAATGATCCATGACCAAACAGGTGAGGAATCTTTGAACATCAATAGAAGGGTTCTTGGATGATGTTTAAGAGAGCCCATCTGCTGTGCCCACCCTTGCTTTTCCATCTTGGTAGTACTTGCCAGACCTTGCCTTCTGCTGGCCTAGTCTTTGAGAGCCCAGGATTACCACCAGACCAGGCTGAGTCAGGGAAGGAGGACTTCGGGAGAAGTCACAGTTGCTTCTTACTGCCGTTCTGGTTTATTCAGAGATGGGAGGTGCAGGCCAGGTTAGATTCCTTTTTAGAAGCTGCAGAAATCCTTGAATGTCAAGGCTCATTGGCATTTCCTTGTAACTGTGAAGAACGCAAAAGCCTGCAGGGATGTCGAAATGGTTGGAGATTGTAGGAGGGACTGACTCGCTGCTCGATGGGGAAACATGGAGCTCCTTATTTAGAATCCTTTAAGAAAGCAGAGTCGTGTCCAAATGTAGGTTTTGGCTTCCTAGACAGTGAGAAAGGTAGAGCTATGTTTTCTTTTATGAAAGCTTCACTTTTCAGAAGCATTTACTTTACTAAAAGCTTGAATTATCTCCAGGGATGAAATTCTCTTAGGTCCTCACAAACGTTCCTGGAGCGATTAGCGGTGCCTGGAAGCCTTGCTACAGCTCCTTCAGAATATCAGGACACTCACAAGGGCCATGTTGGACCAGTCCTACAGTCCATCTTTGACCACTGTCCAGGCCTCAAAGGGCTCGCTGGGGCATGGATGTCCTCACAAGGTTAGGGATGTCCCCTTGATATTCTCAATTCCTTTAAGTGTTCCATCGCAGAAAGGTCATTTATACATTTCCTGAAACCTTTTTGGAAGCTATGGCATTTCTCTTTTTAGCCTGTACAAAGTTCTGTAAGCCAGTTTTCATGGCCTTTTGTTTACTGTTTTCAAATTTACTGTTTTCAAACTTTAAGGAGTCCCCCTCCTTTATTTTTTTAGGATCCAAGGTTCATTCTGTCTACCTGACAGTCAATCAGTGAGCATTTATTAGCTCCTGCTATGTGCCAGGTACTGTGCTAGGTGCTGGGGATACTAAGAAAGGCAAAAGGCAGTCCTTGCCCTTAAGGAGCCTACAGTCTAGTGGTGAGACAACATGCAAACAGATATGTGCAATCTATGTACAAGATAAATAGGAAACATTGAACAGAGGGGAGGTACTAGAAATAAGAGGGATTGGGAAGAGCTTCCTATAGAAGGGGGGATTTTAGTTGGGACTTGAAGGAAACAGAAGGGCCAGGAGGCAGAGATGAGGAGGTAGAGTATTCCAGTCATGGAAATCCTTCCTTGTACATTTATAGATTGTTGTCTTGTATCTTCTTAACCTTTTGCAAGTCCTTGAATTTCTCTGGACCTCGCTTTTCTCCTCCATAAAATGAAGGAGCTGCATCATTTGGGGGATGACTTTAAAAAAAAAACAAGCAAGGTGGGAATATGATAGAATGTTATTGTCCACTCAGAATGGACAAGTAGGAGGAATTCAGAGAAATGTGTGAAGATGTGTATGAACTAATGCAGAATGAAATAAGTAGAAACAAAAGAATAGTAGACACTGTGACTACAATAGTTATAAATGAAAATATAGCTAAAAGGAAGTCAAATCCTGAGTAACTGAAAAATCAACAATGAGCCTAGAGAGAAGTTAATGAAATAAGGCCTCTTTCCTTTCGGCAGAGGGCAGAATGGTGTACATATTGTCAGATCTGGCATTGTAACAGGTCTTCACATTTGTTTCTTTGTTATAAGAGGAAGTTCAATGGGAGAGGAAAGGAAAGAGGAGAGGAGTTATTTCTTGGTCCAGAAATAACTATAATGTAAAAACAAAAGGCATCAATAACATTTATTTTAGAAGATGATAAAAATAAAATGAGGGGTCTGGGCCAGATAGATGATCTCTAAGAACCCTTTCAACCACAAATCCTGGGATACTTTGATACATGCTCAGACAGCATGGCTGGTCATCTTTCTCCCCTTCAGCTCCCAATCACCCAACATCCCTTGGTCACTATAATTGCCTTTCCCTGAACTATCTCTAACTCCAGTGTCCAAATTCAAATTCAGCCAGTACTTATTAAGCACCTATTATGTTAAGGTCCTGTTTTTGCCCTTGGAATACAAAGATGAAAAAAATGACAGTTCCTACCACTGGGTTATGATCTAATAAGACATTGTACAAAATGTGCACAACTAAGGACAATACAGGGTCAAATATGAATGGGGCAGAGGAGAGTCAAGGCAAATCATGAGAAATCCAAAGATAGAGGAAATGCCTTCACCTGGGATGGAAGGGTATGGTGGAGGTTGGCTCCTTGAAGGAGGTACATTCATCAGACTTGTTCACAGTTTCTAGGTGTGGTTGGACTTTTGATTGCTTTTCACAGAAAAACAGAGCGCATTAAAGGGGGCTGCCACACATGGACATTGTTTTGGTTGAGGGATGGGGTGGCCTTCTTGGTAAATATTTCATCCTCATAGGTCCACATGAAGTTTCAGGATCCCACTACCCACCATATTTTAGGAGGTGTTGTTGTTGCTGTTTTTAAATGTATGGGGTAGGGGGAAGAGAGGATAGCAGGTCACTTTATTTCCATCTTTTTCGTCAACTTTCCTATAGGCTATAATATGCTACAATAAACATTTACTGAACACCTACTATATTCCAGGCATTGTGCAAAGTGCTGGGATACAAATAAGAAAAAGAAAGACAATCCTTGCCCTCGAGGAGCTTACAATCTAACAAGGGAAGATAATACAAAAAAGGAAGCTGAAAAGTGGGGAGGTGGCACCAGAGGGTATCCTGCTTGGGGTCATGATGGTGATGGTGGCATTGAAACCGAAGCAGAGCAACTAGTGGAAAATTAACAGATGGCTAGAATTTTGAGCCCTCTGTAAAGGGAGGCTAAAGGAGGGGTTTGTTTTGTTGCACCACTGTCCAGACATCCAAAGGCTCACTCTGGCAGGAGTACAGAGAACAGGCTTTTGGGGACTCATGTCCAGTCGCCATGCCCTTGATAGTCGGTGTTAGTTATTCCCAGAAGCTTTGACTCTCCTGAGCTCATCTTGATTCTTTGAAATTGATGAGTGTTGTTAGAGAGAAAAGATCTAATTCTAGTCTCACTGGCCAGGGAGAGAGAGACCCATATTGTTGGCCAGTGACCTGAGGGGTGAATGGGCTCTGGGTTTGCATCTCCAGTTACAAGAACTCCCATCTACGTAGTTTACCAAACCTTTCCCTCCCAGCAGCCCTGAGGAGTAGGAATCCCACAAGGACTCCAGGTGATTTGGATTCTCAGCAGCATCATGTAAATCACTCTGGTGCAGATCACTCATTAGCTGGTGGCTCCAAGAGTTCATGGGATCATCAGTCTAGAGCTAGGAGGGACCTCAGAGGTCATGTAGTCCAAGCCTGTCATTTTATAAAAGACAAAATTAAGAAGCAAAGCTCCTTGTCCGAGGTTGTGCATGTTGTTGTGGCCAAAAATCTCAACTGTTTGGTGATGAGCCTCCGATGCCAGGCACACAGAGCACCAGATCCCCTTGTAATAAGACTTCTGTAACATAGGGATCTGTGATTCCATAGGTATTGGAACTTCCTGGGGAGGAAACTCACTCTATCAAGGCAAATCGACACCTTCCCCACAACTTATGGTTTTAGAGAGCTGCCTGAGAGAGGTTAAGTGATTTGCCCAGGGTCGCACAGCCAGTATATGTTATAAACAGGATCTGAATGTAGATGTTCTTGGTTCAGAGACCGGCTTTTCATTTACTATGCCATGTTCCTTTTCACTTCTATTACATAAGAAAACCATTTTCCTCCAGCAGTTGAAGGGCCACTTACTTCAAATGACAGTTGATACAACCCAATTCTAGTATAGCCAAAAGAACATGGATAGTCCTTTGGAGCTGGCTATGAAAAGATTTGCCCTAGAAGCACTTTCGTTTGGAGATCTGGAGCCCTGTCTATGGAGGGATGAAAGGTGATGGTCATTCCCCTGTGTTCATTTCCTTTGCCTCTCCTAAAGGAGTTCCCTGTAGTGCTATTCCTCCTCAAGCTACTCAATGCTTAATAAATGAGGAAGCCACTTAAAAGCATCTTTGAGTGTTCCTACATGGTGCATTAGTCCTGGAGTGAATTTTGTTCAATGTGTTATATAAATAAAAATTAGGTCGACTTGGCAGCCTATTCTTATTACCCTGCACAAGGAGAGGGATTACACTGTTGTGGGAAATGCTACCACAGTAAGAAAACAGACTTCACCAGTCTAGCTCTCACGTTAAGTATGTGTTATCCTGAGGCTGGAAAGAGCTTCATGTTGCCTTTTCTAGGTTACATCTCTGAATTGCCCTTGTTTTCTGTGTTCTTACAGCACGTCCAGAAGACTAGATCCTAAGGATCACCTAGATGGCCAGAGAGCGACTTCCCCGACTCCAAAGCAGGCTGCTGCTCATAGCCACGAAGGCCGCCGGGGGGAGGTGAGGACTCATGGACAGGCTGGCCCACAGGTGGATGGCCCCCATCGGACACTCCAAGTGGACAGCAGGATGCAGAGAACAGGCCGATCTCCCTCAGTGTCTCCAGACCGAGGCAGCACCCCAACATCACCTTATTCAGTACCCCAAATTGCACCCCTCCCAAGCAGTACCCTCTGTCCTATATGCAAGACAACAGATCTCACCTCTTCTCCTAACCAGCCAAACTTCAACACCTGTACACATGTCACAACAAGGTCTGCAACCAGTGTGGATTCAACCCCAACCCTCATCTCACAGAGGTAACTGCCACTGCTTACTTTTCTTATTAATAATTACTTTTTCTTATTAACCCAACAAGCTTATTTGTCTGCCCAGAGACTCTACCCTATAGGAGGAGGCTGCGCTGGCAATGGAAAGGGTGCCAGGCTTGGAGTCAGAGGAACCAGATTTTAAACCCCAGCTCTGCCACTTTGTTACCACCTATGTGACCTTGGCCAAGTAATTTCAGCTCTTCCCTGACCTCGGTCTTCTCATCTGTAAAAACGGGGGAGTTGAACTGGATGATCCCAAGGTCCTTTCCAGTTATAAATCTGTGATCTGAATTCAGTTGGAAATATCCACCAAGTCATGTAAGCTTATTGAGAAGGGCTACCTACCCGGTCTTCTTGACCATCACCCTCTTAATATATAAGGATAGGGACCGGGCCTGGGCCTGTGATCTCATTGGCATAGGGAATTAGAAGGCAAGGAAACTCCCTATACCAATGCTTTTGGCTCCCCAAGGCTCTATACCCTTGAGAGTTACCTAGAGCATTGTGACACTTGCCCATAGCCACACAACTAATATGTGTCAGGGGAGAGATTTAATCCCGGGCTTCAAGGCTATCTCTTGATCCACTCTGCCACACTGTCTCACATTGATTCTGTCTGTCTGTCTGTCTGTCAATCTATCTATCTATCTACCTATCTATCTATCTATCTATCCATCTGTCTATCTATCTATCCGTCTGTCTGTCTGTCTATCTATCTATCCATCTATCTATCTATCTATCTATTGACCTACCTTTCTATCTACCTTCTCTTTATGTTCCCCATCTCTCCACTACTGAGCATATAACTGGACCTTTTTGACCTACTGACTTTTACATTGTTCTCTCCTCCATCACACCTTCTTTATTTTCATCCGCCTTCTATTATCTTTTTATCAGCTTGTTTCCTTTTCCTTCTTACTAGCATTTCCATTAACTATTAGCTTTGCCTTTTTGTGGACAACAAAGCCCTGGCTATGGGCTCCATGGTTCCCAGCTTACTGTGGGTGAGTCCTGGCTGTGGAGTTCATGATCCCCACCTTGCTGTGGGCAAGCCATGAATATGGGGTCTGTGGTTCCTGCCTCACTCTATCTATTCAACCTCTTTTCTATCAGTGGAAGCATTGATCTCCGGAGTAGGGTTTTGCCCACTTCAAGGGAAGCTCATTTCAACTGAGAGTTTCTCATGCATTTCAGAATATGCTCAGAAATGTCTCTGGAGACGCAAAATGATGCACTCCTTTCCTAACCCCAAGCTAACTGTCTCTACTTAAGCTAGAGGATCGAGCTGGATGGGTGCTGGGGAGTTGTGGTGGTTTGGGGGAATGAGTGGATGGGAAATGGCCTACAGGGCAAGCTGGGCATTGGGAAGTAAGCTTCCCAGGAGGCTATGGAAGTACAACAGCAGTTGCTAGTTTCTTAGAGTAATGACCTGTGGTAAACCCCAGACTAGGAGGCATGAATTGAAAGGACCTGGGCATGCATTTAGATTCATTAGGCATCTGTTCTTTCTACCACATGACCCAAGCACTCTATCTGAGCCTGGGGGAACAGGACAAGCTGTAGTGTTGCTCTCCCAAGCAGGCAGGCAGTCACCTTTCCCACCTCCGAGGGAGTCTGCTCATAGGAGCTCAGGCACCACTGGGACTCCAGCATACTTCAGCCTTTCTCCGGAGGGTTCTTTCTCAGGAGAGGCTCAGCCAGCAGGTAAGGCCAGCTGACCTCGCTCTCGTTGAGGCATAGGCTCGAGGTTGGAAGGCTTGGCTGTCCCGTGGGCAGGCTCAGGACTGTGACACCCAAGGGAACCGTGGAAACTGAGGGATATCACAGCAGTAGCTTGCTTGTGATTCTCAGGCTATCAAGAGCAGAGAAATCCTTTCGCCTGGGGGAGTGGGAGATAAGTGAGAATAATTGTTTGCAAGTTGGTGTCTATTTGTAAAATGTGGCACTGTAGGTGTGTAATGTGGGGGGTGCGAAAGGTAAGTGTGAGATTCCGGGGGAAGAGCTGACAATACTGGGGGAGATGAGTCACTTTGTTCCTTTGGCTGAGCTCTTGGTGTGTGGGCTTTATTAAGAGAGGTGAGTGCACTTCATTACTTGGCACCAGTGACTAATTTTTCTGTGGAGGAGCAGTTCAGTTCTGCACACTGATCAGTTAGGTAAGTGCTTGCAACTCAATATTTGGAAAGAGCAGAGTCATTAGGGTCAGGAGGGTGTCGTTTCTGGATTTCCTCCTGTGAAATGACCCAAACCGTTAGCATTGTGGTAAGATATGAGGCCTAGAAATAGGCTGTGGCAAAGGCCTTGTGAAGCCCCAGCCTGAAGAGGCGGTGACTGGGATATCCTGGCCCTGGAAAACACAAGGGAGGGCAATGGCTGCCTGGACCACTTTGGGGCCGTTCCTTCTGTATGAACTCTAGCCCCACCATCCTGAGCCCTCTCTGGGCACCAGGGCCCTGACACTAGACCTGTTTTTTTGTTTTATTAGACACAGGGGACGAGTGCACCGTGTGTGCATGTGAGTGCACACAGGTGCAAGAGTTCTGGTAATGAGGCTTGGGCATGAGGGGCCGGCGTTTTAGTAAACACTAAATCAGTGGGCAAGTGTGCTGGCCCCTGTCATGTGCTGTTCTGTGGCCTCCTTCCCATTGACTACTTCTGATCCAGCCCAGCCATGCCAAAAGCTTGAATACCTGCTCCAGAGTATGCCAGTGGCCCCAGTCAGACAGAAGCCTGGTGTGCTTCATTCATTTATTCATTCATTCAGCGTCACACAAAGATGGCAGGTGGCAGAACTGAGATTTAAACTCAGGTCTTCTTATCCAAATGCAGTATTCTTTCCATTACATGATGTTAACTCTTATGATAGTGTTCAAATATCTGAAGAACTGTCAGATGGCAGTGAGTTAGATTTGTTCTGTTTGGCCTCAGAGAACAAAAGTAGAAGTTATGGACAAAAGTGGCAGAAAGGCATATATAGACTTGATGTGAGCAGAGAGTTCCTAACAATTGGAGCTATCCAAAAGGGGAATGGGCTCCCTTGAGAGATGATGGTTTTGCCCTGCTTGGAGATCTCCTTCAATGACTAGTTGTCATCAGTGTCATAGAACGGATTCGTGGGAATGATATTTTTCCCCCAATTACATGTAAAAACAATTGTTAACATTCATTTTTAAAAGTTTTGAGTTCCAGATTCTATCCTTTACTCCCCCCTTCCTGAGACAGTAAGCAATCTGATAAAGGCTATAAATGTGCAATCATGTAAAACATTTCCCTATTGGTCATTTTGTGCAAGAAACCTTGGTCAGAGCTTTAGCGCCAGAAGGGCCTTTGGAAGACATCTGGTCCAGTTTCCTCGTTTGGCAGATGTAGAAACTGAGGCCCAGAGAGGTTAAATGATTCATCCAAACTCACACAAGGTAATAAGCAGCAGAGATGAGAAATGAACTACAAAATCAGACTGGAGTTAAAAGGGACCTCATTCAACTATATGTGAAAAGAATCCCCAGCATAGTATATCCAATTAGTGATCATTCAGTCTCTGCTAAAAGACCTCTAGTGAAGGGGAACTCTATTTCCTGGGCAGTCCGCTCCCCTTTTAGACAGCTCTAACCATTAGGAGGATGTTTTTTGAAGTCAGCCCTAAATTTGCTTCTTTGGCACTTCCATACATTGTTTCCGGTCCTGCCCTGTGAGGTGGAAGCCAGGTCATCTGATGCCAAATGAAGTATGGGTTGGCCTCTGATGTTCCCTCTAACTCTGTGATTCTAGAATACTTCACAGAAAAGAAAGGCATCACAGCTCAGACGTATACCCGTGTTGAAGAAATGAATATGAGCTCAAGACTGAGAGCTAAAGGTGGGAGCCATGGAAGAGTAGCTTCAGGCATTGGATAAAAGAAAAAGGAATGGGAGAATAGGGACTCCTTTCCAGAACACTAAACACCATCAAAGGATATAGCTTTCCTGCTGTGTCTATTTATCCTTTGTTTCTCTCTCCCATACACTGATTCACTCCCCGAGGAGGTCAGCAGGAAGGCATATTAGAAGCATTCTGCATGCAGACACTGCCAAATCAGTGTGTTCTGGCTGCCCAGCTATGTGGAGGGAGGAGGTGTCATGAGGGGGTAAATCAGCCTTTTTCCTAAAATGTACCTTACGCATTTCACCTTGGACTCATAGGTATATCCTGTACTTTTTTGTGTCCTGGTTCTATAATTTCTTCTGTGTAGGGAATTCTGATTTTGGACATTTCCCTCCATTGATGCCAGTCAACAAGTCATCTGTAATTTACGGTCTTAAAAAGTTATCTGGGGCACTGGGGCCATAGGTTTAGGGTTGAAAGAGGAGTTCCAGGTTATCTAGTCCATCCTTCCCATTTTATAGATGAGTAAACTGAGGCCAAAGTAACTTAGACAAGTTCACACAGACAGTAAGCCTCAGAGAGGCAATTTGGACCTGGGTCCTCTAACTCCAAGTTCAGTGTTCTTTCCATCATATCAAACTGTCTCTTCCAAGGGAGGGCTTAAGTGATTTACCCATGGTCACAAAGACAGTATATGTCAGATGCAGAAACTGAACCCAAGTCTTCATGACTCTATGGCTCACCTTTCCTCTCCTATTCCGTAAGTGTCTCTTATCCTGCACTTAGGTAATAATGATGATAACTGACATTTACATAGAGGCAACTAGGTGGCACAATGGATAGACTACAGGACTTGGAATTTGGAAGGACTGAGTTCAAATCTTGCCTTAGACATTTACTAGCTGTGGAACCCTAGGCAACCTGTCTGCCTCAGTTTCCTCATCTGCAAAATGAGGATAATAATAACACCCACTTCCCAGAATTGTTGTAAGGATCAAGTGAGATGGTGTTTGTAAAGGGCTTTGCAAACCTTAAAGCTCTATATAAATGCTAGCTAGTATTATTAGTGCTTAATATATAAACGGCATATGGGTATAGTAATAATAGCTGACATTTTGCATGGCATTTTAAAGTCTGAAGAGTACTTTACATACATTATCTCGTTTGATCTTCACAATGGCCCTGTGGTATACTTGCTACAAGGGTCACTGTTTATGTTTTATAGCTGAAGTAGTAGAGGATCTGAGAGGTCTTGACTTGTACGGAATCTCACAGTTGGTATGTGTCAGAGGTAGGATCTGAACCTAGCTGTCTCCTAACTCCAAATTCGATCCCCTTCCTACCGTACCACAGCATGGGCATAAGTGTATGGTAAATATATGAAGAGAAAATGAGGGGGCAGAGGGGAAAGGGAGAGAGAGAGAGAGAGAGAGAGAGAGAGAGAGAGAGAGAGAGAGAGAGAGAGAGAGAGAGAGAGAGAGAGAGAGAGATTTAATGGAGAAGGGGCCAGCCTGGAACTCAAAATACCAAATTTGAGAGTTGGAAGAGACCTCAATGGTTGCCAGCTAATCTAACCTATACTGACAGTGGTTCAGCAGTTTTATCTGCCAGTTCTTTCAAGACTCAAAGATGTAATTGCTCTGGCCTGGTGACTTGAACTCCTCAAGAATAGCTAGGGGGATCCCTTACTCCTTTCTTACTTATCTTGGGTTTCAACTCTCTGATTAGCTTTTTTTGTTCTGCCATCTCCAGTGCAAAAATCATTCTCTTTGGCAGACGAAAAGGAAGTGAAATTAGAATGGGCAATTCTACCTTTCTCTCTGTTGTTCGTTGTTATTATTATCCCACCCACCACAAATAAAGGTCCTATCCTATCTTTGATCACCCTTTTCTCAGTATAGCTTTTTGTTGACTAACTTCTCTCACCAGTCCAAGCTTATTCTGACTTTTAACATTCCTGACACTTTTTATGAAACTACATCATGCTTTTGATGTCATCCTCTGTTACTTGGCCTTCCTTCCATCTTCTGTATATTCTTTTAAAATTTAAATCGGTTGATAAATAACCCTGTGCATCTATATCAGTCCCTTCAGACAACTTCCATTTTTCCTTTTTACTGGAATTATTTCCCTTTGTGTCTTCAGAATTTCATTCTTCAGTATCTCCCATCCCTTCTGGTTGACTTAACCCTGTAGAATTTTAATCCATGGAATTCTGAACCCTTTGAAATTTGCTTAGAATGTCAGATTATGCCTAAATTTCGTTTCTTCTATCAAAAATTCTGTGAAAGAGTGGTCATTTTCCCCAATATCCCCATGATTTCTACCCCGGCAACTATTTCTTCCCTGTTAACAAGAATCAGATTCAGAATATAATTTCATCTTGTTGGTTCTTTCACCTTTTGAAGAATGAAATTATCACTGAGGTAAACCAAGAAGTTATTTAGCACCTCAGCTTCTAGTAGAGAGTAAGAGATCGATTGCCAGTTGATTCCTGGACGCTTGAAGACCTTGATCACTATTCTACTGTACCTCTGGGCCAGGCTTGTGATCTGTTTCCCAAACTCTTCATCTATTGCCTATTTCTGTCCAGGTTGTCCATAATATATTCCAGTGAAAAAATTACTTCTGTTTTCTCCTACCATTAATCTTTGCCCAAATACTTTTGGCCATGTTTCCCCACTCTGATTGTTGCATTTCCTCACTTGAGGATACGTGATGTGTGTTGTTGTTTAGTCTTTTCAGCCATGTCCAATTCTTCGTGATCCCATTTGGGATTTTCTCAGCAAAGATACTGAAGTGGTTTACCATTTCCTTTTCCACCTCATTTTACAAGTGAGGAAACTAAGGCAAAGTTGAGTGACTTGCCCAAGGTCACATAGCTGATAAGTGTCTGACATGAGATTTGAACTCAGGCCTTCCAGATTCCAGGTCTGGACCCTCTGTCCACTGTGCCACCTAGCTCCCTTTTGCAGCTTTGTGATGTATACCTTCTTTAATATTCGGTGATAGCACACACCACCACTCCTTTCAGCCATCTAGCCCCATGGTCTTGTCATGTGGTTCATGGTGCCAAGTGTTAGCAATGTATGTTAGATCAAATTTATCTGTTTGAATTAAAATCTCCGTTTTCTCTTGTTACGTAAACTTGATACATAAACTTTGGATCTTTGTGTATAGATGTTAGAGGACTTGGATTTTTACCACTGTCTCCTTTCTTTTTTATTTATTTATTTGTTTGTTTGTTTTGCTAATTTATTTGGAGTTATCAACAATCACTTCCATAAGCTTTTGAGTTTTTAATTTTTCTCCCCCCCTTCCCACCTCCCTCTCCAAGATGGCGCATGATCTGATATGTGCTATACATATACATTCCTATTAAACATATTTTCACATTAATCATGTTGTAAGGAAGAATTCGAAACAATAGGAGGAACCACAAGAAAGAGGAAACAAAACATAACAGAAGGAAAAAAAAGAATAAATAGTGTGCTTCGATCTGCATTCAAACTTCATAGTTCTGTCTTTGGATGTGGATAGTATTTCCCATCATGAGACTTTTGGAGATGTCTTAGATCGTTGCATTGCTGAGAAGGGCTATGTCTATCAAAGTTAGTCGTCACACAACGTGGCTGTTACTGTGTACAACGTTCTCCTGGTTCTGCTCACTTCACTCAGCATCAGTCCATACAAGTCTTTCCAGGTTTTTCTGAAGTCTGTCTGCTCATCATTTCTTATAGTACAATAGTATTCCATTATATTCATATACCACCATAACCTGTTCAGACATTCCCTAACTAATGGGTATCCCCTCAATTTCCAGTTCTTGGCCACCACAAGAAAAGCTGCTATAAATATTTTTGTACATATGGGTCCTTTTCCCTTTTTTATGATCTCTTTGGGATACAGCTGGGTCAAAGGGTATGCACATTTTGATAGCCCTTTGGGCATAGTTCCAAATTGCTCTCCAAAACGGTTGGATCATTTCACAACTCCACCAACAATGCATTAGTGTTCCGATTTTCCCACATCTTCTCCAACATTTATCATTGTCCTGTTTTGTCATGTTGGCCAATCTGATAGGTGTGATGTGGTACCTCAGAGTTGTTTTGATTTGCATTTCTCTAATCAGTAGTGATTTAGATCATTTTTTCATATGACTATAGATGGCTTTAATTTCTTCATCTGAGAACTGCCTGTTCATATCCTTTGACCATTTATCAATTGTGGAATGACTTGTATTCTTATAAATTTGACTTAATTCTCTATATATTTTAGAAATGAGGCCCTTATTAGAGACTCTGATTATAAAAATTCTTTCCCAGTTTTCTGCTTCCCTTCTGATCTTGGTTGCATTGGCTTTGTTTGTGCAAAACCTTTTCAATTTAATGTAATCAAAATTATCCATTTTGCATTTCATAATGTTCCCTATCTCCTGTTTGGTCATAAATTCTTCTGTTCTCCATAAATCTAACAGGTAAACTATTACTTGCTCTCCCAGTTTGCTTATGGTATCAGCCTTTATATCTGAATCATGAACCCATTTTGATTTTATATAGGTATATGGTGTGAGATTTTGGTCTATGCCTAGTTTCTGCCATACTCTTTTCCAGTTTTCCCAGCAGTTTTTGTCAAATAGTGAGTTCTCCATCCCAGAAGCTGGGGTCTTTGGGTTTTTCAAATAGTAGATTACTATAGTTATTGTACTGTCTCTTTTCTTGAATTGTATCTCCTGTGAACTTGTGGCTGCCTCAATTGCTTTTCTTCTTTCTTTATAGTTACTCTTAATAGTATTTAACTTGGGAGATTAGATAGAGAGCTTCAGATATAGGTATGGAAATAGATCTAGGTATAGATATGGATATGGATATAGGCAGCTATAGATATGGATACTGACACAGATCTAGATAGGGATCTGAGCTAGTATAGATCTAGATCTAGCTATTGATAGGCAGTCTTCTCCCTCCTACATCCTTTTTTAATTTAAAGGCTTTTTGGTTAGATTTGTAAGATGCCAGCAAATAAATTCTTAGCAGCTTTTAAAAAAATAAACTTTATTGACTTTTTTTGTTTTCATATCCCTTAAACTTCCTCCCATGTAGTCCCCCTCCCAGAGGGCCATTCTATATACTAAATAGTATTTTTAAAGAAAAAAAAGGAAAAAAGGAGAAAAAAAATCAGTAAAACCAATCACTATTTCAAAAAAAAGTCTTAACAGTATAATCAATGTACCCCCCACCCCCACACCAATCTGCAAAGGAGAGGTGAGATGTCCTTTCACATCTCTCCTTTCAGTTCAAGCTTGGTTTGTCATTTTGCAACATTCATTTTCAATTATTTTCTGTTTCTTTACACTTATATTGTTATTGTCATTGTGTGTTCTCTGTATTTACCATGTTTGTCATTTTTTACAGCACAGTAATATTCTGTTATGTTTGTGTGCTGTATTTTGTTTAGTCCTCCATTCAATGGGCATCTACTTTTTTTTCCAGTTCTTTGCTACCACACAGAGTGTTCCTACAAGTATTTGGTGTGTATAGAGCCTTTCTTTTCATCAATGATCTCTCTGGTGTATGTGCATATACACCAGCAATGGGTCAAAAGATATGGACATTTTAACCATTTTATTTGTATATTTCCAAATTGCTTTTCAAAATGGTTGTACTAATTCATAGCTGCATCAACAATACATTAATGTGCCTGTCTCTCCACAACCCCTCCAACATTAACTATTCCCACCTTTTATCGTCTTTGCCAGTTTGTAGTATGTGAGGTAAAACCTCAAAGTTGTTTCAATTTGCATTTTGCATTATTAGTGGTTTAGAGCATGCTTTCATGTGGTTGTTTAGTTTGAAATTCATCTGAGAACTGTTTGTTTATATCCTTTGACTGCTTATGGATTGGAGAATGTTTTTTGATCACATATGATTCTCTTAGCTGTCCATGTATTTTGTATACTCAACCCTTATCCAAAAAATTTGATACAAAGATTTTTTTTCCCATTTGACCATTTCCCTTTTTATCCTAGATGCATTAATTTTTTGTGTGTAATTTCACATGATAAGAATTACATGTGTTCAATTTCATGTAATAAAGATAATCTGTTTTATCTGTGGTAAATGCCTTTGTTCCTTAATAAATCAATAATAGCCTACCCATAGGTATATGATCTTCTCTTCTAAGTTTTTATGATATGATCTTTAACATTAAGGTCACATGTCCATTTTGAATACATTGTGGAATATGATGTAAGATGTTGGTCTAAGCTTTGTTTATGGCAGTATTATCTGGTTACTGCCAGTCAAGGTTAAATTATTTAGTACTTTGACTAGCAGTACCAGTTAAAAATGAGACCCAAGCATCAGGGTCCACATATGCAAATGCCATGGATAGAAGTATTATTTCACATGTTAGAGGCAGATTTTTCTAGGAATGATGGGACAAAATTCAAAGAGGGAGAACACAGGCAGAAAAGTCCAATTTTATTGCTAATTGGATGTGGTAGTCTCTCCTAGGAAATGCGGTGATTTGGGGCATTTAAATTTAGATTGAGTAGTCATTAACCAGCATATTGGAAGAACAATCCTGAACTGATCAAGGCAACTTAGTGAGATAAGCCTAGGAAAGAGAGCTCAGCAAGACGGAAGCTATAAAGAGGAAGCCCCAATTCCTTAGCAATCTGTAATTAGGCTTCAATTAGATTTTTTTTTTTGAAACTCGAACATAGAAAATAAATCTTTTTCATTTGGTATCCCGAAGAGAGAGTCACCAGCTGGTTTGTAATTCAGAATTGCTACACATATTAAAAGTTTGACGGAGTTCTTCTATTTAACAGCCATGTAAGGACAAGTGAACTGAAAAGAATGAAAAAAACAGGGGTCTTGCTGAGTTGATTTTTTAACTAGGACAATTTTTAAATCTTATGACATCTGTTTGAGTTGGAGATTTTTTTTTCATGACTTTAGTATGGCCCTATCAATATTCCAAACTGCTCCTCAAAATTTGTATCAAATGCAGGTAAAATAAACCTCTTTAGATGCATATCAGTATGTAGTTAAGAATAAACATCTTTCTTGTCGGCAGTAGATTTAAGCAAGAATGACTCAGTCTTTTCTGTTGGTCCAAGTACCATCTGAGAATGAAAAACACTTTCTCTTCCTCCCTTCCTCCCTCCCTCTCTCCTTCCCTCTCTATGTCTTTGTCTCTGTCTCTGTTTTTCTGTCTCTGTGTCCCTGTCTCTCTCTCTCTCTCTCTCTCTCTCTCTCTCTCTCTCTCTCTCTCTCTCTCTCACACACACACACACACACACACACGCAAAATTCTCCATGAAGTCTTACAAGTCACTTACACCCTAGATTTTTCTTGCCTTTGTTGAGGAGAGCATAGCATTAGAGGCAGCTAGGTAGCAAAATGAGTAAAATGTTGGACTGGGAGTTAGGAAGACATGAGTTCAAAACCTGCCTCAGACACTTGGGCTCAGGCTAAGTGACCCTAGACAAGTCATTTAACATCATTCAGCCTCAGTTTCTTTTTTTTTTTTGGTGAGGCAGTTGGGGTTAAGTGACTTGCCCAGAGTCACACAGCGAGTGTTACATGTTTGAAGCCAGATTTGAACTCAGGTCCTCCTGACTCCAGGACTGGTGCTCTATCCACTGTGCCACCTAGCTGTCCCAGTCTTAGTTTCCTTGTCTGTAAAATAGAATAATGTTAGCATATGCTTCTTATATGAGATATAATATGTAAAAGGTTTTATAAACCTTAAAGTGCTATACAAATATTAGCTATTAATACCATTATAAATTTAGAGCTGGAAGGGACCTTCAAGGCCATCCAGTCATACTAATGAGTATAGTGTGGTGGAGCCATTAACAGAAATAAAGAAGTTAGGCCATGGGACAGGTTAGGTGTTGGGAAAGTGTGTGGGGATGGGGAGATTTGAAGTTTAGTTTTTGATATGTTGAGTTAGAGTTCTGGTACTCAGGCCTGTTGGCGATGTGGGAGATGTGGCCCCTCTTCTCTTCTCCCTCTGTATTACTTCACGTGGTGATCTCATCTGCTCCTATGGATTTAATTATCATCTCTATGCTGATGATTCTCAGATCAACCTATCCTGCCCTAATCCCTCTGCTTGACCTCCAGTCTTGCATCTCCAGCTGCCTTTTAGACATCTTGAATAGGATACCTCATTCATCCTCCTAGTCCCCCAGGCTCACAACCTAGGTGTCATCCTTGACTCCTCATTATCTCTCACCCCCTCCTCCTATCTCCAATCTGTTACCTCACCTTTCCAGAATCTCTGGAATACCCTCCACCCCATACTTCCACCATCCTGGTATAGGCTCTCATCACCTCACAACTGCACTACCTTAATAGCCTGCTGGTTAGTCTGCCTTCCACAGATCTCTCCCTACTCTAGTCTATCCTCCATTCAGCCACCAAAGCAATTTACCTAAAGTGCCAGTCCATATCATCCCCTTACTCCTTAAACTCCAGTGGCCTTATCACATCCAGAAGCAAATACAAAATCCTCTGACATTCAAAGCCCTTCATAACTTAGCACCACTCTGTCTTTCTAGTCTTACATCTTATACACCCCCACATATTCCTTGTTATTCCACAAACTAGACACTCTAGCTCTTAGCTCTGGGCATTTTCCTTGGCTGTCCTCCATATCTTGAAGGCTCTCCCTCCTCATCTGTACCTCCTGGCTTCCCTGGCTACCTTCAGATCCCAACTAAAATCCCACCTTCTACAGGAAACCTTTCCCAACCTCTTTTAATTCCAGTGTCTTCCCTCTGTTGATTATTTCCTGTTTAACTTATGTATAGCTTGTTTGTACATATCCGTTTGCTTGTTGTGTCCTGCATTAGATTATGAACTTCTTGAGGGCAGGGTCTACCTTTTTCCTTTCTTTTGTATTCTCAGCCCTTAGCATAGTACCTAGTACAGATGAGGCACTTAATAAATGCTTACTGACTGACTGGCCAGAATTCTAGGAAGGCACTGGGACTAGATACATAGAGGTGAGAGTCATGTGCCTAGAAATGACCATTGACACCATGGAAATGGATAGATGATGAAGAGAAAGAGAGAAAAGAAATTCAATTAAATAAATGTTTATTAAATGCCTACTGTATGCAGAGCACAGAGGCATGAGCAGGGATGGAAGGAAGACTAGAATATAAAACTTAAGTAGGATACAGTCCCTTTCCTCATGGAATTTACAATCCAGTACAAATATTTAGGATGTGGGGAAAGTTTAGATTTTTTTCCCCATCCCCCCACCCCACCCTTACAGATAAGGAAATAGAGGCTCAGGATTTATTAACATGTCCATATTGTATGTAAAGTAAGTGGGAGAGCAGGACCTACAAAGCATGCGAGAAAGGAGTCTAAGTAAAGTACAAGAAAACTGGGGAAGGAGAAATCCTCTTGCTCCACCTACCCCAATTTAGCCACCATCTTCATTTGTGTGGTGTGTTTTGTAGTGTGTTTGTGTAATGTATTCATTTGTTCGGGGTGACCTGGGTTATATGAGTGACTTTTCCCAATGGTGTCTTTTTCCCAGTATTCCAGCATCAGCAGGTAAAGAGGGATTCATAGTTTCACCTTTTTCATTTGTCTTTTAGGACAAAGAGAAGGCTAGAAGGCTATTCTTGGAGATAGTCTTTTAAGTTCTAGGTATGGGGCAGGGTGTGTGTGTGTGTGTGTGTGTGTGTGTGGTGTGTGTGTGTGTGTGTGTGTGTGTGAAAGAGAGAAAGAGAGAAAGAGAGAGAGAGAGAGAGAGAGAGAGAGAGAGAGAGGAGAGAGAGAGAGAGAGAGAGAGAGAGAGAGATTGATTTTGCCAGATGGGATCCTAGGGATGGGATTGTCAGGGCACTGATAGTAGAAAGTGGCCTGGGAGGAAACCAGGCCACATTAACATAACTCTGGATATATAATTGTCACTAATACATACATGTTTAGATTGTTCTGGTAGAGGGTGGAGCCAGGAGGGGTTTCTTTTTATTGAGTGGGAGGAAAGTTGGCATTGAAAAAGCATAGGAGCAGAGATCTAGGAGGGAGAAACTGATTTAGGAAATAGAGGAAATGAGCTATCATGTTGGTGTCTCTCTCTCTCTCTCTTTCTTTTTCTTTCTCTTTTCATCTCTCTCTTCTCTTTCTTAGACAAGTAGCATGGAATAGTGTATATATAGATGACTGGACTTGGAGTCAGGAGGACCTGGGTTCAAATCTCATCTCAGATACTTATGAGCTGTGTAACCCTGGACAAGTCATTTAACTTCTCTGTGACTCAGTATCTTCCTCTGTAAAATAGGAAGATTGGACTCGAAGGCTTCTAGATTCCCTTCCAACTCTAAACCTCTGATCCTATAAGTCCGTCTCCTTTTGCAAGGGATGTCTTCCCCTGATCAACAGGGTGTTAAAGCTGTAGCTCTTCTGTACTATGGTCATTTATCTTCCCGTTAGCCTCTCTTTGTTTATAAGGGAAAAGACAGGACAGAATCTCAGTTGCTCTTCTTCTCTCCATTCTAGTAGTTGTTGTTCCTGTCAGGTCCTAGTGCCCTGGAGATCAGGAGAGTAAAAGGACTGATGGTAGCTGTGGGATGGCAAGAAGGAAATAAACAAGTTTCCTTCGTTTATAATAGATTCAGGTGTCTCACAGCCTTTTAGAAAGAAAAAAAAAAAAGCTGTTCCCAGCTCAGTCCCTTCTGCTCTCCCTGAAACTCGTTTCCTCTTATTCTACCCTCAGGGAACAGTTTCTCACCATCATTTAGTATTATCCTTTTACATAGTTAAAGGCTGTTATTTCGTCACCCTTCAGCCCTCTCTTCTTTCACCTCAGTCTCAGTTTCCTTTGCCTTTGTCATGAGCCCTATTTTCCGGTCCTTTGATCATTTTCATCAGAGAGGCAGGAACACTGGGAGCTGGAGCACCAGTGAAGGTGGGTTTGGGGGGGGAGGGATAATAGTTCTTTGTCATATGACTAATGCCTAGGGGGCCATAGCATGAGTAGGCTGGTTTAGCTCTGTGTCATGCAGTACCGAATCCAAAGCCTTATTAAAGTCAATATAGATTGTCTGCCCCTTCCCCTGACTTGCTCAGGCCACCATCTGCCACACAAGGAGAAGAATTTGTCTTTTCTGAATTCGAGAAATGTATGAAGTATCTACTGTGTGCAGAGGGATGTTCTAGATACTGGAGATGTGGAAATAAATATGACACAGGTCTTGTTGAAAGGAATTTGTCATCTCGTTGAGAAGGAGACATATACAGAAATGATGATGATGATGATATGGAGGAGAATGTAATGAGTGCCAAGAAGAGTTCCAGACAAAATACTAGGAGGAGGGAGAGATCACATCCACATCTTCATGGACAATTAGCACCTGAGCTGGGTCCTAAAGAAAAGCAGGGACTTGAAAAGGACAGGGCATGGAGAAGCATCAGTTTGGTTGGAATGTAGAGTACAGGAAGGAAAATACTGTAAGACCAAGAAAGTAGGTTGGAGCCAGATTGTTGAGGCCCTTAAATGCCTCCCCGCCCCCCACACACACCCAGTGATTATACTTTGATGATTCTGTGACTTCATCAATGTTTGTACTCCTCCCATTGGTAAAAATTATGACATATCTGTGTTTTCTCTTTCTGCCCACATTTCTTGTCCATATCTTCCCATAGATCTTCCATGGTGGGGGGGGAGGTCCATTCAACATACTGAAGTCTGCCCTCTAGGTCCCTTGGTGTTTCATTGCTACCAGTGGGCAGCCAGGCTTCCAATCATTATTAACCTTTGCTCTTGCTACATGACTGGCCCATCTTCTTTTCTTATCACACATTTCTCCAGTGGAATCCTTCAATGGTAATACCACAGACTACTCAAGCTCACCTTCTTCCTTTGTTTCAGAGACTGGCATTTTATGATTCACAGCCATATAGCATCACTGGGATGTTAAAAAGATGGGTCTTTGTATTGAGGAAAAGCTTGGAGTCATCAGAACACTGAGCAGTTTTCCAAGGGCAGTCCAGCCTGTTCTCCTTTTCTTGTTCCATTCTGAACCCATCTCATTGCCCGTCTTACAGTGTCTGTCCAAGACACATGTCCTTATTGATTAGCTCTATGGGTTGTCTACCTGTCTATGCATCACAGACTAGAAAATAAGTACTTTCATCCCCTTGCTTTTCCCTCTGTGAATAATTAGATTTATTTCTGTGACAAAGTCTCTTATGCTTTCTTCCTACAATGGATGGAAAGATGTGGGCTAGACAGAAATACTGTTTTGCTGAATGGGCAAGTCCAGTATCATTATGGAAGCTGGTGTATAGTGGCATGGTCAGAGTCTGTTCTTCATGCTGTAGTGTTTAATATTTTTATTGGTGACGTAGATGAAATTGTGGAGGGCATGCTTATCAAATATGAAGCTGACACAAATTTGAAAAGGACAGCAAGCACTCTGAATGGTAGTCATGATCCAAAAAAAAAAAAATACCAATAAGCCAGAACCTTGTCTGGAGTCTAAGAAGATGAAATTTAGCAGTAAGAAATAACCACAATTCCAGAGGCCTGATGATGAAGCATCCTACCCACTCCTTGTCAGAAAAGTGATGAACTCAAGAATGAGGCATACATTTTGGACCAATCTGAGAATTTGTTTTTCTTTGTTATGCGTATGTACTGCAAATTTGTTTTTCTTCTTTTTCATTTCCGGGGATGAGAGAAAGAGAAAGCAAATATTTGCTAATTACAAAAAATAAAAGTTAAAAAAGAAACTCATTAGGGAGAAATGTAAAGTCAACTCACAAGTATGAAGTGGGATAGGTATGCTAGACAAGTTTTCTGAAAAAGACTTGGGAGTTTTAGTAGTTTCAAGCTAAGTATGAGTCAACAGTGTAAGGTAGCAATTGAAAAACCTAATTAGTCTCAGGTTTTGTTGAGAGGTGGTATAAGAAAACAAAGTGAAGTTCAGAAAAGACTGCAAACAATAGGGGAATATTAAACTTTATATATATGTCTACATATACATATACACATATAAAGATATGTGTACATATACACGTATGCTTATATGTGTGTATATACACGCTCACATGCACGCGTGCGCACACACACATTTTTTTGAGGCAATTGGATTAAGTGACTTGCCCAGAGTCACACAGCTAATAAGTGTTGTATCTAAGGTCAAATTTGAACTCAGGTCCTCCTGATTCCAGGGCCAGTGCTCTATCCACTGCATCACCTAGCAGCCCCCATGAATATATATTTTTTAAAACCTAGGCAACAGTTCACTGAAATGATCATGTTTGTTGATGATTATTTTTTAATAAAAATTTAGGTTAAAAGAAAAAGAGACATAGTATCCTGGAGTAGGGAGATGGTAGTCCTTGTTGGACCATATTAGGACCATTGTATTGCGTTCTGCATGGCACATTTTAAAAAGCATGTTGGTAACATGGAGAGTGTGCAGAGGAATGTGAGTAGGGTGGTGAAAGAGCCTTGCGATGGTGCCACACGAGAAGTGGGAGTGGTTAGCCCATAGTAAAGAAGACTTGGGGGAGACATGATAGCTATCTTCAAGTATCAGCAGGATTGATGTACAGAAGAGGGAGAAGGCATATTCCCTTGGCCCTAGAGGGCCGAACAAGGAACACTGGAAATTGCCAAAAAAGCCTCTTTTTGCTCCATATAAAGAACAATTTTTTAACCATGAGAGCTATTCAAAGTGAAATGGGCTGTGTTATTAGGAGGTCGGAGGATTCCAGATCACCCTAGGTCTTCAAATAAGGTTGGGACATGATGACTAATTCTCAGGATGTTGAAGGAGGTATTCTGGTTCAGGTATGGGGTGGACTAAATTGCATTCAAGCTCTCTTCCAACTCTGAGCTTATGTGATTCTCTGAATATGTTTTGAGGTAGAAGGGGTTTAAAGGAAGAGAAGGAAATGGTTTGTGAAATAGATAAATAGCTATTCACAGCAGCATGTGACTAGATTCAAAGAAAACCAAGCTATGCCTTACAGAAAGTGGCCACTTTAGAGACTGAATAAATCCCACTTCTTTTTTTAACTGATAAATTTTGTTTCAGTTTATCTTACAAAATCCTTGATATATTTATTCACAGTTGAATCTTCCACAAGGTAAAATCCTTGAAAATAAAAGTTAGAGCAGCATAAAAAAGATTGCAAGTTATAATAATGCAAACTTCATTTGAGTATTTTGGCACTGATTAAAAAAGGAAGATGAGGGCATGATTTATAAATTAATGTCATTGTTGTCTAATGTTTTTGCTATAAATTTTGGTGTTGCTTAAAGTTGTCTTCATTTATGCAGTTGTCATAATTACATTCTTCTTTCTGTTTTGTTCACTCTGCATCACTTGAACAAAAGAATGAAGAAAGCATTTATAATAATTATAATAGTATTTATATAGCACTTTAAGGTTTGCAAAACACTTTGCAAATGTTATCTCACAACAATTCTGGGAGATAGGTGTTATTAGCCCCGTTTTACAGATGAGGAAACTGAGGCAGAAAGAGGTTAAGTAACTTGCCCAAGGTCACATGACTAGTAAGTGCCTGGGGCTGGATTTGAATTCAGGTCATCCTGATTCCAGGTCCAGTGCTCTATCCACTGAGCAACCTAGATGCTTATTATGATTATTATATTATTAAGTGCTTACTATGTGCAAAGTGCTGTCTGAGGCACTGGGGATGCAATTAAAAAAAGCAAGATAGCCCCTGCTCTCATGGGGCTTATATTTTAATGGGGAGAGACAGCAAAGATATGAAGTTTTGGCTTCTAGTCAGATGGATGGGTCCAGTGGTCTTTAGGGTAGACTAGCAAAGCGGAAGGTAATATATTTTCTGTAGTGTCATTTCCATTGATGAAACCTTTGTTTCTGATGTTGAACTATTTGTTAGTGACAAGAATTTTCGTGTCGAGAACGTTCTTTCTCTTCTTCTATTTTCAATAGCCTTGGCTGCTAAGGAGGCAGAAACTGGCCCCACCTACACTGGTAGGCGTTAGATCAAATCAGACCCACCTCTTTAAGGGTTGCTTGCCTGGAAGATGGCTGCAAACAGCCTGGCCAGAATCGGGCCAGTGGTTTGGGATAGGGAGGAGACAGAGAGAATGGGTTGTGGTGAGGCTCTTGGGGGCAGGGCCCAGGGCCCCTGGGCTGCTTCCATCGGCCTCTGAAGGCAGGTAGTGAAGTGAGTTTGACCAAACTGATGCATTTTGCCTCCTGTCTCAGCTTCAGGTCACCTTGCTGCTTCATCTAAGCTGCCTTTGCCTGACCCAACAGCAGCAGTTTCTCGGCAGCTGTGGGGCTAAGGATGGCAACAACCCTCCTTCCCCACCACCATCAACAGCTGTCCTGATGTGCACATTTCCTCCTAAGTCTTGCTATAAGACGAATCAAAAATTTTAAAAATAGTTATAAATATAGATCTATAACACATAGCTTAGAATAATTACTGGTTTATAATATAACTTGAAATCTTCTAATGCCAAAATCCCTTCATTCCTACTTTTTTCATTATTTGCCCAGATAGTCTTGACCTTTTGTTCCTCAATATGAATTTTATTATCATTTTTTCCTAATTATACAAAATATCTTCTTGGTTATTTGATTGACAGAGTATTAGATCTGTAGATTAATTTGAGTGGTATTATCCTTTTTATTATATTGGTATAGCCTTGCCATGAATATTGACTATCTCTCCACACATTTCGGTAATTGTTTTGTAGTTAGATTTCTTCAAGTTCTACATATGTCTTGATAGGCTAACTCACAGATGTTCATTATTTTGTTTTTATTTCAAGTGGTATTTCTCTTTTTCCTGTTGTTTGTCAGTAAGAGGTACAGAAATGCTAATGACATTTAAAAATTTTTTAAATTTATTTTAAGCTTAAATACAAGATGAGAAAGGAAAAAAAACACTGCCATGTGTACAGCAGAAAATAAGACGATTCAATATAAAACAATGTTTCCATTTCAAGAAAGCCTATATAGTGAATATTACACATTGTTTTCAAAGCTGCCTAGCTTTTCTTTGCTTCTTTGTAGGTTTTATTTTGTTCTCTGCTGTGCACTTTTTACTTTATTGTTTTTCCCCTCCCTTCCCTCACCCCATCCTAAAGAAAGCTATAATTATGCATGGAGATATATATATATACACACACACATATGTATGTACATGCTTACATGTGTATATACACATGCATAAATATATACATATGTGTACATACACATGTACACATGTACACATATGTAAGACTGTACTATGCTAATTTCCACTTGTCATCTGTTTCTCTGAAGGTGGATAGCATCTCCCTTCATAAGTCCAAATCTTTCTATGTTTTTCTAAATCAACTAGCTCATTTCCTATACCACTGCACTATTCTAACCCAATCACATCCTAAGAGATTGTCTGTGGAAGTTTCCCCCCCCTATTTTCTGCATTCCTTCTATTCTTGGCTGTATAGGTTTTATTTATACAAAAAAAAATTTATTTAAAGTTGTCAAAATTATCCATTTTACACTTCAATAATGCTCTTACCTTAATATAGTTAAGGTCTGATAACTACTGAATCTGCTTCCTTTACATCTTTTTTCCCCTGGTTTCTCTGAAGTTCCTGACCTTTTGTTCTTCCAGACAGAAGAACTTTGTTATTATTTTGTTATTGTTTGTTATTTCTTTATTTGTTAGAATTATTTTTGGTTGTTTTTCTTTGTTATTTTTTTTTGTTTTTTGTTATTATTTTTCTAACTCAGTAAGATAATTTTTAGTAATTTAATTGGGATGGCATTAAATAAATAGATTAGTTAGGTAAAATTGTCATTTTTATTTTATTGGTTTTACCTACCCAAGAACAATTACTGTTACTTCAATTATTTAGATCTGACTTTATTTGTATAAAAAGTGTTTTATGTTTATGTTCATATAGTTCCTGTGTCTGTTTTGGTAGATATACTTTCAGGCATTTTATACCGTTAGTTATTTTAAATAGTCTCACAGAGGTGTGGAACCTTCAGCCTCAAGGTCACATATGGCCCTCCAGGTCCTCAGGTGCAGCCCTTTGACTGAATCCAAATTCCACAGAACAAATCCCCTTAATAAAAGGATTTGTTCTATAAAACTTGGATTCAGTCAAAAGGCTGCACCCAAGGACCTATAAGTCCGTATGTGGCCTTGAGACCACAGGTTCCCCACCCCTAAAACAATATTGAATAATATTGCTGATATAGTGTAGTGTTCCTGTTTTTCTCTTTTGATTAGATCTTTTTTAGCTTTAGCTTTTTCTGAGGTCATGATTTCTACCTCTGCTTTTTTTATATAATAAATTCTACTCCTGCCCTTTATATTATCTTTATGTTTATCTCTCATTTTTATTGTGTTTCCTGAAAGCAACATATTGTTGAATTCAAATTTTTTATCTGCTCTCCATTTCTGTTTTATGGGTAAATTCATCCCATTCACATTCTAAGCTACAATTACTTGTGTATTTTTCTTCTTCCTATTTTTCCTCACAATCCTTCTCGTCCTATTTACCCTATCCCTTCTCACTTCTCTACTTTACTTCTACCTGCTACCTTGCCCTTCTATTCCTTAACCTACCCATCCTTCTCAGAATCACTCCCTTATCCTCTCCCCTCACCCTATCCCCTTGCCCTCTTATTTCTCTCTGAATTTAGAACTTTTATACCCTTCTAGAGATCTCTCTCTCTTTCTCTCTGTATATATGTATATATATGTATGTGTATATATACATATATATATACACACACACATATATATATACATGTATATGTATATATATACATATATATGTATATATATGTATATATATGTGTGTGTGTATATATATATGTGTGTGTGTGTGTGTGTGTGTGTGTGTGTGTATATATATATATATATTGTTCCCTCTTTAACTCATTCCTGATAAGAGTAAGGTTCTAGCACTACCCACCCTCCCCCCTACTAGCTTGTTCTGTATCAGTTTTTCCTTTTATGCTTCATTTGTATGAGATAATTACTCCTTTTATCTCTCTCTACAGTTTTACTTTTTTTAGAATCACCCTCATCATATTCAGCTCAGCCCAGGCCTTTCTTTCAAACTATCCAAATACTGATGACAGTCATAAATGTACTGATAATATTTTCACATATAAGAAGTAAACAATTTGACCTTATTGAGACCCTTATATTTGGTCTTTAATATTTCCCTTATATTTCTCCCGGATGTCATATGTCACATTTCTCCTTAAGTTCTGTTTTTGTACAAATATCTGAAAGTCTTTCAGTTCATTAAATGTCCATTTTTTTTCATTCAGGATTATACTTAACTTTGCTGGGTAAGTTACCTGTGGTCGTAACTGTAGCTCTTTTGCTCTACAAAATATAGTATTCCAAGACCTGTGGTCTTTCAACATAGTACCCTTCAACATAGGGTAATCCTTATTATAGCTCATACTATTTAAATTGGTTTTTTTCCTTGTTGCTTCCAATATTTTCTCCTTAATCTGGGAGCTTTGAAACTTGGCTATGATATTTCTGTAAGTTTTCCTCCTGAAATCTCAGTGGATTTTTTCTAGTTCTGCTTTACTTCCTTATTCTAGAACATTTCTTATAATATTTGCCAAAATTCTTTTTCCTCTGTCTGTTCCCCAGATCAGTTGTTTTTCTGATGAGATGTTTCAGATTCTCTTCTACTTTTTCATTCTTTGGTTTTGTTTTATTATTGCTTAGTGTCTTAGAACATCATGAGCTTCCCTTTGCCCAGTTCTAGATTTCAAGGAAATTATTGTCTTCCTTGAGTTTTTGATTCTCTGTTTCAAGTTGGTTGACTTTCTTTTCATAATTTTCTTGATTTTCTTGGATTGTTCCTTTTTTTCCTTCTAATTTTTCCTCAGTCTCTCTTATTTGATTTTTAAAGTCCTTTTTAAGTTCTTCCAAGAACTTTTTTTTGTGCTTGGGACCATTTAATATTTCTGATTGAAAAGGAGTGGCTTTTTTAGCTCCATTGTCTTCCTCTGAATATGAACCCAGATCTTCTCTGTCCCCATAGTAGCTATCTATGGTTGGGTTCTTTCTCCTTGGCTTACTCATTTTATTCATACACTTTTTTGTTTTATTTTGTTTTTAGCGGCTATTAGTGTAATCAAGTTGTAGTTCTGAGGGATGAAGAATGATGCCCCAAGCTTTGGATCCTTCTTGCTGTTATTTTTTGAGGTCTGTCCCAGGGTTCAACCTTGGGCTTTCCTTTCTACCCCTAAGCCACAGATAGGAACCCCAGCCACACTGTCCCATAAATGTTCTTGCTCCCTGTGGTCTCTGTCATGGCTGCTAGCAATGGCTGCTGTCTCTGCCCTGGAACTGAAACCAGGGTTCTCGCCCCTCTGCTACTGCACTCACCAGGTGTGTGCTAGCTCCTTCTCTCCTGCAGCCGGCAGCACAGCTGTGCTTGGCATTCCATCCCATGATGATCCTTCAGTCTTTTCCTACTCAGCAGTCAGACCCCTATACTGTCTGCAAGATGAAAGTTTCTAAGGCTCTGGTTGCCTTCCAACCCCGCCTCTCCCCAGGGCTTGTTGTTTACTGATTCCACAGATTTGGCCTGGAGGTGTTTGCACTTCACTCTGACTGAAACTCTACCCCTGGAAGTCAGGTCTTTCTTGGGGTCTTCTCAAGTTGTCTTAGGAGGACAACTGCTTTACCCCAACTTTTGTTTATTTCTGTTGCTCTCTGTTCCCTTCAAGGTGATATTCTGGTTTTGGGGGTTTTTTTTTTTTTTTGTTTTTTGTGGAGGAAATTTGGAGAACTGAAAGTTTTCTGATGTACTCTGCCATCTTCCCAGCATCCTCCCCAGCTAATGACTTTTTAAATTCATTTTGTATCTTCACACTTTAATGAGTCAGTTAATTGCCTCAGTTTGTTTTCCCTCTAGTTTCTAGGGGATTCTAAGGAAATCATCATATCATAATTTTGCCATTTCCCAATGTACTTTCTTTTTCTAATCTTATTGTTATAGTTGGCATTTCCAATACTATGTTAAATAGTAATGGTGAGTCCTTGCTTCAGTCTTGATCTTGAGAAAGTTCCTACTGTTTCTCCCTTAGAAAAACAGTAATTCTTATTTAAATATTTTCAATTATGTGAAGGAAAATACTTTTCATCCCTATACTTTTCAACATTTTAAAGTATAAATGAAAGCTTTATTTTATTAAAGTCTTTTGGGACTTTACTGTTATATGCATGAGTTTTAAAAAATTAATATTATTTATTAACAACCAGTCAACAAGTATTTCTTAAACACCAGCTTTAGGCTAAAAAGTGGACAGTCTGTGTGTTGAAGGAGCTTACATTGTACTGTGGGGAAAGAGCACATTCACTGAATACAGACAAAAACATACACAGTGATTAGAGGGCACTAACAACTCACAGAATCATGAAATCATTATTGTAACTTCTTTTTAGTCAGTAGAAACATTAGATTTTATTCTACCTTTTTATTTGAATCTATATAAATCCTTATGCTTTAGGTTCACTTCCCATTAGCAGCAAATTATTGAGTTTTGCTTTCTAGTCAACTCTGGGGTTTACTTCTTTTTTATTGGTAAATTCAGCCATTGGCGTCCGAAGTTATAATTGTTAAGTTTCTTTTTCCCTTCGTTAGCTCCTATTATAAGGCTTTCCTCCCCTGCTTTTGCATTAACACAATGTACCTGTTTTGTTTTTGATAGCCCAGTCTTTTCCCTATACTCACATAAACACCTTCCCTTCTGCCCATACAGAGATAAGACTTGTCTTACTTTGTAACAATATGATCTTACTCATTTCTGCCTTTCTTCATCCATTCCAAAGACATATTCTGGGATTCTACTTGAGCTAATAAAATGTGGGTTTTTTTTTTAAAACCATTCCCCCATGTGGCTCAGATAACAGTATGGCCTACCACTTTTACTTCCCCAGCTATACTATACCTGTGATCAGTCAGTCAATAAACCTTCTGGATTGACAGTGAGCTCCTTACAGAACTTATGGGAAATAGCAAGGTTCCTGCAGTAAACCTTGAGAAGGACTCAACTCAAATCCCTTCAGTCTTTCACAATATCTAATTCCATCTGTTCCCTTTCAAAGGATTTTTCTCAAGTCCCCAGCCTTTGTCTTTTCTGTGACCCTTATATTTGATGTTACTTAAAAGTTACAGTGTATTTATCGTCTTTTTAATAGCATTTAAACCTGAAGTCATCCTTTACTCATTATTTGCTTTATGTCCTAGATTACTTTGTTGAGTTTCAGCTGCTTGGTTAATTTGCATGCCAAAAATCCTGCCCAGTTCTGGATTTCTTAGCAGGAAATAATTAAATGTTCTGACCTCATTGAATAAACAAAACTCAATTAGTTTATTTAGCACGAACAAACTTTTAGATTGCCCTAAAATTTCAGGAATATCTAACAGTTAGATATTCCTAAAATTCCAGAGGTCTGCCTTGGTTTGCATGTGTCACATTAGGGATCCCTCATGCCAGCTCTCAATGTTTTCTCTATCAATATTCAGTTATAGGACTAAGCTGGTTCAGCTACATTGTCATTTCCAAAAAGCCATTCAGACCCAAATATTGAAAAACTATCTCCTCTTGTGATGGAACATGGTCAGCTTTTTGGTCTAGGTAATTTTGAAATGCAGTTTGATTCCCTTTTCTTTTCAACCCATGACATTCTATCCTTTTCTTTCATTTATTTTTTATTTTTTAATTTTTTTTATTTTTTGCTTTTTAGGCAATTGGGGTTAAGTGACTTGCCCAGGGTCACACAGCTAGTAAGTGTCAAGTGTTTGGTTTGAGGCCGGATTTGAACTCAGGTCCTCCTGACTTCAGGGCCAGTGCTCTATCCACTGTGCCACCTAGCTGCCCCTCTTTTCTTTCATTTCTAATCACCATTGAGTAGTCTTGCACAATTCAAAATGGCACTTTTTGATATGTGAATTGCTTCTTTCTGACTGCTGATAAGATTCTCCCTGATTTTCTCTCCAGTAGAATGTAAAGTCTTTGAAAGCCCTGTTGCTTTAATTTATAGAGTCTGAAATCTTCTTCCAGTTTTGCTATTTTTAAATTTTGTTTCTATCGTTTGTCCTTCCACTGCTGCATTCTTTGTTGTCATGTTTAAGCGCCTCTGCTCTTCAGAGAACTGCTTCACTGTGGCTTTCCACTGACTTTCCTGAGTTATTGATCCTCATGTTTATCTTGTTTTATTTCTTCATTTAGTCATCTTATTTCCAATTTTATACAGGCCAACCCTTTTTATCTCTCTTATTCTGATTCTAAAACAATTCTTGAGTTTCTTCAGTTTATCCATTCTTTCTTCTAGAAGTACAACTGACGTGATGGTTTTTGTTCTGTTTTCCTGGCTATTTCTCCTCTCTCTATTTTACTCCTGAAGTAATTGTTCATCGTATGGGAAGCCCCTTTTTTATGTATTCACTTTTTCCCAGTCTTTCTGTTAGTTTTCCTGTGCTTTTTTTCTCCTGTGAGCATTTACTTTCTTTCTCCTTTTTGCTGTTGTTATTCTCTTACTTTATTTGGCACTGGTTTGAGGTGGGACAAGAGGAAATCTGGGCTCAGTCATGAACACTCACTCAGCCATCTTGCCAGAACTTCTCTTTGGACGAGGTTGTGATGGGGTTTTACATTTTAGGAAGAACTGAATTTATTTGCAGGAAACAGGCGCCTCAGCTTCACAGATCTGAGGGGCATTAGTGGGGAGAAGGGGGAAGGGAATGGGCAGAGCAGGACAAGAATAGAATCATTAGCATCAGTCATCCACAGCACACATTTCTGAAACACTTTGAGGTTTACATAGCAGAGTTGGTAAGGTAGTAACATTCCTGTCTTACAGAAGAGAACCCTGAGGCTCAGAACATTGCCTGTTCACACAGACTGTGAGTGTAGGAGCTGGGATTTCACACCAAGCCTTCTGACTCCAAGGCCAATGTTCTTTTTCCTTTACTGCTAAGTCTCCTGAATCACCATTAAGCTCCTTTCAGAACTGATGGGAAGCAAGGTCCCTTTAGCAAGTTTTGGGAACATCTCTTAACTCATACCCCTATATTGGCAGGCCAACCGAGGCCAGGCTGACAGCAATGATGAAGGAAGCTATAAGCTTCTATTTCTTCTCCTCAAGCTATTGAGCAATCTTCTCCATGCCAAGAAATTAGGCGCTTCACCTCTCCCTGCTCTTTCCCTCTTAAGCCCTGCTAGAATTCATCTTCAAAAGCCTTGCCACTGTGAAAAGAAAACAAATTGAAAGAAGCATATATTGTCAGACATGCCTAATGGCTTGCTTTGTTACAAGGGATAGTTCTGGGGGGGAATAGAAAAAGGGAAATGAAGATAACCCCCCCCAAAAAAAACCCTCCTTCAGTAAAACGAGGGAAAAAACAAATCAAAGAATATGTTTGTGATAAATGCAGCCCTTTTGCCAAAGTGACTGCCTGAGCTTTGTGCCTATGAGGGGCCATGCTTCTCAGGATTACCTTTTATGCTTCTGAATCAATGAGAAGTTATCTTCTCTCATGGAAGTGGGAGCCTCATAAGCCTAAACCCACACCTGACCATACTAAAGAAGAGCTGGGGGGTTCCCCAGGTCCCCTGTGGAAGGTGTGTCATCCTTTGTGAATCAGCACAGTTACTAGTGGGGAGAGATGGTTTGGGGCAAGACAGTACATAGTCAGGAACCATCTTCATTGCAAGGATGGAGGTGGGTGCTGTTAGAGAATACTGCCACCTTAGGAAGAAGGCAGAATGGAGGGAGGGAAAGAAAACTAGAAAATTATAGTCCTGAAGTCTGTGATAAAGCATCGGTGTGGGTACCACATTTTAAAAGATATGTGGGAGCAGCTAGGTGGCGCAGTGGATAGAACTCTGGCCTGGGAGTCAGGAGGACCTCAGTTCAAATCCAGCCTTAGACATTTGACACTTTCTAGCTGTGTGACCCTGAGCAAGTCACTTAACCCCGACTGCCTCACCAAAAAGAAAAGAAAAAAAGAAATTAACATCTCCAAAGGCCTCGTGATGGAAAATGCTGTCCATATCCAAAGAAAGAACTATGGAGTTTGAATGCAGATCAAAGCATACTATTTGCTATTTTTTTTTCTTCTGTTGTGTTTTGTTTCCTCTTTCTTGTGGTTCCTCCTATTGGTTCTGATTTCTACTTACAGTATCACTAATGTGAAAATATGTTTAATAGGGATATATATGTATAGCCCATATCAGATTGTGCACCATCCTGGGGAAAGAGGGGGAGAAAAATTAAAAACTCAAAAGCTTATGGAAGTGATTGTTGATAAGTCAAAATAAATGAACAAAAAAAAGAAAGTATTGACTGATTTGATGTCCTTACTGTCCAAGGTTCAAAAGGGTTCTCCAGCACCACAGTTTGAAAGTGTTGATTCTGCAGCACTCAGCTTTCCTTATAGTCCAGCTCTTACAGCTGTACATTGCTACTGGTAAAACCACAGCTTTAACTATATAGACCTTAATCAACAAGGTGACATCTCTGCTTTTTAGTATGCTGTCTAGATTTGCTGCTGCTTTTCTTCTGAGGAGCAAATGTCTTTTAATTTCACAGCTGCAATCACTGTCTGCAGTGATCTTTGAGCCCAGGAATATAAAATCTAACACTGCTTCCATTTCTTCTCCCTCTATTTGCCAGAAAGTGATGAGACCAGTTGCCAAGATCTTAGGTTTTTTTTTTTTAATGTTAAGCTTCAAGCCAGCTTTTACACTCTTCTTTTTCACCCTCATCAAGAGGCTTCTTAATTCCTCTTTGCTTTCTGCCATCAGAGTGGCATCATCTGCATATCTAAGATTATTGATATTTCTCCTGGCAACCTTAACTCTAGCTTTTGATTCATCCAGCCTGGCATTTCACGTGATGTACTCTGAATATAAGCTAAATAAATAAGATTACAATATACAGCCTTGTCATACTCCTCTTCCAGTTTTAAACCAATCAGTTGTCCCATGTTTGGTTCTAACTGTTGCTTCTTGGCCCAAATACATATTCCTCAGGAGACAAGTGAGATATTTAGTACTCCCATCTCTTTGAGGACTTGCCACATTTTGATGTGATCCACACAATCAAAGTTTTAAGTGTAATCAGTGAAGAAGAAGTAGATGTTTTTCTGGAACTCCCTTGCTCTCTCCATAATATAGCAAATGTTGGCAATTTGGTCTCTAGTTCTTCTGCCTCTTCAAAAACCACCTGGCTCTTCTGGTGATTCTTGATTCTCATATTGCTGAAGCCTACCTTGCAGAATCTTAAGCATTACCTTGATGTCATGGGAAAGGAAGTGCAAGTGTTCTGTAATTTGAACACTCCTTGGGATTGCCCTTCTTTAGGATTGTGATGTAAACGGATATTTTGTAATCCAGTGGCTAGTGTTGTGTTTGCCAAATTTGTTGGCATATTGAGTACAACACTTTAACAACATCATCTTTTAGCATTTTAAGTAGCTCACCTGGAATTCCATCACCTCCACTAGCCATATTATTAGCAATGCTTCCTAAGGCCCACTTGACTTCTTTCTCCAGGATGTCTGACTCTAGATCAGTAAACCTACCATTGTAGTTATCAGTCTTGTTTCTTGTATAGGTTTTGTGTGTGTGTGTGTGTGTGTGTGTGTGTGTGTGTGTGTATTCTTGCCACCTTTTCTTAATCTCTTTTGCTTATGTTAAATCCTTACCATTTTTGTCTTTTATCATGCCCACTTTTGCATGAAACGTTCCCTTGATATCTCTAATTTTCTTTAAGAGATCTCTTGCCTTTCCCTTCTATTGTTTTCTTCTATTTCTTTGCATTCTCATTTAATAAAACCTGATCTCTAGCATATAGTCTGGCATATGATTGGTGCCTAATAAATACTTATTGAATGATGGATTGAAGATGATAAATATGTCACCAGAGGGCAGAGTTAGGAGTATCAGTAGAAGCTACAGGGAGGTGAATTTCAGCTCAACGTATTAAAAACAAAAGCTTCCTAACAATTGTTGTTGTTGTTTAGTCATTTTTCAGTCATGTCTCACTCTTCATAACTCCTTTCGGGATTTCTTGGCAACGATGCTGGAGTGGTTTACCATTTCCTTCTCTAGCTCATTTTACAGAGGAGGAAATTGAGGCAAACAGGGTTAAATGACTTGCCCATGGTCACCCTGGGCAGTAAGTGTCTGAGGCCATATTTGAACACAGGAAGAGGAGTCTTCCAGGCTCCGGACCCAGCACTCTATCCACTACACCACCTAGCTGTCCTAACAATTAGTGCTATCCAAAGGTAACATGGGCACCTCAGGAGATAATGAATTGCTTGTGAATGGAGGTGTATCAGTGGAATCTGAATGATCACTGTGTGTCAAGGGTGTTGATCAGGAGTATGCTGATACATGTTTAACAACCAACTCTCTGGGAAGCAAAATGTATCCAGACACTTTAGGTTTAATTTGCATTATTAACATTTCACCCATCACTTTCTTAGGTCTAGACAATCAATAAAAAAATAAATCAAGCCCTAATTTGTGTCATTTTCTGACTTCTAAGGTGTAAATGCTCACACGAAAATTTAACGGTCAGTTCTTGCAAACCAGGGCTAAGGCTCCAGGCCTTGTGCTCTTACCACTTTGTAAGTGGCACTGCCATCTTCCCAGCTACCAGTCTCAAAACCTTGGTGTCATCTTTGATTCACTCCTCTCCTTCATTTCTTCTATATCTAGTCAGCCACCAGCTCCTATGGATCTTCCAAAATATTCTTTCTAGAGCTTAGCACATTACCTGCCATATAGTAAGTGATCAATAAGTGCTTATTGATTGGGTTTCCTTCCCATTCTTACCATCTCAAATCTATTCCAGGCCTTATCCTGTTACATCTTAGGTGGAAGCTTGATATAACAAAAAACAGTACTGGCCTTAGAGTCCAAAGACTCAGGAGCCTAGAGCTCAGGTCTCAGGTGTACCTCTTACAGACCTTATGATCTTGGCACGAATCACATGTTCCAAGTGATCAAGTGATATGTGTTCACACCCAATATAGTTGTTTATATATTATTATTGTTATGCAAGATAAGAAAAGGAGCCAGCAGCATAAGTCAGTTTGACTCACCATACCTGGCCCTGAGGCAAAGGCCCAGGAGCATAGTGTTGGGAAGGATGGTAGAGACTGTCTTGTTCTTCGGTTGTTTAGTGGTGTCCGACTCTTTCTGACCCAGATGGGGTATTCTTAGCAAAGATACTCCAGTGGAAAGTTGTTTGTTTTTAATGTGTTGTTGTTATTGTATAAATTATTCTTCAGTTCTGCTCACTTCTTTCTTCATCAGTTTATAAGATCTTCAAAATTACTCATTTTTATAATATGAATTTTTCTTTTGATTCTGCTCACTTCGTCAGTTCATATAAGTCTTTCCACGTCTTTCTCAAATCATCTCTTGCCTCATTTCTTAAAGCAAAACTCTATTCCATCACTTTCACATACCATGGCTTCCACAATTGATGGGTATCTCCTTGGTTTCCAGTTTTTTGCCACTATGAAAAGAGCTGCTATAAATATTTTTGTGCACAAAGGAACTTTTCCTCCTTTGATCTCTTTTGGGTCTATGCCTAGTAGTTATATAGCTGGACTAATGGGCATGCACTGTGTACTAACCTGATGTGTATAATTCCGAATTACTTTCCAGAATAGTAGTGCCCATTCACAGGTTCACTAACAGTGCATCAGTGTGCCAGTTTTTCTGCAATCCCTCCAACATGTATCATTTTCCTTTTTTTATGATCTTTGCCACTCTGATGGGTGTGAAGTAGAATCTCGGAATTGCTTTAATTTGCATTTCTCTAATTATTAGTGATTTGGAACTTTTTTTTCATATAGCTATAGATAGCCTTGGTTTTCTTCCCTTCAGAACTGCTTGTTCATTTCCAGACCATTTGAAAAATTATTTCTCCTTCTTGGAGAAACTTGCTAAAAAATAAAAGATATTTTCCCCCAGTTATTTCCCTTTTAGTCTTAGCTTTATTAGATTTATTTCTGGAAAATATTTTTAATTTTATGTAATCAAAATGATCCATTTTCTCTTCAACGATCTTTTCTATTCCTTGTTTGGCCATGAACTTTTTTCCTATCCGAAGATCTGATGGGCAGTTTTATCCATGTTTCTCTAATTTGTTTATGTTGCTGTATCATTCAGGGAATCTTATGAAATTCTGAAAAAAACTAGATCCCATAGCCTTTTTCTCCTTGCCATATCATAGTGAACTTGCAGTCTGCTAAAATTCTTATCTGTTTTTCACAGGAACTATTGCTGAGCCATGACTCCCCATCCTATACTTGGGTAGTTGTTCTTTTGAACCTAAATGTAGAACTTTACACATATCCCTATTTAATTTTGGCTTATTATATTTGGCCTATTATTCTATGCTGTCAAGGTCCTTTTGGGAATCCTGGTTCTGATAAGCACCACGTAAGCTATTCTGCCCAGCTTTGTATCATGTAAAAATTTGATAAATATGCCATCTGTGCCTTGGCCCTAATCACTGATAAGTGTTGAACAGAAGCAGGCCAAGGTTGCTGTGATTGTACACCATAGTATAGTGAAAAGAGCACCTGACCCGGAGTTGGCATCCCGGAGCAGACTCTTACTAGCTCTGTGAGGCAGAACAGGCTATTTCTCTGCTCATAGCCTCAGTTTTCTCATCTGTAACATGAGAAAATCATACTTCTACCTCAGAGTATTGGTTTTTTCTTTTCATTTTGTTTTGTTTTTGGTTTTTTGGTGAGGCAATTGGGGTTAAGTGACTTGCCCAGGGTCACACAGCTAGTAAGTATCAAGTGTCTGTGGTCGGATTTGAACTCAGGCCCTCCTGACTCCAAGGCTGGTGCTCTATCCACTGCACTATCTAGCTGCCCCCAGAGTTCTGTTGAGTGGAGTACAAGCAGAGGAGGTGAGCGCTAAAGGATTCTCACAAATCGTTTTCAAAAAAAGGATGATAAACTATAAATGACCATATAAAAATGTGCTCTCTATGTAATAAAATAATAATAATAAATAATAACAAAAGAAATGTAAATGAGCAACTCTGAGGTTTTACCTCATACCGTACAAATCGAGAAAGAAGACCAAAAGTAGGACGTCAATGTTGGCGAGGCTGTGGGAAGACTGGCATGGCCGTTGGTGGAGCTGTGAATTAATAGTCATTCTGAGTAACAGAATTGTGTCAGAAAAATGTACTCTGACCCAGCAATCCCACTACAACATAAAACATCCTCAAGGAGATCAAAGATAGACACAAAATTCCGTTATCTACCAAAATATTAAAAAGAGCTTTTTTTGTGATAGCGAAGAGCTGGAAATAAAGTGGTTCCGATCAATTGGGTGATGGTTAAACAAACTGTAATTCTACGTGACTGTGATACAGTATTATTCCAAAGTAAGAAGTGACCAATATGAGGAATTCAGAGAAATGTGGGAAGATTTGTATGAATTGATGCAAAGTAAAGAAGACCAAAACACTATACATAGCTAGTGTGCTGTAAATGAAAAGGCCGCTCAAAGGAAGCCAAACGCTGAATAACTTTAAAAAAACCCCAAACCAAAAACAAATAGCCATGGAAAACAGATAATGAAACATACCGCCCTCTTCTCCTTTGGGAAGCAGGGGACAGTTGCTTACGTTGTCAGATGCAATCACTTTATCAGTTGTATTAGCCTGACTGTCTATTCCAAGAGAGGGTCTGAGAACGGGGGTGAGGAGGGAGGTAAATCCACAAATGGCTGTGATGTAAAAACAGACTAAAGTAGCCACGTCAGGCATAGACACCTTTGTTATGAAATATATAATAAAAATTATTTTTAAAAATCTCAGCAAATGTCAAATAAAATAAGGAATAAAATCCCCAACAAAACTTTCAATTCCAAACTATTTACATCTTAATAGGAAAAAAAAATAGGTTTTACAAAATAACTTTTGTTTTGGATCCCTTTCTGCCCCCCTTTCCATCTGTGTTCTTAGAAAGTTTTCTTGCATAGGCAACTTTTTTTTTACTTGGATACTGAATCTCCCTGTCTCATTCCTGTTAGAAGTACAATAGATACTCATAGACCTGATCTCACTGCTGATTGGTGTGGAAGCTTCAACATTTCTTATTTCCAACCCGGGCCGGTTAACCACTCCTTGGGCAGCCTGCCGGCCCCCTACTCTCAGGGGCTCATCATATGGACACCAGACTTAGTATAGATACCTATAATAGCTCAAAACTCCCAAGTTCAAGTGATCCACCACTCTCAAAAACACCCCCTATGCCAGGAATTACAGGTATGCACCACCATACCCAGAACATGGATACCTTTTAGGGTGGGGGTGGGGAGAAGAAGGTGACTCTTTTTTAAAATTATGATTTATTTATTTTTAACATCAAAAGTTTTGACCAAATAAGACATAGAGAACATTATGAAACACAAAATGGATAATTTTGATTACATTACATTAAAAAGGTTTTGCACAAACAAAACCGACACAACCAAGATTAAAAGGAAAGCAGAAAGATGGGAAACAATTTTTACAGCCAGTGTTTCCGATAAAGGCCTCAGTTCTCAAATATATAAAGAACTGAGTCAAATTTATAAGAATAGAAATCATTCCCCAATTGATAAATGGGTCGAAGAATATGAACAGGCAGTTTTGAGATGAAGAAATTAAAGCTACCTATAGTCATATGAAGAAATGCTCTAAATCACTATTGATTAGAGAAATGCAAATCAAAACAACTCTGAGGTACCACCTCACACCTATCAGATCAGCTAATATGACAGAAAAAGAAAATGATAAATATTGGAGAAGATGTGGGAAAATTGAAACACTACTGCATTGTTGGTGGAGTTGTGAACTGATCCAGCCATTCTGGAGAGCAATCTGGAACTATGCCCAAAGGGCAATCAAACTGGGCATACTTTTTGATTCAGCAGTACGATTTCTAGGTCTGCATCCTAAAGAGATCATACAAATAGGAAAAGGACCCACATGTACAAAAATATTTATAGCAGCTCTTTTGTGCTGGCAACGAATTGGAAATTGAGGGGATGCCCATTAATTGGGGAATGGCTGAACAAGTTGTGGTATATGAATGTAATGGAATATTATTGTGCTATAAGAAATGTTGATCAGGGGGATTTCAGAAAAACCTGGAAAGACTTATATGAACTGATGCTGAGTGAAGTGAGCAGAACCAGGAGAACATTGTACACAGTAACAGCAACATTGTGCAGTGATCAACTGTGATAGACTTAGCTCTTTTCATGATCCAAGACAGTTACAAAAGGCTTGTGATAGAAAATGTTATCAACATTCAGAGAAAGAGCTATCAAGTCTGAATGTAGATTGAAGCATATGTAGATTGAAGCATATTATTTCCCCCTTTTTTGGGTCACTTTTCCCTTTTGTTCTGTTTCTTCTTTCACAACATAACTAGTGTGGAAATATGTTTACATGATTGTACATGTGTAACCTGTATCATATTGCTTGCCATCTTGGGGAAGGGATAGGAAGGAGGGAGAGAGAAAAACTTTGAAACTCAAAATCTTATAAAATAATAATGTTAAAATTATCTTTACATGTAATTGGAAAAAATAAAATACTGTTAACAAAAAAAGTAATTTAATTCCTGAAAAAAAATTTTAATTCCAAATTCTCTGCTTCCCTCCTCTCCTCCCCTACACATTGAGAAGGCAAGCAATATGATATCAATTATACACATGAAATAATGCAAAACATATTTCCGCATTAGCCATGTTGGCAGTGAAAAAAAATCCACTTCAGTCTGCACTCAGAGTTCATCAGTTTGTGGACAACTTTTAAAAAGAAGTTTCTCAATGAAGGGGGAAAAGAGAAATGGAATGGTAGCTGGATGGGTTAGCAAGGTCAAGGGAAACCTATTTTAGGACTGGGGAGACCTGAACATGTTTACAGGCAGATGGGAAAGAATTCTTGGAGGAGAACCCAGTTTCCTAATACAGCATCTTACCTTTTCAATTAGAGGATTTTGTTCCTAAAGGGCAGGAAGGGCCAGTATCCTTGGCTTAGTAAAAGCAGCATTTAGAACAGGAGAGGCACCCAGTACATGTGAAATCTTCAGCAGAAGAGGCGGGATGTGTGAAGTGAAGACGGGAGGGGGGAAAAGAAAAAGATCCAAGCCCCTGCAACAGATGGACCCAAGGCCCACTGGCATTGTGCCACCTCCTCCTCCTCCCCCCTTTGGCTGCCTGTACTCCCACTCTTTTTCCGGCAAGGGCACTGAGTTCCAGATGGTAGTGGGAGGTGGGCATTGGTGAGTGGTAGATGGCTCTACCCCTGTCTGCCATGCCCAGTTCCTCTCCTCTCTTTCCTTGGATTGATGCCCCAGAGCTTCCTCAGCTGTAGCATGATATTTTCAAGAATGTCCCAGAGTCTGTACTAGCCACCACCATGAGAGCCAAGGGGAGAAGAACATAGCAGCAGAGAGTTTTAGAATTCAAAGGGACCTCAGAAAGCCTGTAGGAATTTGTAAAAGTGGGAACTCAAATCCAAGTGTTCTGCCTCCAAGGCCAGTGTACTTTCAATCAGTAAGCATGTAATAAGGGCCTGTCTGTGTCTCCCCATTGTTTGTCTTTACCCCTCCCCTTTGAAGACCTTTCTGTTCTGTCTCTTCCAATGAGCCCTCCATGTCTATGGGTTCCCTTAGACAGATGTAAGGTGCTCCTTAGGTCTTTCTAGTCCTCCCAGGACGTAAAGCGTGATTTAAAGGAAAGGGAAGGGGGAGGAGTTTCTTCAGAGGCAAGGCAGTGTACCAAGAAGAGGTCTAATATCAGAGTCAAGGGTACTGGGTTCAACTCCTGGCCCCAATACTTCCTACTTGCCCAAGGTAAGTCACTTTGGGCCTTGGGCCTTCCGTTTCCTCTTCTGTAAAATGGGAATAATAATTCGTGTACTTCCCACCTCACAGGGTTGTTGTGATGAGAAGTAATTAGCAAACTTCTAAGTGCTATGTGAATGAGAGTTATTATGCTTACTTCCACCTGGAATTTAGTTCAGTTTAGCAAACATTTATTTGGTACCGGCTGTATGCAGAACATTATACTTGGTGCTGGAGGAACATCTAAAGTTTAGGAAAAACAGTCTGCTGTCATGGAGTTCACATTCTAATGTGGCTATTATCTATGCATATGTCTCACGTATATTTTTACAACTGTACAAAATATCACATGATAAGTGCACAAGAGAGGTACAAAGTGAAAGTTAAGGCCGTTATTGATTAGGGAGATGAGGAAGACTTTCCTGGAAGAGGTGGCATTAAGTTACAGATTAAGAAGGTGAAGAGTGGAAATTTTAAGTATACTCCAAGAACATTCTACATCCAGGAAAACACAAAGAACATAGTCCAGGTGGGCTTGAAGCTTAGAGTATGGAGATGAAACTAGAAAGGTAGCATGGCACCACATTGTGGAGGACCTCGAATGCTAGGCAAAAAAAAAAAAAGCTTGAACTGCACTCTATAGGCCGTAGAGAACCATTGAATGATTTTGAGCAGAGGAGTCACATGACCAGATCTATGCATCAGGGAGATTGGTTGGGTGGCCTGTGATTGACAGGAGGTGACTTTGGGAGTGAAAAAAAGCAGATGGAAAGGAATGTGATTATCTATCCCTAACCCTAATAAGAAAAATCTGAGGAAGAGGTACAGGTCTTGTGGGGGCCACCACCACTGCCTGTACTCTAAGACAGGGAAAAGGGTTAGGGGAATTCACTTGCCTAGACATGAGGACTGACATCACCAGCTGAGATAAGGTGTCAACAGTTTTTAAGTAATCTTCATAGCCAGAAGCTTATGGAGGTGACAGAAGACCTCATGGAGTAAGGAGGAGTTCCTGGTTTAGGTAAGGAGTTGTAGGGGCCAGAAAATCTTTGAGCTCTGATGTGGAAGAGTGAACCTAGACCTTTGCCTTCATTTGTTCTGTGAGTCACAGGGACTGTGCAGGTCTAAGAGAAAGGAGTTGGCTTTCTAGTGATCCTTTGGGGTGGGGGAGAATCCTCCCCCTCTCCCATGATGTAGTTATAAGTCTATAATGATTGGAGAGATCCTTGGGGCAAGGTCTTTTCCATGGGAAGGGTTTCTTGACTCCCTGGCAACCCTGATTTCTTTCCTTTTGCAGGGAAATCCATCCAAGGTAGTTCCATAAATTGGGAGTGTATAGGTCCCTAAGGAAGGTGGGGCCCACCAGAGGGGTGAGTTGTCCTGATTGTTTATGGATTCAGTTATGAATTCCTAGGGTTTGGTTTTAGGTTAAATATGTCTTATAATCATGCTTTGTTAGCCTGTGTATTTGCATGAGAGCTGAGGACCCCTTAAGAGATAGGAGCCAAATTTTGATAATACCAGGGGGAACCTTGGGTGAGTGTATGAGCCAAGGAATTAATTATTAATAATTGAGAAGAGATAGGTCCACATAAATCTAGAGCTATTTAATATAAACACTCTTCAATCTAGTGCACAGATCCATGGATTGCAAAGAGAGTTCTTCAGATCCCAAAACTGGCTCATTGTGGCTGAGCAGAATCAATCCGGAGGACAAAATGAAGCCTCTTATCACCTTCCTGGGAAGAAAGAAGGAAGATCAGGAGACAGGTTCTGGGAAATGACAGAAACTTTACAAATGAGATTTGATTAGAAAGTTCTCCTAAAGTAGCCAATTGCCAGTGATAGACTTGGTTAGTGACTTTAAGTGTTAGTTAGCCTATTCTAACCCATAAAATCACACAGCTCTTTCTGTCCTCTGTGCCTACAGGACAGCTTGTGGCAGCCAAAGTGCTAGGCTTATTTCCAAAGGCCTCAACCTGCTGCTGTCATCTCCCATCTGTCCCTTTAAGACTGTGGGGCTTGGGTTAGGTTCCTTTCTGGGAGTGGTGGTCCAAAGTCCTTTTCTTTGGGTATGGGCCGGTTTACCCTATATCCAATGACTTTGAGGCTGTCTTTATGATGGCACTGGAAATACTGGATGGAAGCCATGCAAATGGCTAGGCTAGATGGTCTGTGAGGCCAGGACAGAAGCATTTCTCCTCCCAAGTAGCATTCAATTCAGTTCAACCCAACATATGTCTGTTAAATACCTACTGGGTGTCAAGGGGCACTGGAAAGACTAGAGTTAGATAAGACAGAGTTCCTACTCTCAGACAGGGCAAGTAAGTTTTGAATAAGACATGAGATATGGGCTGGATTATAGTACAATTAGGAGGATTCAGAACTAGCTGAATGGACAGAATCAAAATTAATGGCTAAATATCAGCTTGCAATGAGGTCTACAATGGAGGGCCCCGGGTTTCTGTGTTGTTTAATATTTTAAACAATGGCTTAGATAAAGACTTAGATGGTACATTTATTCAATTTGCAAAATTGGGAACAAGAGTTAATGGGCTGGGTGACAGAGTTAGGATTGAAAGAGATCTTAACAGACTATATATTTTCACTGTATTTAAGATGAAATTTAGTCCAAACCAATGACTTCATTAGGCAAGGAGCTGTTGGCATAAAACTTTTCTCCATTAGTGCAGATCAGCAATTCATCAGTAATTTATCATCTTAAAGGTTGCCAGGGGGCACTTAAGAGATTAAATGACTCTCCCATTGTCACATAGTGAGAATATGGCAGAGTCAGGGCTTGAACCCAGGTCTTCCTGATTCCAGGAACAGCCCTCTATCTATTACTATGCTGTCTCTGCAGGTAGACTTTAATAGAAATGGGTGTTAAAAAACATCAACTTCATGAGTACAAAATGAGGCGAAATTAGCAGTTCATCTGAAAAAGATCTGGGAATTTTAATGGAGGCAGCTGGGTTAAAGTTAAAGTGTGGGCTGGGGTGTCAGGAAGACCTGATTTCAAATCCTGCCACAGACACTTGTTAGCTTTGTGGCTTCTTTCTCAGCTCGGTTTCTCATCTATAAAATAAAGATAATAACAGCACCCTCTTCCCAGGGTTGTTGTGAGGATCAAATGAGATATTTGCAAAGTACATTGCAAATCTTAAAGTGCTTTATAAATGCTAGTTGTTATTATTATTATTTGCAGTAATATTAGTAACAGTAGTAGTAGTAGCAACAACAGCAGCAGTAGTGGTGGTAGTAGTAGTAGTAATAGCAATAGTAGTGGTAGTCATAGTCATAGTTGTAGTAGCAGTAGTAGTAGTAGTCTGCAAACCTAAGAAAGTTAAAGCAATCTTAGGCTGATTTAAAGGACGGATAGGGTCCAGGCCTAGGGAAGTGACAGTCCCGTTACATTTTATCCTTGTAAGACCCAGTCTAGAGTAGAGTATTCAGCCATGGTCACCACCTTTTAGGAAGGGGATTGATAAGTTTGACAACATCTAGAGGAGAGCAGTAAGGAAGGACCTCAAGTTAACGCAGTGTAATCATTAGAAGAACCAGGGATGTAGATCTTAAAGAGAAGCCTGAAGGAGGAATGTGATAGTTTTCTTTAGGTATAGGAAGAGCCATCCAGTAAAAAGGGTCTAACCCGACTCTGCTGGGCCCCAGGATAGAACTAGGAGGGGTAAGGGAAAGTTGTAAAGAGGCAGATTTAGACAATGTTGGGAAAAACTTCCCAATGCTCAGAACTAGCCCGAAGTGGGATGGGCTAACTGTTTCCGGAGGTGGCGCGATCACCCTCGCTGGAAGGCGTCAGGCCAGGGCCGGACGATCACATGTTGGGTACCTTATAGAGAGGATTCCTGTTAGGATTCAGCTCAGACCTATATGGTCTCTAATGTCAATTCCCATTCATCTTCTGGAATGTGGGAAGGAGGATATTCCAAACATGAGGAAAACCATGAACAAAGCTAGGAAGACAGAAAGCTAGGAAGAAAGGTGCAGAGCAAATTTCAGGGACAGAGTTAGATTAGTTTGGCTAGACTGTTGAGTGCCTGCAGAGGAAAAGAGTGAGACAAGTCTGGAGAGGTGATGTGGCACCGAATTATGGAGAGATTCACTATGGAATTCAAATTTTACTTGGTAGGCAATAGGGAGCCATTGGAGGGTATTGAGCAGAAGAGTGACATGACCAGATTTATATATAAGGAAGATGATTCTGATAATAATATGGAGGATGGCATGGAGGGACAGAATAGAGGAATGGGGAAACCTGTAAGGAAGCTATAGGAGTCATCCAAGTGCACAGGAAGGAAACCCTTTATTCCTGTGGTGTCAGGGGAACAGAAAGGAGAGGACTAATGTAAGAAGTGTAATGAAGGTTCAATCAGCAGGACTTCATAATTGATTGGATATGAGAGTTGTGAAAAGGGCTACTTTCTCACTGCTCAGCAGCAGCTGGGCTTCCCTGTGGTCATTTTCTAGTTTCTCTTGTAGTCGTGTGTCAGTGGTCACACAGTGCTGCCTGTGGCCGCCTTCATGTTGGGCTCTGGTCAGACGAGCGCTGACAAGCAGACGAGGAGTCAGCCAGGGTAGCCCCTGGGCCTCTTTCGATTGGATGCCATCCTAAAAGGTGGGGTTCACTTCACATTGTCACAAGACTGAAATGCTCATCCCTTGGCCTTGGGTTGAAAGAAAGAAGAAAGAAAGCATGTGCTTTCTTAGGTGCTACCTTCTGGGGCTGTTTACCTCAGTGGTTAGAGTAGCATGGATGGATGTTTCCTAAGCTTAAAGTGTGAGTTCTTTTCCCACTTGGACCATTTTGCTTTGCTCTGCTCCATGCTGATATAGTTTTCCTTTGCCAGATTATTTTGGACAAGCCTGTTGTTTGTGACTGGGTGGACTGGGTCAGAGAGGGGGGAGGACTAGTTGTAAAGAGCATAACATTGCAAATCTAGGGCCAGAATGGACTTCAGAGAGCCATCCCTTTCAACACTAATTTCACAGGTGGAGAAACTGAGGTTTGAGGATTTAAAGTCACTTAGCCACGTTCCCTTGGGCAGTGATTAGCAGCCGGTACTAGAGTCATAACTCAGAGCATACACAGTTACTGGGGAATCAGTGGCTTAAGTTTTGTACATCTGTTGTTCAGTCATTTCCGTCATGTCCCTACCTGGGGTTTTCTTGTTAAAGATACTGGAGTGGTTTCCGTCTCTAGCTCATTTTGCAGAGGGGGGCTACTGAGGCAAACAGGATTAAGTGACTTGCTCAAGGTCATACAGCTAGTAAGTGTCTGAGGCTAGATTTGAACTCCAAGTCTGGTGCTCTCTCCACTGCATACCTTGCTGGTATATTATTAGGGACCATGGAAACTTTATAAAGCTATTATTTCCTGGCCTCTTATGATGCCTGAAGAGGGGACATTGATTGGCCCAATCAGATCAATTCACTAAATATTTATTAAGCACCTACTGTGTGCAGGGCCTTGTGTTTAGTGCTAAAGATACAAGCATGAAAAGCAACATAGTCCCTTCTCTCAAGGAGATTTCAGTTTTCCAATTTGGGAGACAAGTCCCTGCTTGTGAGAAGCTTCCCACCTAAAGGTGGCTCCTTGGAGTTCTTAGTAAGACTGGTAAGGGTCAGTTTTGTTGCTGGCTTATACTCACTGAGCATGCTTTCTGTCAGTGTTACTGTCTAACATAGCCCTCAATTACTTAAGTGGTGTCACCCTCTGTAAGGGACATCTCCTCTGGGGGACAAGAGACTTTAGATGCTAAGCAGGACGATGGAACCATCACTGTCAGAGACCTTGGCTGGGGACTAGAAGGAACCCTAGAGGTCACCCAGTCCAAATCCATCATTTCAAAGAGAAAAGAAAACTCAAGTCGGGGGGGGGCGTGGCTAGGTGGCTCAGTGGACAGAGCACTGGCCCTGGAGTCAGGAAGACCTGAGTTCAAATTTGGTTCAAATATTTACTAGCTGTGTGACCCTGGGCAAGTCACTTAACCCTGATTGCCTCCAAGAAAAAGAGGAGTGGGGTGTGATTTACTTAAAGCCAGCACAGGCAGTCAGTGGCAGAACTAGAATTCACACCTAAAGCTGCTGATTCCAAATCCTATGCTCTTTTCACTATCCCTATACTGACTCCTTTTAGGTCAGGCCTAAATAGTATGAAGAAACTATTTGTAAGAGTGTGGAAAAGGACCCCATGCCCAGCCCTGCCCTCGTGGGATGGCCCTGCAGTCCCCATGCTTGGAGGGCTGGCAGCCCAGGGGCTGCTGATGCTAGGACCCTGGAGTTTCTGGGCTGCGGCTCTTTGGCCTGGCCTGGGCAGTGACACATACACTGGAATTTTTAAGTCAGTGCTGGCAGAAGGGCTCCGTGGGAGCTCCTGTGTTTGGCACCAAGCTCAGAGGGCACCTCTATGTGTCATTTCTGTGATTTTTCAACTTATACCAAAATGGAAAGACCAGACAAGGCATCTGGTGTGGTATGAATGACCTATTGAGCAGAAACAATCACAAGAGATGCTGGGGGTCCTTCAGCAATGAAGAAAGTGCTTTCTGTGGGCAGGAAGGGCGAGATTTCTCTTTTCCATTTCCTGTCAGACTGAAGGCAAATGTTGTCTCCTCTCAGCAGGGCCCTGATGACAGGGAGGCCAAGAAGGTCTGATGACGACAACGATGGTGATGATTAAAGTGAAGCAGCTGTTCTTAGCTTTTCTCTCTATTTTCATTTCCCAGTCAGCGCTGGTCTAGTGGAAAGAGTCCTGGATTGGGGGTCAGAAGATCTGGGTTCCAATCTGAGGGATGCCACTTACTATTCTCTTTTCTGGGCAGCAGTTTCCTCTTCTGTAAAAGGAGGAGGCAGGATGGTGCAATGGAAAGAGCTCCAGGTTTGGGGTCTGAGGACTTGGCCTTGGCATTTATTTCCTGAGTAACTATGGGCAAGTCATTCCCCCTCACTGGCCTCAGTTTCTTCATCAGTAAAATGAGGGGGTTATTTTAATGACTCCTAAGTTCTCTTCCAGCTCTATGTCTCATTGGACTTTTAAGGTCCTTTCCAACTCTAAATCCTATAACCTATGGCTTCTTGTCTGAAGGCAAGACTTTTAACTTGGTTATTAGGAATTGCAGCAAGTAGCTGCCCAAATAGCTGTGCTGCCCAACACTATCCAGTGATGATGCACTGAGGGTAAGAAGTAGCCAGGGCAGGCTGGCAGAGTGTGGGGGCCTTGGGACAGGAGACTACAGCCCCGACTGAAGAGCTGCCCTGATGTGATACCTGCCTCTGTCCCAGAGGTCTAATCTCATTCCTGGAGGGTGGCATCAGTGTCATCCCCAAACCCTGGGGACTGGCCCAGCCGCACCGCCAGTCAAGTGGGTCCTGGGACATAGCCAGCTGCTTGGCCCTGAAACAAAACTCATTCCAGCCTAGCTTCTCTGGCCTGGATGGGAGTGGAGAAGGGAGTCAGCTGGGTCCCAGCCATGCTTTGTGCTGAGCTCAGCAGGGCAGGAGGGCAGGGTGCTCAGCCTCAGCCATAGCGACCAAGGAGCCCACTCAGAACTAAGGTCAGCTAGGTGGGCTGGGAGTTCTCTGAGAGCAGACTTGGGGCCTGACTGGCTGTGAGAGTTTAGATGCCCCCTTCTCTGTTGGAGGTGATCTTTCTCTCTCTGCAAATTTCCCCAAAGCATTTCATTCAAGCCTCTTCTTGGCTCTTTATCTCACTGTCCCTTGAATCACAGTAGGGATTCTTTAGATCGTTAAGTTTCTCCAAAACAGGTTCTCATATATCCATGATTGCAACCCTTAATATAATGTCTTGTACAGAAGGCAAACTCCTTGAGGGCAAATTTTGTTTTCTTTTTGTCTTTGAATCCATAGTACTGAGCCCAGTGCCTGGCACAGATTAGGCATTTAGTAACTGCTTGTTGAATGGATAAATGGATGGATAGATGGATGGATGGATGGATGGATGGATGGATGGATGGATGGATGGATGGATGGATGGGTGGGTGGATGGATGGGTGGATGGGTGGGTGGATGGGTGGATGGATGAATGAATCTTAGTGGAACTCACTGAATTGAGCTAACGGCTCCAGGGGCTGCTCAGGATAACTCCAGCTCCATCCCAAAGCTCAGGTTTGAGGAGAGGGTAGAAGCACCCTTTCCTCTCAAGCAGCAATCTTCATTCAGTCAGAAGAACCAGAGCAACCTTACCCCAACCACACCAAGCGAGAGATCCCTCAGTCCTTCTGTCTGTATTTTGGATAGCAACTACCGACCACCTTCCTCCTCCCTTCCCACTCCCCAGACCTAGTAAGGGTTGGAGAGAGAACTCAACCTTAGGTCTCTCTAAATCAAGACACCGCTTGACTTCAAGTCAAGAGAACACCATACACATATAACCCCTAGTCCCTCCTACTCTGAATACCCTCTGTATTTTCCCTGTCCTGCTTCCTACTACTGGGCTCTGCTAGCTTCTGCCTCCTAATGGGAGCCCTGGCCTTTTTCCTTTCCCCTTCCTGAATTGTCTTAGGAACATGAGGATGCTCTCCCTCCTGCTCCTGACTGGTCCCCTGGAGTCCCAGGCCCCCTCTGTGGTCTTTGCTTGGGGTGAGGAAATAAGGGGAAGAAGGGGAGAGGGTGGACAAAGTGCCCTATCTCTAGGTTCCAGCCTTTTGTTGACTCTCACTTTTCTGCTTTTCCTTCTCATTATCATCTTCTTTCTACCACCTGAGCTCCAGCTGGGGAGGAAGGTGCTAATGGAAAGCTAATGTTCCAGCCCCATCCCCGTTTACCCTACTAAACACAGAAGATTCTCTCTTGTTAAATACCTTACTTTCCAGCTCCCTGTGCATCTGATCTTGGCTTTGAATTGAGTAAAAGCAATACATTGAAAAGGATATAGCTGGTTTCAGTTCCCTACTAATGAGCTGGCAGGCTCCCACATCCCAGGGGGGGAGTAGAATTCTCTGCCTCAGCCTTTCTCTGTCTCCTCTGTGCCACCAGGGAAACTGGAAGGCAGAGCATCTGAGAATGTTTGTGTGAGTGGGGGTGGGACAGGCAGAGAGGGAGTGGGGGGCAGGTGAACATCCACCTTCCTCGGTAAGTACAGATGTTTAGCTTTCTTCATCAGGATGGTACCTTGCTGACTTGCTCACTCACTGAAATCCACTGAAACTGTCAGATCTTTTCCTTCTATACTTGAATCAAGGTAGTGTATCACTTTGCCAGGTTATGACCCTCAAGATTAGACGGGTTGTTGTGCAGATCAAATGAGTTAACATATATCAAGTACTTTGCAAACTTTAAAGCTATATGCATACACATATACATATACATATATATATATATATATATATAGTAGCTATTATTATGACATCTTTCTTAAAAAATTGAATGCATTAGGAGTCAGCAGAACCAATTTCAGGTTCCACCCTGAGCTCTCTGAACCTCAGTTTCTTCATCTGTAAAATGAAGGGGTTCCTTTTGTAGCATGGCATAGTAGATAGAGAATCAATATTAGAGTCAAGCTGGTTGAAGAGTTGAAAGGGTTTCTGAGGTGTAGAGTAGGAGAGATGTGGGAACTCACAACAAACGCCTTGATTTCCTCTGTAAAGCAGGGTAAGGCCATCTACTGAGAGAAGGAATTATGGATGGGTTAGGGAGCTTGAGGAAAGAGAATGAACTTTAGAACAGCCACTTAAAAGGAATGGATAATCAATCTGGGAAAAATAAAAGGATTGTTGTATATTAGGGGTTTCTACCTTTTGTGGGGCACAGTCTGGTGATCTTATGGACTCCTTCCTGGAGTTTTTTAAAGTGCACAAAATTAAAGACATAAGATTACAAAGGAAATGAACCATATGGAAATACAGTTATTAAATTTTTTTTAAAGTTTATGGACCCCAGGTTAAGAACCCATACTGTAGAGCAAAAAAGGCTTAGTTGAGATTAGGTAGCATAATTTTGTGATGTAACAGGTTGGCATAGTTGTCAGACTTTCTCCAATGGTGTTCAGCAACACAATGGTAGAAGAAGAGAAAGTAAATGGGGAGGTGACCCATGGTTGAGGATTGGTAGTGTGTGAATAACCACAGTACCAGGGGCAAGAGCTTCCAGGGCAAAAGACAATGTACGTGGTTTCTTTGGCCAATCATAATGTCAAGAATGTGAAAAGAAGAAAATAAGACCAAAGGAAGAGTAATAGGTTGGGAAGAATAGAGAGGGATGGAGACTAGAATTGCTATGAAGATGAAGAAGCAGGAAGAGGCGAAAGCCCAGGAAATTATAGAGGGAGAATTTCAGAGCTCATAATCATGGAAGTGGCACAGTTATGAGTGATAATGAATTGAGATTGCCCTTTGGATAATTGGGGTATAGTTAAGATGCCAGAGATTCATACACTGAGAGGCCAGGGTACTTGAGGAGATGTCAACACATAAATGGAAATCTCTTAAGTATTAGAGAAGAAAGTGTAGAGGGAAAGACAGGGAGCCAGGTATGAACTCCCATTGAAAGGATAGTGAAGGGGTAGGGCAGTAGATAAAAGCAACAAGGATCTGGGGGCATGTGATAGTGAACTAGAGGAGGAGAGGTGGTTGAGTTGTTAGTGGCAGAGGAAAGGTCTGGAAGTGGAGCGCCAACTCCTGTTCCGTAGCCCAGCGTGTCAAGGGCAGAGAGGGAATAACTCACACTGTAGACCATGGTCAAAAGAGAGTAGGAGTGCCCAGAGGTGTGAGATGAAGAGATACAGTATGAAGGAAAGTTGTTACTTTTTGGGAAAGAGTATGAGCTCTTGAGTTCACAGTGATCTGGGAGGTCTCCACAAGTTCTCAACATGGCTCTCGGGCTGATGTTGATATGCGGGAGTGTATGGGGAGAGGTGGCAGGGGAAAAGCACATTCCTGAACAGGAGGAAAGCTGAAGGGAATAGAGACTACAGAGGGGCTGCATCGAGGTGGCTAGAGATAGGTAGCAAGGGGAAAAGGCTTTCATTCGGGCAGATGGAAACTATCACAAAGACTGGGCAGTTTACCAGCCATAGAATTGGCAAGAACTAGTTGATTAGGGACTCCACCAAGGAAGGTCCTTTGACCACCTAGTGTGGTGTCAGTGGTATTGATTTCCTCAGTTTATTACTCCAAACACTGGGCAACTGGGAGGTGTTCTGGCTGGGTAAATGGGTTAATAAGTACCTAGTGATTGGGTTCCCAGGGCCATAATGAACTCACACTCGGAAGCCATGTCCAGTGGGAGATGAGATACATCCAGAAGATATTCCAAACTCGGCTTCTGGTCTCTGAGTCCCAACCAGTGAAAGTCTTCTGATATCTCTGTGCCCTAAGGCTCAGGATCTCTGATGGATCTGAGTGACCTAACACATTGTCTCTGGCTCCTTGAAAAAGGGATCTTAGAGATCATCCAATCCAACCCCCCTATTTTTCAGAGGAGGAAACTGAGGTCTAGAGAAGAAAATGTATTTGTCCAACGTCACAAAGCTAGTAAGAGGCACAGTTGGGATTGAACTTGGGTGCCATTCTTTCTTTCCAGCTTAATCTCACATTACTCCCTTCCATGTTCTCTATTCTTTATCCAAACTGGACTAGTCTTTGCCCTCTAATACATCATTTGTTAGCTTTCCTCCCTATCTTCACTCAGGTTCTTCTCTGTGCATGGAATGGCCTCTATCTTCCTTGGTTGAATGTCTGCTTGTCCTTTACCATCCATCTTAAATGACGTGTCTTCAGGAAGCTTTCTTTGATCCCTCATTGGATAGTGACCACCCCATCAGAATGAATGCAAGCATTCCCAAGTAGGGTGCCTGTGCCAGACCCACATCATCTTGCCATTGCCCAGAGAGGGTCCTGTTGACTTCTAAGAGGATCCCGTGGCATCAGCATCTTCCCTGAAGATGTTTGATAAGCCCGCATCACCATACACCCCTGGCTTTAGAAATGAGCTATTTAAAAATATTAGTGACCTGGCCTGGGCTGGGCTTTGCTGGATTTGGCCGACGCCATCTGAACCTTGTTCAGTTTCTTTGGTCAAACCTTCACGTTCCAGCCAAACTGGACCACTGTTTTCCCAAACTCAACTCTCCCATTTTCTCCCTCCATTTGGGTTTCTTTAATTAAAATTTTTTTAAAATTTAACAAACATCCAATAAAATTAGTTTTTCCAAATAACGTAGGATTGCATATGAAACTGTGACTCTCTATTATGTAGATTCTGTTTCTGTTTATGCAGCCCTGCTTCTTGCCTGCCATAAGCTCCTTTCTCATCACCATTAAGAATGCTTCTGTGCCTTTAAGGCCCAGCCCAAAGGCCGTCTTGCCCATGAAGCCTTTCTTGATTTCTCCTGTCGCTAATGCACTCTCCCCCTGCAAATGACTACATATCATTACTTTGTTCATGTACATTTTATCCTCTTTCCACCCTACTCCCTAGTAGAATGTAAACTCCTTGTGGGTAGGGATAGGTTTGTTTTTGCCCAGCTGTTTGTTATTGTTCAGTTGTGTCTGACTTTTTGTGACCCCCATTTGGGGTTTTCTTGGCAAAGATACTGCAGTGGTTTGCTATTTCCTTCTCTAGCTCATTTTCAGACAAGGAAACTGAGGCATACAGGCTTAAGTGACTTGCCCAGGGTCAGACTGCTAGTAAATGTCAGAGGCCAGATCTGAACTCAGGAAACTGAGTCTTCTTGACTCCAGGCCCTTCCTAACTCAATCCACTGTACCACCTAGCTGCTTAGTATAGTACCCTGAACAAAGCATTTGTTTAATCGCTATTTGTTGAATTGTTGAATAGACTCCTTTCCTGCCTCCCATTCCAGGAGAAACCCACGGCAGGTTCTGTGAACTCCCCCTACTACACTAGCTAGCCCATTTGTAAGATGTCCTGGAGATTGTGGGAAGGAAGGCAAAGGTACACAATTCCCATTCAGCCTTGTTAATTAAGGGAATCAGGCATCAGTGTGTCACAGAGAAGAGCTCTCCAGGGGGAAATATTTCATTTTGAACCACTTAGCCCTTATGGTTCAGCTTTTTCATTTGCTAAGTAAGCATTTGCTTTCCCAGACAATAGTTTGAGTGATTGAGAAAATATACGTACCAGAACAACCTTTTCACCCTTTCCCCCTCTTTCCCTTCCTCCTTAAGGATTCTATTTGTGGTCGGAAGGTGAGTATTACTCCCTCCACCCGAACTTCCCTGTTCCTGCTGAGAGGGCAGACTGTCACCCTTCTAGACCCCTAGGTTTCCAGCCTTACAGACATCCTCTCCTTTGCCCTCCTCCATCCAGTGAGTTGACAGGTCTTGTGGATTTTACCTCCACAACCCATCTCCCATCTGCCTCCTCTGCACTCAGGGACTACCACCCTGGCCTTCATCCCTTCTCAGCTAAATCATTACAATAATCTCCTAATTAGTGTCCCTCCCTCCAGTCTCTCCCTTCTCTAGTGCATCCTCCATTAAGCAGCCAAGTTTAGATTCTGAAAACTCTCTTGTTACCTCATCACTCCTTTGCTCAAGAAGCTTCAGTGGCTCCTTATTGTCCCTAGAATAAAGTGCAAACTCCTCTCTTTGACACCGAAATGTTGCATTACATCTCTTCATTCCTGATTCCCCTCAATTCTAGAGCCTTCCCTCTGTTGATTATTTCTAATTATTCTGCATCTGTTTGTACATAGTTGTTTGCATGTTGTCTCTCTTATTACACCGTGAATAGCTTGAGAGCAGTGGCCATCTTTTGCTTTCCTTCATATCTCCAGCACTTAGCACAGTGCCTGGCACATAGAAGGTGCTTAATAAATGCTTATTGACTAGAATGTTTATTGACTGACTGACTAACTGACTTTATGGCCCATCCAGACTCGCCAGCTTGCTGTTCCCCGCACACAACATTCCATTTCCAGTCTGTCTCCATGCCTTAGTAAGGACTATCCTCTATGCCTGGGAGGCACTCCTTCCTCAATTCCATTCAAGACTCACTCAAATGCCACTTTCTGCACAAGAGCTTTCCTGATATTCCCAAATGTGAACACTCTCCTCCCACCCCCAATTACTTTGTATTTACTTTTTATATCTTTTGGTTTTTAGTCTTTAGAACTTGCCTGAGAAACTGGTAAGTGACTTACCCAGTGTTACACAGCCAGTATGCTTCAGGGGTAGGACTTGAACCCAGGTCTTTCCAACTCTGAGGCCAAGTCTCTAGTTACAAAATTATTTATTTTATATGAATTTAAATTTTTTTTTTGAGTTCTAGATTCTCTCTCTCTCCCTCCTTCCCACCCCTCTTCCAACCATTGGAAAGAAAAGCAATATGTGGTCAATTATACATGTGAAGTCATGCAAATATATCTCCATATTAGCCATGCTGCAACAAATAAATAAATAAAAAGCAAGAAGCATAAAGAAAATTTAAAGAGCGTGCTTCACTCTGCACTCAGAGTTGATCAGTTCTCTCTCTGGAAGTAGATAGCATTTTTCATCACAGGTCTTTTGAAATTGTCTTGAATCATTACCTTGCTCAAAGTAGCTAAGTCTTTCACATAGTTGGTCGTCATATAATGTGGCTGTTACTGTGTACACTGTTCTGGTTCTGCTCACTTCCTTTTGTATCAGTTCATATAAGTCTTCTCAGGTTTTGCTGAAACCACTTCCCCTACCCCCAAACTTCTTATAGTACAATAACATTCCATCACAATCATATACCACAACTTGTTCAGCCATTCTCCAATCGATGGGCATCCTCTCAACTTCCAATTCTTGGCCACCACAAAAAGAGCTGCTATAAATATTTTTGAACATATAGGTCTTTTTTCCTTTTCTTTGATCTCTTTGGGATACAGATCTAGCTGTGGTATTGCTGGATCAAAGGGATCACAAAGGATCACAGTTTTATGGTCCTTTGGGTGTAGTTCCAAATTGTTCTCCAGAATGATTGGATCAGTTCACAACTCCACCAACAGTGCATTAGTGTCCCTGTTTTTCCACATCCACTCCAACATTTATCATTTTCCTTTTTTGTCATACTAGCCAATCTGATAGGTATAAGGTGCTACCTCAGAGTTGTTTTAATTTGCATTTCTCTAATCAATAGTGATTTAAAGCATTTTTTCACATGTCTATTGAAAGCTTTGATTTCTCCTTCTGAAAACTGCCTGTTCATATCCTTTGACCATTTATCAACTGGAGAATGACTCTTATTTTTATAAAGTTGGCTCCATTTCCTATATATTTGAGAAAGGAGGCCATTATCAAAGCCAGCTCTCTATTCATGCTGCCTCTCCCAATGCCAAAATCCTGTGTATTCTGTTATCTGTTGTTTTTCCCCATTGGGAGTAAAGGGGACTATTTTCATTTTTGTCTTTTTGTTCCCAGAACTTAGCACAGGCCCTGGCACAGAATGGATGCTTTGTAAATGCTTGTTGAAGTTAATTGAATTAGCAGCAGGTATGTGCAGGATAGGTTTGACATGGCTTTCCACACAGAAAGGAGGAAAGCCCTCTGAGGATAAAGCCTAGCTCCATAGTTGACTTTTGGTGTCCATATCCAGGAGTGTGCTAGTTAAATGTTTAACAACTGGCTTCATTAAAAAAAAAAACACACAGGACACATTTTTAAGCTTAATCGGCATTATTAACATTTCCGACATCATTTTCTAAAAAACAGACAAACAAGAAAACAATCACTGAAGCCCTGATCTGCAGTGTTCCCTGACTTCCAAGGAGTAAATGTTCACACTGAAAATTTAACAGTTGGCTCTGGTGAGCCGGTCCCAACCGTCTCCGGCACATCCCTGTACCAAAAGCCTGTCCTTGTGACCTCAGTGATATTTGTGGCCTCTCTTGAAGGATAGAAAATGGGCGTTTTAGGAAGGAATAATTCTGCCTTCTGAGAAACCAGGGACCCGAAGGGAAGGACTCCTACCCAGTTGATGGGTAGGATGCCGTGATTTGAAAAGGTAAGTAGGGCTTTGGAGTCATTTAGGAGGCAGACTTCTCGCCTTATTCTTTATAATCACTGGGTGACATTCATCCCTGCAGTGTCTGGTTGGTGTTCCCTGTTGTCTGCTTTCTAATTTCAGGGTGAAGCGGGGCTAGGGGATGGGACGTGAGAACTATCTTTAAGTATTTGAAAGGCTTTCGTGTACAGGAAGAACTAGATGTGCTCATCTTGGCCCCAAAGAGCAGAATGAGGAACAATGGGTGGCAGTTGCCAAGAAGCAAATTTCAGATATACGTAAGGAAAAATTTCCCAACCATCAAAGCTGTCCAAAAATGGAATGGACTGCCTTATTAGGTAGTAGGTAGAGCGGTGCAGTGGATAGAGCGACTGGGGTTGGAGTCAGGAGGACCTGAGTTCAGATGCAGCCTCAGACACTTATTAGCTGTTTGACCTTGGGCAAGTCACTTAACCTCTGTTTGCCTCAGTTTCCTCATGTGTAAAATAAGGATAATAATGGCATCTACCTCGAAGGGTTTTTTGTGAGATAATGTTTGTAAAGCACTTAGGATAGTGCCTGGCACATTTGTTGTTTTTTTCAGTTATGCCCAACTCTCCATGACCCCATTTGGGGTTTTCTTGGCAAAGCTACTACTGTGGTTTGCCATTTCCTTCTCCAGATCATTTTACAGACGAGGAACTGAAGCAAATAGGGTCGAGTGACTTGCCCAGGGTCATATAGATAGTAAGCGTCTGATGCCAGATTTGAACTCACAAAGATGAGCCGTACTTACTCCAGGCCCAGCACTCCAGCCACCTAGCTGCCATCTGGCACACGTTAGGTGTGATATAAAGGCTAGCTATCATTATCATCATCATTCTGATGTTTAGTAAAGAAACGTATTAAGAAGAAATGCATAACTTTTAATCTCCATGTACCTACTGGTATATGTTTAAAGGTATAAGCAATAACAAAAGATGGGCAGCTGGGTAGTACAGTACAGTGGATAGAGTGCTGGGCCTGGTGTCAATAAGACTCGTCTTTGTGAATTCAAATCCAGCCTCGGACACCTAAGAGAGGAAAATACAAACGAAATTAAACAATGTGAGAAAGTGATTGTAAATGACTCTCTTTTTAACTGTACTTATTTACAAAATGTCAAAAGAAAAATTATGGATATTCTATTTAACTAGGTAGTAACAAAGTCATTCAACAAATTTTTCATTTTTGTGAGGATTTTGTTGTTGTTTTCTTGTATTTAGCATTTTTTTGGGCTGATTTTGAGATACTGAAGGGAAGCTAGATTCACTTAACCTCTCACTCCCCAACATTACTGGTTTCCCATTGGAGGGCTTCAAGCAGAAGCTGGATATATGTAGTAGAAAGGATTCCTACTTCAGGCAGAGGTTGAATTGAGTGATATCAGAGATACCTTCCAATTCTGAAATTCTGTTTTTACATGAAGGCTTTAATATAAGGATATACTGACCACAAATGAGGATAACTCTAGACTTTTTTTTTTCCTACTATTCATTCCCTGGACAATGGGGAGTCAGCAAAGGGTTTAGAAGATTGTAAAGACCCATAAAGAAACATGCCCTAAAGGGAAGTTATGTCCAGCCTGGTAGGGCACTCAGTGAGAGACAATCTTCTCTCTTCTTATGTCTTGGTAGACCAGTGGCTAGATGCCAGGCAAGGTGGAAATTGGTATTAGATAGAACGCACAAGAAAGCAATGTGCCCCCTTCATAATCTGAGCATTTGGGACCACAGAAACAGAGCATAAGGGACTATAGAGTTCATCTATTCCAGGGATTCATAGGATATGTGGACAGATTTTAAGGGGTTTGTGAATTTGGATAGGAAAAACAATTATATCTTTATTTTCACTAACCTTTGGTTTCCTTTGTAATCCTATGTGTTTTATTGTATGCATCTAAAGACATTATTATGAGAAGGGTCCCTAGATTTTACCAGACTTCCAGACCCCACAAAAGTGAAGAACCGTTAACCTAGTGCAGCCCCTTTGTAGATGAAGCTGAGCCCTGTGAAGGGGAAGTGACTTGCCCAGGGTTACAGAGCTTGTAAATGGCAGAGCCAGGACTCAAAGCTGTGTCTTCTGGCTCCAATCTAGCAGTTTTTTTCTCCTATGCCATACTCTCGTCCAGGGAGGAAGAATGATAGAAAGAAAGTAGCTGAGCTAGGATATGACAGGGATAGGCTGTGAGTCCAAGCTCCTTAATCCTTTGGGTGCCATGGACCCCTTTGCCAGTCAGGTAAAGCCTATGGTCCCCTTCTCAGAATCATATTTGATGCATACCATCAAAACATAAAGATTACGAAGGGAATCAACTATATTGAAATACAGTTATGAAAACAAAATTTTACAGGTGCCTGCTCTAGGGTACATGTTGGAATTTTGTATAAGGGATTCTTGTTCAGTATGGAGTAGACCAGATTATCAAGTCAGATGCTATAATTTTGTAAATTTGACTTGATTTTGTATGTGAATGCACATAGGACACATGATATCCAAATTTTTCCTTCGGGATGAAGAGAGAATAATTTGAGGGATAGAAAGAAAGAAATGTGATTAAAGGGATTTTAATTGAATTCCATTTAATGCAACAATTATTTATTAAGTTGCTGCAATGTTCCAGACACTATATTAAGGCAAAACTAAATAGTGCCTGCCCTCAAGAAGATTATATTCTATTGAGAAAAAAAACATGAACACAGATACATACGTGTGTGTGTGTGTGTGTGTGTGTGTGTGTGTGTGTGTGTGTGTGTGTATAATAGATGTAAATTGATTTCTGGGAATAGGAAACAGGTCTAATATGAAGGGGGCAGTTTTTTTAATAATAGAAAAAGAATTTCAGAGGGTACAGTAGAAAGGTAGGGAAGAGCAGGAGAGGGATACTAAAGAAATGAGGCTGATCAGAATGAGTATGAGCAATCAGGAGTGGTAGCCAGGGAAGGGAACTTTGTCCTAATCAGCCTACCAATTCAGGACCACAGGAATAATGGATGGAGCCACAGGGAAGTTGGTTGTCACAATTTGATGATAAATTTCAAAGAATGAAATGGATCAGGAGAGAGAGGCAGCAAAACAATCTGTGGTCCTGCCTCCTGGCCAAGAGAAGGTCAGTGGAGTCTTAAGTGCAGGTTGGTTATAGAGAAACATTTAAGGTATTCTACACTCAGCCAAGGCAGCTCAGATCTGCACCAAGACTCCCTCCACTGTCATCTAGATCAGAGGTATCAAACAAAGCCAGCAACAAGAACCAGATTAAAATGTATTTGGGAAATATTTGACAAAATAAGGAAAAATACAGTAGAGCATAAATAATGTTGATATGTAGTTTTCTAAGTCACTCTCTGACCCTCAGGGGTCCTTAGAATCCAATTTAGTGGCCCCATTTCTATTTGAATTTCACTGGTCTAGACCATTTCCCTGAGGATTGGGAAGGAGAGGATTTTTTTTGCCTGGACTGATGACTATTGTTGAGTGGAAGAGAAGTAGAACAAATGTCCAGGCCTTGGTCCTTCCTGTCTGAGAAGATGATATTGCAATGTAGTCCTTGATAAGTATTGAATGAATGAATGAATGAATGAATGAAATGAATGAATGAATAAAGCAGGCTGACTTCATATTTTTTCTTTTAAAACTGGAAACAAGAATACACTTGTGCTGCAAGCTGTCTCTCCTTTCAATCAGCATCCATCCTGGGACAAGGGAAGGGCAGCTATATCAGAAATATGGAGTGAGCTGAGCCCCACAGGATGCTATCTGTCCCAAGAAAAGGGACTGACTTCTAACATTCCTCCCTCTGCCCCCTCAAGAAGTATTCTTTGGATGCCTGTAGGTGGGGGTGGGAAGGCAAACTGGGGGAGTTGTTTAAGACTCTCTATCTTAGTCTGGAGAGAGGCAGGAAATAGCTGGATCCATCTGGGCTCTGAGTCACTTAGGTATATTTCAGTCATTTCTTTGGGAGTTTCTATTTTGGGTAAGACGTCTGTGACACGTTCCAGAGAAGAGGGGGTGCTGGCCAGGGCCATTTAAGCTCTTGTGGTCACTGACTAAATCTTTTCCCAAAGTAAGAAACAATATGACACTCTTTCCTGGGAGACACCAGCGTCTGATGGGCTCCTGAAATGGGCAGTCCAGAGTGAATGCCCTAAGGAGTGGACAGAAGAATGTTGTTATAATTTAAGAGTCTTTGATATCATCAGTATGATTACTTCCCCCCATTGACACAGATCAAAACCCTACTATATCCCAGGATAGGATCATAGTGAGTGACTCTGACATATATTAAAATCTAACTACGTATGTATATATGTTGTTGTTGTTGAGCTGTTTCAGTCATGTGCGATTCTTCGTGACTTCATTTGGGGTTTTCTTGGCAAAGATACTGGAGTGGTTTACCATTTCCTTTTCCAGCTCATTTTACAGATGAGGAAACTGAAGCAAACAGGATTAAGTGACTTGACCAGGGTAACACAGCTAGTAGGTGTCTGAGGCCAGATTTTAACTCATGAAGATGAGTCTTCCTGATTCTAAGCCCAGTGTTCTATCCACTATGCCACCTAGCTGCCCATTTATTTATATGTGTGTGTGTGTGTTGTATACACACATATATACATATATATATATATAAATATTTATCTCAAGTAGTGACCAACCCTCTGGTGATTAGCTTCTCCAAACTTAGCTAAGCTGGATCCCAATGAAGTCTTCTCTTATCTCTCCACTTGGTAATCTTGCCTCTTGAACCTCGTGTAATATTTTGCTTACATCTCTGTAATGCAAGAAAAAGTTGTATATTAGAGTTATCTGTTTCCACCTTGTCCCCCTATCAGACTATGTGCTCTATGAAGGCAGGGACTATATGTTAGCGAAGCTTTGTGTCTCCCTCAGCGCCAAGGTCAGGTGTCTGTACACATTAGGGAAATCAATCCATTTATCAACAAACTGTGCCTACTGTTTGCTAAGCACTGTGCTAGATGCTGAGGATACAAAGACAAAAATGAAGCAGTCCCTGCCCTCAAGGAACTTACAGTCTATCAGGTTCTTAATAAATATGTATTATTGTTGTCCTTGGAGAAGAAACACATAGCCCATCATGAAACTCTAGCTTAGGACTTGCCAGAGTTGAGTGACATAGGCTTATAGAATCCACAGTCACTACCGCACATCATTGTGGCATCGGAAAGGACTTTGGTGGAAAGTTCCTTAAGACAGTTATTATAATAATCTGAGACTGGCCCACTGACCACCTGGAAGAGCTTCAGAAAACTCAGGATGAACTGTGATGTTAGAAGGGTAGAGGTATGGAAAGCTTGAGAATAGAAAAGCTACCTCTGGATCTTTGTCAGGCTTCATTGCTAACTTATTGGTGTGTCCTTGGCTATGTCCTCTGGAGATGTTGCTCAGCTCTCAATGAGATGATAAGGTTCCCTCTCCTTCACCTCTTCACAGAGTCATGATCCCTCCTTAAGCAGCCTCTCATCTGATAAGAGTAAATATAGGGTTTCTCCTGGGGAGTATCCATGCTGTGAAGAATAGGGGGAATGGATACTTATATCTCCTTTGGGTAGGGCCCAGAGACCAAAATTAGTTATTCTGCAAATTGTTGGAGAAACCTGTCCAAGTGCCTAGAAAAAGGTTGATTCAGAGCTTTAAAAAAAAAATGAGTTTTTTTTTAATGTTGAGCTATTTAATAATGAGGAAAAAAACAAGGAATTTGATGGAAAAATGAGATTGAGTCTCAAAATATCCCTATGCATATATTTAGTATCATAATTGGCCTTGAGCTTGGCAATCATTTTTATTGTTTACATTGTTTTTGAGGCCCTGAAACAAGTTTTCCTCTGCCTTGGGATATTTGGCAGTTTGCAGATGTGTCACTTTCTGCCTCTGAACTTTACCATGAGAATGTAGGCAGAGGTGAGAGAAACACATGTGCACTCAGTGACAGCTCCATAGAGATCATCATGAGGATGGTGTGAGTGGGTTTGGGGCCATTGATCCAAAAAGAGGTCATGGAAGCCTCCAGAAAGCAGATGAGGTTGCTCTAAGGTCTGACGATAGAGAGGTACCTGGCTTGATGGAGAGAATGGGAAGGGTATTTGTACCTAAGAGCAATTCACGAGACTAGTCAAATGATTTGGTTGGTGTAGAGAAGTCCAAAAGAGGCCAGCCATCAGAAGTCCTTGTGGTCATAATGCAATGTGTCTGTTGAATGAATGAATGAACAATTGGACAGATGAACAGGTGCTGATGAACAGAACATAGGGAAGGCCCAGGAAGGTCAAGTCCCTTAGGTAACTAGCCTAATCCCTCCCTACACACACACACACACACACACACACACACACACATACAGGGAGAGGGGGGGAGGAGAGAGACAGAGCACTGAGGCTAAAGAAATCAGACAACTAGGTCCAAAGGAATGACATCATATCTGCCATCCCTCAAATTTTTTCATAGCCCCTCAAATGACAGCATTGGACTCAGTGACCTCTAAGACCTCTTCCAGTTCAAAATCTACATTTCTATGACCTGGACCATACCCTTCCTAGGGCAGCTAGGTGGTGCAGTGGATATAGCACTGGGCTTGGAATCAGGAAGACCTCAGTTTAAATCCAGCCTCAGATAAGGACTAGTTATGTGACCCAAGCAAGTCACTTAACCCTATTTGCCTCAGTTTGCTCATTTGTAAAATGGAATGGAGAAGGAAATGGCAAACCACTGAAGTATCCCTGCCAAGAAAACCCCAAATGAGGCCCTGAAAAGTCAGACACTGGTGAAGCAACTGAATGATAACAATGCCCACCCTGGTCCCTTAGGGATGCTTGGAGGGGTGGAGAGTTGTGTCAGGGGAGGGAAGTATCCTCTTCCTGAAGGTAGTGCTGCTGGGCTGTGTTTGCCTTGGGCACAGAAAAGCATTGTCTGAATTGAATCGATGCCCCAGTAAGGATCAAAGAGGGGCAGGGAGGTGATGAGAGAACAGAAGAAGAGTTTTAGGGGACAGGGCTACTGACAGATACCTTGCTGTCAAAGGCAGGCAGGAAGGGATGAGGCAATGGATTTCGGGTGTGCTTGGGAACCTGATGATGTGCAATTGAATGGGGAGGTAAAAATAGATGTGGGAAAGAGTCCACTCTGGCAAATTTGGAAAATGCCCTAGTTGGGGAAAGGCAACTAATCAGCCCTTCCCTGGACCAACTTGTCTCTTAGAGCTATTTTTTCTCTTCTGCTTCTTTCCGCCAGCCAGCAATTGTGTCGTGCCCTTATTGAAAATGTTCCTTTAGCTGTGTGGGGCAGGGATGGAAGCAGCCATTGACAGTTAAAAGGAAGGGAAGGTGGGTTACTGCTGATAAGCTCTCTGCTCCAGGAGGTGGATACTGGTTTTAATTTTAGCAATTTAAAAGAGCATAAGAAGCCAGAAAAGGCTTCCTTCCTTTTTTGTCTGTAGAAGGAATGAATGGTAGGAGGCACTCCCACACACAGAAGGGAATTTTGACTGGGCCCAAGCAGGGCTGTGTCCCCAGGAAGTTAGTATAGTACAGTGAAGAGGGCACAGCATTTGGAGTCAGCGGGCCTGGGTTTCAATCCTGCCTCTTTTCCTTAGTACCTTTGTGACCTTGGTCAAGTCCCTTCCCCTCTCTGGGCTTCATTTTCCTCATCTGTAAAACAAAGGGGTTGAATCAAGGCACTTTCTAAGATCTCTTCTGCTTCAGATCAATGAAGTACTAGAAGACCCTGGGACCTGCTGGATTAGCTTAACCAAGGGTGGGGCCCTTTAGACCCTCAAGTGGGGCCCCTTTGATTGAATCCAAACTTCACTGAAGTTTGACTGCAATTTGGATTCAGTCAAAGGGCCCCACTTGAGAACCTAGAGGGCCACATGTGGCCTTGAGGCCACAGGTTTCCCAACCCTGAGCTTAACCGTGTGCTAAGATTTCACAGTGGGGCAGATAGAAGTAGATTGGATTTCCATTGGCTTATCCAAGTGGTGTGAGGTTAAATAATCCATTTCTTCAAAACTTCAAAAGCATCCATGATCATCTCACCATGGATACTTCCTTCACAAACATAGATTTGCACTCTTACTGGACAATTAATTCTTCATTTGATTCAATTCAATGAGCTTTTATTAAGCTATGAGATGCTATGGCCGAAAATGTCATCCCCTGCCAATCAAGCATCTGGGAATGAGCTTTTCTGCACCATAAGTCTGGTCCTCAGATGACAGGTTGCTGGGCTCATTCTTGAAGCCTCCTTAGCTTAGCTTAAACTAGCCAAAGCTTGTCTTTCTTTCTCTAGCACAGCTTTGGAGAACTTAGGACCACTTCAAGCACATATTAGGACATAAAAATAGGAAGTGGAGGAAACATTCCATTGTGACTCCAGAAATCTGCTCCTTTGGGGTAGGTGGGTAGGAAGAATTCTTGAGTTATCTTTCCCCATGGGTACTCTATGTAATTTGTATTGTTGAATGGGAGCACATGCATGCACACATGTACAAACACACACACACACACACACACACACACACACACACACACACACACTACATCCCATTGACTCCCTTGTGATGTATAGCAAGCAGGTTGGAACCAACTTGCCAGGCTGGTGGGGCTGGGAAGGTTATTTCTTAGGCGTGACTGTGCTGTGTTCTCTCTCTTCCAGGTGAAAGAATGGCTGTGTCTGAATTGCCAGATGCAGAGAGCTTTGGGGATGGACATGACCACTGCACCTCGTTCCAAAAGCCAGCAGCAGCTGTACTCGCCTTCTCTTTCTCCTGCCCACTCCCCAGCCAAACAGCCCCAGCCCCAGCCCCAGCCCCAGCCTCAGCCCCAACCCCAGCCCCAGCCCCAGCCCCCAACACAGGCTCAGGGGAAGCCTGAGCCAGAGAAAATCCCTGGAACCACACAGCCTGGGCTCCAACAGGGGCCTGGCGTCCGGCAGGCTGAAGTGCCCAGAACTCCTGTGGTGCCAGGGCAGCGGGAAGCCCAGAGCCAAGGACAGGCCAGAGCCACTGTGCCTCAGGAAGCAGGACGGGTTTCCCCTCATCCCCATCCTTCCCCAGTCAAGGGAGTTACTCCAACCCCTGGATCTGGGGCTCAAGAACAAGCCCAAGAGGGACTCACTGGGAAGCTTTTTGGCTTTGGGGCTTCTCTGCTGACCCAGGCCAGCACACTTATGTCTGTCCAGCCAGAGGCCGGTCCACAAGGCCAGCCGTCTCCTGGCAAAGGGCCCCCCAAGATAGTCTTCAGTGATGCCAGTAAGGAAGCAGGGCCCAAGTCATCAGGGACCGGACCTGGACCTGCAGCTGGACGGGGACCTGGGCCAGCATCTGGGGCTGGACCCGGGCCTGGACCTGCACCTGCGGCTGGACGGGGACCTGGGCCAGCACCTGGGGCTGGAGCTGGGCCTGGACCCGGGCCTGGAGTTGGGCCTGGGGCTGGCCCTAGAGCTGAGCCAGGATCTGGGACTGGGCCTCGGCCTGGGGTTGGGACTGGACCTAAAGCTGGGCCTGGTCCTGGCCCTGCTTCGGGGCCTAAATCTGAGCCTGGGTCAGGACCTGGGGCTCTTGGCCGACCAGCAGGGGCACCTAGTCCAAAACAAAGTAAGGCAGAACACCAGACTGCACCCAAGGCTGTCCCCAAGCCAAAGGAAGTGCCGAAGGAAAAGGTCAAATGCCCACTGTGCCAGGCCGAACTCAATGTGGGCTCCCGGGAGCCATCCAACTACAATACATGTACCACCTGCAAGCTACAAGTGTGCAACCTGTGTGGCTTCAACCCAACTCCTCATTTGGTAGAGGTAAGGAATAAATCAAGTGCTCTAAGGGGAAATGGCGTCCTGTTCAGAGTTTGGGCCAAGCTAGTAGGAAACCGGGAAGAGACAGAATCTCTGTGCTTTTCCCTGATAGAGCCTTTGTCTTAATAGGCCTTCAAGGGAAGGAGAATTTAGAAATTGGGCTTGCAGCGCAGCCTCCCACTGTTTTTTTAAGTGCTGAAAACCTCTCCTGAGCAACATTGAATTTGAGGTGAAAGGGGTAGGTGTCAAGGACAGGCTTGGCGTGTGTCATGTAGTTGTCATGCAGCATGATTTCTGGTCTGCCTGTCTGTACCCATGGCAGGATCTAGTCTAGGAGATGGTGGAGGAGTGAAGGGAGAGGAGAAGGGAGCAGGTCTCAGCCCCAGGAAGGGGAGGAGGACTCCATTGCTTTGTAGAAGGAAGTCTCTGGTGAAGCAGCTGGGGCATTGGCGACATGGTGAGTACTAGGGTAAGCTTCCAGGGCACAGTGAGTGGTTTAAGCTCTGAGCACAACTTGCAGGCAGCCCTTTCCCCAGAGGCTGATTGCTAGGACTGGGCCCCAGGCATAAGCTGGGCCAGGCTGAGCTCTCCTTGGGACTGTGTCCTTAGTTCTCTCAGGCCTGGTTCTCTGATTTGGCCTAGCTTAGCTGGATTTTTCCCTCTTGCCTTTCTTCTGAATATAGGTGTGAAATGAAAACTAGCATGGCCTTTGGAAAATCTTGTTATCAAAGAGAAGGAACCTTCATATGTCAGCTCAGGGCAATCAATGCAGTGCTTAGGCACAGTACATTTCCAGCATCAGCCTGGCACTGGGCTAACTCCCTGCTGTTGGCAGGTTCACCGACTCAGCCTAGCAGCAGAAGAGAAGCCCTGATTGCTAAGTTCACAGCCCCTGGACACCTGGGGGATCTGGGTAGCCAGCTGCAGGGGGTGTTTTGGGCCCGAACAGATGCAGGAGGGGCCCTAGGTCTTGGCCCCCTATTCCTGGGCTTCCTACTAAGAGGTTGGGACGAGTAGGTCTTGGATGGCAGGCCCTGAGTTTCTGCTGCCCTCCTCTAGCTGAGCCCAGTGGGGTGAGGGACAGATGGCCAAGCAGAGCCCACCTCTGAAAGTGCCTGCCTCCCTTGCAAGAAAAGAGGTCAGAGGGGGCAGCTAGGTGGTGCAGTGGATAGACTACCGGCCCTGGATTCAGGAGGACCTGAGTTCAAATCCGACCTCAGACACATAATGCTTACCAGCTGTGTGACCCTGGGCAAGTCACTTAACCCCATTGCCTAAAACAAAAAAAAAAAAAAAAAAGAGGTCAGAGGGGCAGCCAGGTGGCACAGTGGATAGAGCACTGGCCCTGGATTCAGGAGGACCTGAGTTCAAATCTGACGTTAGACACATAACACTTACTAGCTGTGTGACCCTGGGCAAGTCACTTAACCCTATTGCCTAGCCAAAAAAAAAAGAAAAGAGGTCAGAGGTGGGGAATGAGAACTGGGGCTGGTGGGAGAAGATCAGTGGGGGTCCTGAGGAGCCCCGGAAGGTCGGGTCTGAGGTTGGAGGCTGGCTTCCTGAAGTCCAGCATTTCCAGCACGTTGTAGTGAAAATCAGCACTAAAACCAACACCAGCAGACTGTTTCATTCCTGGACCTGCCAGCGTGGATGAGTCCCATATCTCCTCTGAGCCTTAGCCTCTTTGTCCCAGAAAGAAGGATTTGATAGAAGGTCTTCCTTGTCCCTTCCTCCTCTAAATCCTGTGTGCATGTGAACAGATGTAAAGCCACATACATGCGGAAAGAACCCTTGACTTGGAGTCAGGAAACCTGAGTTTGTAGTCCAGCTCTGACACATAATAGTTTTGGGACCTTGGGATCACATCACATCTCTGAACCTCAGTTTTCTCACCTGTGAAATGGGGATGATAATTCTTCTGCTACCTGCCTCACATAGCAGTTGTGACAAATGTGCTTTATAAAACTTCCTGTGCTATAGAAATAGGGGGTATAAGTTTGGGGGCCTGTGTGGGCCAAGTTTCATGACTTTCCCAGTCCTTATAAAACCCCTGATTTGGGGATATCTTCCTTAGATATAGGACATCTCTTTGGAACATTATTGATGAAAATATATTTTTATAAAGGGAAATCTTTGTTCCCACTGTCCATTTCAGTGAACTGTATCCCCTCAATTCATCCTCTGCCCCAGGGGAGACTCTCCCTGTGGCCAATTCTTGGTCTTCGTCCAAAGCAGGTTCTCTCCCCTCTACTTCCTCCAATAATAGGTCACCCTGATGGCTAATGGGGTAGGCTAGAAATGGACCCAAGAGCCATTGAGATCCTAGCACCATTTTGGGATCTCACAATTGCAGCTATGGATTTGAGTGGAACTGCCAGAATGGACCTCTGGGTCCTTCTCAGCACTCCCAGCCTAGTCCTAGTTCACATTTCTGTGATGATCAAGAGTTTGCAAAGCATTTCCCATAGTGTTCCAGCCCTTTGGCAGCAGTTCTGGGACTCAGAGGAGGTTTCCAGGTAGAATCAGGTGGACCAGCTGGGCATAAAGCAATAGCACTTGTGTTATGACACACACTAACTCCCTTAAAGAAAAAGCTCAGGGCCTAAAATAACTTCCCCCTCCCATCTGTTGCCCCCTGACCAGGCGGAAGCATGGAGGAGCAGGGGAGGAAGGGGGTCAGTGACGGCTGCTCTCAGCAGCTCCATCGCTCCTAGTCTCTGTGGGATTCCCAGGTCACAGTCATCTGCTCACCAGCGTAGCTCATTAAGGCATTGGAGGTGATAGGTTTTATAGGAAGGGGACAGGTTCTCAGTAGGGCCTTTCTTGTTGGCGTCCTATCCCTGGCAAACACTTGGCATTGCTCATAGTGGGGCTGTCCAGGCAAAGGCATGATCAGCAGCAGGTAGAGAAAGTCCTACAGCCCCTTCCCCATTCTCCGCAGCAGTACCATGCACTCTGCTCATAGAAGGATCAGCATAAGAGACCTTAAAAATCAAGCCCAGCCCCTTCGGGTTTACATACAAGGAAACCAAGGCTCAGAAAGTGAACATAGCTAGTAACTGGCAGAGTCATTCAAACCTAGGTCTTTTGCCCCCAAATTCCTTGTTCTGTCCATTAGACCGCTGCCCACCCTGGTACCAGAAAAGGCTTCCTGGAGAGCACTACTAAAGACGTGGCATGGCCAGAGAGCAGAATCCTGGCGAGGAAAAGTCTCCCCTTGGAAGATGGGGTTAGGACAGGTTGTCTTCAGATTGCAGCTTTCTCTGCCAATTCAATTCAGCAGTTATTAAGAACCAGCTAAAAAGGTGCCCTTTATTAGGCCCTAGGGACACAACCCCCACCCAAAAAAACTAACAGCCCCTGCCCTCAAAGGGCTTATATTCTACTGAAAAGAAGCAGAGCTCCTCATTCTCAGAATCTACCTGAAAGTACCAGCCCAGTCTCTGGCCTAGAGATAGCTAGGTGGTGCAGTGCCTAGAGCACTAGGCCTAGAGTTAAGAAGACCTGAATTCAAATCTAGCCTCAGACATTTATTAGCAGTGTGATCCTGGGCAAGTTACTCAACCTCTGTTTGCCTCAGTTTCTCTATCTTCAAAATGGGGATAATAGCACCTACCTCCCAGGGTGGTTGTGATACTCGAATGAGGTAGTGAATTGTAAAGTTTTATATAAATGTTAGCTGCTATTATTATTATTATTACCTGACAGATGTAGGAAAGCAGGAAGAAGAGGAAAAGGGTCCAGTAGCAGGTTCCAGGCTGACATGCTGCCCCTCACTCCTCAGGCCCCTTCTGTCCACCACACACTTGAGCCCTGGGGCCTTACTCTGCCATTTCTTCTACAATCAGAATTTCAAAGATTTTTACCCTCATTGTTATAATAGCTTACATTTCTATTGTTTCCACAACACATAGCACAGTGCCTGGCACCTTGTAAGGGCTTAATAAATACTTGTTAACTGACTGACTGACTGACTGAGTCATAGGATTTGAACTTGGAGGGAGCTTTAGAGACCATTCCATCCAAGACCCTCATGTCACAGAAGAAAAACTGAGACTCAGAGTGGTTAAGCAACTTGCCCAGGGACACACAGCCAAGCAAGTGGTGGGGTGGGGATTCGAATCCGGGACAGCTCCAGATCCAGGGCTCTTTCCACTATACCACTGCTGTTTCTCAATTCACTTCACTTCATTTCATAAGATTATACAATTTAGAGAATTCTAGCATCATGGAATTCTAATAATATATGATAGTTTTCCTGCTTTTTTTTCCTACTTTATGTATGCTGTTTGTTTTTACACCACTCATTTCCTGCTGTACTGCCTTTCCCCCTTTAGAATTCTCTCTAACAAAGAAACAGTTAAGTAAAATGGATAAAATGACTGACATATGCAACATTCCATACCTCTGGCCCCCCACCTCTACCAGGAGAAGGAAGATGTGTTTCTCCAACCATTTGCCAAGACAAAAAAAAATCTTAGGTTTTAACACTGTATTGGAACCTGGATCCTTTCATTTTACGGGAAACTGAGCCCCAGTTCAATTCACTCCAATTTACTTCAACAACAGTTAGTGCCTACTAAGTTGCCAAGATCCTAATCCCATCTTTCCCTATGGTTAGAGCCCTTAGATGTCTGAGTCAAAGGTTTGGCTTCCAGGTGCAGACAGGGGTGGGACTATGGTGGCCCAGCCTGTCAGGCTCAGTGATGAGCTCAATGAAACTTGTGCCTTGAGACAGAGCTTGGGGGCTAGGCAGCAGCTGAGGTGGCTGAAGGACTCTCAGGGAGCTGCTGATCAGGTTAGAGCCTGGAGATACCTTTAGCTTGGTCAGAACAGGCCCTTTCCACCTGGCCCCAGCTCACAGTCTAGGCCGAGACCTCATCTGCACCCTAGTCAGCCAGATGGCCAGCCAGCCCCTTGGGAACAGGCAGGGTTTAGAAAGCCTCGTTTTCTCCAGGTGAGTAAATATTCCTGACAGCTCCTCCCTGGTGACCCCTGGACAAGGCCTGAGGAACTGCTGATTCAGTCCAAGCAGAGATTTTTCAAACACTTGCAAACTATTCTTGTCCTGGGTTGTTATTTTCGGTCTCTTATTAACTGCTTGGCTCTAGCGCTTGGTATCTTGGCTGCCTGCCCCATCCTGCTCCACCAGGGGTTAGTGCCATTCAGGGGCTTCCCTTGAGATGCCCACTGCCCCGCTGGGTCCCATCCCTCTCCTGCTGAAGTAGTAGCAGCTTGGATAAGTCTTTCGTCCCTTTGCAGTCTGATACTCCCTTTGGGAACTACAGTTTGTTACTGGCAGAGCCTAGGCAAGATGCAGCCAGGATCCAAACCCGGGCCCTATCTTCAGAGGAGAAGCAATGCCTGTGTTCTCCAGGGACCTCAGCTGGCCTTAGTTTTGCTGTTTGGGTTCAGGGACTGTCCTAGTACCTGTCAACCTGGATCTAATCCTCCAAAAGCACTAACCCCCTGCCTCTAGTGACTGATGGGACAAATGAAAACTTCCCAGACAATGGGACACTGCCCTTAGTGAAGACAGATGGGAGTGGGAGGGTGGAGAGGGGGGCCATTCTGGATCTGCCTCTACTGACCCAATCCAGGTGATGCCCCAGCTCAGTTTCCTTATCTATAAAATGAGAGGGTTGGGCTGGAGCAAGGCTTCTTAACCGTTTCTGTGCCATGGACCCCACTGGCAGTCTGGTGAAGCCTATGTACCCTTTCTCAGGACTGTGTTTTGTTGCTTACATTCCTAATTTGAAGGAATGCTAAATTTCATTTGGAGGTTAGGGAAAATAAAGATGTGATTTTTTTTTCCCATCCAAGTTCACAGATCCCCTGAAATCTATCCAAGGGGCTCATGAACTTGAGGCTAAGAATCCCTAGACTTTAAAAAATAAATAAATAAAGGAACCCTTGGCCTGGATAACCTTTAAGTTTCCTTCCAATTAAAATCCTTTTGCTTTGTTCCATGCCTCTGATACTGTTGTGTTTCCATATGCTCTTCATAGTGCCTGATGGCACCCAGTGTGTATTCAATCATTCAGCAGGCATCAAGTGTCTACTAAACACCTACTATGTGCCAGGCACTGAGGATGCAAAGACAGAGAATAAAACAATCCCTCCTCTCAAGGAGCTTGTGCCCAAATGGAAGAGACAGCAAGTACATATATAAGTATTCACAGAACAAATATAAGAAAATAAAGATAAATGCAGAATAGTTTGGGAAGGATGGTATCTGCAGTTGGGCTTCTCGCAGAAAATGGTACCTGAGATACACCTTGAAGGGAGAGAAAGATTCTATCAATCAGTCCATCCATCAATCAAAAAGCGTTTATTAAGCACTTGCTGTCTGATGGGCACCGTATGAAGTGCTGACAAAAATAATCCCTGTCCTCAGGGAATTCACACTCTAATGGAGGAGAAAGCATGTAAATTACTAGGTACCTATACAAGATACAGGCAGAGCATCCGAGAGGTCATCTCAGGAGGGAAGACACCAGCAGCTGGAGGCAGAGATGAGGAGGGAGTGCATTCCAGGCCCCAAGGACAACCAATGCAAAGTCACCAAGTCAGGAGGTAGATCGTCCTCTGTGCGGAACAGAGGCGAGTGTGGCTGGATTGCCAAAAGAGGAATAATGTATGCAGGGCTAGAGAGATATAGTGGAGCCAGGAGGTTATATTTGATCCTAGAAGCAATAGGAAGCCACTGAAGTTATTGAATGGAGGTGTGGTTAGATAGGTGTTTAAGGAAAATCATTTGGGTAGCAAAGTTGACTGGAGTGGGGAGAGGCTTGAGCAAGGGAGACCAATTAGGAAGTTGTTGGAGTAGTCCAAGCCATAAGTGATGAGGGCTTGAACTGGCATAGAGAAAAGGGGATAGATGCAGGAGATGGTGGTAATGATACAATTCAGCGTCTTCTCCTGTCTCCACACAAATTCCCTCTTCAGAGCTTTGCAGTCCACACCACTGCCCTAGAATATAGACAGCAGGGACAGCTAGGTGGCGCAGTGAGTAGAGCACCGGTCCTGGATTCAGGAGGACCTGAGTTCAAAACCGGCCTCAGACACATAAAAACACTTACTAGCTGTGTGACCCTGGGCAAGTCACTTAACCCCATTGCCTAGCCCCCCCCCAAAAAAAAGAATATAGATAGCAGTGTGAAAATGTTGACTAGTATCGATACACTCGGGTGTGTCTCTCTTCTTTTGGCCATTGATCCACACTAGCTTGGGCTGCTGGGATGACAGCCTTAGGCCTAAAGCAGCAGCTGTGTCTGGTTAGGAAGCTTTGGGTAAGGGCCACAGGGAATGGGAAAAGATGTCTGTTAATGGTGATGGCAGTTGATGCTGCTTCTGCTAATGATGGTAATGATGAGGATAAAAAGGGTGGTGATGAGGATAAGGGTAGTCATGATGCATAGAGATAATGGCGAAGAGGATGATGGTAGTGAAGATGATGATGAAGATGATGATGGTGGTGGTGGTGAGGATGAGGAGGAAGAGGAGGAGAGGGAGAAGAATTGGGGTGGGGGGAGACTGAAGCATGGTGGCTTTGGTTACTCTATGCCCACCTCAGGCTCCAAACCTTATTTTTTAAATGAAATCTTTAACTACACTTAAACTAGTCCTGGGAGCTCCCATAAGTAAAGCATACCAATTTGTATTCTGTACAGTTTCACTTCCTTCCTTGTGACCTACTTTATGTCTTCTTAGTTGTTCCTGATTTCCCTGGCAAGTATCCAAGACACCTGTCCCAGGCTTAGGAAAGAGGCACTAATTTTTTTAGTTTTGCCTGAAGTTTTGAGTTTGACTTTAAATAGCTCTCTCTCTCTCTTCCTGTCTCTTTCCCTCTCTCATCCTCCTTTCTCTCCATCTCTCTCTTTCCCTCTCTTCCTTTCTCTCTTCCTTCCTCCCTCTTTCTCTATCTCCATCTTTCTCACTCCCTTTCTCTCTCTTTTCTCCTGCCTTTTTCTTTCCATATGTTTGTCTCTCTGTCTCTCTCTCTGTCTCTCTCTCTCGCTCTCCTCCGCCGACCTTTCTCTCCATCATTCTTTTCATCTATAAGTCTCTGTCTCATTGGCATGCCAACCTAAATTTCTGGAGTAGTGTAGGTGGAGGGAAGTAAACAAAAGAAATAAACATTTGAGCCCCACCCTCAGGAACAGCACAGGCATGTTGGAGGAAGCCTAAGAATGCTTACAAATCACTAAATGTCAATGATATAAATGGCCCCAGTTCTAGTTTCTGTTTGCTGAGAACCATAGGGTTGCAGTGCTTGGAGGTAGGGATGAGGGGGCGATTCATCAAGAAGGGAACTCTTGGTCCCAGTACTTTTCCAGGCTTCCTCATCCAAGATTAGGAGTGGATGCCCTGCTCCTTTCTGCTTCCCACCAACCCCCACCAAAAATTTCTCTTTCTTGCCTGCCCAGGACTGAAACCCAACAGAGTTTCTTGCTGGCTCTCAGCCCTAGACCTTGTAGGCCACCTCAGAGTCTGAATTGTGTCTTCTTTGTTGTGCCACAGAAAAGCTGTAGGGGCAGAAGGCTCCATTTTGTTCTCCTGCTTTGGCTACATTCACTAAGAGCAGTCTGCTTCACAATGCCTGAGAATCATGTGACCTGGTGATTTATTAGGAGAAAAGGAACATGTCCCCCAAATCAATGGATGTCTCTTTTCTTGTACCTGGGTGTCTGGGTTCCTAGTTGCTTTGGATAATAGCTTACTCCATCATATTTGTGACCTCACCAACGAAGTCACACTGACGCAGATAGCAGCCTATCGGCTATCTATCCTGTTGTGTGCCTCTTATCTTTATCCTCCTATAAAGTCCCTCAAGGGGGTCCACACAATGAGCTACAGGCCTTCCTTGAATTCGCTTGACATCACAAATAAAACACACAGACTGTCCCTTCCTCCCCTTCAACTAAGTGACCAACCCATCTTTTTCACAAAATTACAAAATCTCAGGGCCAGAACACACCTCAGGAGCCATATAGTTCAATCCATATCTAAAGGACAAGTTCCTTGCTACTGACTAGTAGTTTGACATCATGGGAATATGCCCTGCCTCCTTTGGGGAAATACTCCTTCCTCACTCAGTCCTTCTCTTGATTTTTTCCCTCCCTACCACAACCTGGAATAAATCCTCTGCAATTCTAACCTCTCTAGCCTTTCTAGGGGTTTCCCGAGACTCAAACAATCACAAAAGAAAAGCCTATAAAAATTTGCTATGATCTAGGGAGAATTTGATCACACATTTCTTGGATGACACCCTTTAAACCATTTTTCCTGCGCAGTTCCTCATTTATAACGTATTACAGCCTGCTCATAACCATCCTGAGTTTGTCATTGCCCTTTGGGGATCTCCATCTTCAGTTCTTCAGGGACCATAGTATCCCATAGTTTGCAGTCATATAGCATCACCAGATGAATCTTGGTATTTTAAAATGGGCCCTATTTCAAGAAATTGGAGATCATTGAAAGAACTTTGCAGTTTTCTAGTGGCAATCCAATCTGTTCTACTCCTATTCAATTCTGGACCCAGCTCACTGTCCATTTGGAGTTTCTGCCTGAGATGTATATGCCATTGAATAATCTCAATGGGTTATTCATTCAACTTTATACCATGGTCTAACAATAAGTGTTCTTCATCTATATGATTTTTCCTCTGTGGATAGTGAGACCAAACACTTTGGAGTGATTATTTAGGAGCCTCATTTAGAAGGCTTTACAGTGTCTGGGGGCTTGATACAATTAGGAGAAACCTCAAACAGAAGCATCTGGAGGATCCATCTATCCATTGAGAATCCCTTTTCTAAATGGTCTGTAAATTGGTGTTCTTCCATGACAGTGGCAACCATCATCTCTGGCGAGCCGGTATTGCTCCTGCTCAGTTGTTTCAGTCATATCCGACTCTTTGTGACCCGTTTAGGGTTTTCTTAGCAAAGTTACTGGAGTGGTTTGCCATTTCCTTCTCCACTGGTGAGCCTAGGGCTCCAGTTGACGTCAATGATCACGGTGTTGTAGAACGTGGTTATTTCTATTGTTGTATCTTTCAGAGAATCTTATAAGATTTCAACGTGTGCCTTTGAGGCAGTATTTTGCCTTACCAAATAAAGGGCTTTTAAAAAGTAGCCAGCAAGCAATAAATGCAGTGGAATTGTGTATCTTCTCTACCTTTCAGTCCATTTTGTGAGAGTAAAGATGTGGTCTCCTGTGGAATATTGAGTAGGAAAGTCTGCCTGCTCCCGTCTAATACCTTAAGCAAGGATGTCCTTGCTGCATGTCAAATATACTTATTAAAAATTCTATATAAATAGGAAGGTAGGCATAAAGGTTATAGTTATTGATGTTCTCTTAATCACCTTTTATTTGTAATAATGTCCAAAAATATTTCCACATCTTTGCCATTTTCCCCTTCTTCAGATACCTTGAGAATCCAACCTTCAGTGTCCTTGAAAGTGTGTTGCTTCTAGCCTGAAACTCCTTCATGTATACTTGGTCAGGTCCAGCTGCTTTTCCAATCTGTTTCCTTTAGTATCATTTCCATTTCCTCTAGAAACACATCTAGAGTCTAAACTTAACTGCTCTACTATCCTTTGGAGTGAAAAGAGTCTGTTATAAAAATCTTTGCAGATCTTTTCCACATTTCTACCATTTGTTGTGTCCTCCCACTTTCATTCTTAAATGCCTTCAAATGATTACTTAGTCATCTCTTACCAAGCTCTCTTTCAACTTAATTCCCCCACCAGTGCTCTTCACTATTTTAAGTTGATACTGCTTATAATCTTCTTCTGTCCTTCTTTATAAAATCTTACAAACAAGTTTATATTCTAAACCAGTGTGACCTTTGTCCGTCATATCTTTTCAATTGGCAAGTAGGTCAAGTATTTGCTGACTGAGGTGAGTTTCAGACTCTTTTGTTCCCATGGTTAGGGATATAGTTTCAAAACAATTAAATTTCGATATGAAATTGTTATAATTGGTGTTGTCATTTCCTCCATCCATTTCCCATTTTTCAGTGCCCGTTTTTAAAAATTGGTCAGGCTAGAGTAATTTTAATTGCATATCATAGCTTTATCTTATTTTTTTTATTCTTATAGCTTTGCTTTATTTTGATCTCTGCTCTAATGAGTTGGTGGTCTGACTAAAGACAGCTGATTCATGAATGTGTTCTCTACATCAGCAATGAGTCATTTCCTGTCCATTAAAATGTAATCAGTTTTATTCTTTTTTGTGATGTTGTTTGGCTCTTACTATGTCTTTCACCTTCAGATTTTTTTTGTCAGAGAAAGTTTGTGATATATATAGTCTGGAAGTCTTTGACCACTCTTATTACTTACTTCTGGGCCATATTTTCCAACAGTTTTTTTCATTGACCTCACCTATGCCCATTTTTGTATTGAAGTCACCAAGTATTATCCATTGATTTAATTAGGAGGATGTCATCCAATATTTTATAATATTTCTTTAACCTCTTCATCCTTTTCAACAGATGTTGGCCCATTAGCTACAGTTACTTTAATGATGGTCTTTTTGTAAATACTAATGTGACCACCTCAATATGAAATGACCAAATATTTCATAAAATTATTTTTCTAAGACAGTAACTTAGGTGTTTTTTCTAATCTTACCTGCTCCTTCTGATTTCATTATGATATGTTCAATATAATTTATATTATTACATTTCTGTCTGTGATGCCACCATTTACCCAATACCCAGTGTTCAAAATCTTGGTTTTTCTCAGGAATTCATCTCTCTCTCTCTTTTTTCCCCTTTCTCTCATATCCAGTTACCAAATCCTACTGATTCTACTGCTACTATATTTCTGAAATTGTCCCCTGTTCTCTCTTCCCACTGTCACTATCCCAGGATAGGCATTCACCTATACTAGGTAGCAATGGCCTCCTAATAAGTTTTCTGATCTTCATTCTCTTCCCCATCTATTCTGAACTTAATAACGTTACTAGATAATCTTTCTTCTGCAAAGATCTGGTCATGTCATTATTCTCCTTGAAAATCTTCAGTGGCTACCTTCCAATTACCTACTGAGTAACATATAAGCTCTTCCAATCAGCCAATAAATATCAAAAAATCAACCAAGAAACATTGATTAAGTGCCTGCTATGTTCCAGGCACTTTGCTAAAGACTGGGGATACAAAAAGAGGCAAAAGATATTCCCTTCCCTAAAGGAGCTCACAATTTAATGGTCCTTCACCTGACATTCAGTCACTTGTCACTTCCTTTTCAGTCTCATTTCACATCATTGCCATCCATACGCTAGGCACTCTAGGCAAACTGGATGACCACACATATTCTGCACATCTATGCTTTTTCTCATCTTGTTCTCTAATCCTGGAATGCCCTTCCTGCCCTCTTGGCCTTTTGAATCCCTACTTATCTTTTAAAGCCCAACTCAAATGGAAAGCCCTTCACCAAGTCTTCCCTGATCTTCCCTAGCATTTAGCATGGTACCTGGCATGTAGCAGGTACTTAATAAATGTTTATTGATTGATTGATCTCTCTCCAACTCCCCCCATCATCCAATACTGACAATGACCTTCCAACTTGAAACTCAAAAGAGCTTTCTATTTGCATCTCATTAGTATTGTATATTATAGTGATCTGTGTGTGTGTCTTATCCCCGTACTTCAAGCCACATGGATGCATCTCTTTACACCTAGAACAGTGCTTTGCACACAGTAATTTTGTTGAGTTGAAAAAGTAACGAATGAGTAAATATCTCTGCAAAAGAGAAACAGACTTTGGTACACTAATCTGGAGAGCAGCCCTCCCTATTCCTTGGCCTGTGCCAGGAAGCAACCTTCTTGGCCATCAGTGAAGATTCTTCTGGGCTTCTCTGGACCACATTTGTCACTAAAAAAAAAATAGCCTTTTTCCTGGCTTCCTTGACAATCAGTCTCGACATCAGAAGGGATGGTTAAATTGAATTTCCTTTCCCCTGTCAAAACCTCCTCTTTTTGAAAAATATAAACATTGAGCTCTTCAGTGAGTCATTTCATAATTAAGAGTTGTTGCTTCCAAATTCACTACCTTGTTTATTTTTGAAGGATAATAATACACTCAAGCTTAATTTTTAATTTGCTTTCTATCCAAAATAAAGAATTTGCAAGAAAAGTGGTGGGCCTGGGATTAACAGAGTTAACTTTCCAATTTCTTTTTTTTTTTAACCTTACAAAAGTTCAAGTGACATTCCCAGGAAGCTCAGGGTCCAAGGAGAGCCCTGATTACTGGTATATTAATCATAGCTTCCATTAATATAGCTCTAATAAAACACTTTACTCACAACAGCCTCTGTGAGGTAGGTAAAGTGTGTTTTAATATGCCCATTTTACAGATGAGGTAATTGAGCCCCCGAAAGGTAATATAACTTGTGTCCAAGGTTACGTATCTACTTAGTGGTGTTTGGACTCCCTGTTTCCAAGTTCATTGTTGTTGTTTTTCTACTTCATTCCCAGAGGGTCCTGGCCTAGGAGAAGTCAGACATACATTGTCCCCAGGACAAGTGAGTGAGCAGGTGAGGCAATAATTAATTCCAGGCAAGGGCCTCTAGATCTGAGAGGGCCGCTGCAGAGTGGCTTATGTGTAATGGGGGAAAGGGAAGTAAAAGCAGAGGATTTGACTCATCCTACAGCCTTGAGGCCTCCAGAGCATTCCACTCCAGCTGGAATCTTTTCTGACAAAACCTCACCGAGCACTGGAGATTATGAGGACAGAAGCAGGAGGCACTTACAGTGGAGCATTTTCACTCGTGACATCTGAGGATAATTGATGATCCCACAGCAGATCACAGCTGCCCCCCCCAACCCCCCACCCCACCACCATCCCTACAAGCACATGGTCTGGGAAAGGCACAGGGTGTAGAGTGGTCAAAGGGAAATGCTGGTGGCCTCTGAACAAATCCCTGGAGACTGGTTGCTGCCGATGATCTGGATACCTGGAATTCCCAATTTGAGAGTGAGGATGGCCAACAATAGCGGGAAAATGTTTGTCCCAAGTGGCCATTTCTGCTATCAGCCTTGGAGAATTGATTAATATTTCTCATATGGTCTGGATCCTCTGGCATGCCACTTAATGATTTAAGATCTCTACCTTCTCATCTGTAAAACTGAGGTTGGACTAGGTGCCCTTTAAAGTCCCTGCCAGCTCTAAAATCCGTAATTCTGTGAGTCAGTGGTTCCCACTCCCATCCCCCAGCAGCTGGGGAGGGAGCAGTGCTGGGCTGGCTTAGACTGGGTGACTTGGTGTTAATAATCGAAGGATTTGTAGAACAGCTTCTTTGGTGGTTGCATTTATGAAGGAATCTTATATGAGCTTAACATATGCATAAGAGACTCTGTTTTGGAGGAGTCTTTAAAGAGACATTTTGCTCTACCAAGTCAATTTTTTTAAATCACCTAACAATAAACACAGCAAGGTCTTGTACTCCCTGTATCCCGTCAGTCAATTGCATGACTGTAAAGATGTGGTCTGCTGGAGAAAATCATTTGCGAAAGCCTGCCTCTTCACTTCTCATATTTTCATCAATGAAATATGCATGTAGTTCGTTCTTATAAAGATTTTATAAAAACGAGAAAGTAGGTGTATGAGGCGGTAGTTATTGATGTCTTCTGGATTTTCTTGTAAGGGTAATATTCTCATCTGTGAATTTTCCCTGATTATCTCGGCCATCTTCCCCTCCCTTTCATTCATTGTAAAGCTATCCCTTAGTGATTTAAAGATCGGGTCATATCCAGCATGAATTTTCTTTGGGTAGACATGGCCTGGGCCACCTGCTCTTCCCTCCTTCATCTCGAATTTCGTTTCTACTTCCTTGTATAGTTCATTGGGAACTGAGTCACTAGGGTCCAGTTGTGGTGGTTCCATTGTCTTGATGATGAAACGATCATTATAGAAACAGAAAAAGCCATCCCACCTTCTTTCTATTTGTTGTCCTCATGATGTGGCTCTATTGGGTCTCAAACCAAAGTTGTCATTTAATGGGAAACCCAACCCTAGACTAGAGGTCTATTGTTTGCCCACTAGGGTAAACAGATATGTGCTCTCCATTACCTGACCTTTCCTTTCCTTTGTTATGTTTAAGTCAGGAAGCCCTTAGGGACAAGTTTTGACCCCAGATTATAATTCATCCCTTTGAGGCAGCTAAATTGGTGCTCTGGGTCTGGAATCAGGAAGATCTGAGTTCAAATCTGGCCCCCTGACATGTACAGCCATGTGACCCAGGCAAATCACTTAACCTCTCTGTATGCCTCAGTTTTTTTCAACTGTAAAATGAGGATAATAATAGCACCTCCCTTCCAGGATTGTTGTGAGGATCAAATGAAATATGTGTAAAGTGCTTAGCATAGTGCCTGGTACATAGTAGGCGCTTAATAAATGTTTGTTCCTCCTTTCGTATTCATTTAACAAACATTTAATAAGGCCTATGTGTTCAGAATCCCATTTTCAGTTTAGGGGGATAATTAAATTTAGATAAAACAATGGGCCTTACCTTCATGGGAGTGCCATCAAGTAGGGAGATGAGTCACATATACAGAGAGCTATAATACACAACACTGCATCATAAGTGCCTTTGAAAGGTGAAGGCAAGATTTGCGGTCTGAATAAAAAAAGTTGTTACTTTTGAGGGGCATCCAGGAGGGCTTCCTAGAGCATGGCATTTGAGTTAGAGTTCAAAGTATGGCTAGGTATTTAGTACTCATTCATCAGACCAATGAATGAATTAAAACAGAGAGCCACCACAGCAAATATAGCAATAACTCCCATTTCTTTAGGACATTTCTCTATGAGATAAGAAGTATAAATATTATTTATCCTTATTTTGCAGATAAGGAAATTAAGGCCCAGAGAGATTAATTGATTTGCTCATGGTCACATGTCGGAATTTGAGCCAAGTCTCCTGATTCCTTTCTACTACACTAAGCTGCTGGCTCTCCAGAAAACATAAGATTCATGGTCAGTGGAACCCAAAGATAGAGGAGGAGGCTCTGGAGGCCCAGAGAGCCCCTGGCCACTCCTTCTTGCTCCCCTCCTGCAGTGCCCACAGCCCAGGATCTCTGCCCTTCACTAGGGAACTGGCTCAGGTCCAGTGGTGCCAGGTAGCTAGAAGGGAGCATTTTATAGATGGGGAAACTGTGGTTCAGAGAGGGCCAGGGACTTCCCCACAGTCACACAGGTAATAAATAACAGGACATTGATTCAGACCTGGGTCCTAAGATCCTAAACCTGGTGTTCTTCCCATGTGGTCTAGAAGCAGAGTTTGACTGCGTAGACAGACCCTCCAAACCCCACAAGAGCCAGCAAAGCTTGTGAGCACAGCCCAGCACATAGAAGAAGGTGCTTTAAAAGTGTATATTTGGTTGAACAGCTCCAACTTTTGATCTCTCTTGAGCATCTCTAGGGTAGGAATGTGCCTATGGCTGGCAGCATTGCTCCCTCTGGTGGTTCTGACTGTCACTACAATCCTTAAATTCCATTTTCCGTCCTGTGTGCTCAGGCTTCTCCTAGGCACTGTTGGGGTGGACAGAAAAGGGGAAGACAGTACTTACATAGATGAGACAGGGAGATCAGCATAAGAGAGAGGATATCCAGGAACCCTGATGTGAGGTTCACTTGTAAGGGTCCTAGGAAATCAGAAAAGTTAATGATTAGGGAAGTCCCCATGGAGGGAGCAAGGATGGAAGGATGGACTGCCCACTAGGGTCAACTAATGGGGGGGGGAGAGGGTGGACAGTGACCACCCACAGTTCCTTGCCCCAGGCCCAGGTCACCATGACATGGAAGAAATAGCAGTGAAATCCAAAGTCCTAGATTCAAACAGCACTTGCTAGCTGTGGGGCCTCTCCGAGTTTCAATTTCCCTCCCTATAAAACAAGGATAAGGAAAATGTACCTCTAATGTCTCTAACACTTCTCATTCCTGATCCTGAAAAAAACCTGATAGAAATGGGCACTACTTTGGGGGTGAGCCCCTTGGAAGGAGGTGTCTCTTCTTTGTAAGCCATTACTTCGCAGTAGCTTGAAAGAGCTCAGCCGTCAGCAATTCCCTTCAGGAGAAAGGAGAAGAGGGAGGTATTAAAGTAAGGCTCCCCAAGATGCCTCCCATCCCCAAGTCCATGTCACTGGTGCCCTCCTCCTTTTGTCTGACCTCAGGGAACAGAGGAAGCAGTGCCATCACCAGTCAGAGGTGGAGAATCTGTTTGGCCCACGGCCTTGCTTCCTCCCCCACAGACCCTTCTCAGATAAGTCAGGATGTCTTCTCTACATAATCTCCCTAATTTTCACCTATCCTGCTTGAACATTTTGCCCTGCCCATTCTGGGGTACCACCATTGACAGAAATGCCCTCCTGCCTCAGTGTATGCTAAGTGTGAAAGTGAAGGTGTAGGCAGGAACAGCCAGGGGGTATGAGAGCCACCCAGCCCTGTCTGGGCCAAGAACATCCCAGGAAAAGGGAATTCAGTCAATCAACAAACATTTATTCATCTAGTGCCTCCTATGTGCCAAGTGTTATGCTAAGCATTGGGGATACAAAGAACGGCAAATACAGGCCTTGCCCTCCCACAGGACCTTGGAGTTGGAAGGGACTTTGGAAACCACTGAGTCCATCAGACCAGGGGCTGTGTGAGTGGAAAGAAGGGGATGGATATGAGAGATGTTGTGAAAGTAGAATCAACAAGCCTTGCCAACAGAGTGGATGTGTTGGGTTGGCACAAGTGAGCAATAACACCAGGGCTGCTGTCCTGGGTTGGTGGGAGATGGTGGTGTCCTTGCCACCTTCACGGGAATCCTCCTTCTACATTATCTTCAATGAGTGGCCATCTGGCATTTGTTTGAGCATTTCCAGTGAGCTCATGACCTCCCAGTATGGCCCATTCTGCTTGGGGAAGGTTCTCCTGCCATCAAGCTTCTTTGTAAACTTCCACCCCATTGCTGCTACTTCTGCTTTCTGGGCCTAAGCAGAACAAAACTTATCCTAATCCCTCTTCCACATGACACATCTTCAGATATTTTTGTCACTGTGGTCCTGCTTCCCACCAAACCATGCATCCTCTCTTCTTTCTTAACCCATATAATCAGGTGATTAATAAATGCTTACTGATTATCCAGCCACTTCTGCTTAAAATTCCCTCCCTCTAAGAAGCCTTCATAAACTGACCCCACCTGCTTCTTTGTCTGTCTGGGGGTAGAGTAGGAAGTTACACGGAGAAGGTCCCCCTAGAATTAAACATGTGATCCTGCCATGGGAAGAGTCCATTTTAAGGTCCATCAGCAGAAGGAAGCTCTTGTATCCAACTCATTTGCCCTAACCCAACATATCCAGTCTGTTGGCAAGTTTTGTCAATTCCACCTTTACAACATCTCCATATACATCCCCTTCTCTCCACTCACCCAGCCTCTTCCTCAAAGCAGGCCCTCACCATCTCATGCCTGGACTATTGCCTCAGGTCTCCCCCCCGGCCCAGTCCATTCTCTACTCAACTGCCAGGGTGATCTTCCTAAAGTTCAGGTCATACACACACACACACACACACACACACACACACACACACACACACACGCACCTTAATAAACTCTAGTAGCTTCCTATCACCTCTAACATCAAATATCAGATACTCCATTTTTCATTTGATGTGCTTCATAACCTGGCCTCTTCTGACCTTTCCAATCTTCATATACTTTCCTTCGGTACACGCACACTAAAATCCAGCTATCAGTATAGCCTACTTGGCCGGTCCTCACACACAACACTCTATCTCCCTACTCTGTCCCTTTTACTAGAGGCCCTTGTGTCTGGAATGCTTTCTGTCCCCATCTCTGTCTCCTGCCTTCCCTGGCCTTCTTCTAAACTCAGCCCCAATTTCCATCTTCTACAAGAGGCTTTTCTATGGTTCTTCTCACCACCCTTATTAGTACCTCTGAGATTACCGCCCATTTATGTTATATATGTCTTGTATGTACACAGTTGTTAACCTGTTTTTGCCTATGTACTAGGTGCTGGGTGACTTTGAGGAACAGCCATGGTTAGGGGATGGGATGTGGATGATGATGCAGTAAAGAAAAACTAGCCCCAGCATCCTACAGGTAGAAGACCCAAGAGATAACTATGTCTCAGAAACCCAGGAAGGAGAGAAGAGGGTGGTGATCAACAGTAGCAGATGCTGCAGAGAAGTCAAGATGACTTGGCAATTAAAAGATCATTGGTAACCTAAGAGGGAAAAATTTCAGTTGAGCAATGAGTTTGGAAGCCAGATCACAAGGGGTTGAAAAAAATCAAATGTGACAAGAGCATGTGGAAGCCATGAGTGCAGTGAGAGCTTTTTCTAGTTTTGCTGTGAGAAGGAGGAGGGATCTAGGGCAATAGCTTGAGGACCTGGTTAGGTCAAGTGGGGAGCACATTTGTAGGTAGTATTGCAGGAGCCAATAAATAAGGAAAGACTGAAAATGTGAGAGCGAGAGGGGAGGACTGTATACCACACTGCTGGAGATGAGAGAGGGTAGGATCACTGTCATAAGTGGAGTACTTTGTCAAGGGGAAGAGCCACATATTCATATGAGACTGAAGCCTCAGTTTCTTCATCTGCAAAATGAGATTGGATCAAACTCTAACATCTCTTCTAGTTCAAAACTCAATGATCTTCCTCCTCCTCATCATCATCACTAATTCTAAGTGCATATTTATGTGGGTGTTCTACAATAAGACGTAGCTGACCTGAGGATTAAACTAGATCATCTATCTGTAAGGCCCTAGCCAACCCAAATGTTCATTGTTCATAGGCCACATTCCTCCATGTGGCCCAGAAGGGACCACCTTAAATGCCCAAACCAATTTTTTCTCTTTAGAATGTAACCTCCTTGAGGGCAGCTATTCTTTCTTTCCTTTTCTTCTTCCCTCTCTCCCTCCTTTTCTCCTTCCTTCCTTTCTTCCTTCCTTCCTTCCTTCTTTCCTTTTTTCCTTCTTTATCTCAAAGGCACAGGCCTTGGAATATAGTAGATACTTAACAAATGCTTGCTTAGTTACACTGATGTGAATTCTGTTCAGGAAGCCTGAGCCACAAGGATGTGTCCCTTATCCCCCCTCTCCTATAAGCAAATGAACAGCTCCTTCCTGCTAACCATCCTAATCCTAAAGGAAAACCTCCAGTGGTGGAAAAAGGCCCATTCTTGGCATTTTCTCATCCTTTTTAATCCCTCTGCAGTGGATGACACCATTGACGGCCCCCTCCTGCTAGATGTTCTCTCCTCACCAGGTTTTCCTAACAATCCCATTGCGGTTCTTGTCTTAATCTGTTGGGCCAGTCCTTAGTCTGCTTTTGCAGAATCTTCAGTCACTTCAATTCTTATGAATGAATGGGTCTCATGTATTGGACCCTCTTCTCCTCTCTCTCTCTCTCTCTCTCTCTGTCTCTCTCTCTCTCTGTCTCTCTGTCTCTCTCTCTCTGTCTCTCTGTCTCTCTCTGTCTCTCTCTCTGTCTCTCTGTCTCTCTCTCTGTCTCTCTCTCTCTCTCTCTCTCCTCTCTCTCTCTCTCTCTCTCTCTCTCTCTCTCTCTCTCTCCTCTTTTGGTGATATCAGTTCCCAAGATGCTGACTATCATCTCCATGTAGATTACTCCCAAACCTATCTATGTCTTGTCCTCATTTCTCCTTAGCCCCAGTCCTACCTCTCCATTGCAGTGTCCCATAGATAACTCTAACTCAACATGTCCAAAAGAGACCTTGTTATCGTTTCCCTTCCTCTTCACTTTCCTACTTCTGTTGAGGGCATCACCACTCTTTTAAGATACCCAGCTTTGCAACTTAGGAGCCACCTTCAATCTTGATCGTCTCTCTGCCCCATCAGTCTCCACGTGTTATAAGTTCCACCTCCAGGTTTCCCAAGGCCATCTACTTATCTCTGCTCACACCACAACAATCCTGGTCCAGGACTATATCTCCTCTCAACTGAACTCTTGCTAGGGTCTCCTCACTGGGCTTCCTGCCTCAAGTCTCGAGCCCCTCCCATCTACCTTCCACCACAGAGCTACCAGATCAGTATTTCTAAAGCATAAGTCTAACCATGCCCCATCCCTGCTCAAGAAGTTTCAGTAATTCCCAGTTGCCTTTAGGATAAAATAGAAATTCCTCACAGTATGGCTTCCTGCATGTCTTACTAGGCTGATTATGTTACCCTATTTGCTCTTCCCTATACATGACCTTCCATCTCCTGCCTCTGTATATTTGTATTGACTGTCCCTCATGCCTGGAATACTCTTCCTCCTTACCTCCACCTAGCTCTCTTCAAGGCTTAGGTCGGGTGACACCTCCTTCAAGAGGCCTTACCTGATTTCCCCAGTTGTTAGTACCCTCCCCTCCTCACACTCCACCCCCCTCATCACAGAGTATTTATTTTGCACATATCCTATATTTACTTTTCTGTAAATGGTGGTGTGTGTCTCTCTCCTCCCCCCCCCCATGGCCAGTAGAATATAAGCTCTTTGAGGGTAGGAACAATTGTCACTTTTGTCTTTGTATCCCCACACCCAGCCCAGTGCTTAGTATGTCTTAGGCATTTAAGAAATCCTTTGGATAGAGCACTGGCTCTGGAGTCAGGAGGACCTGAGTTCAAATCTAGCCTTAGACATAGAAAAACTCACTAGCTATGTGACTCTGGGCAAGTCACTTACCCCCAATTGCCTCATTAAAAACAAACAAACAAACAAACAAATAAATAAGTGAATAAATGAATGAATGAATGAATGAATGAATGAAAAAATAGATAGATAAATGAATGAAGGAAGGAAGGAAGGAATAAATGAATAATTAAATAAATAAATAAATAAACAAAGAAAGAAAGAAAGAAAGAAAGCCTTGTTGATTGATTATGCAAACATTAGCTGTGATGGGTATCTTGGAGGTGGCGTCAGCTTGGGGGTTAGGCCCTAGCTGTTTGGAGTCAGGGTGCTAGCCAGCAAATAGAGGATTTGATCTTGGAACAATTATGAACATCTTACTTGGCTTTTGAGGCCCAGTTCCAATGCCCCTTCCACAGGTTTCTTCCCTTCATTTCATAGAAGCAGCTTCAGATATGAAGCTTCTCCTTCATTCCTTGCTCTGCCAAAGGCTAGAGGAATTTTAAAAAAATGAAACCAACTTTTCCTGGATCCTCTTTTGTTGATTACACTGGGAATCTATCCAAATCCATTTCCTCCTAGGTTATTTTCATTCATTCATTCAACAAATATTTCTTCTGCCTTCCCTGGAGCTGACAGCATGATGAAGTGGAGAGAAGAATGGATTTGGAGTCAGAAGACAGAATCTTTATAGTGGTTTGGAGCTGGAAGGAGCCTTAGAGATCATCTGGTCCAGCTACCTGACTCATTTCTACAGACCAGGAAAGTGAGACCTAGAGAAAGGGGAGGGATTTGGCCAAAGTCTCAGAGAGTATTAGTGAAAGAGCCAGGGCTTGAACCCATGTTTTCTGACTCTAAGGCTGGTGTCCGGTCCCCCACAACTCACTTCTCAGGTTTGAAGTCAATCTAGTTCTGCCACTTTCTGGGGCTGTTGATAGAGGAATGGGGCTAGGGGAAGCCCAGATTCAGCAGCAAGTGTCTCCAGGTCAGAAACAGATCCACTCACTCACTGAGACCTGCTGAGGACCAAGCCAGGGCAGGAAGAGGCTTCCTTGGTATGTGATTTGTGTAAGTCTCCTGACCTCTAGTGAACTAAATCCATTATGAAGAAATACTAGATACTGTATCTTGGCTTCCTTCTCGAGAGCAGATAAATACAATTAGAAGGCGTCACAGAAAGAGAAGAATTGAAGGCAAGGACCTGCATCTGAATCCCACCCCTATTACTTACTCTGTGACCTTGGGCAACTCATTCCCCTTCTGTGCTTCTCATTAGTTAAAAAAAAAAAATTTAGGGAGCTGGATGAGGTCAAAGGTTCTTAACTTGGGGATTGTCAACTTGTTTTAAAAATCATATTTTGATAACTATGTTCCAGTATAATTGGTTTCCTTTGTAATCCTATGCATTTCATTTTATGCATTTAAAAACAATATCCTGAGAAAGGCTATCCATCCATAGGCTTCGCCAGAGTGCCCAAGGGGTCCATAAAAGGTTAAGACCCCTGTGCTAAATTATCTGTAAGATCCCTTTCTGCTCCAAATCCTATAATCCTATGACTTGGGGCCTTCCTCAGAATGTCACATGACGATCTCCAGGTTGGAATCTGGTTCTGCCTCTCCCTGAGGAACCACTGGTGGGATCTCAGTCTCTCCTCTAGCGTCTCCTGTGACTTAAAGGTACAGAACCCACAAAGAGAGGAGAATTAGATGCTGAAAGTACTAAAGGAGGGGAGGGGCTGCCTGGGAAATGAGCAATATCACTGAATCGACCTTACTGAGTTGGGAAGATAAAGCCTCTGCAAAACTCAGAGGAAGCATGATAATAAAAAAATTTTTTTCTGTGATAATTTAAGATTTAAAGGACTTTTCCTTGGGGCAGCTAGGTAGTACAGCGGATAGAGAACCAGCCGGAAGTCAGGAGGACCTAAGTTCAAATGCGGCCTCAGACCAAACACTTGACACTTACTAGCTGTGTGACCCTGGGCAAGTCACTTAACCCCAATTGCCTTAAAAAAAAAAAAAAGGACTTTTCTTCCCCCAAATCCTGAAAGGCAGGTGGTGTGAATGTTATTATCTCTATCTGACAGAGGAGGAAACAAGCAAAGAGAAGTGACATTAGTTTCCCAAGGTCACATTGTTAGCCAGTGTTGGATTTACAATCTGAGAGTCATCCCCACATCTTCATTCTCTCTCACCTCCTATATCTAGTTACTTACTGACTTCTTATCATTCCTCTCTCCAATAAATATCTCTTACATCCACCCTCTTCTCCCCACTCACACTGCTATACTCCAGCTCATCATCTTTCATCTGGATTTTTGCAACAACAAATTCAGGAGGTCTGTGTGAGTGTGTGTGTGTGTGTGTGTGTGTGTGTGTGCATGCGTGTGTGTGTCTAGGACCCCTCTGTCAGTCTGACAAAACCTATGGATCCCTTCTCAGAATAACATTTTAAAATGCATAAAATAAAATCAATAGGATTAACCAGGGAAACCAATTACATCAAAATACAATTATTAAAATGATTTTCAAAACAACTCACAGACTCCAGGCTAAGAATCTGTGTTCTAATTAGTCTCCCTTGTACCACACTCACCTCCCTGCAATCCATTTCATGCCCAGCTCTCCAAATGACTCTTTCTAAAATGCAGTTCCGACCATGTCACAATCCTGCCTCTGAGACAGACACAGAACTGTTCTGATGGCATTTAAGGTCCTTCACATGGGGTGCCAGCTAACCTTTCCAGACTTCCTTCACATTATTTCCCTTAATTGATTGATTCTTCTATGTTTCCGCCACCTTCCCCTTACCACCACCTCTTCAAATCCTTTTCTTCCTTGAAGACATAACTTGGGTGGCAGCTTTTCTAGAAAGCTTTCTCTAATGCCTTTTCTTCTCAGTGCTTTCCCTTTCCTAAAATTATCTTGCTTTTGTTGTTATCAGTTGTGCCCCACTCATCATGACCCCATTTTGGGGTTTTACTTTTCTGTTTATGCATTGTACTGCTCAGTTAACATAAGCTTCTTAAGAGCAAGTACCCTTTTTTCATTTTTGTCTTCATATTCTCAATGCTTAGAACAGCATTTTGCACATTGTTAGGTGCTTAAAAAGTGGTTGTTGAATTGAATCTAGTCTAACAAATACCCACTCAGGTATCCATTCTGTAACATCCCTAACAATGGTCAATCCAACCTCTGCTTGGAAGCAGCAGGAAGTAGTGGAGAGAACACTGGACTTGGCATCAGGAAGACCTGAGTTCAAATCTCACCTCAGACACTTATCAGCTGTGTCATTCGAGCAAGTCACGTAACTTCTTAGTGCCTCATTCCTCATCTGTAGAATGAGGAGGTTATGTTTGCAGGGCGCTGAAACTCTTTCCAGCTCTAAATCTGTGATCCTATGACCTCTAGTCACGAGGAGCTTACTTCTTCCTGATACAGTCCTTTGTACTTTGGGACAGTTCTGTTCAACAGGGAGCTTTCCCTCATATCCAGCTGAAATCTGTCTGTCTGCAACAGCTAACAACATTGCTTCTAGGTCTGCTCTCTTGCCAAGCAAAACATTCATAATCCCTTCTCAACTTGGGAGTCCTTTATACCCTTGAAAGTGTCAATCATGTTCTATGGAGAAATCTTCACTTCTGTAGGCTAATCACCACCATTTCCTCCAAATCATCTTTGCGTGGCCTGGTTTTGAATCCTCTTGCCATCCTGGTCACCCCCTTCCAAAACTCAGCCTCCCTTCAATATCCAGGAACAGGCTGAAGGGAAGAAGAAGGGAATGTCCAGCAAGGTTGGGATCTCTGCAGTCTTTTCAGGGTCCATAGACAGTCTCCTTGTAGGCCTGGGGTCTGTCATTCTGTTATCTAGGAATTCCATTCAACTCAACAAAGACGCGTTAGTCGTTTTCTATGTTCAGGATGCTGTGGTCAGAGATGAACATACGAAGAAGAAAAACGACATAATTCCTGCCTTTAAAGATCATGCAATCTAAGAGGGGGGTTAGGACAATATGAGGAAGATCATAGATAGGCAATAAGGAGAGGTTCCATCAAAGGGCTATGAGGAATTTCAGGAAGAAGACATCATTTCACCTGGATTGGGAGGGAGGGAAGGAATTCAGGAAAGTCTTCACGGAGGAGCTGGGCCTTAAAAAAAGAAAATGATTCCAATAGTTAGAGAGCTGGTTCTAGGTATGGGAGAATAATCTCTTTAGGGGGTGGGACACCTGCAGCCTCAAGGCCACATGTGGCCCTATGACTGAATCCAAACTTCATTGAACAAATATCCCTAGTAATCATAATCATAATTATATAGATAACATATGCATAATAATAACAAGAGGATTTGTTCTGTAAAACTTCGATTCAGTGAAAAGGCCTCACCCAAGTACCTAGAGGGTCACGTGTGGCCTCAAGGCCACATGTGGACAAGGACAAGGAAGGATGTAGGATCACAAATTTAGGGCTAGGAAATCATCGCTTTGGAGTTGGAAGAGACCTTATCATTCATCTAATCCTACACCCTCTGTTGTCCAGATGAGGAAACTGAGGCTAAGTGACTTGCCCAAGGTCCCACATCCTCTAAGTGCTTTATCCACTCCTCCATACCTCTCAAGCAATCATAGAATCACTCCTGATTTGGCTGGTTTGGCTGTATCAGAGAAATACTATGAGGGAAGGCTGAAACTGTGAGGGAGTCAGGTTGTAAAGGGATGTGAATGCCAAACTAAGGAGTTTGTATTTTATCCTGGGCATTTTTAAAGTCTGGGCAGCTGGGAGGATGGTGGGGCCATCGAAAGACTTTGGGTAGTTGGGAGGAAAGACCAGTTTGGTGGGGCAGATGAATTCAGTTTTGAATGAATGGAGTTAGAGGAAGGCCAGGTGGAGCTAGCTATCACAGGCACCTGGAAATATAGGACTGCATATTTACTATTAGGAGATATTGGGGCTGGGTGTATGGGTTTGACAGTCAGGGAGAAGGAGGCCAGAGAGAGTCCAGGTAGGAGTGAGATTAAATATGACTGGGGTCCTTCCTAAAATGCTGATTTTGAAAGGGAATTCCCAGCTAACTGACTTTTTACTCCCAACTAGTAAAACAAACGAACAAAACAACCTTAGAGAAAGTCTTCATAGGTGCTTAAAGGACTGTAGGGCAAGAGGGAGAAACTGGGGCTTAGTTGGTGTTTAACCCCCAGGAGGAACCTGCTTGCTCTGCCCTGCCCCTCACCCCACCACTGCTCCTGAGCCCCCTCTGGTCCCTGCTTCATGCCTCAATCTTCCTCATCCTGAGTTTGTAACATGAGTATGCATAATTGATGCCCTCCTGTTGCCCAAGCCAACCCTTTGTTTAGAGAATATCGCTGAAAGCCCTTGAGGTAGTTCCATTAGTGAGGAATCCCTGATGGGCACCCCAGCAGTGTCTGAGCTTCTGTGTATCCTGCCCGGCAGGCACTGACAGGATTAGAACACTCCTCAAAGGTTGAACAAAGGGAGGAGTGCCAGCTTCCTAAGGGGGCTCTTGAATACCCAGATGGTCCGAAGTCCTGACAGCCGTTAGTAGAGGAGCCAACTCCCTTTATGACCTTAAGCAAGTACCTTCACCGCTCTCAGTCTCAGTTTCCTCATCTGTGCAGCAGGGAGGGTAGACCAGATGATGTCCAGGGCCCCCTCCAGCTCTAACTCCTATGCACTTGTATTCCTCTGCCCTCCAGAAGCAGTGCGATGTAGGATAAGGGGCCATGACTTTGGAGTAGGAGGACCCCACTTCAAGGTTTGACTCTGCTTGGGGCTCTCCATAGTCCTATCCAGTTCCAAATCCAGAATCTTTAAAGTCCGTTCCAGTTCTGATATGCTGTGAGGCTATAGGTGTCCAGGGAGTGACCTCTGTTCTGTTTCTCTGGTCCAGATGGCCAGACACTGAATCACAGTCACCTTTCCTGACCCGTCCCTGACCTGGCAGGGGAGAGCCACTGATTCCTGTATCTGCAACCTGCCTGGCCTAGTAGGACCTGGCTTCTGCTGGGCTTGAGCCGATGTCCCTGGTTGGTACCTGGATGATGGAAGTTGTGCTTTACCTGGAAGCTTCATAGATCTGTGGCCTTCGCCAGCCCTAGAGCCCACGTCTTCCTGAACCAAAACCAGGGCCGCGTTGCCAAAGTTACCCAAGCAGCGGCTCCTCCATTCTGATTGCCTTTAGGTACAAATAAGAGTCCTGAGGGGCACTGTGAGTCAATGGTCCTGAGTTCAGTTTCTGTCTCATCACTTCTACCTTTGTGACTTGAGCAAGTTACCTGACCTCTCTTGGCCTCAGTTTCCTCATCTGTAAAATAAGGGAGTTAGACCCGAGGACATGGGAAGAAGAGAAGCACAAAAATGGAATATCGAACCTGAGGGTCTTCACTCTGGGCCAAGCAGGAATGAAGCACCTTTACTCTGCCATCAGAAGGGAAGCAACAAGATTTAAAGCCTGGAGGCTGAGAGACAGGAGGAAATAAAAGCCTCAAAGATCTTTCTATTTCTGGCCACTCAGGGGAGATAAAAATAGCTCTTCTTGGCTGGCAGGAGCCCCTGGTCTTTACTTGCAGCTCCTGGTCTCTCCCTGGGGCTGGGCTCTGGACTCTCTTGCCCTGAGGCTGGGCCCTGGGCTAGGCTCTACAATCTTTTGCCTAGGGCTGGGCCCTGGGCTTAGCCTCCCAAGCTCTGGCACTCTCTCTCTCTCGCTCGCTCTCGCTCTCTCTCTCTCTCTCTCTCTCTCTCTCTCTCTCTCTCTCTCTCTTTCTCTCTCTCTCTCCCTCTGGCTGGACTGAGGGTTCAGGTCTGAACTCTGACAGCTTTCACCCTGGAGCTGAGCTCAGAATTCTGGGCTACAGGCCTTGGGCTCTCTTACGTAGGTCTTGGCTCTGGGGATCTGGTCTAGGCTCTGGACTCTCTCATTCTGAGGCTGGATTCTGGGCTAGAAACTGGGTTCTGGGTTCTTCTTATACCCTAGGTCTGAGCTCTGGGCTCAGGGATGGGTATGCTCTCTCTCTGCTCCTGGCTAGGCTCTGAGCTTTGGGCTATGGGCCTATTGCACTCCCCAGACCTAGCCCTCCTGCTTGGGTTGAAGTTTCTTCTGGGGACATAAGGATTCACTTTATGCTACATGCTACCTGACCTGGGCCAGTCCCCCTACTCAAGTTCAATATCCTGAAGCTTCCTATTAAATTTGAGGGCTGGAGTGGCAGAAGCAGGGGACAGGAGCTGGATGAAGCCCAAGGAAATAATGTCTAAGACCCTGTAGGTAACAGGAGAGTGATGAATGGGTGTTCTTTGCTAGGAACAAGGCCAGTTTGGAAGCTGCTCCTGCCATGGAGAGATGGGCAAACAGGGACTCCCTGCTCAAGACACGTGTGCCCTGATCCTAACGCCGGGCTGAGGCCCTGGTGGGCTCTGCTCAAGCAGACTGCAATTGAGGAATTAAGACCAGGCCATAGAGGGACTGGTGGAAAGAACTGGGACTATTTTATTCTTCCAGAAAGAAGATTGGGAGTGCTCAGAGGGTGAGCACTATTGGGATAATGGCTGTATTTGAGTATTTGAAGAGCTGTCATTTGGGAGAGAGGTTATGTTTGTCCTGCTCATCCTTAGAGGAGCAGGACAAGGAGCAATGAGGAAAGCAGCAGAGGCAGCTCTCGGTTTGAGGTAAGGGGAAACCTCCCAGCAATCAGAGCTATGCCAAAGGAGGATGGGCTGCTCCGAGATAATGGAGTCGCCCCCAGCGGTGGTCTTCCAGTGGAGGCTAGAAGGAGAGGGAAGAGAATATGCACTGATTAAGCTAAAGAAATAGTAATAATGGCTAGCATTTATACAGTGGCTATTGTGAGCCAGGCTGTGTGCTAAATACTTTACAATTATTATCTGGTTTAATCCTCACAGTAACCCTGGGAGGCCAATGCTTTTATTATCCCTGTTTTACAGCTGAAGAAACTGAGTCAGAGAGAGGTTAACTAATTCTGCCTTGTATTTGGTCCTTCTTTTGCAGAAAAATGAGTGGCTGTGTCTGAACTGCCAAACACAGAGGCTGCTGGAAGGAAGCCTTGGTGACCCAGCCCCCGTGCCCATGCCTACCCCAAAGCAGACACCAACGAGTTCGCCACGACACCAACCCAGCCCATCCCCTCAGAAGCAGAAGGGGCCACCTGCAGCTGGGCCAGGGCAGCCCACGGGACCCCCCCACACCTCTCCCAGCCTACAGACCAAGCACCTCAGGGCATCCGAACCCAGCAAGCCTCCAAGCGGCCTGCAGGAGAAGAAACCCAGCGGCCCAGCTGAAGCCAAACAAGTGCCGAAGCCATCCCCTCTGCCAACCATGCTCACGGAGGCCCCGAAGACAAAGGATGGGCCCAAGAGGGCAGAACCGCCTCTCGCCGACAGCAAGGTCAGCTCTACCTCTGAGGCGCCGAGAGGGAGTGAGCACCAGGTCAGTTTCCTCCCTTCAGGCCCAAGATGGGGAGGGGTCCCAGAGTGAATCACAGGGAGTGTCTGCACGCCAGCCCTTTCCCCTGCCCCCTCTCCTCCAAGCTGGTGGCATAGACAACACAAGCTTAAGGCTGGAGGGACCAGAGGGCTCAGAGAGCTGGAGAAGCCATAGGATTGAGAGCTGGAAGGGGCCTTCTACACATGCCTTCTGACCCCCTCACTTTATATGGGGAAACTGAGGCCCAGGGAGGGGAAGGACATAGAACTTTAGTTGCAGAGTCCAGATTAGAATTCAGGTCTCCCCACAAAAAAAAAGCATGGGACTCTTTCTACCATAAGTGCTCCCACCACGGAGCAACAGTCCTCACTTTGCTTCTCCTTTGTAATGGCTTCTATTTCCATTGCAGGACCCAAGCAAGCCTTATTCCCAGGACCTGTCCCGGAGCCCCCAGAGCCTCAGTGATACTGGCTACTCCTCCGATGGGATCTCCAGCTCCCAAAGTGAGATCACAGGGCTCGTACAGCAGGAAGAGGAGCAGCTGAACACCGCCGGGGTGGTGGAGCCCAGCCCACCGAGCCCCTCAGAACTCAACAAACTGGAAAGCAGCATGCGGCCCCTCCTGGAGGCCCAGGGCGGTGCCCAGGTGGAACAGGCCAAGGCCCGCCCCCAGCCGCGGGAGGAACCAAAGCAGAGACAGAGGCCTAGATCCCTTTCTATCACACCTGAGGCTTTTGACTCTGATGAGGAACTGGAAGATATCTTGGAAGAGGACGAAGATTCTCTCGAGTGGGAGAACCAGAGAGATGCGAGGGATACGGCCGAGTCGTCCGATGACTTTGGCAGCAAACTACGCCATGACTACGTGGAAGACAGCAGTGAGGGCGGGCTCTCTCCCCTCCCAGCGCCGTCCACGGGCAGAGAGGCTGAGGGTCCAGACGAAGACTTTATGAGGAGGCAGATTTTGGAGATGAGTGCCGAGGAGGACAACCTGGAGGAGGATGACACTGAGTACGACCGGGCAAAGTACAGCTTGAGGAAAGCCGGTTCCAAGCCAGGGTTGGAGCAGGGCCAGGAGCCCGCCCCACCCAAGAGGCGGCTGCCTCACAATGCCACCACTGGCTACGAGGAAGAGCTGAAGGACGTGGGCGCTCCTGAGCCCGAGGACGTGGCGGCCCTCCAGGGGGGCCTGCGCCGCTTCAAGACCATTGAGCTCAACAGTACCAACAGCTACGGCCGAGAAATGGAGATGAGCCAGGAGGCGGACATCAGCCTGGACAGGGAGCCCGAGCTAGAGATGGAGAGCTTGACCGGGTCTCCTGAAGACCGCTCCAAAGGAGAGTATTCTTCCACGCTGCCCGCCACCACCCCCAGCTACACCTCAGGCACGTCCCCCCACGTCCCTGTCCTCCCTCGAAGAAGACAGCGACAGCAGCCCCAGCCGCCGGCAGAGACTGGAAGAGGTCAAGCAGCAGAGGAAAGCCCGGCACCGCTCCCACGGCCCCCCTGCTCCCCACTATTGAGGATTCCTCCGAGGAAGAGGAGCTCCGAGAGGAGGAGGAGCTGCTCCGGGAGCAGGAAAAGATGCGGGAGGTAGAGCAGCAGCGCATCCGCAGCACAGCCCGCAAGACCAAGCGGGATAAAGAGGAGCTCAGGGCCCAGCGGAGGCGGGAGCGGTCCAAGACCCCCCCCAGCAACCTGTCCCCCATCGAGGATGCCTCGCCCACCGAGGAGCTGCGCCAGGCGGCCGAGATGGAAGAGCTCCACCGATCGTCCTGCTCTGAGTACTCCCCGTCACCCTCTCTCGACTCCGAGGCTGAGGGCTTCGAGATCGGCCCCTCCAAGCTCTACAAGTCTGGGAGCGAATACAATCTGCCCACCTTCATGTCCCTCTACTCCCCAACTGAGAAGACCTCCAGCGGCACCAGCTACCCTTCCAGCAAGCCCTTGAAAAGCGCCGAAGAGGCCTATGAAGAGATGATGCGGAAGGCTGAGCTTCTCCAGAAGCAGCAAGGGCAGCAGGCCCAGGCCAGCAGCACCTACAGCAGCTCGCGGGGCACGGACCGAGGCCAGGGCAGCTTTGAATACCAGTACGTTGAGGGCTATGACTACGTGTCCAGTCAGCTGGGCTCCTCTCAGCCCACCTACGAGCCTGAGGCTGCAGATGCAGGAGCCGTGTATGAGGAGATCCTCCAGACGTCCCAGAGCATCGCCAGGATGCACCAGGCCTCTTCCCGAGACCTGGCTTTCCAGGAGGAGAAGAAGGACCGAGAAGACACTTACCAGGAGAAGCAGTTTCTGAATGCAGAGAGTGCTTACAGTGAGCTGATGAGGCAGAACGGTGGTCCCCTCACCCCTGGCACCAGCCCCACCCAGCTGGCAGCGCCCATGGCCTTCTCCTCAGACAGTGGCGGAAGCCGGCTTATCCCTGATGTGCGAGTCACCCAGCATTTTGCAAAAGAACCTCAGGATGCCCTCAGGCTTCTCAGCTCCCCAGCTTCTTCCAGCTCTGCTCTCAAGGGAGTGACAGCTCCTTTCACATACAGCAAAGGGACCCCTTCAGTCACAACTGTAGCTTCTAGTATGGCCAGCAGACCGCGTGTCTACACAGCTGCAATGTCCCCCGCCGGCCCAGAGCCTGCACTCCCCACCACCGCAAGCTACAGCTCCCAGACCGAAGAGATGCCCCAGGCTCAGGTCTTCTCTGACATGGGTGGGTTACCTGCAAGAGAGAGGCTTCAGAGCATGAGTGAGGGCAAGATCAGTGCTCCTTTGTCATCAAAAGGCTATCCCAGCTTCAAGAGTGCAAGCCCACCCCTCTCCCCAACCTCTCCGATGGAGGGCCTTCCCTCTGCGATTGGCAGAATTGGGCCCAAGTCTACTGCAGAGCTCTCGACCCAGACCCACAGCCCACTTCTCCCCTCTGACATCCCAAGGAGCCCCATTTCCTCCACCCCATCTTCCATGGTTGCTCAGGGCACACAGACACCACACCGCTCTGGCTCACCTCGCCTCACCAGGCAGCAGTCTTCTCAAGAACCTCCCTTTATGGTCATCACCTTAGCTTCAGATGCGGCCAGCCAAACCCAGCTGGTCAATGCAAGCTCTTCCACCTCACCAGCGTCATCTCCGACCAGACGCCAAGCTACCATTCACAGCTACAGTCAGTCAGTACAGGTCAATGGAGCACAGTTCCAACAGGAACAGTCAGTGCACAGCTTCCCCAAGGGCGACAGAACCCCCGCTTCGAGCGCCATCGTCCCCATGAATGCTGCCAAGGGGCACGTGACCCCAGTCATGGACGGCCCAGCAGCTCTGTATGGCTGGGGCTCCCTGCCCGCTGAGAACATCTCCCTGTGCAGGATCTCATCAGTCCCTGGGACATCCCGGGTAGAACCAGGGCCCAAACCACCAACTAGTTCTGTGGTAGACCTACGGACAGCCATGAAGTCTGCCCCAATCATCATCACCGACCGAGGCATGGACCTGACTTCCCTGGCCGCCGAGGCCAGGAAATACTGTCTGACATTGGACCAATCTCCAGGACGGCAGTCCACCACGATCCAGCCTCTCATCATCAACCTCAATGCCCAGGAGCACACCCACACCTTCATTAGCACCTCCACCACTGTCAGCATCACTGTGGCTTCCTCCATGCTCGTGTCTCAGCCAAAGCAACCTGTGGTCTATGGGGACCCTTTCCAGCACCGACTGGACTTTGGACAAGGGACGGGAAGTCCCGTGTGTCTGACCCAGGTCAAACATGTGGAACAGGCTGTGCAGACTGGTCCTTACCAAGGAGGGCCCCGTGGAAAGCCCAAAGAACCTAGCAGTCCCCAGCAAACCAAATTTGCCCGGTATAACCTGCCCAACCAGATGACACCTTTGGTTAAAAAAGATATTCTTGTCACTCAGATGAGCACCACACAGAACATTAGCATCAAGCCATACCCTGCAGAGCCGAGTTCCGATGCATACCGGGGCACGCCTGCAGAGCTCAAAGCGCACAGTGTGCCCACACACGTTGGTGGGAAGAAACCTCATATGATGATGGTGCAGATGGATGACATGACAGCTGGTGCAGTGACCAAGCTGGTCAAAGAAGAACCCACCAGTGCTTTAGACCTCACTGGGATCAAACCAGAGAGTCACGTGGCTTGCTGTGATATGGTCTACAAATTCCCCTTCAGCAGCAGCTGTACTGGGACTTTCCATCCCTCCTCTAAGATGCCCGAGAAAAATGTAGTGGACACAGCCCAGCCCAGCCAGAGCAGCCTTCCATTTTATGGGCCCCGGGAACCAGACCTTCCCGAGCCATCCCCGTACAGGGAACAGGCTGCAGCGGGTCCCAGGCTCTATGAGGAGCAAAAACTGTACTCTCATGGCCTTACGGGAAGGCTTTACTCGTCCATGTCTGACACCAACCTGGCTGAGGCTGGGTTGAGTTATTACCCACACAAAAGTGACCAATTCTTCCACCCCTCTGGGGGAGACTCAGCTATGGACCTCACAACCATGAAGCACTCTTACAGCATCGGCTTCGATGGCCGCTACCTGCCCCAGGGAATGCAGTATGGCTCCTTCACAGATCTGAGACAAGCCCCAGACCTGATGGGACACCCACTCCCCATGAGAAGGTATAGCTCAGCATCAAACATCTACTCTGATTATCGATACTCGCCCCGAGGGGACCTGTCCGGCTTCCAGGAATCCAGCCTGGCTCAGTATAGTGCAACCACAGCCCGGGAGATCAGCCGCATGTGTGCGGCTCTCAACTCCATGGACCAGTACGGAGGACGGCACAGCAGCAGCCCGGAGCTCATGCAGTATGGCCCCAGGCCTGGGCCTGGGCCTGGAGCCAGCGCCCAGCAGGGCCTGGCAGCCATTAAACCCAACGTGATGATGAACCCGAACTTCCCTGAAGGCCGGCAGAGCTTTGGGAAGCTAGCCCAGTACGGTCCTGCCGCCGGGCAGGGAGGAGGGGCCATCAGGCAGCTTTTCCCTTCCACAGCCACCGTGCGTGCAGCCGACGGGATGATTTATTCTACCATCAACACGCCAATTGCCTCAACTCTTCCCATCACCACCCAGCCGGCATCGGTGCTTCGGCCTATGGTTCGAGGTATCTACAGACCCTATGGCCCGGGTAGCATTACCCCTGTGCCTCTTGCCAGCTTGACCCGAGTACCCGTGGTTGCTCCCCGGGTTCCCCTCATGCCGCCGGGGCTCTATCGATATCCAGCCCCAAGCAGATTCCCGGCCATCACAACAGCACCTGGGATTGACGGCCCCTTGTACCTGGGGAAGGCGGGCCTGGCCACCAGTGTGGCTGGGAGCAGCGTGACCCCTGGACCTGCTGGGAAACCAGTGGTGGCGGCAGCAGCTGGAGGTCTACAGAGAACTGAGCAGCCACTGGGAAGCGCTCGAGAAGAGCCCCCAGCAGCAGCCGCTGTAGGATCCAAAGAGGCGGGCACAGGCCCGCCCCACCTGCCTGGCCAAAAGCAGCCTGGAGAAGCTCCCCCAGCGACCATCTTGGGCAAAGCAGGGAGTGCCGAGAAAGAAGAGAAGGAGGAAGAGAGGCAGAGGAAGCAGCAGGAGCACCTGCTTCAGATGGAACGGGAGCGCGTGGAGCTGGAGAAACTGCGGCAGCTGCGGCTCCATGAGGAGCTGGAGCGCGAGCGCGTGGAGCTGCAGCGGCATCGGGAGAAGGAGCAGATGCTGGTACAGAGGGAGATCCAGGAGCTGCAGACCATCAAGCACCAAGTCTTGCAGCAGCAGCAGGAGGAGCGCCAGGCCCAGTTCGCCTTGCAGAGGGAGCAGCTGGCCCAGCAGCGCCTGCAGCTGGAGCAGATCCAGCAGCTGCAGCAACAGCTGCAGCAGCAGCTGGAGGAGCAAAAGAGGCAGAAGGCGCCCTTCCCCCCGGCGTGCGACCCCTCCGGGAGATTGCCTCCCCAAGCCTTGCCAGAGATCGCCCTAGAAATGCAGCGCACCGTGGGCCCGAATGGTCAGTACTGGCCTCCGATAAATCAAGCTTTCATGGCCACCGCGGCCATGGGCATGGAGGGGCCGGGGCAGCCGAGGCCCCTCCCCAGCTCGGCTTCGGACATGTCTCTGCAGACGGATGAGCGCTGGGAGACCGGCAGGGGCCTCCAGAAGAGACACTCGATGCCCCGCCTCCGGGATGCCTATGAGATGGAGGAGGCCCACGAGCCTTACGTGGTCAAGAAGATCACCGACAGCAGCGTGCAGACTGACGAGGAGGATGGGGAAGAGCGGTACTTTATGTCCCGGAGGCGCCGGGCTCGGCGGAGCGCGGACTGCAGTGTCCAGACGGACGACGAAGACGACGCTGAGTGGGAGCAGCCTGTCCGCCGGCGCCGCACCCGCTTCTCGCGCCACTCAGACTCAGTTTCCGACAGCAAGCACGACTCCTCCTCCTCGGCCAGGGGGCAAGTCGAGTGTTGGCATCCAAACCATCAGTGACTGCTCAGTACAGACAGAGCCCGATCAGCTGCTGAGGGTCTCGCCTTCCATTCACATCACCACCCCAGACCCCAAAGTGGAGATTATCAAATACATTTCGGCCCCAGAGAAGACTCAGAAGGGAGAGAGCCTAGCATGCCAGACAGAGCCGGAAGCACAGGCCCAGGGGATTGTGGTGCCTCAGCTCCCAGGGCCGGCAGCCATCACCCCCTACACCCCCAGCATTCAGATTGTCACCACTGGACCCTTGGAGCCCAGGCAGCAGGGGCCTGGGAAATTTGAGAAGAAGAAACCGGACCCCTTAGAAATTGGTTACCAGTCTCATTTGCCCACCGAGTCCCTCTCCCAGCTAGTAACCCGTCAGCCCCCCAAGTCTCCTCAGGTTCTTTACTCACCTGTCTCTCCCTTGTCCCCACACCGCCTCCTGGAATCCTCCTTTGCTTCCAGTGAGAGACTGAACAAGGCCCACGTAACACCACAGAAGCATTTCACTGCCGACAGCGCCCAGCGCCAACAGACTGTGCCTCGCCCCATGAAAACCATGCAGAGGTCCCTGTCGGACCCCAAGCCCATCAGCCCCACTGCCGAAGAGTCAGCCAAAGAGAGGTTCTCCCTCTATCAGCAACAAGTCCTCCAGGGCAGTCAGGTAAGATGGGGATGAGTAGAGAGGAAATCCTATCTACTGAAAGAATGCTTTGGGGCCAAGAGAAGTTGGGGGGAGGAGGGCATACTATCGTTTTGGAAAACAGCACTTTGTCCTGGCCCTTTAACAAAAATAAGAAGAGCCAGTGATGTTTGCTTGGGTAGAGGAAAAGGTGGTATAGTAGGAGCTCAGGAGAGGTATGGGGTCCTAGTTCTCATGTCCCACCACCCTTACTCTACCTCACCAGGAAGACGTAGGGTCCCACATGAAAGAAAGGCTTGTCTATAGGAGTAAACTTCCAGAGAGGTACAAAATGGTTCCTAATCTGTGCTCCTGGACACTGGTAAGCTATATAGGAATGCAAACCCATACATACTTGCAGATGAATAAATATGGCGCCGTTTTGTCAGGCAGAAACAATACTGCTTTGTATGGCTTAATGAGAAAAATATTAGACTTAAAGTTAAGAGACTTGGCTTCAGTTTCCATCTCTGACACTCCCCAGCCAAATGACTCCAGGGTCATTTTCCCTCTCTGAACCTCAGTTTTCTCATTTCTACAATGAGGATGATAATACATGCACCACCTGCCTCATGGGATTGTTATGGGGAAAGTGCTTTGGAAATCTTAAAGAGCTATATATGTGTCAGTTATTATTAATAAAGTGATTATAATAATTATTTGTAAGACATTGTTACTTCCTTGCTTAAAATTCTTCAAAAGCTCCCTATTTCCCACCAAATAAAGTCCGGTTTCTTAAACATTAACATTCAAGGTCATCTATAGTCTGGTGCCAACCTGAGTTCTTACTGTTTGCCTCTGTGGACTCTAGACTGTAGGCTATATACTTGTAGGATGAAAGAGGATCACATATTTAGAGCTAGAAGGGACATTAGAGGAGGTAATCTCTACCAGATGGGGAAACTGAGGCCAAGATAGATGAAGTGACTCATCCAAGACCACCTAGGTAGTATGTTGTAAAGCCAGGATTCAGATCTTTGTCCTCTGATGCCAAATTCAGCCCTTGTTTAATGACATCTTGGTACCTCTCCTGCTGACCTAGCTTAGTCATCGTTTCCCAAAATATACTCTATGCTTTCTCACCTCTCTACCTTTACTCAGTCAGTTTTAAATCCTACTCATCCTTGAAGACCAAGATCAAATGCTACTTCCTTCTGGATTCTGCTAATTCATTCATTAAATATTTGTTGGCGTGGCTGCCATCTGCATGACCTGTGGTTTGCATTGAGGGTACAAAGATTAAAAAACAATAGTCCCCATTCTCAAGATATATACAGTATAAAGGGGGAGGAAGGAAGACTGAGACATATGTGTGTGTGTGTGTATAATATTAGGTAGAATGTTATATGGGATAGGCAAATGAGGTAAGAAAGCAGCGTGCTTGACAACAGTTTAAAAAGGATGAGATCAGTGTGGCTGAGGGGATTGGGAAGACTTCATGGAAGAGGTGATATCTGGGCTAGACCTCCAAAGAAGAGAAAGGTCTCAGGAGAAATGGAGAAGAAGCATTTTTCCAAGTATGGAGGATTAATAACCTCCACAAATGCACGGACACAGAAGATGGAAGGATATCAAGAGATAGCTAGTGCCCCTGTTTGTCTAAAATATTGAGCATGTGAAGGGGCTGGAAAGGTAGACTAGAGCAAGACGGTAGAGGGCCAAAAATGCCAAGACATTGGTATCTTGCCACATATGCCATCAAAAGCAACTGTAGGCTTTTATCTGAGGAATAATCTGGCCGGATCATATGAAAAATAGTTTGGAGGGAAGAGAGACTCAAAGTGGGGAGACCAGTTAAGAGACTGTTATAATAGTCCAGGTAAGAGGTAATGAGAGCCTGAACTAGGGTGATGATAGCACGAATGGAGAAGAGTCGACAAATGCAAGAGAGATTGCAAAGGCAGAATTCGCAGGGCTCAGCAACTGTTTGGATGTAGAGAGATACAGAAAAGGGAAAGTCAAAGTTAATGCCAAGTTTTCGAGCCTGAGGAGGTAGAAGGTTAGTTAATTTTGCCATCAACACAAAGAGGGAAGTCTGGAGGAAAGCCAGGTAAAGATGACAAGCTCTGCTTGGGCCATGTTGAGTTGGAACTGTTGGGAAAACAGTAGGTAGAGATGGCCAGCAGGCAACTAAAAATGGCTGCAGCATTAGAATGACTAATTTTGGTCCTAAAGAAGAGACAGGAGAAGCCATCTCCCCCACCTCTACTCCTTTGTAGAAATGAGGGACCATGAGTGTGGGATATACTGCATATAATATCAGACTTTTTTGATATATAGTTTAGTCTTATGGAACTTTTCTTCTTCTTCCTTTCTTTATATTTCCTTCCTTCATGAGAGATGATTCTCTCAGATAACAAGAGAGGGAAATATAGGTGATGTAAAACCCAAAGATCCCAATACAATTTTATGTTTAAAATAAGTAGAACTGAGGTGTAAAGAAGAAGTCTGACCTGTAAATAAAGATTTGGAAATCATGTGCATAGAGGTGATAATCAAAGCTGTGGGTGCTGATTAGTTCGTCAAGGGAGATGGTAGGGAGAGATGTGCCAAAGATAGTCACACAAGGGGAGAGAAGGAAGAAGATAGACCAGGCCAAGGAAGGAGACTACGGATGGGTCAGCCAACTAGGAGAAGCAAGAGAAAATAGCGTCACAGAAGCCCAGGGAGGAGAGGATAACTAGAAGAGATTGGGCTATTGTATCAAATGCTACAAAAGGTCAAAGTACATGTGGCCTGGAAAAAAGTCCATTAGATTGGTGTGGTTTTTTTAAATTTTATCTTCTTTTCATTTATGTCTCTTATTTTTATGTCATTTTCATTTCTCAATATTTATCTTCCTCCTCTCCTATGCGGTAAGCCATCCCTTGTAACAAAGATTAAAAAAGAAAGAGGAGGAAAAAAGCAATTCCTCAAAATCAGCCAGCATGTCAATGGTATGTCGACAGTCTAGGCGATATAATAATAGCTAGCATTTCAATAGTGCTTTAAGGTTTGCAAAACACTTTGCAAATATCACACACACACAAGAACCCTGGGAAGTAGATGCTACTATTATTCCTATTTTACAGAGGGATATGAAGTAACTTGCCCAGGGTCACACAGCTAGTAAGTATCTTAGGTGGGACTTGAACTCGGGTCTAGTCCTGACTCTAGACTCAGTGTTCTATCCACTGCACCACCCAGCTGCCTCTGATATGTCATAGCCATAGACACCCAGCCTCTGCAATGCTAGGAGGAAGATACGTTTCCTCCTCTCTCTTCTGCCCGTTATGTCCTTATAATTCCACAGCCTTGACATTCTTTTGTCCCTATCTCAGTACTTTCTGATTGATTGGATTGGGAAATTCAGGAGTCTTTTGTTACTTTAGAGAGAGAAGCTTCTGTAGAGTGGTTAGGAAGCCAGATTACAAGAGGCTGAGCAGGTGCTGGGGAAGTAGAGGGAGGAGGTGTTGGTGATTCTTTCCTGAGGTTTAACAGGAAGAGAGATAGAGGATGATTGTCTAATAAACTTGGCAGAGCCAAAGGAAGGGTTTTTGGTCATTGTCACTGTTGTTGTTTAGAACTGGGAGGATCTAAGCAGATTTTTAGGCAGGAGGGAAGAATTTAGGTCCCAGATGAGTCAGAAGGAGCTGGGATCAAGCCCATCAAAAGTTTAGAACTGGGACTTGAACCCAGGACTATGGCTAATAATAAATGCTAATACTATTAATTAATATAATTAGTTTGACCTGCACCTGTGATTTAATTGTTGCATTAATCTAATTCCTGGTATGGAAATTCCTTCTCTTTAACCATTCCTTTAGTAATATATAAATTTAAGAAGGATCTCTGATTTTTGTCCCCCTGGGCAGTTCCTAGCATGGGAACAACTTTCTGCTGACCCAGGTCATAGTCTTCTTTTAGTAGAGAAACCTTAAGGAGTTGCCTGAGGCGCAGAGAGGTCTGGCAGTGTGCCCAGGGGCACATAGCTAGTGAGCGTCAGAGACACATTAGCCAGGTCTTCTTAGTTCCAGCCTAGCATTGCATCCGCTGTACCAAAGGTTTTTAACCTGGATTCTATAGACCCCTTGACATATTTCAGGGGGTCCGTGAATTTGGATGGAAAAGAAAGCACATCCTTATTTTCACTAAACTCTATCTGGAACTTAGCATTTCCTTGAATTATTTAAAAACATGATTCTGAGAAGGGGTCTGTGGCACGAAATAGGTTAAGAACCCCTGCCCTACACCATTCTGCCTCTAATAATATATTCCCTTTAGAAATAGATTTTAAAACTTAGCCAAGAGTTGAAGTCAAGCTCATTTGCAGATGCCACCCTTTTCCCTTTTTGCAAAATTAAGATATTTCCCCTTCTCCAAATCAAATGAGATAATATTTGTTAAAAGGGCTTAGCACCATGCTTGGCTCATAGTACGTGCTATGTGAATCCTTATTCCCTTCTCTTCTCCAATTCTATGGTGCTTGTCTCAGTCTCTACGATCTTCCAAAGACCATTGGCCTCAGCTCAGCAGTCACATCTGCCCCTTCTTTCAGTACCCTGAGCCTAGTGAACTTGAATTTATTGGGGTTAACTAGGCATCCTGTAATCTTGGGTTTCAATTTCCCATTAGCCGTTTTTTGTTTTATCATTGCTAATCCAAAGATCATTCCCCTTGGGAGAAAAAAGCAGAAACAGTAAGAGTTCTGCCTTTTCTCCATCACTTATTATCATCCTCTCATCTCCCCTAGCAGTGATCCTATCCTCTTCTTTGATCCTCCTATTGTTCTGGAAGGAAGGAAGGAAAAAAAGAAAGAAAAAGAAAGAAAGGAAGGAAAGAAAGAAAGAGAGAGAGAGAGAGAGAGAAGAGAGAGAGAGAGAGAGAGAGAAGAAAGAAAGAAAGAAAGAAAGAAAGAAAGAAAGAAAGAAAGAAAGAAAGAAAGAAAGAAAGAGGAGGGAGGATGGGAGGAAGGAATTCCTTTTTCTTTTTCTTATGCTTAATATTCCTTACAACCTCAACTCCTCCTGAGCCTTAGTGCCCTAGTAGTTACACTATAGTTACTAGGCTGTGCCATGCTTTTAGAATCATCCTTCATCCTACCCTTGCTACATGTGTCTTAAAATGAAAGCTGAGTAGAGAGCTCCCTGTGCATCCACACCCTTATCTTGGGGCAGCTTCTTCTTTTCTTTGTCATTGGAATTGTTTCTGTTTCCATGTTCAGCATCTCATTTTCTAGAGCTTCCCATTTGAGGGGAGCCTTGTCCTTAGCCTAGATAGTCTGTCCTCTTACTCATTTGTGAACCTTGATAATCTCTCATGCTGGCTTGAGGTACTAAGTTCTTGAACTTTTCTCTATTATACTTTATTCCTTTCAGTCCTTCCCCTGCCTGCTGCCAACAGATCTATCTCAGTGCCTAGTTCTGACATTCCCTTCCTCCTCTCTTCCTCCCCCTGTCTGCCACACACTCTAGACCCACAAATGTGCATTTTCTAGGGTTTTTATTTACAAGGGGAAAAGAATATATAAATTCAGAAATGCCAAGATAAGAAAATTAGAAGTGTGTATAAAATATTCTGCTCAGCCAAGATTGGAGAGGACCCAAGCTTGCTAAGCTATACTCTAGCTCATGTTTCCCAAGCCTAGCTCAGTCCCATGATTTCCTAAGCCTGGAAAGCATACCTCTGTGCTGGCCCCAGAAGAGAGAGGCCAGAGAACCCCTGTTCCTACCATCACTAATTTGGGGAGTGGCCCACCTAGGCACTCTGGACCAAGCTCACTCACCTCCTACAGTTCCAAGGTCACTGTCAGCCAATCAGGAAGCCTTTCTTATTGTCAAGATACTTTTGGCATTCCACCTGTACATTCCTACTTGTCTAAGTAGCTGCTTTTCCAGGAGAGAAGAAGAAAAAGACCTCATAAAAGATGTTACAGTTGCATCCATGACCTAGGAAAAATTAATTCAAACTCATACCGAATCATCCACACAGTTCATAATAATAACAAATCATATTTCTATGGAGCTTTACAGTTGACAAAGCATTTCTCTCACGATTCCGTGATATAGCTAGTACGTGTATCCCCATTTTACAGATGATTAAACAGGCCTTGAAGTTAAGTAACTTGGCCAGGGTCCTAGCTAGCATGTATCAGAACCAAGATTCAAACACAGGTCTCCTGATGCTCACAGTTCAGGGTCCTTCTATACCAGCATTGCTCTTTCCCCTGTGTTATGTTGATGCTACCCTTTCCTAACAAGTTCTAATCCCAGTTTTTATTTAGGATAAAGGAGACCTGAGTATGTCTACAGGCAGTACAGAGGGAAGAGAAATTGAAAACTCAGGAGACTGAGTATGTGATTGATAAAGCAAGGTCCCAGAGGCAATGGGGTGTGATCAAAGTCATATAGCCTTGGAACAAAAAAGGGTTAGTTAGCTCTTCCTCTGGGATGGCAGGGAAGAAGGACAGAATGGGTGGGAAAACAGCCTAATGTAGAAACTCTTCTCCCCAAAGGAACACCCCAATGCAGGTAATTCAGAACAAGACCCTGGCATATGGCATGTTCCACAGAGCTTCCCAGCTGGCCTACCTCAAAGAGGCCAGGAGCTCAGACAATATTTCCAAGCAAGTCAGTCCAAGAGAAATCTGGCCAAGGGCCCCTGCCAGTGATTGAAAGCAGCAAATCCTACTTTTTGCCTTCTCACTTTGAAAATGGTACACATTTTAGCTCTGTAATCATGGTGCATTTTTTTCCCCAGTTCCATACGGTTAAAAAAGCTTCAGCAGATGTCTCCTCCATCTCCTTCCCACTCATGCCTCCTTTCGAGAAAGTGACAGCCTATCTAGGGACCCCATATTCTGCCTTGCTTAGCCTGACCACAGCCCCAAGGGGAGTTGACATTTGAGGTTACAGATTGGGAAAAGGACCCTCTGTGGGACCAGAGCCATCAGTAGGGTATGGTAAATCAGGGTGCTTACCCTTGGGACTGTGCTCAGGGTTGGGGGAGGGTGGTACCTAGCTCTGCAGTGACTCAGGGAGCAGGTGGGAGGAGTAGATGGCATTACCAGCTGGTGCGAAAAAAGACCTGGCATTCAGCATGTAGCCCCTTCCTTCTCTTACCTCCCCCAGCCCCCTACTGTCACCAAGGCAACAAGGGGGAGCAGAGCTTAGGGCTACCTGTCTGGCAGCACCTTCCCATTACCCTTGCTCAGTTTGCCCCCTTCCTGCCCTCTCCTGTCTGCTTCCCTGCCAAGGGAATATTCATTGACTATTCATTGTAATCTGAGGTCACCTGAATCTTAGGGAGAATCTCACCCCAGTGATTAGGGCCACTGATCTGGTCTGGCCACCATTGAAGGTTTGGTTAGGGGAAAGTGTGGCACGAAGTGGTCCCCAGTGGACCTAGCTGTGGAATAGGGGAGGGAGGTGGACTCCTGGAGTCAGCAGAGACATCTTGATGTAGGTCTCCCCACCAATGCCACTGTCACCACTTCTGCTGCTGCCGCTGCCACCATGTAGGCATCTCATGCTGTGGCCCCAGTTCTCTGTTCCTCTTTCTTAGTCAGGAGCCTTGAGTGAGGAGCTGTGAGATCCTGCAGTTACAGCTTTCTCACACAGCAGCTGACTCTGAGTGGCTCGGCCTGGGCCTGTCATAGCACTGCTCACCCTATGCAGGTGGCACTGGGAAGCACCCAGTGTTCACTTGTCTGTGATCTTATGCTTCAGGTCACCCCCTCCCTGGTCACCACTGATGATGGCTACTGAAAGTTCTCCCAGGAGCACTGTGAGCTGGCCCCAGCCTGCCTACCCCATGTCTCTCACTCCCTTCTTTCTCTGTCCCACTTTGCCTTAGTCCTCCTCCCTTCAGCCTGGGTGCCAAGTGTGGCCTGGGCATCCTGTAGCCATCCAGCCTTCTTTTGTGACCAGCTTGAGAAGGACAGTCACTAACCCAGCTCAACTGTTTTAGACTGGTAGAGAGGTAATGTAGTTTAATGGTCTTAGAGTCAGAAGACCAGATTCTATATAACATTGCTGCCACTTATTAGTCAAATGTCAAGTACCCCACCCTTCTCCAAGCCTCAGTTTGCCCATCAATAAAATGGAAGTGATAAAGCTTGCACTTTATAGGTATGACATGAGAATGATATTTTTCTAGTCTTAAAGTATAAAAGCTGGAAAGATCTTTAGTAGAACTTCATTTTATGGATTGGAAAACTGACACCCAGAAACAGGGACATGACTTGCTTAAGGCCAGCGACCAAGCCAGGAGTAGAGCCCAGGTGTCCCATCACTCAGACCAGTATTTTTCCCATGGCCCCTTCTTTCCTTGCATGCATGGGGAAGGTATTTTTTAGTCCTGAGGTGTTTATTATTAGCATGATAATAACTCAAGATCCTTCAAGTATTTTTATCTCTGTTGCGTAAATCCTCTTGATTATTATATCTAGGCTTCTTTCCTTTGCTCTTTAGATGTCAGCATTTCAGGCTAACACCCTCATTCGAAAGGTGAAGCGCACGCTGCCCAGCCCCCCTCCTGAGGAGGCCCACGTGCCTCTCCCAAGCCAAGCGCACTCCCAGATGTACATGGCCAGCCTCCTTCAGAAGGGCCTGGCAGGGCCAGCCGTGCAGGTGACCAAAGCCAGCCTGCTCAAGGAGCTGGACCGAGACCTCAGGCTGGTGGAGCACGAGTCTACAAAGCTGAGGAAGAAGCAGGCTGAGCTGGATGAAGAGGAGAAGGAGATCGATGCCAAGCTGAAGTACCTGGAGCTAGGAATCACTCAGAGGAAGGGGTCCCTCATGAAGGACCGCGCTGGCCGAGATTACCCCTATCTTCGGTGCCTTGGGGAAAACCGGGATTACATGTCCGATAGCGAGCTCAACAATTTACGCCTTGCTGGCTACGAAAGCGTCCACGTGAGGCCGAGCACGGCTCCAACCAATCAGTTTTCTGACTTTTCGGCCACTCAATACACGTCAGCCTCCTCCTACCCTCCCTATCAGTACCCAACAGGGCAGGGTCCCCCCCCAGCCCCCACAGCCTTCCAGCACACCCGCTTCCAGCCTCCCCAGTATCCTGTGGGCAGTGCTGGCCCTGCTCAAAACGGCTTCCAGGCCAACCAGGTACCTGCCTACCCGGCTCAGAACACATACCCGGCCCCTGCTTTCCCTCCAAGTGCAGGCTACCCCCCTGAACATGGTCTCCAGGGCCAGCAGAACTTCCGCCCCGCTCCGCACTACCAGCCCCAGACAACTTACCCAGGCCAAATTCCCCACCCACCCCCTCAAAATGCCCTCTTTCCAGACCCATCTGACAGTCACACCTCCCATCAGAAGCCAAGGCAGACCTCATTAGCTGACTTGGAACAAAAGGTCCCTACGAACTATGAAGTGATTGCAGCGGCCCCAGCTGTAATGTCTTCGGCCCCTTCAGAGCCCACATACAGCGCACCTGCGGTGACCAGCAGTTATGACCAGTACAAGGCTCCGGAGCCCCCCAGGCCTGGCGTGAGCCAGAGCCCGGGGCCCACTTACTCTTCTGAATCACTGTATACCACCCTGGAGCAGAACATTCCTAGGAACTACGTGATGATTGATGACATCAACGAGCTGACCAAGGACAGCATGCCCTCGGCGGTAGAAAGCCAGAAGCCAGAGCCCCGCCCCCCAGGCAGTGACGGGCGTCATGCAAAGGACAAAAGCGACCTGGGAGAGCCCGAAGGCCCCAGTGTTCCCTGCTGTTACCCAAAAGGGGAAGAAGAGTCTGAGGAAGATGTATATGATCACCATGGCACTGACCACCGCGGGAAGAGTAGCTATCACCGGAGTTCAGAGAGCAATGGAAGGATGTCAGGCAGTGGAGGGGCATCCTCATACTACCATGGAGACAGTGACTATAGACACTCATCTCGACCAGAGAAATACGGCTCCAGCATGGGAGGGCCAAAGCACTCCTCTAAGAACCTGGCCCCAGCCGTCATCTCGTCGAAGCGCAGCAAGCATCGGAAACAAGGCATGGAACAAAAGATCTCCAAGTTCTCGCCTATCGAAGAGGCGAAAGACGTTGAATCTGATCTGGCCTCCTACCCCACAACGCCCTCGGTCAGCAGCAGCATGTCCTCCAGAGGGAAGAAGTTTCAAGATGAGATCACCTATGGCCTTAAGAAGAATGTGTACGAACAGCAGAAATACTATGGAGTGTCAAGCAGGGACCTGTTAGAGGAAGATGACCGAGCATACAGCAGCAGGTCCAGATCATCAACTAGTTACGGCAGCGAGAAGTCCAGCCATGACATGAGCAGCCGAGGCAAGTCTTATGAGCGTGAGCGAGAGAGCATGGAGAGATTACAGAAGGCCAGCTCGAAGCCATCGTCCCTGAGCATGTCCCAGAGCCGAGGGCGGCCCCCCATGCGTAGCCAGGCTTCTGAAGAAGAAAGCCCCATCAGTCCGTTAGGAAGGTCTGTGGGAGGACCTCGCTCTTCAGGAGGGCCGCTCCCTCCGGGGGCTGCAGACGGCTGCTCTCCATTCTGCTCCAGTCACTCCTTGCCTGACGTCCAGGAACACATCAAAGATGTGCCAAGAACCCACTCATACAAGCATGACGAAGGTTACAACCTGGACGATTCCCACTGTGTGGTTTCAGACAGTGAAGGTAACAGCTCTCTTTGGTGATTTCTGACAGAGCATGTTCAAAGCTGAGCTTGGGCAAAACCAGTACGGGGCCCCTGCTGTTTGCCTGCCCGGTGCCATGCTGTTGTCCCACTGTGGGCTTCTGTTGGCCCAGCATGGGCATGGCCCAGTTCCGTGTCTGCCCTGCCCGTGTCCTGCCTGTGTGTGTCCCATGTGGTAATGCTCTCTCTGGGTATCTGGAGGGTGGGTCCGAGGCTTGGGGAGGCTCTGTCTTTTCTTTTTTGCATGTGGTGAGCTGCTTGCCTTCTTTCATTTCATTGCATGGCTTCAGCCTGGCCTATGTTCCCGGTGCCTGAACAAGAGATTGACTGTGATCTGTTTTTGGTTTCTGAAGCTTATCACTTGGGTCAGGAGGAGACAGACTGGTTTGATAAGCCCCGAGAATCCCGTTCAGAAAGGCTCAGACATCATGGTGGCCACACCTCCTCCTCCTCCCAGAAAAGACCCCCAGTCAAACACACTTATCATGACTATGATGAGCCCCCTGAGGAGGACCTGTGGCCACATGATGAGGGACCCCAGGGCCGCCATTCTTCCAAAGAGCATCGGCACCATGGGGACTATGGCCGGCACTCCTCGGGGTCGTCATCTTCCCGCCACCAGGGTGAGGAGCCTTCTCGGAGGGTCTCGAAGCCACACCCCCGAGACTCCGGCCGCCATGAAGGCAGACCTCACTCACAGCCTTCTTCCCAGAAGAAGGCTCAGCAGACCGACCCAAGGAGCCAGCCATCCTACCCCAGCTCCCAGTCGGAATACTCACAGCCATCCCGCCAGTCCGTGGCCTACCACCATCCCTCAGAGCCCAGAAAAGCTCAGCGGCCAGTGCAGTCTGGCCCCTCAGCTCAGCCACCGAAGTCCGAGCCTCTGGCCCACTCACAGCCACAGCAGGCAAGGCAACCTCAGTCGGGACCTTCCCAGCAGCCGCCACCGCAGTCCTCCAGGCAGCAGCAGCAGACGAGCCACGGGCCACAGCCAACTCTGTCTCAGATACAGCAGACACCGTCACAAGCTCGGCAGCAGCAGCAGCAGCAGGGGATCCCAGGGCAGCCTTCCCGGGGCCAGCAGCCCCCGGCCGGTCAGCAGGCTGGCAAGTCAGTGCCAGGCCATCCCCCGTCAGCAGGTGCCCAGCCTGCAGGCCCAGTGAGTATAACTCAGTGTTTGGGGTCCTCCATCAGGGCCTCTTCTCCCCACTTTCTCCTCTCCCACCAACCTGGCTGCCACATGTTTGGTAGAGCCACTGGGAGTCCCAGGAAGTTGAGGCCAATAATAGGTCTTCTGAGGGTCTAGGGGCAGGTTGGATGAAAGAGACAGTTCAGCATAATTGGTACTTTCATTAACCTAACAGCCAAGATTTCTTGGGTCCTGTGTAAGCCCCCTTTCCCAGGGGGCAACTTTCGAAGTCCTGAGGAAGCGTGCTTCTTAGCTATGGGGCTGCAAAGACAAACCATCTGGCTAAAAGAGAGAGATCTTGGAGGTAGGCAGGAGCAGGATTAGCTGGAGGAAGCCCAGTGTGAACTGGACACAAAACAACTTCTGCTTGCTGTGGAAGTCATCTGCTGTGAGCCATGTGCAAGCACCTTGGGGGCAGAGAGCCCCAGACTGGCCCTTGTTTTCCATTCCCTCCTATGTGCTTCATAGCCTGAAACAGAGATTCCCACACACTAGTAGAGCTGGAAGGGACCGCAGAAATCCCTGCTTCATTCTCTCCTTTTACAATTAAAGAAACAGGCTCAGGGAGATTATCACATGGCTTTCAAATCACACACGTTCATAAGATTTAGAGCTGGAAGGGCCCTTCAAAGTTTTGTAGTCCAACACAATGATTTCATAAATGGGGAAACTGAGGCCCAGAGAGAAACCAGCTTTTTAAACAGGCCCCTCCATAGATTCATACCAGAGCCATTTTTTGCCCTTACAAACCTCTATACTGAAAGCTAAGGCCCCGTCAGGCTTATGACCTAGCTTGTATGGTTCTGACAGGTTTCCTCAGCAGAATCTACTATAAAGGTAGAGCCAAGGCTTCCTTAACTTCCCTGGCCTAGGGGTAATGGACTTACTCAGCTGCTGCTTGGGCCTAGAAGAGCCTTCCCCTGGAGTCCGTACCAACCTCAGCCATCCTAGGCCCTCTCCTTCATAGGGCTCATGTCTTTTATACTCTCTACCCCAGAAATCATACCACACTGTCCTACTAAGTCCTAACCCATATGTAGTTACCTCTGGGCCTGGCCAGCCTCTCTCTAGTCTCTTGTCCTGCCCTCAGCCTCCATCCTTCCCTAAGGAACCTTGGGAGCTACTGGACTGGGATTCAGGGAGTGGTGCCCAACCTTGCCCTGTTCCTCTTTACAGATGTCCTGACCTCCTGTGGTCCAAACACCACACTCTTGTGGTGAAGGCCTGTTCCTGAATTCTGGGCTGATTCCAGGCCTGAATGATCAAGGGGTGGGAGGAAGGGAAGGTAGGAAAAAGATGTGCCCAGAAGTCATGGTCCTAACTAAGGAAACTGTTTAATGTTGCAGCTGAAAGCTGAGCAGCTGGACAGCTCCAAACCCACCGCCAAAGTGCAGCAGCAGCAGCAGCAGCAGGGGAGGGGCCCACATGCCCAGCCACAAGGGGCCACCACTGCAGGTGGGCTTCAGCCCTAGCTTTCCCTGGGGAGGCTGTCTGCCTCCACCCTGACCAGAATCAGCCCCAACTTCTGTTGATTCATGACTGAGAGGCCCCTTAGCCAGGGGCCAAATTCTCCTGTCCTTGGGGGTACATTTGCTACCCCTGGAGAAGGATTCACAAATGGATCAGAAAAGGTCAGAGGGGATCACAAGCACACAGGTGTTATTGAGGTAACCCTGGTACTACAGAAATTAGCACAGTGAAGGAACCCTAAGTAGAAGTATTATCTTCTAACTTTAGCTTTGCCCTTGTGGGATTCTGGAGCATGCTCCTCCCCGACCTCCTTCCTCTTCTCCTCACCTCCCCATTTTGTCCCCACCTTTTGGGGTTGTTTTTATTGTTCTCTCCCTTATCTCCTCCTTTCCCATCTTCCTCCTCCATCCTTTTCTTCTTCCTCCTCTTCCCCCTCCTGTTCTTCTTTCTGTCCTCCTCCTCCTCCTCCTCTCCTCCTGGCATCATATTCCATATCCTCATTCCATCTGGTCAGATTCAGAAACACAGAGCTTCCTGGCTGTCCCCGATATTCTAGGATCCTTGAGATCCCAGGGAGGGAAAAGGGAAAGCCAAGACCAGGTGGCCTGTTCAGGGTAGCCAGTGGTATTGGTGGTGTGGCCCTCCAACAGGGTCTAGTGGGTGGTTTGGGATCACCCAGGGTTTTGAATTTCTTCCTCAGGTACAAAAGTGGGAGCAAAGCCCGGGGTAGTCCCACCAGCATCAGGAGCCCCCACGGGCCAGCCTGGGGCCGATGGAGAAAGCGTGCTCTCCAAAATCCTTCCCGGAGGGGCAGCAGAACAAGCAGGCAAACTGACTGAAGGTATAGCCTGGACTCTCAAAGATATTGCCTAATGGTCCAACCCCAACCTCCCAGGGCTTAGAGATAGATAACCCAAGGCTCCCCCCTTCATTTCATTAGAGGAAGTGATTCACCCAAAGTGATGTAGTCGGTCAATAGCACAGCCACAGTTTGAACCCAGGATCATAGAGAGCTAGGAAAAAAAAACCCTCAAGGGGCTGCTAGGTGGCACAGTGGCTAGAGCTCTCGCTTTGCTTTTAGGAGGACCTGAGTTCAAATCCGGCCTCAGACACTTGACACTTACTAGTTGTGTGACCCTGGGCAAGTCACTTAACCCCAATTGTCTCACCAAAAAAGAAAAGAACAAAAACCTCAGAAATCATCTAATTCAACCCCATCATTTTACAGAAAAGGAAACTGAGGCCCAGGTCCTCTAACAGTACATCCAACTACTCTTTCCACCTTAGCACCTCTAACTTTCCCTTTCCCTGGCAGAAGTATAACTAGTCAGATGCCAGTGGGGCAGCTATACTAGATGCCACTGGCAGAAGAGATTATGAAAAGCTGCCTCCAGTCTCCCCCCAATCACTCTGGTTCAGTTTTCTTAGAGTTGGTCCTGGGGATTTAGGGGTGCTTCTTCTGTCACCACCAAAATCCATCTAGGGCCTCTGACTATGGCCTGAGATTCTCCACCTGTACCGTGGTCCACTAGACTCAGGATGTCAGGCCCAGAAAAGCTAGTTTAAATCTGCCAGAGCTGGAGTCTTGACTAGGTTCTCTCACCTTCCTCCCACTGCCCCCCATCCTCACTATCCCACATGTAGATGGTCTGGCTCTGGCCTCAACAGTAAGAACAGCAGGAGATGAGGGCCTCCTAGCTAAGGAAGTAGAACTATGCTCCACTTACTTCTAGGTGCCCCCCACGTCTTGGGATTGAGTGTGTGTGTATGTGTGCGTGCGTATGCACTTGTGTTCAAGTGTGTAAAAGACTGATCATGTAAGAACAGGACAGGCAGGCCAAGAAGGCATGTTGGGTAAATGTTGGGTGGATTATGTGAGCCCAGGTTGAGAGAGAGGTAGTAGTGGGGAGAGAGCCGTGGTGATATCTGGAAGAGGAGTCCAGGCTGAGTGTTATGTGGGGAGGGGGACAGTGGAGTTAGGCAGGCAAGAAGTCCAGGGAACCTCATCCTTTCTGAGAGAGGCGGCTTTCCATGACTGTTCAGTGCCCCCCCCAGAGACTGCCCAGGGAGTCAGATTCACATCCTCAACTCTCCTTTTTTCTTTGTATTTTACAGCTGTGTCTGCTTTTGGAAAGAAATTTTCTTCATTCTGGTGATCCTGTGCTGTAGGGTGAGTGGATATCACTTGAGAATCACAGGAATTGTTCCCCAAGAAGAAAGAGCCTGATTTAAGGGTCTCCCACCTTCCTCTTCCCACCAGGCTTTTGCCCAAGCTAGGCCTCAGTGATCTGGTCACATCTGAGTTCCTCAGCCAGCACAGCCCTTTTCTGGCTCTGGGTTCCAGCCACCTCTCTTGTCCAGTAGGACATACCTGTCTGTCTGAACAGCAGAGAGGGACCTCATTCTCCTGTCTAGAGGAGAGGGGAAGAGGCTAGTGGAAGCCATTCAGGTCCCTAGCACTTGCCCCATACAGACATATCTTACACATCAGACTATGTCAAGCCTCTGTGGTAGGGGCTAATGTCTATATATGAGAAATGTAGCCACTACCCAACATCCAGCTGGGGTCATGGCTTTCCAGACCCCCAGCTCTGGCCCTAAGATCTAACCAAAAAAGAAAGCTCTCCATTCTGAAAGTTTGTGAGGGCAGTGGTAAGCCCTAGGTGGTTGAACAGGCAGACATCCATCCCCTTCCCTCAGATTCTATAGCCAACATGGTACCTAGAAGCTACAATGATTCTAATTGCTTTTTCTCTCCTCCTTTCTCTTCTTTGCTGCCTCTGATTTCCCTGTCTCTCTTCTTTTGTCTCTCCCTGGACTGTCCATGCTATCTCCCTCCCCACTGGGTAATCTCCGACTTGGTTCCTCCTCTGATTCTGGGTCCTTCCTGCTCTCCTACTCTTCAACTCCCCCATAGATGTTTTGGAAGATGAATGGAGATAAAGTAATTCCTGTGGAAAAACCTATGAAGAAACTAATGGATTTCACCACAGCCTAGGACTCTGCGTATAACAGTAAGTGTGCTGCTGGGGTTATCGGGGCACAGGTAATCACAGGAGCCTAGATTTATTTAGAGCTGGAAGGGACCTTAAATATCATCTAGTCCAAACCTTTCCTTTTACAAATGAGGAAACTGAGTCTTGGAGAGACTCAGAGGCTTGCCTGAAGCCACATGTAGTAAATGGGCGAGCCTGCAGATGCAGTGTCTTTTCTGTTCTTTCACTGAATAACGTCCATGGATTGGAGCTGGCTTGTTTTTTTGCTTTTTTGTTTGTTTTTTGAATTGGAGCTGTTCTTCTCCCTGAGCATGTTCTCATTCCCATGAGTCTCTGCCGTCATGGAATTCCTTCATCAATAAACATATATTAAGCACCTTCTGAGAGCAAGGCCCTGAGTTCCACAACTCAGGATATAAAGGTAGACCATTGCACATATCCTGTCCTCAAGAAATGTGCTTGTGAACAGAAGGGAAGACCACAGACAGAAGTAACGGGGCTTCCAACACACTTTCCTCACTGCAAACCTATGACATAGAAAGTGCAGGTATTTTTTTATCCACATTTTACAGATAAGGGAACTGAGTTTCAGAGGGAGCAAAATGACTTGCCCAGGGCCACATGGCTAGTGTTGGAGCCAGCTCTTATGAAATCACATCCAGTGCTTTTTTCATTATACCATGCTGTTTCTAATGAACCAGGAATATGAAGACATTGAGCTATGTTGTCATCAAGTATATGCCAAGCCCTCCCAGGAAGCTTATGACCTGATAGGAGGAGAGTAAATAGCCAGGGTGAGAAGGCAGATGATGTAAAGGCAGAAGAGGAGGTCCAGAAAGAGTGCTATGAGACATCTGAGGGGAGAGAGAGAGGCCACCTTCATCTAGGGAAGAGTGAAGAGGGGATCAGGAGGAGGGAGCAGCTGAGTTGGGCCTTCAGGTTAGAGAGGGACTTCTACAGCTGGAGACGGGTGGGGGGACCATGCTAGACTGAGAAGTCAGTGTGAACAAAGGCATGAAGATGGAAGAAAGCCAGGCAAGAAGAGCAGAGGACAGAAAGCATCCATCTTGGTCCAGTCTGACCTGACAAGGACAAAGGAGACTAGAGGTGGCACTGCCCAGCTGGAGTGGTGAAATGGGCTTTCATGAGCAACAGGTGCCTTGCACATAGTAGGTGTTTAATAAATGTGCTTTGAATCAGATGGAATAGAAACAACTGAGAGTCGGGTGATGAGTTTCCATGGAGGCTGAGTGTAGAGAAGCCTTCAAATTTCCACTCGTGTCTGAGAGCCCCATTGTGCCCAGGCTTGAGGCCTGGTCCATTCAGGGGCCTGTGGAGTAAGAGGCTGAGGAACACAGACCCAGAGCTCAAGGGAAAAATGGTTCTCCCTGGAGAATTTCTTGAGAATTATCGAGCAGGCCAGGGGAGAAACTTTATTAGCATGTTTGCTGAGTGACAAGGTTGCAGTGATGTAAGGGGAAACAGCTCCTAAGACTAAAGCCCCCTGTCTCAGGGCTAAATAATATAGCTTCCATCTTCCCTGATAAGGCTGAGTGGGATGTCCCCCATCTGCTGGCCCTTCTTTTTTGGACAAAGGGTCTTATGCTCCTTCTCATACCTCTCACCTCCCTTTGTTCTTCTGGCCTGCTATCTCTTTCTCTCCATGTTCTTCTCTCCACCCTACACCTGAAGAAATATCTGTAGGGAATTCACAGGACAGGGCACGATTAATCCTAGGCTGTGAGGCCTTGGGCATTGGAATGAAAATTGTTTAAGTTGATGACCCTGAATCCACAGAGGGGGTAAAGTGGGGCAGTGGAGAAGAGAGTATTCCTTGCTCTACCCAGTGTATAGGGCAGAGGAAGGGGATGGGGGCTGTTAGTTAATTGATTTATTCCCTCAAACACCCCATTTTTTAAATCATAGAATGGCAAAACTAGAAGGGATCTCAGGGGTCATCTTGTCCACACCCCTCATTTAATAAGAGAAGGGAACTAAGACACAGAATGGTTATGACTCATGCCCCAATGCTTTTCCCTTGATGCTGGACATAAGACCAGTCAGTGCCAGAGCCAGGACCCTAGTTCTGACCCAAGCCCCTGACCCAAGCCCATGGCTTTCTGAGTGTTCCTTAGAGTGAGGAGTTGGCTTAGTAGGTTATTAGTGCTGACTTTCCCCCTGCTCCCTCTGAATCACTTACCACGCCATTGAACATGGTACCTTTGTCCTACCTGGTTGATTCGTCCCTGACACTTGGAATAGAGGAAGTATCACGGTCACTTTGAGGGCTTTTATGAGGAACAACCCATCTGCTAGTCTTTGTAGATGCCCACTGGCTCGCAAGCACAAGAAGATTCCTTTACAGCTGGGCCATCTGCTTGTTCTGTATGATCTAGGTTTGGCAGAGAGGAGAAGTAAAATGTGATGCCTTCCAGTGTAATGGGGGACTGGCCAATGAAGGCCCACTCCTTGGAGTGTGTGAATACTTGGCGAGCCTGCTTCAGAACAGGGCTTTCTGTTATACGTGCCCAGAAGCCAGTTCCTTACTATCCATCAGGGTCCACTGCCCCCATGCCTAATACTGAGCACTCGCTGGCCGGTCCTCCATCATGCCAGCATGAGCATATTGTTCCTAAGTTACAGGCCTCACTCTACCCACAGTGCCTGACATTACGGACAGCCCCCCAAGAGTAGATGACGCAATAGTCGTAGTCAGCAGTCTGGATGGACTCTTAGCGTATCCTAGTCCAACCTCTTCATTTGGCAGTTGGGGAAACTGAGACCGATATCCTTTTTCCTTGCTAAAGCCTCTGGCCTGGGCAGCGTGAAGTTTCTCCAGCTTACAAATGAGTGCTTGTACCTTTATGAATTAGTCTTTTCTGTTCTTCCTGACTCCCTCTTCCTCTCTTCCTCCTACTGTCCCTGCTTCTCTTGACTACCTCTCTTTTCCTCTCTTCCTTTTTCTCCTCTTCTTCTTCCCCTTTCTTCCTTTTCTTTCTTTCTTCTGCTTCCTTTCCTTTCTTCATTAGCAGTTCTTTTGCACTTAGCTGAACTTGTATATGTTATCTTTCTCTTGCAGTGAAGATCGGTGGGACCCCAGGGCAGGTGGACCCCCAGCATTTGTGGCAGAACCTCCCATGTCAGATAGCATTCTCTCCCCCCACGTAATCAGCTCTAGTCATTTCTCCAGCACCGAGTCCATGGGGGTGTATACCTGAGTCCACAGAGAAGACAGTAACCATCAGAGCCTGACACCTGACCACTGGCATGGACCACTCACCTTTGAAACACAGTGAAGCCTTGGCGTGGCCCAGCTGGACGGGTGGTGTCCCTCAAGGCTGCAGCTGCTTTGTTAAATGCGTAGTATGGTGTACCAGCCACTGGCTTCAGCCTAGTGATGAAAGTTCACCCCTTCCTGGGCCCCACCTACTAGGGTGTCTCTGTCCTCACAGAGGGCCTTGTTAGGACATGGGCTACACCTTTCGCTGGGGTGGGGGAGCAGGAGGGAGTGTAGTGGCACCCAAAGGCCTTCATTACTCAGCTCTCCCAAAGGAGATCACCCCTCCCACTCTGGCTGATGACACCTTTCCACTGCGTCTCTGGGACATGAGGCTGTAATTCAGCCCACAGGATGACTGTCAGCAGACATTAGAACAGGAAGGGGGTAATGCTGAGGACGGTCCTAGAAGATAGGTGTATATTTCCAGATAATCCTCACCTTAAACCAGGACCTGCCCATATCAAGAGGCAACTCTGGCCAGAGAGCCATGATGGAGTTCACCAAGCAGCCTTGAGTCTGGGAAGAGACCCAGAGGATGGATTCACAAGGAAAGGAAAGGCTTTAATGAAGTTCCCAAAGATGGAGTTCATAGGTTCCTAGTATTTAGAGCTGGAAGGAATCTGAGAGATGAGTCTTGTCCAACATTTTACAGTAGGAGAAATTCAGGCCCAGGTTCAGGAATCGCCCAAGGTCACCCGGGCAGTCAGCAGTGCTGGGATTTGAACCCAGTCACCCTGACTCCAAATCCGGTGCTCCTTCCGCTCCACCACAGGAATGTCTGGCACCCAGAAATTGGCAGGCCTGCCTGGCACACCAGAAATGCCTGATCAGCCACAGAATTAGCCCACTTTAAAATAAAAGAGCAGTCGTGTTTCCCATGTTGAATTTGTTGTCGTATGTTATTTTAGTAACATTTTCAGGCTGAACACTTCCAGGGAAATGTGATGGAGAAAGGGAGTAACAAATGCAGCCTAGACTAGCAATAGACCAGAGTGCAGAGGCAAATTGATCAGAGCAGGCAATGGAGCCCCTAGGTGGGATGCCCCTTGCATACCAAGCCTTGGCTCAGCAGCACCCATCCCTCTCCACCTCTCCCAGGGAGCCACTATGGTGGGGCTAAAGTGGGGGGTTGACCTAATTCCCTAAGGAAAGACCCCCAGTGCAGAAAGCAAAAGCATCCCTCCACCGGAGAACCAGTTGTTAAACATTTTACCAGGATACTTCTGCATACATATGGTTCTATGGCCAGTGCTACATGTCAAGTAGCTCTTAGACACAGTCCTAAGCCATATGAAAGGTAGTTTTGCATCAGCCCAGTCCCCAAAGTGTCCATGGTGTCTCAGTGGAGTCTAAGAATTCTGCTAGGTTTTCTGACAATGAAGGCATCTGGGAAGAGCGCTAGACTGTGGGCCTATGGGGCTGGAAGGGGACAGAGAGGACAGCCTGGCCTGAGACAGGATCTGCCTCGCTGGCCTTTCCACCTTCCAGAGTTCCTAGGCTCCACTGAGCTTGGACTCAGGACTGTGTCTATGGGCTGCCTGACATGTAGCGCTGGCCATGGAACTCTTTATGCAGGGGTATGCTAGTAAAATGTTTAATAGCCGGTTCTCTGAATTTAAAAAAAAAAGTGACCACTATACACTTTAAGTTTAATTTGGATTTTGTCCATCACTTTCTTGTCTAGACAATCAACAAAATAAATTGAGCCCTAATTTATAACATTTGCCAATTTCCAAGGTATAAACACTCACACTGAAAATTTAACCACTTTCTCTAGCACACCCATGAGTGTATGACACCAGTCTAAAAAGCACGGAGTATTTTTCAGAGGGCAGGTTCCCCACACAGCATCAGCTTCTGCCCCAGCTTCCAGCAAGGGCCCCACACTTTGAGGTTCATGGCTCCTCTTTTGGGACCAGGGGCATTTTGCTACGTCCAAGACAAAAAGAGTCTTTTAATGTATCTTGATGTCCTTTCTTTCCTCTTTCCTCTTTGTGAATTCCCAGTTTGTGACATGGAGGATGGAAGTAGTGGTAGCAATGACACCCGCCCCCCTTTAATGTGTTTGGAGGTAAGGAGGCTGACCTTGAACATCTCGCTGGATAAGACAGGAAACACTGCCTTTCTGTTCTCACACATTTCCAACAACAGCCATTCAGCGAGGCCAGGAGCAATGGAACCCAGAGTGGCTCACTTCTCCAACCCTGCTATCACCTGGGGAATACCACGGCCCAAGAACAATTCAGCACCCTCTGGCAGCAAAGCCTGTCAACTCCAAGTATTGTCTTGACTGAGCCAGGAGAGAAATCTCATTATATCTGTGAGCAGTAGATGGGAGCCTAATCAGTGCTAGGCCAAATGAGGTCCAGGCCTACTCAGAGGAAGTAGGATAGATTAAATGACCTCTTTGGGTCCCTTCCTTCTCTTTTTTTTTTAAAGGCAATTGGGGTTAAGTGACTTGCCCAGGGTCACCCACAGCTAGTAAGTGTCAAATGATTGGTCTGAGGCCAAATTTGAACTCAGGTCCTCCTGACTTCAGGGCTGGCGCTTTATCCATTGTGCCACCTAGCTGCCCCTGGATCCCTTCCTTCTCAGACACTGTGCAAAGTGATGCTTGTTGCCAGGGAGGGTTGCTAGCTCACAAGAGATTGTGCTAACCACATGTTTCCTCTGTAATTTCTGTTCTTTCTAGAAGTGACTAATTTTTCTCTTTTTCTTTCCATTTCTGTTGTAAACTTGGGGATCTTAAGGCAATACCGTTCTTGGAGACAGCAGAGCAGTGCATGAGAGGGATTGGTATATAAGGGAGAAAAGAGAATGGGCCAAAATAACCAACTTTCCTTCCTTCCTTCCTTCCTTCCTTCCTTCCTTCCTTCCTTCCTTCCTTCCTTCCTTCCTTCCTTCCTTCCTTCCTTCCTACCCTCCTTTCCTTTTTTCTCTTCCAAGCATCTGAACTCATGGCAAACCCTAGGCTCAGTGACGCAAACAGGACAGCGAATGCTTTTCCAGCTGGAGTCACCAGAGTGAGGCATCTGCCCGGAAGCCCCCCAGGGAGTGTCTCCCTCAGAACTGCTCTCCAAAGACAGTGTCCATAGTGACTCATCCTCTCTGGTGAGCAGTGACTAGAAGGAGCCACAGTCATTCTCGGGGAGACTTTTCTTGAGGAAAACTTGCCAAAGGTCCTGGTTGGGACTGTCCAGAAGCTTGGGGTTCCCACTTTGCCCTTGGAGAAGACTTGAAACTCCAAAGGCAGTGCCCCTGCCCAGCGTTCCCCCTTGCCAAGTAGAGCCTGGAGCAGGGCCCAGGGGCCTTTTCTTCAGGGTTATACACAGAGTTCCAGCTCATGCCGACTGGACTTCTTCATTCCGGGGCCTTCAAAGGTTTTTCCACAGCCTTGGAGATGGGCTTTGAGTTGAGGGCTGGGAGCCGAGGGCTCCATTTCCTTCACATTCCAGTTGGCCCCACAGCTCCCTCTGCGGGCACCCTGTCCTTAGTGATGGAACTTGTGCAGCGAGGGACTTGTGGGATTTAGAGAACTTTTAAAAAAAACAAAAAACAAAAAAAAAAACACTAGGACCTAACACTGTTTCATTATTGAAATACGAGGCCATAGGACTCTGCAAGGCAGCATGTGCACTGGCTGACTTTTCCCCAGACAGACGGTGGCAGGCCAAGCGTGTCTGCCAGCCACCTTGAAGCCATCACCGAGCATTGTAAAACATCCAAGTGGCAATGCTTTCATAACAACCATCTCCTTATTTTACCTATGCCTGAAGATTTCTTTTTATTTCAAAAGCAGCCTTAACCATTCCAATTTTATTTACTTGTGTATACCTCATAAGCATTTTTCTTTCATTTTTCTTTCCTCCTCCTCCCCCATCTCCCCTTCCCACCCCACCCCCGACATACTTCTTTTTTTAACTCCTTCCCCCTTTACTCTGTACCTGGTTATCACGGGGTGTCCTCTGTAGAAGCAATAGAGTGCAGTAGGCTACAAGAGCCCCACGCGGAGGTGGGATAACATCAGAAGAGGTCGCCTCTGCCATTCTCCTCTTACTGTGCAATTCAAGTCCTTCTTAAGCCATTACCGGTGGGCGTGCTCAGAAATTTAAAAACAAAAACCCACAAAGCCCATGTGGTTTGAGTTGCCACTATGAAGTTCCTAGAACCTCTGGCATGGGAAGTGAGAGGGAGCCGCAGTCAGCAGCTGGTGAGCCCAGGGTAGGGGTGTCCTGGTGGTCGCCAGGATGACTGCTGTTAAGCCAGTCGCTCTCGCCTCAACAGTGTTCCAGACAACCAACCTGATGGTCCCATACATTGGAGCTTCCCTTCAACCTGAGCAACAGCAACGAGTCTCATTTCTAACGTTCTATGCAATGAAATACAAAAAAACAAAAAAAAAAACAAAAAAAATTAAAAAAAAACCAGAACACACTACACCTGTTAATATTTAATAAACTAAATGTTACGTATAAGAATTTAATTACAAATGTGCTATGGAGAAATTGGATGGATATGTTTCTAGCTAATACCTGTGTGTGTGGTGTGTGTGTGTGTGTGTGTGTGTGTGTGAAGTTTTCAATTTGTGGCATGTTCGACCCATTCGAAGGACGCGTCGTTGCCAAAGGGTGACCATGCTGCTGTAATGTCTCCCGTCCTAGAGTAGAGCATGGCTTGCTACCTCTTTGCACGAATTCATCTACTTTAAATGCTTGCCGTACTTTGCTCGGGGTTCTTTTTGCCTCAGTCCCTCGCCTATACTCAAATGCTTTTTGTCGACATATGCACTTGTTATTGAAGGATTGTCTGTACTAATGGGAGAGGTGCCTCTAGTCCAGAGAGAGGTCCTGAGCCCTCCCACCCATGATGACCTACTGATGACTTTTCCCCTCACTGTCTCCTTTCCACAGATCTCGAGTCCTGTTAACAAGTCCCAACATGGAAATGAGCCCACCCCTTCTTGTGCCCCCATAACCCAATATATTCCTCTTCAGTAGATCATAGGAGTTAAAATGGGAAAAGGCTTTTGAGAAAATCTAATCCGACCCCCTGCCCCTTCCCGTTTTAGAGATATGTCAGCTGAGGGCCAGAGAAAGAGGAGGCAGTAACTTGACGAAGGTCACATAGAAAGTAAATAGTCAACGTGGGATATGAGTCTGAGCCATCTGACTCCATATTCAGCGCCCTTCTCATTGCACCATTCTTCCCAAAGAACCACCGCTATTACCACGTCCCCACAGAGATCATACACCCCAATGCCTGTAGCAGAGACAATACTACAAGCCTTGAACTGAAGAAGATAAAAAGCAATTCAGAAGAGAGTCGGAGCAGTCCCAGATATCTCTCCTTTCTATCCTTAAATGAACTTATCTTACCTTCATTGGCCCCAGTTGTGAGGATTCCCCAAGGACTGTGCTCAGGGCTTCGAAAACTGTCTGTTCATAGTAAACTGGAGCCTTCAGCCTCTGTGAAACTCAAAACCCAAGGTAGCTACATTGGCCCAGGGCTTTGCTGGAGTGGGGGAGGGGGGAGCTAAACATCCATTTTCCAAAAAATGGATTTGATACCAATGGGCTGTGGGTTAGGACTTGAAAGGTTGTTTTGTTGGTTGTCCTGTCATGGATAGGTTTTTTTGTACCTTGACTTTATCTGTGCTGCTAAGTCCTGACTAAAGCAGGCCATTTCTGAAAGGGGATGGAGCTGCTAAGGAGCTAAAGTGAGTACCAAATCTCAGATTGCTCCACTACCCCAGGAGGAAGGGCTAGGACTCAGGATTTGGAGACCTCTTTTCTTAGCTCTGATCAAAGAGAGACTTTCTAAGAACCTCAGCCCATATCTAAAGCTTAAAAAAAAAAAGGCCCAAAACTTTCAAAGGCTGTAGAAAGAAAAGGGCCAAGAATGGCAAAAGGAATATCCTTGGCATTTATGAAGACTAGTGTTAGAGCTGCTGACCTTTGGAAATGAAATAAGACAGATTGGCAATGGATATCCAAACTCTGGGTAGGATCCTTGAGGGTTTCTGGATTGGTGAGGTACCAAGTTTTTCTTTCCTTAGACCACCATTTCTAAGACAGCACTGACTTCCATCGTGCCTTGGGAAGTTCCCAGGGGGCCCAGGCACATCAAAGGCATTGAGCCCACAGCCTAGCCTTTTTCCAGAGCTATTCAGGTGGTACCATGCATTTCTTAGGAGTTCCTGTTTCTTATATTTTTTTTTCTTGGCAGCTTTTGGACTCAGGAGGGGAGACCTCTCTCTGTTACTTGTCTCCATCAGATACTCCAGGCCTTGAAGCCTCCTTGCCTAGAGCTCATATTGGTCTGGTTTTCCCCAAGGACATATCCTGGTCCCTCTATCTGAGTCCAGAAAAGCCTTGGTAGACTATCCCAACAACCTCCAAAGGGTTTAACTCATCTCAAAGGGCTGTGCATCTTAGCTGCCATTTGAGTGGAGGAGACTTTCCTAGCCCCCAAGTCAGCAGGGACAAATGGCTGAGAAAAGGCTACTTCTTAATGGAAATGAATGAGACATTATTAGGCAGGAGACTATTTGTGGGAAGACAATGGGGATAAGGATCTGCTTTCACTCGGTCTTCATTCTCCCCAGAGATAGACAAGAAGGGCCTTCATGGCCTTAGCTCTAAGGGTAATTGGCAGGTGACTCATGTGGTGAGCAGTTCCCAGTCTGGGTATTGACCAGTCAGCATTTGTATTAGGGATGGCCTGAATTTCCTTCTGCATGGCTGTTGGGGACTAGTATTTTTAATGGCATCTGCCTTTTGTTTCATTCTCCTCATTGAAGTATGAAATGGAATGGAATGGGATGGAATGGAATAAGCATTTATTAAGCGCCTACTGTGTGCCCAGGCATGGTACTAAGCGCTTTACAAATATTATCTCATTTGTAACAATACCTCTCACTGACACGGCCTCTTCAAAGGAGCTCGACTCACCTTGTGTGTATGATCTTTTCTAATTATCTACCAATGTGTGTAAAGTAGGGACGAGGAAGTATTACCTTTCCTGTTTTCCGGATGAGGAAACTGAGGCAGAGAGCTTCAATTACTTGACCAAGACCAAACTACAAGGTATGAGCAGAGGGTTCCTTTCTGTGATAAGTCCTTACCCTCTGTCTTATCCTTCTTCGCTAGCCTGGACTGTGTGTGAAGTCAGTCTCTATCCCAAACCCATCTCTCTGAGCTCCCAAATGGCACCTAAGAGGAGGCTCTTGGCTGGAGAACTGTCTGGTACCTGATCTAGAACACTTTCCATGGAGGTCAAGATAACACTTTGGGCAGTTCAGATGAAGGTGCTTGGCACTAAGTCCTGCTAAGGCACCAGGCCCAAGTGACGTGAGGGTATTACCTGCCACATGGAGCCAAGAGTACTTGGGATGTCACTGGAATAGGAGGTGGGGAGAGGATAGAGTAGGCAGGGTTCTGGATCTCTTCTACTGCGTGGGGGTCAGGGGTCGGGTGCTTCCACACATACTTTATTTGTACCGAGAACTCTTTCCACCAATGGAAAGAGTGTTCTCTCCATCCTTCGCCTTTGACAGTCCCGGAGGCTACACCAGGCAGCCTCCTCTTTGGAAAGCACACACACTCACTACAGCCCTGTTATCAATAGCTCTTTCACCCCTCCCCAATCCCAGAGATAATCATAGAACTTTAGATCTGGAAGGGGTTCTAAAGATCCTCTAATCCATTTCGCTTGTTTTGGAGATTGAGAAACTGAGGCTGAGAGGGCTGACCTGGGTGACCCTAGAAGATGAAATCAGTTGGAGGCAGGCTTGGAACTAGCACCCAGGGTCCCTGACCTCCAATCTAGTAGTATAAATGCCACCCTGCCTCGGAGAGGGGAGACGATGAGCTTCTCTGACCAGTTCCTGCCCTTGGATCTGATCATTTCATAACATTTAGAACCAAGCAAAAGCCAAGGAGATCTTCATTCCCTTACTATCATGAGATACACCCACGCTCTTTGTCCATGTTGTTGGTTGTCCAAAAGCAGTGGCCTTCCCTTCAGATACCCCCAGAATGGCCAGTATTTCCCAGAACCACTGGCATGACAAGTGCATACAGTCCGACGTCCTCCCGGGCCCTGTTCCCCAGTGGGTCATCTCTCTTGGGGTCACCATGACCTGCCCTCCCCATTCCTGGCATGTAAATACATTGTACAGTGTGTAAATCTCACATGGCAAGGAGAACAAAACCCAAACCACAACTCGTGTTGGGGGGTTCACTTCCCAGCACCAGCACACCTTTTGCTTTGATGTACAAAAAGAGAAAGCCAATACTTTAATGGGTGTGTGTGTGTGTGTGTGTGTGTGTGTGTGCGCGCGTGTTTGGGGGAGAGAGACTGCCTCATTTAGTCCTTGGGATTGAAGCCCACACCTCTTCTGCCTTCCTCTAACCTTTCCTTCTCTTCCCTCTAGACTTCTCCCTCCTCTCTCTTCCCCTCTCCTTTCCCAAGGTAGAGGAGTCATCTGTAGAGTTCTTATGGTTTTCCCAGCCCCTTCCACCTGGTGGCTTCCATGCCTTTCTCGGGCTATTCCATTTTGGGGTGGGGTTTTTTTGTTGTTGTTGATGGGGCAAGGGTGGGGGGGGGGTTGTACAAAGTCAAACCAACAAGTTTACAGTTGTAAGTGCAATGACCTAAGTCCTCTATCTGAACATTGTAAATTGTGTGTCTGTCCTGCTGCGCCCTGTGAGAACTCTGTAGTATTTCAATGTACCACCTTCTGTATTGTGACTCAGTATGAGATATTGCCCCTACAAGGTATTTCTGTGATAACAGAATAAAAGGACTTGATATAAAGCATGCATGGGCTCCTGCATTGTTCCTGTTTTATGGGGGGGCGGGGCAAGAAGTCATTTGCAATGGGAATTAAAAGCAGCAAACACAAGTGACCACAAGACTAGTTTGTTCTGCTGATCCATGGAGGCTACTTTGGCTTAAACTACCTATGGGACATTTCATACTACATGTCCTATAGGCATCTGACATTCAACATGGCCAAAACACAGCTCATCACCTTCCCTACCGTGCTCCTCTTCCAAACTTGCCTATTTCTCTTGAGAACACCACCATCCTCCCAGTGACCCAGAGTTTCCACTTTGGTGTCATTCTGGACTCCTTTCTTTCCTTCACCCCACATAGATAATCAAGTTGCCAAATCTTATCATTTCTCACCCCCACGACATCCCTTGCATCCATTCCCTTCTCTGTAATCACACAACCACTCACCTGTTTCAGGCACTCATCATCTCTCACCTGTACTACTGCAATAGCCTCCTAAGTGACCTCCCTGCCCCAAGTCTCTCCCCACTCCAGTCCATCCTCCGCACAGCTGCCAACATGATTTTCCTAAAGCTCTGGTGTGATCTTGTCATTCTCCTTCTCAATAAACCCTAGTGGCTACTGTTACCTAGAGGCTCAAATCAAAACTCCTGTGTTTGGCATTTAAACCCCTTCCCCACCAGGATCCATCCTATTTCTTTAGTTTTATTACTCATTACTCCCCTTCACATACACTACCCTCCAGCCAACTGTCCTTCCCACATGGCACATCATCTTCCGGACTAACTCTGTGCCTTTGAACTGGCTGTCCCCCAAATCTGACGCCTCCACAGCCAGGTGGTGCAGTGGATAACACATTGGACTTGGTGGAGTCAGGAAGTCCAGAGTTCACATCCAGTCTCAGACATTTACTAGCTATGTGAACTTAAGCAAGTTACTTAAACTCTCTGTTTGCCTGTTTCCTCAACTGTGAAATGGGTTTAATAGCAACCACCCTCCCAGGGTTGTTGTGAGGCTCAAATGAGGTATTATTTGTAAGACACTTAATAAAATGCCTAGCCCACAGTAGATGCTGTCTAAATGTTAGCTATTATTATTGTTATTATTATTATTATTATTACCTTTGACCCTTAGAATCTCCAGTTTCTTCAAGGCTCAGCTCAAGAGTCGCCTTCCACTGAAGGCTCCTAATGAAGTCTTTCCTGATCTCCCTGGTTACTAATGCCTTCCTCCCAATATTGTCTTGTACAGATCATGTATATATTTTGTATATTCCTATCTATATGTGTGTTTTTCTCCACTCACTAGATGGTAAGTGTCCTCAAGGACACTCTTGTCTTTGTATTCCCAGCCTCTACCACAGTGCCTAGTATACAGCAGGGCTTAATAATGCTTATTGCTTGAATTATTTTATTGGCTCCCAATAAGGCACTGGAAAACTCTGGGTCACTGAGACCTCGACAGAGATGCCTTAGAATACTGGCCTAATGGGGTCAGTAATTTGCCTTGGTAAACTTGTGATGGCTTCTTTAGAAGACCCCACAGGTCTGATCTGTATCTGCAAGATGTAGCTCCATGAATCCTGCCCCCTCCCCAGCTGATCTGTGATTAATGAACTGATTAATCCATTAATCCCCCTAGAAGGCAGGGAAGTCCCAGGGAACTTGCCTATTTAAAGTTATTAAAAGAAGGTCTGGTGCCAGTCTGAGATGTAGACACCTTAGAGACTTTCTTTATCATCCCTAACATATCAGAGCAAGGATAAGCTTCTCTAGTGCCTCTAGCAAGGTACCTTGGCCATAGAAGGTACTTAACAAATGTTCCTTGAATTCATTGACTTGAATTGCTGAATTGTCTGTAGACTTAGTAAATGAAAAAATCTCAGTAGGCTAGAGCAATGAGCAAATCCAAAGGAGACGGAACATTTAGTAGGAATTAATGTAAAATTCTATATTTGGGTTCAAAAAAATCAACTATGCAGGTGCAGAATAGGGGAGAAATGTCTAGGCTGGTACACATGAAACGACCCTAGAGTTTTCAAGAACTCTAAGGACCATATGAATCAATAGCCAGAAAAAGAGTTAATGCAATTTTACATATTTCATAGATCATAGGGCCATAAATCTGAAAATGGAAGGGACTTTTGGAGGCCAATCCTCTCAATTACAGATCATAAAACCAAGGCCCCAGGGAGGTTCACTTACTCGCCCAAGGTCACAAGTGTGATATTAGATGCTGGGAATACAAAGAAAGGCAAATCCTGTTCCTTCCCTTAAAGAGCTCACATTCTAGTGTCAATAATTGGGTATATACAGAATAGCCCAGGGGATTTCTGCTTCATGTCAGGGTTGGACTCAGATGACCTCAGAGGTCCTATTGAACTCTGTTTCTTTGCTGAAGACCAAATGCATTAGAGAAGTGGTTGACTGTTAGAATTTAGTGAAATATGAAGCCTCTGGCTGATTCTGCCCCACACCCACCTCTACCCCTCAGCTATCTTGTATCATGTAGTCATGCTATGAGTCATTCAAGTGTCTACTCCTGTCCCTGGGCCTATAGTTCTCCAGATACATTTTACAAGGTCACTGTCCAGGGACTAGAACAGCCTTAGGGAATTTGGGAGCTCTCTTTAAGTAGGAAAAAACAGAGTCACTGCTGAGAGCTCACCAAGCAGAAAGCTGGGCACTGTAGGCAGGTCAGATAACTTCCCAATTAGGGTGGGTTTTTTTGTTTGTTTTCTTTTTTTATTATTATGAACTTGACAAACATAAATAGTTCTCTCTACAAAGAACAGAAAAAGACGACCGAATAGGAAACAATGTGTGTCCAGTATTTAAAGCTTTTTTTGTATATTTCTAATCTAGCATAATACTGCGTACCTATTAAGACAACACTACCCTGCTTATCTGTGTCCCCTTCTGAATTTTCTTATGCTGTCTTCTGTTTAGTTTCTTAATGATTCATTGACCATCTTTTCTATATTTTCTTCCTTTTAGTATCATTATCCTCCCCTTCTACACACACCCCCAATTCTTCCACCACCATTAAAGCTTCTTACCCTGTAACAAATAATTGCAATCACACAAAACAAACCCACACATTGGCCATGTCTGAAAATGCATATCCCATCCTGCAGCACTAGTGCTACCTCTCTGCCAAGAGGTAGGAACTTTGCTTTATCTTCAGAAGCTGGAATTAGTCATGGTGTTAGTTAAGTCTAAAGCTGGTTTTCTTTGTAGTGTTGCTGTCATTGTATTCATTGTTCTCCTGGTTCTGTTTACTTTACTCTTCTTCAGTTAATAGAGTCCCCACAGGTTTCTCTGAATCCACTTCCTTCATAATTTCCTTCAGCACAATAATATCCCTTTAACTCATATGCAGTAATTTGTTCACCCATTTCCCCAAATGATGGGTACCTACTTTGCTTCTAATTCTTTGCTACAAAAAAAAAAAGCCGCTATAAATATTTTTAAACATATGGTCAAGTTGGTTTTAAAAACCAATTTGACAGGGGAAGCTAGGTGGCACAGTAAATAGAGCACTGGCCCTGAGGTCAGGAGAACCTGAGTTCAAATTTGGACTCAGTCACTTAATCGCTGTGCAGCCCTGGCAAGTCACTTAACCCCATTGCCTCAAAAACAACAGCAATGAGAATTTGACATTAATCAGTAACATCAGCTTTCCCAAGTATACCCTTACCTTTAAGAAAAGCAAGAAGCCAAAACTGGTGAGAATGGACATCCAGCTCCCTTCCACCAGACCCCAGTCCAGCCTTCAAACCTGATAAAATAGATGCAAACCCGAAGTCCTTCCCACTGCTTTTGTTCCCAGGCTTCTACTCAACCTGTCCATGGCACCCTACCTTTAAAGACTTAATAATTATATTATTTATGCATCACTGTAAGATATACAAAATACTTCCCTCACAAAAATCCTATGAGGGCAAGTATTATTATCCCCATTTTTTTTTCTGCAGATGAAGAAACTGAGTCTCAGAGAGATTAAAACTAACTAGTTCACAGTGATATCTCACTTTTTTTTTTTAGTAGAGCTGAGGGGAATGAGCCTTGATATTAGGATCTGAAGCTCTAGATGTAACCACATCATCTCTGAGATACCTTCCAGCTTGACATAATAGTCGTTTTCTTACCTGTAAAATCAATCAATGGGCATTTAGTATATGCCAGGGTGCTCTGTTAAGTGCTGTTAAGACAAAAATAAGCCTTGCCTTCAAGGAGCTCACATTTTAGTGGCGAAGACAACATGTCAATAATTAGGTACATACAGGATACATAGAGTAGATGGGGGATAACCTTGGATGGGAAAATTTTGGGAGCTGGCGATGGGGGGAAGGCAGGGACCAGCGGAGGCCTCCTGTACAAGGTTGTATTTGAAAGAAGTCTCAAAGGAAGCCAGGAATTCTAAGAATGAGAGATGAGGGGGCAGAGCCTTATAAGCCTGGAGGACAGGCAGTGCAAAGGAAGGAGGCTGAGTGTCCCGTTCCAGAAACAGCAAATGGAGGGGCAGCTAGGTGGCACAGTGGATAGAGCACCAGCCCTGGTCAGGAGGACCTGAGTTCAAATCTGGCCTCAGACCAAGCACTTGACACTTACTAGCTCTGTGACTTTGGGCAAGTAACTTAACCCCAGTTGCCTAAAAAAATTAAAAAATTAAAAAAATAATAAAAAAAAAAAAAACAGAAACAGCAAATGGGCCAGTATGGCTAGATTGTACACCTCATGGAAGTGAGTCAAGACTGGAAAGCTAGGAGAGGGCAAGGTTGTGAAGAGCTTCAGGTGCCAAACAAAAGACATTTGATCCCGAGGTTAATAAGGAGCAACTGAAATTTATTTAATAGGGAAGTGACATGAGCATGACTTCATTTTGGAAAATCACTTTGGCAGCTAAGCAAAGGATGGAGCAGTGTGGGGAAAGACTTGAGGAAGGGAAACCAGTTAAAAGGTTATTTCAATAATTCAGAGAAGTGGTGATGAGGGTCAGAAGTAGGGTAGTAGCTAGATGAATGAAGAGAAGGGGACACATACAAGAGATGTTGTAAAGGCAAAAATGACAAGATTTGACAACTGAATGGATAGGTGAGATGGGTGCAAGCAAAGAGTCAAGGTTGACACCAAGATTTCAGACATCAGCGACTAGAGGATGGTGATACCCTTGACAATAACAGAGAAGTTCAAAAGAAGGGAGGATTTAGGGGCAATTACAATGAGTTCTGTTTTAGAAATGTTGAGTTTAAGATGTGTACTGGACATCCGATTTGAAATTAGACAGTTGGTGATGTTGGTTTGGAGCTCAGCAGATAAATGAGGGCTGGACATGTAGATCCAGGAATCATCTGCATACCTATGATAATTGAACTCTTGGGAGCTAATGAGCTAGTACAAAGAAAAAAAAGAAGAGGAGGGCCTATGACAGCATTTAGCACAGTGTTCCAGTGCTTGGCACAATGCCTCACTTTGGGTCTCAGGAACTCTTTATATTACCTGATTGGGAACCCCAAAGAGCTTTTTTTATGTGGGTTATAGCTATCAATATTTACTATATTAGGAATTAAAGCTGATCATTTAAAAAAACATTTCCTTATTAATTCATTTAAAATAAACAGTAATGAAACCATTATGTATTAACATAAATAACATTTTTATGAAAAAATAGCCATAATTTACAAAACAAAAACAAATTTAGTGAGAAGAGTGGTATTATTTTACACTTTTGTAAATCTCTTTAATGTCTAGCTTAATGGAAGACAAATGGATTCTCAAATCTCTTTTTCCATTCCATCTGTCATGATGTGTTGTTTTGGTTAAAATATATAAAGAAAATCCAGCTTTACACAGATATGGAGTTGGATAAGAGAGGAGTATTTTAATAATCTTTCCACATAATTGTGGATATCTTCTCTGATACTACATCAGAACTCAACAGGTGCTAGTTTCTTAAAGGTTAGCTGCAACAGAAACTGCGTCAGTGAACTTTTCCTACTCTGTTACATTAAAACCCAATGGTCTATCTTGTACTTTGAACGAATCTCTTACCCATCTGTGATTTTATAACATGGAAATTTAGAAGTTATTGGTCCAGTAAATCATGCAGAGCTTCCAAATGTTGACACATTTCATTATGTAATATATTTTAAAAATCACATTTGTGATTATATCATATCACCACCCATCTCAGCCGAAAAGCCTTTAACTACTAAGAGGCTGGGAAGCTCATGGTGGCAGAGAGAAGTTTTCCAAAATTCTAATATTCACTTAAAAGCTTGAATTTTCTCACTGGCCACAGATACCATCAGTTGTTTTCCTTGATATGACAGTCTCACTTCATTCATTTTCAAGAAAACGTCTGCCAGATACCCAAGTCTGAATAACTCTCATTTGTCTGGCATTCTTTGAAGTAGAAATGGCATTCCTTTTTTTTTTTTTAAAGTAGCTAGTTCAGCTCATGACTCAGTCCTACAAGTGTTTTTTCCTGAAGACAATCATCTTACCATGGCACGAAGAAGTGAATTATGCATCGTACCTATTTTATCACACAGATGTGTACTCAAGGACAGAAATTTAATAAAAAATTAATCATTTTTAGTGCTTCATTAAGGACATTCTTCAGTGAAACTGGCTTGTTAATTTTTTTAACCTCGTGGTACCTGCGGGTACCATTGCCTTAATTCATGCTAGCAGCAATCTTACCCATCATTAGGTTTGCTCCATCAGTACAAATGTCCACACAGTTGTCCTACAATGAACCATGAGGTTCCAGAAAGCTAGTTGAGGCGTTGACTCCTCCAGCAGCACTTGTATTTGTTGCCAGGTGTTCAGATAAAAGACTCTTCTTCAGTGATCAGTTGATGCTAATGTGCCTGGCACATAGTATGCTCTTAAAGGCTGGTTCAGTAGAATCATTTAAGATACGGAGACTTCTGAGAGGACGTGTGTAATTAGTTGTTTATAATCAACAAATGAAAGCAAAACAGCCAATCCAGTCACGTCCGTAGATTCATCCACTTGGTAGGCAGAAGAGGGAGTAACTCAGTCTTTATGTTTGCTGTTACATTGTTAATTAACATGGGTCAGGTACCCTCTGGAAAACTCCACTGTGCAGTTGTTGAGAGAATGAGTGTAAAAAGGGTAAATAACATCTTACTATTACTTACTTACTTGCTATTTATTTTTTATTACTATTATACTTATATTTACTATTTATTTATTATTACTATTATACTTACTATTGTTATAAAAATAGTTTCAATTTCACCAACTCCCTGACAGGGAATCAGGGCTCTTCTGGGATCTATGGACCACACTTTGAGAAGGGCTCCCAGGGGCAGCTAGGTGGCACAGCGGACAGAGCACCGGCCCTGAGGTCAGGAGGACCTGAGTTCAAATCCGGCATCAGACCAAATGCTTGACACCTACTAGCTGTGTGACCCTAGTAACCCTGTGTAACCCTAATTGCCTAAAAAAAAGAGAGAGAGAGAGAGAAGGGCTCCCCTAAGCCACTCTCTAAGATAGTCTGGACCAGCAATGTTTGAGAGAGTTTCCATATATGGAGTTCTCTGTAACAATTAGATCACAGGTTCAGTCCCTATCCCAATTATTACAAAATGATTTCCTCCCAACAACCTTCTGAAGTACATTAAACAATGAATAAACTGAGGTTCACACGAGTTAAATATATCCATGGTCCCAGAGCTACTGGGTCAGAGCTAGATCTTCCTGAGCAAATCCAGTATTCTTTCACTACACAGGAGACCCTAGGCTCAATGTAGTCTAGTGTCCAAAGACCTAACTATTGGAATGTCGAGGGAGTTACCTACCACCAGGTTTGGCCGTCAAGGGACATGATTCAGTGGAAAGTGTGCTGAACTGGGAACTTGGAGTCACAAAGCACAGTGCCTGGTACACAAGTGTTTAATAAATGTTTGTTGACTTGACAATACCTGAGTTCCATTTCCCACTGTACTGCTTAATGGCTTAGGTGTACTTGGGGAATGAATGAATGAATGAAGCACCTACTATGAGCACCTACTATGTGCCAGGCATTGTGCTCAGCACTGGGGATGCAAAGACAAGCAAGCAAGACAGTCTCTGTAATAGAAGACAACACAGGAGTTGGAAGGGGGAAGGAGGAGGCGTTAGAAATGCAGTCTGGCTTGGAGATGCCTGGAATTGGTTTGATCAGATCAATCAGAGCCAAAGGCTCCACAGGACATCACTCATTACCTCTTACCCTCAATTGGTCTGTTAAATAAAGGTAAGTCATGTTCCAGCCATAGATATATGGCCGGAGGACTTCAGGACAGATAATTTCCCCCCCAAAATAACAGCTTCTTAAGAGCAATCTGCTAAGGAAAACTGAAAGAGACTCCAAACTGGCTGGAGAGAGTCACCACACCAATCAAATCCTTAAATCCTCACTAAGAACAGTTCTCTAAGGCGTTTGCCTGATTCTTTCTCTGTAAAATGAGGGGGTTGAACAAAGTGACTTATAGACTCCATTCCAATTTTAAGATCTTATGATCCTGGGAAGGGGCTGCCACTGGCCTGGTGAAAGGAGCTCACCCAAAGATAAAATCATAGATCTTTCCAAGTATGGAGGTTGCAACCTTGCTCTAAGACGGTTATTTCCTAATATAATAATATGAAAATAAGTAGATTAATTCCTTATCTCTGTGTCTGAGCTTCCCTGACTTCCTTCTAATGTCAGCCAAAGTCCACCTTTTGCAAAAACCTTTTCCTAGTTCTACTCAGTGATAGTGCCTTCCCTTTTAGATGATGCCCCATTTTATGCTGTCTATATCTTATTTGCTTCTTCTTTTTTATTTTTGTATTTTTTGGTTTTTAGGCAATTGGGGTTAAGTGACTTGCCCAGAATCACACAGCTAGTAAGTGTCAAGTGTTTGGTCTGAGTCTGGATTCAAACTCAGGTCTTCCTGACTTCAGGGCCGGTGCTCTATCCACTGTGCCACCTAGCTGCCCCTGTCTACAACTTATTTGTACATAGCTGCTGGCGCCTTGTCTCTTCCATTAGACTGAGTTTCACGAGAGCTGGGATTTTTTCTCTTTAGTATCTCCTGAGCTTAGCACAATGCTTGGTACATAGTATGCTCTTAAATGCACCTCAGTAGAGTCGTCTAAGACATGGAGACTTCTGAGAGGACGTGCGTAAATAGTTTCTTTTGGCCGAGGACACTGGATCGTTACACATATTGTTGTTTGTCCTTTCCTCTCTGAGGATCATGACATCACGGAGGTGATGCCATGACTTGCAAGTGGATTGGACTTAAGTGAGGGAGGGCGGGGCAAGGTCACCAGCCCCATTTTCTCCTCCGGAGCTACGTGGGTCCAGTGGCAAGATATAGATCAGGGCAACTGGATTGTTACACACGGACAGGTAACCTCAGACTTCTAGACAGGCCGAGGCCCAGACAAACCCAAGGGGCGGGCCTGGCTACAGGGTTAAGCGCGCACTGGAGGAAAGGTGCAGTCCCCGCCCACACCCACCAACCAGAAGAGCCGTGCCTCTGACGCCCCGCCCCTAGAGAGTGCGCCAGAGTGGAGGGGGCGTGTCTTTGTCGTCTAGGGAGCGGCGGAGATTGGTGAGAAAGCAGTCCAACTCCGCCTTTCCTGAGCCGCACCCGCTCCGGTCCCGCCTCCCCCTCCTATTGGGACGCACGGTGAGGGGGCGGGTCCGTCCCCAGCACTTTGCCTTCTGGCGCTGCGGAAATGTGCTCTGGGCCCCGCCCCACAGCTGATCGGCCCCTTCCGGGCTGCGGAGCGTCCCCCCCCCATACTCTCGAGAGCCATCTCCATGGAGCGACAGGTACGGGCTCGGCGCGCTTCAGCTCCGACTCCGGTTCGGCTCTCCTCCGCTCGGCGGCCGCGGCCTGACCCGTGTGTTCCCCCCGCGCAGGTGCTGATGAGCGAGCCGGACGAGGCCACGGCGCTGTACCGAGCGCTGAGCCGCCACCCCTCGCTGGTCACCGCCGGCCTGGGACCCGAGGTCACCACCCAGTACGGTGGCAAGTACCGCACGGTGCATACAGGTGCCGCGGCGGGGGGCGCGACGGGGAGGGACGGAGGAAGGGCGGGAGAGAGGGGGCCCATCTGGCAGAGTGGGCCGGGGCCAGGGGCCTGGCGGAGCTCTCGGACCCCTCAGCGTCGACCCCAGGCTTGGGGCTGCGGGTCCATTCACTGTCCAGGATGGGAAAGGAAAGTACGCCTGTGCGTTGCTGCATGTGTGTACATGAGTGTGCATGTGTATGTCTGGAAGGGGGCACGATCCGGGCCTTGGAGGCGGGGATCCAGGGACGGAAGAATGCAGTGAGGGGTCGGGGGCGTGACGGCCGCCGAGAGGAAGGCTACTGGGGGGATTCTAGTTGCGGGAGGGAATGTGTGCTGGCTGACCTAACGAAGAAAACAGAGGCAGGAGCGGGTACCCAAGAGATTGGGCATGGGGTGATGGCCATGGAGAGGACCAGGAAGCCCCTGGGATGTACGGGATAACTTCGGGAGGTAGGAGACCTGGCTCTTGGTAAATAGCTTTTCTGGGGAACTGGACCTCAGTTTGCTTCTCTGTAAAATGATGGAGTTGTACTGGAAGAAGCTCTAAATTCTCCTTAGATTTTAATCCTTTTATTTAATCTTAATCGTTTTAATTCGCCGTGTTGCTGAGGACCTGGTGGCCTCTTTGGAAGAAAGTGAAGTCACTTACAGCTGTAGGGAGGGATAGGGAAGGCTTGGGATGGGGAGCTTGGATGAAGAACCAAGCTGAGTTGGGGCTGCAGATTCTGGGCTTCCCCTTACAGAATGGACCCAGCGAGACCTGGATCGGATGGAGAGCATCCGGTTCTGTCGCCAGTATCTTGTGTTCCACGATGGTGGCTCTGTGGTGTTTTCTGGACCTGCCGGCAACAGCATTGAAACCAAGGGGGAGTAAGTGTTAGGGGAATAGCCCCAGTACCTCTGCAGGGATACTTGTTCAGAGGTTCCTAATCCTACTTCTCTCAAGGATTCATTTCTGGTCTGCATCCCTGGGATATGTCACAGTAGCCACCTGGATAAGCTAGCTGGTTCTACTTTCAGTATTTTCTCCTAGTATTTACCTATGACCTGTTGCATCTTACAGTTTTATTCAGAAAGTATTTACTAAATGTCCAACTACTTTGCAGGGCCACTCTGTGGGAGGTAAGTCTACCCTCCCAGAGTTTACAGTTTATTTAAAGAGACAGAATTTTAAAAGGTAAAAGAATTAGAGAAAAATTAATGCTAAACTGTTTAGCACTGACTTTTTCCTGTTCCTTACATTGTTCTTTTTTTTTTTCCTTACATTTTTCTAGACCTCTCCTTCTCGTTCTCCAAGAGTCCTGAAGTCATTAAAAACTGCCATTCAAAAACTGTTCTATCTCCAAGGAGGTTCCTTTCTGTCCTGGCCTTCCCCTTCTAAAACTCCCTCATGCTGACTGAACTGGTTTTTGCCCTCAGAGGGACTTTTAGGCTTCAACTCCTCCCTGATCTCCCTAGGATCAATAATATCGTTTCCTTTTTCATTAGCACGCAAAACTTAATGATTCCCTTTGCCTCATACTAATCAATTAAATGGTATATAGATTATAAATGTGCCAGCAATTCAGAGAAGGAAGGTATCCTTGGATATCTGAGTCATTGAAGGAGTTGAGATTTGAAGTGAGTTTTGAAGGTTGGAGTGGATTTGGATTTTTATCTGAGTTTATGGTTCATATCATGTTTTATCTATGAGAAGTCCTAGCTTAACAATAAGAGTTACTTTTTAAAAATCAGATTTTAATTTTTAATGAACAGACATCCATTTTCTGTCCCTCCCACTCCTCACCCCACTGAACAAAAAGAAAAAGAAAAGCAAATGTACAGTCAAGCAAAATTCAGGAAAAATTATTTTTTGATAAGAATCCTGTGGCCTGGCAACTCCCCAACAGACAGAACTAGCTTTGGGCAGGTCCAGGAGTCATCTGGTCACAATGTTCCCACAGGCTGCTGAGCAGAGATTCCCCCTCAGGGGCACTGAAGGCTGTGCTTCGCAGGACTGGGAATTCAAAGGCTGGTGAAGAGAAACAGTTCCTAGAGGCAAGTCTTGGCACTGGTTCTGGTGTTTGGTTAATTACCACTGGGTGTGGTACCTTTTTGGCCTGGTGGCGGGACTTGGCTTTATCTTAACTGGGTGGAGGATTCTCCCAGAGGGCCAGAGTTAAGTGAAGCATCCTAGTAGATAAGGCTTGTATCTGGAAGGGGGTGGAACTGGTTGTCCTGGGGAGCTTAGCCAGAGTAAGTGAAGCATCTAGTAGATAAGACTTGTATCTGGAAGTGAGTGGAAGCAGTTGTCTGGGGATCTTACCTTGTCAGAGAAAATGACTAAGCCAGGCAAAAAAAATGCTTGATGCTCCTGCTTTTGGAGAAGAAAGTTGACTGAGTGGCATAATAGATGGAGGGGAGCTATCTTGAGACTTTCACGCTGTCTTCACCTCAGGTTTGGGCAAAGAATTGTAAGCTGAAGAGCATCAACCTAACAGTGCTGGAGAAGCATGGGATTGTGTATGAGGATGGTGAGATTCCATAGGAGTGATAATACTAATAGTCACTTATGCTAATGTACTACTTTATTGTTATAAATTGAAAGTCAGCCCTATCCGTAGCCTGAAGAGACAGCTGGAAGGCAGCTAGCTACCCATAAGGGGAGGGATGGGGAGTGACTGGAGAATCCAGATCCAGGCAAGATTCAGGTACTTCAGTTCTCTTCCTTCCTAGATTGTTTTGGGTGTCTGTCCTGGTCACACTCAGAGAGCCACCTTCTCTATGTGGCTGAGAAGAAACGTCCCAAGACAGAGTCTTTCTTCCACACCAAAGCCTTGGAGTTCAGTGATGAAGAGACAACCAAGCCAAAGAAACAGGACCAAGCAGTCAAGGTGCAGACTGGTTTTTGCCCTAATCCTTTGTATACATTTCCTTGGCTTAAAGGGAGGCCTTTTTTGTCCATCTTTGCTAGAGCAGTAACCAGCGTTCAGTATGATAACCTTAAGACAGTAGTTAAGGGATCACTTGGAAGATCTGAATGGGGTTTAAGGGTGTGGAATATCTGATCAAAACTAGTTTGAGAGTGTTTTTTGTAGTTTCTGGGTTTTGAGAGTATTTGGGGTTTTTTTGCTTTTTTTTTTTCAGGGAGATCAGTATATATTTCATGAAGACTGGGGAGAAAATTTGGTTTCCAAAAGCATCCCTGTCCTGTGTGTTCTGGATATTGAAAGTGGGAACATCTCGGTGCTAGAAGGAGTCCCAGAGAATGTCTCCCCTGGACAGGTCAGCACAGCTTTCTCTTATTCCTGACCAAGACAAAGGAACAGTCTTTCCAAGGATGGTCATCTGAGGGTTTAGAAACAGGACCCACTCAGCAATAAAAGCTTGGGGTTTTTCGACGAATCCTGAATAGGACATTTTCTCTAATGTCACCACTGAAGCGGTGTTGATGCGATGTGAAATCCCGTGTGTGTGTGTGTGTGTGTGTGTGTGTGTGTGTGTGTGTGTGTGTGACAAACCTCAGTGAATGCTGGCCCCTTGGGGACCCTCTCGTTCTGGCCATGCTTCCCCTGACTCAGGCCAGTTGACTGGTTGCTCTGAGTTTGGTTTTCTGTATCACGTAGGCGTTCTGGTCTCCTGGTGACACTGGTGTGGTGTTTGTGGGCTGGTGGCATGAGCCTTTCCGACTAGGAATGCGTTCTTGTACCAACCGCAGGTGAGAAGAATGGGAACAGATTGAATGGGCAAGGCTGGTCTAACTTTTCCTTGTGCTTCCTGTACTTGGCTTGGCTACTTGCTGGGGGCCTGGGTCTTTCTGTACTCTTGTGGTTCCCTGTCAGCTCTCCTCCAATGTGTTGTCAAGGGGGTGAAGAAATAACGGGAGTAGGAAGGCTCCAAGCCGGGCAATTTAGAATCTCTCTGGTGGTTCCAGGTCGGCTCTGTTCTACGTAGACCTCACCGGTGGCAAATGTGGTAAGTGAGCTACTTCTTGTGTTCTGTGCGTTTATCTAATTTTCTTAGGTCCTACCAGCACAGATCCCTTTCTTTCTTTCTTTCTTTCTTTCTTTCTTTCTTTCTTTCTTTCTTTCTTTCTTAACTTAAACCTCTAAACAGAGTGGGAAATAGGAATATTTACTGTTAGACACCTTTCACACAACTCTTAAAAATGCAAGCATTATCAGTAACATGGTTCAAAGACTAAATCATACAGCAAAACATACAGCTAAGTTCAGTAGTGGCAGACCAATAGAGAAACGAAACATGTCACAATGACCCAACTGTCTCCATCTCTTAAATTTTGTTCTAGTGGTTGAAGGATTGAAGTCCAGTGTTGCGCCTTCTTCTCAGTGTGTAGGACGTGCCCTTTCTCACCCCTTATTTCTTGTCCCAGAGCTCCTTTCGGATGACTCCGTGGCTGTGTGTTCCCCCCGGCTAAGTCCAGACCAATGTCGTATCGTCTATTTGCGGTACACAAACCTCAGTCCCCATCAGCAGTGCAGCCAGCTGTGCTTGGTGAGTCCGGAGCAGGCCTGCCATTGAGTATTGCTTTTCTAGGATGGAGAGGAGGGAGTCGGCTAATGTCCTGGACAGGCCAGCCTCACCTCTCTACGGGCCACGTGAGCATGTCTTGTATCTTGCTCTCACTGTTGGTGAATGAGCATTTATTGTTGCTCAGCTAGAGGCAGTGGTGGGTCAGTGAGTTCTGTAAAATCCAGGCTCAGTCTTAGCAACTGAGCATGGATTGTAGTAGCTACAGATATTTGGCATTATTCTGCATATGTGAATATATGTCCTTGTGGTTTTTCCTTCTAGAATGTGAGTAGGAATTGTTTCATTTATTGTATTTGTATCTTCAGGGCCTAGCACATTGCCTAGGGCATAGTAGGTGCTTAATAAATCTGACTGGGTTGATTTTGCATATCCTGGAGCATATCTATGCAGCTTCTCCTTGAAGTGGAGGTACAGCCCTAAGTAATGAGGGAAAACCAGTGTAGAGCCAAGATTCTTGTCTGCTAGGTTAGAGAGCTCTCCCTAAACCACACTTGGCAGTTTGGGGTTCTGTCTTTTTATTTGGGTGGTTGGACAGTGATCTCAATACGGGTCTACCTCCCTGAGAAGCACCTGTATAAGCCTGTGTTAATATCTTATCTGGATACAGTAGGAAAGATCTGTCTAGGTTGTAGGCAGGCAGATGCTATTAGAGACAGTAAGGATTCTTCCCTATCACTAACACTAACCCCCAAAGCCTTTCTGAGCCAGGTTAAAAGTTGGACTCTGGTGTCATGGGACAGACTCTCTGAGTCCCAGGTGGAATTGGGCTGGCAGCCCATTTGGGTCAATATGTGAAACTCCATCAGCTGAGACCTGACTGTTTGCATACTTTCTTTCAGTATGACTGGTACACGAAGGTCACCTTGGTCGTGGTGGACATTGTACCCCGACAGCTGGAAGGTGAGATGCTGATGACTTGTAATTACTTGTTTGAGGACTGTAACTTGGGCATCAGTGCCTGGCCATCCTTATCCTGTAGTTTTGATGACAGGGTATGTTTGAAAATCTCGGGATAGTTATTAATCATGATTTCTGTGCCCCATTTGTCAATCTTTGACAAATCTTTCTCAATCATTTGCCTCCACCAACCTATCTTTTGTCAGGAATTAGCAGGATTAAAGCTTTCCTACTGCCCTCTCCTGATCCCTTGTGTGAGAAGAAACAAAGGCCCCAGCAGTTGGATTATTACAGCCATTCACAGCAGAAGCACAGTCAGCAGAGATGCCATTTTCAAACTTGTTACTGCAACACAAATTGGTAGCTCTAAGACTTTATAACCAGACCAGTGCACCCCTCTTACAGAAAAGGAACAGTCCCAGGGACAGAAAGCGACTTGCCCAAGGTCACAGGAAGACCTCCAGTCTCTTGATTCTAAAGCCAGTCTCGTTTCCATTATACCGTGCTGCCCTTTAGGACCTGAGATTTGGGGCAGAGCCCCCATGCCTTATACAGTTCTGTTCAGCAGAAACACGTGCCAGATTCTGGGGCTACAAAGACAAAACTAAATGCCCCCATAAGCTTGCTTACATTCTCCCAGAGGGAGTACCCCCAGATAAATATCAAACAAGCTACCTTGAGAAGGTCAAGATCACTAACAGCTTTAGAGGTTCAGGGGAGTCTTCATGAAGGGCTGGCACCGGCTGACAGAAGAGCAGTTTCCCAAAGGCTCTGCATTCCAAGAAGAAGGGAGAACTTGTGGGAAAGGACAGTCGGGAGCTGGCATGTTCAGTGTGTGGAACAGCACTAGTTCAATTTAGCTGGAACAGAGAATGAATGCCTGAAGGGGAGTAATGCGACATCAGGCTGGAAAGGGGGCTAGAGTCAGATTGGAGAGGCCCATGCAGACTTGGCTCGGCTGGAATGAACAACACTGGCACGGCAGCCTTCGTCTTGAGGTGCCGTGCTCCTCAAAATGAGACCCACTGAGGCAGAGCTAGTAGGCAGGGGTGGGCTCTGGGTGCCAAAGTCTCCCCCTTGTTAAGGAGGATCTTTGGAAACCTCGGTGTTTTGGGAAGCCTGCAGAAATGCTACCAGGGTGATTGTTGAGCAGTGCTGCAGGTCAGCTCCTGCCAGGCCAGCCGTGGGGGCTGGTTCTTTTCTGCAGCTTTGCATACTAGGGGAGGGATTATACTTTCTACCATTGGCTGGCTTTGGACACCTCATCAACTAGCTTTTTAAGGAAACCTCTTCTAATTGGGGTGTCGTACCTTGGAAAGTAGTCATTTTACAGGCCTTGAGTGATGGTGGGTAGTAAGGTTTATTCACCTTCCATTTCCCTCCATCTCCCTTGGGAAAGAGGTTGGCAGTGTCTTTACCTCAATATTCCAGCTGCTGGTGTAGCTACCTCGGGGGAGTCTCGTGTGTCACTGTCCTTGTAGGGAGGATCACTTCACCAGTTCAGTTGGTAGGGGACTACTTATACCTGTCAGCTCTAACCTTAGGCTAGAACTTACCTGCCTGCCTGCCTTAGATTTCTGTGTGGATTTGATGAGTTCTCAGAGGATTGGCCTGGTAAAAAGAGCACTGCACTCAGTGCTTAACCTTTAAGCCTCAGTTTCCCCATTTGTAAAGTGAGAGATCGGCATCTGCTCTCACCTCACAGGGTTGTTGTGAGGAAAGCAATGGGTAAACAGAAAAGTAGACTCCTGCTGCTGTTGTCTCGTCAATAGCTACTGCCGTATGACACTAATCCAGGGTGGGAATGTGCAGAGAATGGTCACCCCTCACAATAGGGCTACGTGGAGGACACTAATTAGCCGCTGCTTACTCAGCCTTCCCTATTAGGCTATCACCTCCTGTCTCAGAATTGGAAGATCTGGCCTGGGGGGGTGTAGTTTAGATCTAGACTCAAAGATTACAAATTACCTTCTCAGCTGGAAAGAAAACCCTTTTATGGCTTCATCAGTTCACCCTATGTTGAGTTGTCCTCTCCTAGAAAAATGATCTGAAAGTCTGTAACCAAGTAATGACCTCATTACCTAAACGTGGCAATAGAGTTAATGAGGCCTAGACCCAGCCAGGCCTGAGCAGCCCTTGCTACTGTTGTGACTAGAAATAGTCCTGCCTCTGGGGACAGAAAACATCCATTAGGATGAAGCTTTCCAGGGCTTAGGGCCTTGATACCGTTTGGATGAAAGACCTTCCTCAAGGAGCTCAGTGGGTTGGTAAGTCCCCCTTTTTGGAGCTGAGAGCAACTATGTGTCTCTGTAATATGAGGCTTCTCTAAGAACCGGAAATGCCTTCTCTGCAGAAAAGGAGCTTCTCTCTTGGGTTGGTACCTTTTTCCTCTGTCTTGCGACATTAACACCATGTAACCCTGATCAGCCACTTGTTTCCTCTGCCCAAAGATCCCATCTGGTCAGTGGTCAGCATTCAGCTTTCTTGGCACGATCCCAGAATTACCTGGGTGATTCTGGCATGTGCCTTTGGTCAACACCTTAAGTTTCTTTTGTATGCAGATAAAGCCATTGACACTAGACCTAAATGTATGTACTCTACAGACAGAGGTATAGAGACTGTACCTGTGATTTCACAGGTGAGGAAGGAATAAGCATTTATTAAGCACTGTGTTAAGTATTTCATAAATATTATTTCATTTGATCCTCACAACAACCATGTGAGTTAGTGCTATTATTATCCCCATTCTGTAACTAAAGAAACTGAGGCAGGCATGGTTAGGTGATTTGCCAGGGTTAGACAGCCAGTATGTATCAGAGGCCAGATGTGAGACCAGGTCTTCCTAATTCAAGATCTCCATCCACTACACCACCTAGCTGCCTCTCTTATACATACACATGTTGTGTGCACATTGAATATGATTTTACTTATAGAATCAAGCCTTATCTTGTTGACGGCCCACATGTTAGCGAGTATATCCTAAATCACTTTAAGATGGCTTTTAGTATTGCTATGCATCTTAGGCATCAGGAGGATAAAATGGTAACTGTAATCCAGAAATACCCATCTCTGTGTCTTTTAACCTAGCTGAATAGCACAGGTCTAGCTGTCCGAAGAGAATCAATAACAATACCGCTTGCTTATCAAATGCTTGCCAAATGCTTTCTGCAAAAGTATTAGTGTCCTCATTTTACAGATGAGGAAATAGGCATGCGCTCAGTTACATGATTAGGGAGTATCTACATTCCAAATACAGAAACATTGGCAAATAATTGTGGTTTAGGTTTTATGTTACAGGATGCCCCATAGACTTATACATGTTTTCAAGCTCTTTTTCATGCCCAGACTTCTATGCAGTTATTTTAATAGGATTATTCTTAACAACCCTGGAATTTTTTTCCCCTTAAAACTCATATCCACCTTAGGGCCCCGATAGTTTTCAGCTAGATTTCCAAGAAAGCTTTAAAGACTGCTTTTCCTTGGCCTTAATGGGCCCTCCTTCCTCTCACCCAGGGATTAATTCTAGCCCGAAATAGTATTTCTCTTTCTCTCCCTGGGGTAGCTTTTTAATCCTGCAGGACCAGCTGTTTTCCACCTTCACCTCCACAGTCCAACTTGGTTCCAAAGATACGTGATGGGAACAGTCCACCTTCTTGTGCTCTTGTCTTTCTCATTCCTTTCTGAGCGGTGAAACAGACAGTTTCCAAGTGACCCTTGTTCTCCATCTCTAAGTCTCAAGCTTCCTTCTCGGAGGCCTAAATTTTTATTCTTTGGGTGGTAAAAAGGCTGTTGTAAGTCATGTGTTTTCTAAGATTCTATTACACATCTGATTCTTTTCCTTAGATCACTTTTCTGGAATCTATTGTAGCCTGTTGCCTTTGGGGTGTTGGTCTGCTGATAGTCAGAGAGTCGTCTTTGATTCTGACCAGCGGAGCCAACAGGTGAGGAGAATGGGCACCTCTTGCTGTTGCTGGGCAACATTTTGTGCTTGGAAATGGCATACTTTGTCCTTCTTGGGGCCCTTGAAACTCTGGTTTACATCTCTGGCCAGTTAACACAAAACTGGAGGCTCCTCCCCTAGGGAATCAACTCAGCCTCCCACCTCCCTCAAGCTTTATCTTCACTAAAAAGCTGCCGACACTTCCCATAGGCCATTGGGTAAGTATCTCATTCCTCTCTGAGTTTTTCTGCCCCTAGACAGTGATGGTGATGGTAGGATTCAGAAGGAAAGCTTGTGTTCTTTTTCCTGCCTGTCAGAGACCAAGACAGCTAAAGGAGACAGAGGATCTAGGGCTACTTAATATCCACATTTTACAGATGTTAAGAAGCCCAGAGAAGTGAAACAGCTTGCCCGTGTCACACAGGCAGGAGATACAAGAGCTGACATGTAAACTGAGGCCTCCCAAGTCCAGATCCAGGGTTCTTTCCGTTATACCATGAGTCATTGAAGCACTGAGCTTTGACTCTTATAAAGAGGCAGCTGCCCACTTGAGGACAATGAAAGATACTGATGTAAACCGTGGGGATTGTATCTTTTTTAGACCATCAAGAACAGAGAAATGCAAAACCTCATTGTAAAAAATACTCAGTTGGTGCTGAGCTAGTGCTCTAACTTTTGTCTCCCTTTCTTCTACAGGATATGTTTGCAGTGAATACCCAAACAGGCAGCGTGACTTCGCTGACAGCAGGTATGGCATAGCAAGGGAATGTGTTAGCTCAGTGCCCTCCAAAAACTTGAGAGCTCAGAGTCACCGTGATCCCCTGGGCAGCACATTCTGATTTACCAATAGGCAAGGGATGTGAGCTGCTCCAGTGAGGGCTGCAACAGCCTTACAAGCCCATCCTTCTTTGGGGCAAATCAGCCTTCACACGTATCAGTCAGTTAACATTTTCTAGAATTAATGTTCTTATTTTTCAATTTACAGAAATCTCTTTTCTCTCCCTTCTATCCACCTCCCATTGAAAAAAAAGAAAAACAAGTAGTATAGCCAAGCAGAACAAATTTCTCAAATGGCCATGTCCAAAAATAGCATTCATTGAACACCTGTGTATCCCCAGCCCTGTGCTAGCCAATTGAATTGTTGAATACAAGTGTGAGATCTGTTCTCTACCTTAATGCATTCACAATCTGCCGGGAAAACCAGCGAATGCAAGAAAAACAGCTAACAGTATCTGACAAAATAATTAAGTACTAAATTATTTAATACCGACTCTGTGCCTGGGGTTAGAGACACTGGCATGGTGTTGAGGGTAGGGAGAGTGTGTCAGCCTGCCTAGAACTCAGCACATTTGAAGGGTCTGCATAGTAGGACCTAACTTTGCTCAGGGGCTAGGGGAGTGGTGAGGCATTTGTGTCCAAAAGAGTCCCTCAGCACCCTGTCTGCTGCATTCTAGGGCTGCCTTTGGGAAGCTGGAAGCTGCTCACAATTGACCAAGACCTCATGCTAGTACAGTTTTCCTCTCCCAACCAACCACCAAGCTTGGTAAGTACCTTAAATGCCTTTGAAACAGGGGAAAAAACAGGTTCACAGGGTCACATGTAAGCAGGATTCTACAGGGAAAGATTGTGCCTGGACACTTAGACCAGTTTTTGCCCTGTGCTTCAATTTTCACCGCTTTTTGATTTCTCCATTAAAAGTTGCAGGAAGTGCTAGGATAGGTCCAACAGATTTTAATGTTACGCATCCAGGTCTGTGGGTAGTGGGTGTCTTACATGGAGAGAGCCATATCATTCTTATTTCAGACCAAAAAGAGATGGGAACAGTTTTTCTTGGTAGAAGAGCCTCAGCCTCGTACCCTGCCCACCCCTGAGGCAGGAATGAAAGAAGGTGGCGATATTTCCTTTGTACCAGTGTGGGCTTGGCAAGATGACCGGAATGTGCCTCCTTCCTTTCAGAACAACAGCAGGAGGCTTAGATCAGGATGTTGCAGATGGTGTCAGATGTGGTCAGTTTCACTTACCTGGAAGACGAGTTGTTTCAGATGTACCGAGTCTGAGATGTCTCTAGGACGTCCAGTTTGAAATGCCTAATAGGTGGTTGGTGATGTGGAACCAAAGTTCAGGAGAGAGCCTGGGTCAGAGTGTCAGATTGTCAGGTCCAGGATCTGCCCTCTAGTGTATGTTTAAGTTTTTAGTCAGACTTTGTATTTTGACCTTGAGGCTCAAACCAAGGCTTAATTGAAGAGGAAGGCACGCCTCAGTGAGGACCTTTGACCTTGTTACAAAACGTCTGTCATATGCTCACTGCCCATCCCCCACCAATTCATGTCAAACTTGAGACGTCCTAGATGAGTCATCAGTTTGAGTGTGGTGAACTGACTGAGTTGTACGTTGTAAAATTGAAGTTCTCCATTTTACTCAACATCATGCCCTTACACTGAGCACAACAGAGCACATCTTCTCTCGTCTTCCTCTGATCCAGTGGCAATTTTAAGAGACTTCAGAATTTTTCTTTTAAAAGAAAGAGAATGGGGTGAAGAAGGTAATTAAACCCAGCAGGCTGTTCTATAACAGGTTTTCTCTCCTTGGTAGAAAGTGGGGTTCCTGCCTCCTTCAGGGAAGGAGAAAGAGATCCTCTGGGTAACCCTGGAAGAGGCAGAGTCCATCCCAGAAATCACTTGGGCCATCCGTGTCCTGAAACCTCCTCCTGAGCAAGAGAACCCAAAGTACCGTGAGTCTGAGCGGGAGTCATCAGGGAAGGGAGTCGGGGACATGAATACTAGGGATGGCCCCAGGGATGGGGCAGCAGCATTCCAGTGGAAGGATCCCCTGAGAAAGGCAGAAGCTAATTCCTCCAGATTCCGTGAAATGACAGGCCCTTCCTTCCGCACGCTCTCCGTTCATGTCCCCAAGGGGTTCCTTAGGGTGGATTCTGCTGTGCTTCTCTGGTACACCACAGGCAAAAATCCCTGGGAACGTTTGGAGTTGGCAGTTTCAATGCAGTATGGCATTAGTAACTATCTTCAGATTTTGCCTTATGACTTCGTTACTTTTGTATGGCCATTATTGTACCAGTGTTGGTATTTCAATCAGTTGTAACTTTACAAGGTTACCATTTGACTTAACATGAGCTAATATCAGTACTGCTTTAGACTCACAGAACGTGGAACATCATGGCTAGAAGGGATTGTAGAACAAAGAATGTTAGAGATCATTTAGTCCAACCCCCTCGTTTTCCAGGTGGGAAAACTGAAGACCTGAGTGAGGAGTAACACAGATTTTCTTCTCTGTCCAAGGTCTCACAAGGGCTGCTCAGTTCTAACAATCACAGGCCCAAGTGTCAGGACCCAAGTATTCAGGAAACTTCAGGCCAGATAGGTGAGGCACTTAGCATGTCAGATTCTTGGAGTGGAGTTTAGGGAAAGCAGCACGATTAAATTTTTCATGACCTCCTCAATGGCAGTCAGCTTCTGTGTGCAGGCCAGAGGGTGGCTGCAGCCACTCCTGGCTCCAGCCATGTCAGAGTTCTAGCTCTTGGGCTGGGGAGGGAGAGGAAGGGCCTGGCCTTTGACGGTGTCATACCCATGCATTCAGGCTCCAGAAAAACATCGGCTAAAAGTCAGGAGGACTAGAGCTGAGGTGTCTGAAAAGAAGGTGGTGGGGAAGGCCCCTACCTCCTGTTTACTGAGGTCTGTACTGAGGCTGTTACCTTCATCCCCATCTCTGGGAGAGCAGGCCCAGCTTCCAGCCCGCCCAGTGTGCATGTTGGCAGCCTTTGTCAGGCTCCTGCTCCCTGGGGCTCTCCACAGCAGGGGGTCAGCGGTTGTGCGGGCCTTTTGACAAGCTGTTTGACCTCTTCTCTGAGTCCTTCAAGAATCCATGGCATTCCCTTTAGTGGAAGCCTTTCTCTTGGCCAAGCAAATTCACGATTTCTAAGAAAATCCTTTGAAACACTGAGATTTCTCCTGCTGACTGCCCTGGATTTTTCCCTTGTAGCTGGCCTTGACTTCGAAGTGATCCTCCTTCAGCCCCACAGCACAGCTGAGAAGTCCAAGATGCCACTTGTGGTCATGCCTCATGGTAGGTTTCCCACTCTCCCCGGCTGACAATCCCCACCCAACCTCCCCTCTGGAGCTCCTCACACCTAATTTCATCCTGTCTTGTAGGGGGACCCCATTTTTCCTTTGTAGCAAGCTGGATGCTCTTCCCTGCAGTTCTCTGTAAGCTGGGCTTTGCTGTGATGCTAGGTGAGTGAGAAGCATTGTCTGAGGGCACCTGCCAGGATGTGATGGGGGGACACCCTGGCAAGGTGATAGTGCACCATCTCTTGCTGGAACATCACTGGCTCCTTGCAGAAATGGAGCTTTTCCTAGCTGCCCTGGAAGCGGCAGAGTTAGCATTCACACCCATGTCCTCTGGCTCCAAACCCAGTAATCTTTTTACACTACACGATGTTGTTTGTCTGATTGTAAGTTCTAAGCTGACCACTCCAACTGGGCACTAACACTTACAAAAATGGTCAGACTTATTTGCGTAAGCAGCACAAGGAACTTGAAGGGAAAAATAATACCCCGCCCCCAGATATGCAGCTCCCTTCTATGCAACACAGACGGGGATATTGCCCTGATCACCTCTCCAGTCTCTCCATCTGTTTGCAGTGAACTACCGAGGTTCCACAGGCTTTGGGCAGGATAGCATCTATTCCCTCCCTGGGAATGTGGGAGACCAAGATGTGAAGGATGTTCAGGTACGGGAAGAGCAGAGAGGTCCTTTTGCACAGTTACCTCGGTAGGGAATGAAAAGCTGGTTCCTTAGCCCTGAGATAACCATAGCTTGGGGCGTGTGGTCTACCCCAGGACCTCAGCTGGAGACTGTTTCCTTTTGCTGTGGCCAGGCCTAAAGCTACAAAGTGCCTGACAGTTTAGTGCCTGTGAGCCCTGGGGTCACCTAACAACTCCCACACAAAAGTCCCAGCCGTCCTGACCAGACATATCTCCCGAATTGCCTTTGACCCCTGTTCTGTGGGGCCCACACAACAGAATCTCCTTGCATTCGTTCCTTGCCCCCTTGATCAGCAGTGTCCGAGGCCTGCCATCTGCCAGGCCCCTGTCAGAGCCATCTGCTACGTCCTCCAGGTTCCCCCGTTGGGCTGTTTACCGACAGCCTATCCCTGCTGTCCAAAGGGAATGGCAGGTTGTATGCTTTGGTCACTTGCTTGCCAAGGCCTAGCAGAAATGCTCTTGCCTTAATCCTTTCCCTGTGGGCTGCAGCCTTCCTCGTGGAAGAGGAGAAAGCCCAGGGAAGACCTCCCACGGCTGCTTTTTCTCTGCTCTTGCAGTTTGCGGTGGAACAGGTGCTGCAGGAGGAAAAGTTTGATAGGAGGCGAGTAGCACTCATGGGTGGATCCCATGGGGGCTTCCTGTCTTGCCACCTGATTGGTCAGTATCCAGATACCTACAGGGCCTGTATAGTTAGGAATCCTGTCATCAATGTGGCCTCCATGTTCGGCTCTACTGACATTCCTGACTGGTGAGTGTGCCCTGCACCAGAGGTGGGTAGGGGAGAGCAAGGAGCCAACCCTAACCCCATGCCCCCCCCTTTTCTGGGAGTATCAGCAGTTTACCCCCCAGAGGTTAGAGAAAGATCACCTTCTCACTGTGCATGTGACAGGCCAGAGTAAACATGCCTGAGAGGTTGCCCCCATAGACCTCAGACCCATCCCAATGGCATCTGCTAGAGAGTTTCCAGATAGTCCTGGCCCCATCTTACCCTAGGAGGAAAATTAGCCAGGGAGTGACTTCTCTGGACTGTCCCCACAAAGTTGGGGAAAGGTTGAAGGAAAAGGCCAGTTGGTATCGTGCCATCTTTCTCTTCTTGCTCTGTACTCAGTCTGGCCTCTCCACAGGTGCATGGTAGAAGCAGGCTTTCTCTATACTACTGATTGCCTCCCTGAGCCCACCACCTGGACAGAGATGCTGAACAAATCGCCAATCAAGTATGCTTCTCAGGTGCGGTGCCTCCTTCTGCCCTCCCACTGCTCTTTCACCATGGGAGGAGCTAGACCACACACAAGAGCATTCTCCCTCTCCTCCTCCCCAGGTGAAGACACCCCTTCTCCTCATGCTTGGCCAAGAAGACAAGCGTGTTCCTTACAAACAGGGTGTGGAGTATTATCGGGCTCTTGTAGCCAGGAAGGTCCCTGTGCGGTGAGTAGTAGCAAGTGGATTGCTTCCTCTCGGGGACTAACTGCTCAAGAGAAAAGTGACTGGCTCAGCAGGGCTTGCCTATGGTAGGCTGGGGAAGGCTGACCGTCAGGGCAGAGCCTGGAGGGTAAGTCCTGAGTTAAGTTATAGGGAGCCTAGCCTGGCAATGCCTTGGAGTTAGCACGCTGCCAAGAAGAGGGAGGATGGATCTGTGAGATGGCCTGTGTTCTCCAGGTTCTTGCTGTATCCCAAGAGCAACCACTCGCTCTCTGAGGTGGAAGTGGAGTCTGATAGCTTCATGAATACCGTCCTCTGGCTGCACACACACCTGGAATGCTGAGGAGCCAGGAGCAGCATCAGAGTACCTGCCCATTTGTCCCTGATCTCTCTCTCTTACCCCATGCTGTGATAACACAATACTGACATTTCCATTCGCCAAGCTGTCTTAACAAGGGATTCATAATAAGCTAAAGGGGAGCATCCTGAATGTAGTCCCCAGGATATGTACGGTGTAGCCCTTCAGGGCCTACACCCCTTCCCAGGCTGGAGGGAGATGAGAGACCACCTTCCATATTCCCTATCTGGCCTGTCTTAAAAGGAGAGCTGAGGAGTAGGCTACGTCCTTCAGCTGAACCAGCAAGGAGCCATCTGTGCCTCCAGCCCAGGATTCTACAGGATGGGCCTGTCCAGTCTGACTCCACCTTGGAGGGCAATAGGGGTGCAAAGGGGTATCTTGATGTCCACTTGCTAACCTGCAAAGTTGCTCTTTGGGGTTGAGTTTGGGCACTTTCTGCAAGCCCTTCTGTATGATCAGAACCCAGCTGCCTCCAGGGCTGGGCTCAGTGCTGAGCCCTTGTCTTAGTGCTTTAGGGGGTGGTTTCAAGAAGAGAGAAGCAAGATGTAGAGAAAAGAGCATTTGGCCCATTTCCTCATCTACTAAATGAGGGAGTTGAACTACATCTCCCGAAGGCCATCTAGCTAATTCCTGTGACCCATGACTGACTCTGGCTGGCCCCTAAGACTAGGTACTAGGCCCATTGTGGACCACAGATCCCAGCAGTGCTCAGCAGAGGTATGTGCTAATAAACATGACCCTGGGGAAAAGATGGGTTTCTTGGCTTCTTTTCTTAGGAGAGCAGCAGGAGCCCTCCTCCTCCAGAGTCCTTGGTGAAAGCTGAAGCTTGTCCCACTTGGAAATAAGTGCCCACCCCACTGCCAGCACCCAGCTGGCTCAGCCTTCCCCACAGAGTAGGGAGAGGGTGGCTGCAGGGGCCGAGTGTGCACCACAGGGCGGAGGGATTGGCTTGAGGCCCCCTGAAAGACAGTGACTAAGAAACGCTCCAGTGCCATTGACAGGAGGGCTTTATGCTTGTAGGACAACGAAGCCCGTTGTGCTCTCCATCCCACCACCACACCCCAGGGCCTTGACGATGGCAGCATTAGCAGGCTCTCAACAACCATTTATTAAGTGCTTCCTCTGTGACAGGCATGTCCTAAGCTAGGGACACAAAGCAAGAGCAAAAGCTGTCCCTCCCCTCACGCAGCTTACATTGGAATGGGGCAGACAACACATGTAAATCAGAACATAAATAGAGAGTTAGTGGGAGATAACCTTAGAGGGGTGGCCTTAGCTGGAATCCTCAGGAAAGGCCTCTTGGAGAGAAGGTGAGGCCAGAGCTACATCTTACAGGAGGCCAGAAAAGCTGGCTTAGGTGAGCATCAGTAAGAATCCAAGATGGGTAGAGATAAGAGAAAGGCCAAGGTGGAAGTGGGACACTGAAGAAAGGACCTTTCCTCTTCACCTCCATCAGCTCAGTTTTATGACTTTGTTTATCCAGTCAACATACATAGAGACCCGCAAAAAGATAGCTGGCCATCCAGGGCGGGCACAGACACGATTTGGGATTATGATTCCCTCTAAGACCCAACAGTCATGGGTATAGCAGGCCAGTGGGCCTCCATGATCCCCCTGGAAGGAGAAGGAATGGTACCAGTGAAGCCTTGAGGTTTGGGGGAATTGTAGGAAGGGGACACTTGAACAGAATAGCTGTTAAGGGGACAAGAAGACCACAACTCCTTCTCTGAGACGTACATCATGGTGTCATGGATAGTGCCAGACTTGGAGTCACTTCAAATTCCACCTTTGATACTGTTTAGACTAGTCACAACCTCCCTGATCCTCACCCTTCTCCATAAAATGAGGGAGTTGAAGGGGCAGCTAGGTGGCACAGTGGATAGAGCACCGGCCCTGGATTCAGGAGGACCTGAGTTCAAATCTGGCCTCAGACACATAACACTTACTAGCTGTGTGACCCTGGGCAAGTCACTTAACCCCATTGCCTAAGCAAAAAAAAAAAATGAGGGAGTTGGGCTAGGTAGCCTTTTAAGGTATTCCACCGTTCTGAATCTGTGATCCTTGGATCCCAATGTGGGGAACTAACCACCTGGGACCCGTCCAGGTTCATCCTTGGGATACAAGGCATGGGTGACTGCCCAGGGTGGGATCCTTCCCAGGCATAAACTTCACTGCCAGTGAGCCTTGGCATTCAGTTGTCAATCTAAAATCCAAGGGGTGTGCTATCTAAGTAAGGGCATTCTGTAGGGCAGCTCCTTCTACCTTCCCACCTCCTCCCTTCCCCCAGCCCCTAGGCCTCCAAATGTCACCATACCTCACAGGCCCCTACTGGAACCATTGGGCTCAGAGTGCATAACTCATTCTTTTTCACCTTGCCCCGATGCTTGACATTGCACTCTTCATTGGTGATGACCCGAAGCTGGGCCACATTCAAGACTGTGTTATTGCCAGTTCCTAGGGGAGAATAGTATGGTCTGGAACCTTCCCAGCACCAGCCAACAAACGGCTGCACACCCCTTTCCTCCCAGAAGTAGAAGGGGAAAGGACCAGTTAGGCATTCTAGAAAAAGGCCTACAGCATCTATGCCCTTTTACTCAGCAAAACTCCTATTAGGCCTATACTCCAAGGAGATCAGGGAAAGAGGAAAAGGACCCACATATACAAAAATATTTACAGAAGCTCTTTGTGGTGGCAAAACACTGGAAGCTAAAGACATGCCCATCAATTAGGGAATGACTGAACAAACTATGGCACATGAATGTAGTGGAATACCATTGTATAGGGTGAAAGGGTTGGTTTCAGAGAAAATTAGAAAGACTTACATGAATTGTTGTAGGTGGAAGTGAGCAGAGCCAGAACAGTTTCTCCAATAACAATATTGTAAAGACAAACAACTTTGAAATAATTAAGAACTCTGATCAACCACAGTTCTAGAGGACTGATAACTCATTCTGCCCACTTCTTGACAGAGATGATAAACAACTCACTTCTGAGTGAGAAATAGTTTTTGAACGTATCCAATGTGGGAATTTGTTTTGCTTGACTATGCATGTTTGCTGCATTTTCCTAATGAGGCAGGAGAAGTAGAAGAGAGAGAAAATAGTTTTTTGTTCTATGAAAAAAAAAATTAAAAAAGAAAATAACGGTCAGCTCAGGGCTGTAGATTTGGCCTAACTGGATAATTCCATTTCCTTTAGGAGTGATCCAGAGGTGATCTTTCCACTGTACCATCCTACCTCCCATATGTGGGAAGGAAGAGGCACAAGGGATGGGTAGGACTCAGATAAGCAAGGGAAAGGAGGGATTCCGTCTCCAGAGAACCCTGGTAAGCAAAGGTGTGGAAGGGAATAATGTAAGGCAAGTTTGGAGAGGTAGATGAGAGGGGGGCAGGACCTTGGATGCTAAGCTAGGCCAAGGAGTTAGAAAGAGGAGGGAGAGGGGGTTAGCTAAGATTTTTGAGCAGAGGATGGTATGGAGGAGAGGACTGAAGCACTCCCTTTCTTGTAGTAGACTCCTGATCAATGCTTGTTGAGTTGGATGGAAATCAATTAAGAGGATATTGTAGTAGGCCAGATACAAGGGGATGAGGCCCTGGACTAAGTGGTGACAGTGGAAATGGCGGGCAAGGATGTGAGAGAGATGGAGAAGAAAATTATCAACCTTGATAACTGACCAGCTCTGGTTGGGAGAGGGAAGAGCTGAAGCCTTTGAGAAAGGGGGACGAAGAAATTGGGTATTCTTGACAGAATCAGGGAAGGCAGGAGGAGAGGATGGTTTGGGGAAGAGATGAGTTTTTGGCCCAGCACTCGTTTGAGGTGCCAGTGGCACGTTGAGGTGGATTTTTAGGCAGTTGGATAATGAGCTGGAGCAGTCATCTGCACACAGATGGTTATTGAAGCCATTGGGGTGGATGGGTTTGACAACATGCAGAAAGAAAGAGAAAAGCAAAAGACCAAGTAATGAGTCTTGGGCAATGCCAACATTCAGACAGCAGCAGGAGGAAGGTAATCCAATCAAGGAGCAGCCTCCGAAGGGGAGTATCCATGGAGGGAGATAAAGGTTAATGGTACTCTCTGGGACTATCATGTTCCTTACCATTGGTCTCTCCCCATCCAGCGATCTCACACTGGGTTTTACCTGGCACCACATAGTTTTCAGGGGGCAGGCAAATAAGGGCCACACGGTTGTTAAGCACTGCAGGTCTGTAGGGACAGCACAAAAGAGAAAAAAAGCTCAGGACCAACCCAAAGCCCACGTTTCTGTATCAACAAATAGTCCTGGTCTAGGGGCCTGGCTCAGAAAAGTTCAGTAGCACCTCAGCTCCTGCACAGAGTCTACAGGGGAAAAATGTCACACGAATCAGAGGTCAACACGTATCATGACTGTGGTTGGGGGAATGGATGGGAAGCAAGTTGACCCTAAGGATAGTGTCAGGACTTGGAAGTCAGGAAGACCTGGGTCTAAATGCCACCTCTGATAGTTGCTAGCTAGCTGTACAGCTTTGGGTAAGCCACTCACTTCTCTGAGCAAAGGTTTCCTCATCTGTGAAATAGGAATGATAATAATGAGTTCTCACCTTACAAGGTGGTTGTGAAGCTCAAATAACACTTCATAAATGCCAGTTTTTATGATAGAGAGAGCCAGTCTCTCCAGAAGTCCAGTCACACATCTCCAACTGCCTGTTGCTTATTTCAAACTAAACATCCCACAGGTATCTCAAAATCAGTGTACCCAAAATGGAACTCACCTTTTCCCCCAAACCTTCTCTCTTCTGAACTTCGCTATTTCTGTCAGGGCCATCACTGTCTTTCCAGTTACCAAAGTTCAACACCTTATCCTCACTGTCTTTCACCTCTCACACTCTTTCAGAGTCAGTTACCGTTCCTTGTTATTCCTGCCTCTGCATCTCTCATCTCTGGCCCCTTCTCTCCACTTACATAGCCACCTCCCTCCTTCAGGCCCTCATCATCTCTCACCCGGACTTTTCAAGAGCCTCCTCCTTGGTCTCTCCCTGCCTCAAGTTTCTGCTCCAGCCATTCTCAACAATCTGCTAAGTGATTTTCCCAAAGTGCTGGTCTGATCAGTCCGTCCTTCCATACATTAAACTCTGGTGACTACGCATTGCCTCTAGGATCATATAAATGTCCTCCCTTTGGCCTTTAAAGCCTGGCCCCACCTGCCTTTGCAGGCCTGTTATGTATTCATCTCCTTGCCATGCTTAGCCAAACCAGTGCCATTCTTCAAGCATATACTCCATCTCTAATCTCTTTGCCTTTTCAATGGCTGTTCCCTGTGTCTGGAAGGCATTCTTGCCTCACCCAGTCTCTGAGAACCCTTTAAGTTTCAAAAACTTCCAAAACTCAGCACAAGCGTCATCTCCACAAAGCCCTTCCTGATTTCCCTAGCTTCTAGTGACCTCTCTCTTCCACCCCCCAATTACCTTATATTTATTTCACATTTATTCTGGATATATACACACACACACATATATACATACATATATATGTGTATATACATGCATACATACACACACACATATACACACTTAAATGTTAATGTATACATATGATCTCTTGATGGATAGAGTGAAAACAAACTATTTTAAACGTGTCTCTGTGCTTCACACAGTGCCTGGGCCAGAGCAGGTACTTAATCAATGTGACTGAATAAGAAGCAGCCCCACACAGTGGGTATCACACTAACCTTGGAGCCTGGAAGACCTGAGTTCAGGTTCTCCCCTAACACATACTGTGAACATGAACAAGTCCTTCAACCTCTCAGTGTTCCTGACAGCTCTCTAAGATTATAAATTACAACGGGTTGGCAAATCTTCACTGATGGAGATGCATGTCCAGTACGTGGACACTATCTACCCTGGGAACAAGTGAAATCACAGGTCTGGACTCCCTTCCCCCAAATAATGATGTCAATGGTCAGCACCTTCACAAACAGAGTGCCGGCACTCCAGCTCCAATGTCCCTGACTTTACACCGGTGATTCCCCTGTGCCCGGTAGGTAGGTTTTGATTAGCCTTGGGGCAATCTGGGTATTACTCTAAATTATTATTATTTTTAAGGTGATGTAAACACTGTGCTTGTTTTGTATTTTCTTGGTTACCTCTTGGGAGGGGAAAGGTAGTGAGCTAAGTGATTTCAAAGAAATGTGGACCTACAACTCACAGTTTCATCAGAGGGATTCCCACTTGGGAGTTTTGTGAGCCTAGGGTGATCAAGGAGACCAATAAAATCCATCTAGCTGAGCATATTCCAGAATTTACTTTGGAGAGTCCTAGATGGGAGATACCAGGGTCAGGAGGGTTTTAGATACTCTAACCTAGAGAGAATCAGGCCCATCCACACTGGGCCGGAGGGACAAAAGCCAGATGGAATACTGAGTCACTTAGGACTGGGCAATCCCCACATCCCCTTTTTTAAATTTCTCAAATTCCTTTGCCCTACTGAATGGGCATATTCTCATTAACTTTGTGAATAAACTTGAGAAAACATTCTTGTAGTCTCAAGTGTTTAGTTAGCAGCACGAGGAAGAAAAAAAGGAAGACCAGTTAATGTGTAAGAGAGGGAAAAAAATGAGTAAAAGATAAGGCCAAAGGCCAATCTCCCATAACCCAGATTTAGGGAGATGAATTCTGAAACCTAGGGCCTGAAGCCTAGACCTGCATCCTTCCTGCAGATCTAGCATGCTGTAGACATTCTACCCACGTTCCTGTGTGACCATCTTTGTTAGCTAACTCACTTAATCCTATCAAGGAAAAACAAAACAGATCCAGAGTTCCCACTGTTACCAGAATCTGACCAAGTACTTCAGCCCAATAATGAGGAGTGGCTATGGGCCTATGCCACATTCCCTTCCATCCAAGGTCCCCCCAGCTAGAAGAGCCTCTGTGCTCCTCTGAAGCAGGCCAATATCCCCACCCACTCAAGTACCTTTCTAGTTTGATCATGACGAGCTGGGAGCCCGGAGGACCACACACCATCTGCATCAGGGGAATCTTTTGTAGTCCAGGATCGCTGGGCTGAGGGTCCTTAAAGAGTGTGCCTAGCCAGACCTCATAGCCCGTGAGGGGGCCATGACTGGAGGAAAGGAATTGTGGTCCTCACTGAGTTCTCTGGAGCCAAAGCAGACATATCCCTTTTCCCCCACCCTTGTCCTAGGGAGCTTCCAAGCCTGATGAGGGAGATGAGTGAGAAACACAAAGAGTCAAGAAATAGGTCATTGTAAAGGGGTGAAAACGTGTTCAGGAGAAAACTCTTGGGCAGTTAGCCTAGAAAATGGGTCAAGTAGACCCAGGAAGGTCAAAATTGGAATCAGTTTAACATTTGGCACATGAAAGAGGACAAATGAATCAGGTGGGTTGGGCTAAAGGTGCACAAGGTAGTTGGGGCCAGGCCCTATATAAACTACCTTGTGATTCCTTGAAAAGTTGACAAGGTCTCTTACCAGGATGAGAAGCATTGGAGAGCTGAGACCACCCACTGGTCCTTCACCAGTGACCCGCCACAGAAGTGCTGGCCTTGCCTTGGATACAATAAGGTGGGGTCAGTGATAGAGGTGACAGAGCAACCCCCCCACCCCTCCCACACATGATGTCTTGGATTATTTCCCCAAGAGTTCTCCCAAAGGACTTGGGTCTGTGGCCTTCTACAAGGGTCAGATACATTGGAATAACTGAGGTCAAACCTCATTCTGCTTTTTCACAAAGGCAGTATGATATAATGAAAAATCACTTCTGAAAAGACAGTGCCTGGCACATAGTAGGCACTTAATAAATGCTTACTGACTTGACTCAAAAACAGAAAGGCCTGGGTTAAAGTCGCACCTCTGACACATATGACCCTGGGCAAGTCAATTAGCCTCTTAGTACCCTAAGCAGCTCTCAATATGTAAGTTACAGAAAACGTGCCAAAGTTACTAGCAGTGCTAGATGATGACAGACTCCAGCATGTTCGGGTGGACTCACTGGTTCCTCAAGCTGACTGTCCAGGGCGAGTTGCCAGGCCGGCCCCCCACGACCCGTAACAGCCTTGACCTCCGCTCCTCCCTCTTGCCACACTCCTCAAAGAGCACTGGGTCTGGGGGCAGGGAGGGAAAGAGAAAAGGTATGGGGAGCTGGGAATAGGGGAGGAAGAGAGTCCTGTGTGCCTTCAGAATTAAGGAGGCAAAGAGGGATAAGGAGCTAAGAAAGAGGCAGGTATGGGGAACACAAGGGACAGGGTCTGGTGCCATAAAAAGCAGGAGGAGTTGGGAGGGGATAGGGATGGAGCCTATCTGCAGGGTAGGGGGGCCAAGACCCCTCTTAGGAGGTAAAGCAAAGGTGGCCCCTCTGCCTGTCCTTGGTATTGAGAGCCTTCTTGCCCTCACAACTCCCACTAGGCAGGCAGGTGGGCAGGCCCTGAGTCACCTGGGGTCTCCAGGATGGATGTCTTTGGGTCATTATCTGAAAAAATAAAGGTAAGACGAAAAGTCACTGTAGCAAGCTGGGTCCCAAAGGCAATAGCTCGGTCAAATTCTACTCTAAAGGCAGTGAGAAACTCAAATCCCCTGGTTTGAGGAGGAAGATTACAGTCCATGCAGTAAAACCTTCCCCCATCCCATCCCACTCCATCCCCCAACAGCCACAGTGATCTCTTCCTCTGGAAGTGATCTCTCCTCTGAAATGATCTATCCTTGGGAGAGAACTCAGCCCTTGAAAGGCAGTTTGGAATAGTGGACAGGGCTAGATTTAATCAGAGGATCTGGAGTAAATTGAATCCTAGTTCAATTCACTCACTTATAAAACAAAAATGTTACCTTAGAGGATGTCTTCCAGATCTAAATCCTATGGTCCTATTACTACCTTATCTTGTCTCTGGTAGAGTCTTATTTTCCCTGCTAGATTATAAGCTTTGTGAGGGCAGGAACCAGATTTCTTGGGCACAAAGCTCTGATCAGTAAAAATGCCTGCTGTTGATTCACATGGAAAAATCCTGGTCCTTGCAAACTAATAAAGTGGGATGGCCTGTTTGAGGACAGGATGGGGTACAGGGGACTCACTGCAGGGCTTGAGGGCACAGTAGTCAAATGGGGTTCCAGGGTCAGTAGTGTAGCACCAAGGACCATATCTATCTCCATCTGGGTTCCGACATAAATTCTCTTCCAGCTGTGGATCAGTGGTAGGTGTGAACCTTGAGATGGGGGTGGTAGAAAGGGTTAAAATGCAAGAAGTTCCAAATCATTCTCCCAGCCCACCCCCAATTTGCCTCCAGAGCTCTCTTGACCTGGGAGACCTTCATCACTATCTCTGACCCCTTCAGTCTCCAATGGGGCCACGGGTAGGGTTAAGGAAAGAATAGACAGTGGCTCCAAAGTAGGGACCAAGGTTAAGCAGGGTAGGTTTGAAGAGCTAGGGGCTGGAGTTTGGAGGAAGCCAGGAATGATACCCTTCCTTTTGTCTGCCCCAGGAGCCCGATACTCACTGAGGCTTGTGAGGAGTGTTCTGGGACCAGTGTTGGCAGACAATCCCCTTCCGGGTCTTACTAACAGAGCCCCGGTACTGTTCCCCATTTTCATAGTAACAGTCTGTGGAACCAAGGCAAAACAGAGAGGGTCACTGCCCTCCAAGTGACCATCATGGAAGGAGTTTAAGGGGGGAGATAGGAAAAGGGACACTTTGGACCCAAGCCCTGCCTGAATCCTGCTCCCCACTCCCCCACTCCCCACCCTCACCTTCTACCTTGATGTCATCAGAACAGCGCTTGATTTGGAAACAGAAGGCCATACGCATGCCAGGCCGAGAAGTGAAGCACCAGGGAGCCTCGGAGCCATCTGGGTTCCGACAGAAGTTTTCCCGTAAGTCCCTGAGAATGGAACCGTAAATATTTAGTAATTCTTGAACCTAGGGCAAAAGTCATGAAAGGCATCTTCAGATCACCTTTTTAAGATAGTGCTTGTAGAGGGGATAAAGAGAAGGAGAGTTCAGAGCTCAGAATACAGGACCCCTTATACAGGGGAAGGGGGAGAGGAAAACAATCAGGACATACTAAGAGGGATTGCTGAGAGGCCACTGCCAGGGGAGGGAGCAGCACAGAGCTGGGGCAGGGAAGGAAGTAGGCCATTTGGTCACTTCCTACCTGATTATTCTTGCTCTCTACATACCAAATTCATTTGTTCCTACCTGCTGAAGAAAGTACAAGCGCTACCAGCATCCCTTAAATTTTTGAACCCCGAGTCAAAGTCCCAGTTACACACCCCAGTTACAACTGGGGCGGGCAGAGTGAAGGGGATCTCAAAGTTCATCCCAGGTAGCAGGGAATGATCTTATCCAGAAAGACTTCTTTGCCTCTTCATCTTCTCTCCACATCCCAGGCGCTCAATAAATGCTTGGCTGAAGTCAGTGAAGGGGAAGATATAGCTTGAGAGTACAAAAGGGGTTTTTAGGACAAGGGGGGAAGTGTGAGCACATTTGTAAGCAGTAGAGCAGGAACCAACAGAGAAGGAGAGAAAGAGGGGATGCTGGATGAGGCAAGGCCCAAGAGGAGATGGGCAGGAATGGAATCAGGGACACCTCTAGAGGCAAGGAGGAGGACTGTGAGGGACAGAAAGTCATCCAGCTCATAGAGAAATTAGAGAGATACAGAGGAGTGGAGGAGAGGTGAGGAGGGCACTCCCATAGACATGGTGGAATGCCTGGGTTTGGATGCAAGCTTACGGCCACTTACTATCCAGGTAATTGGGGCAAGTCCCCTGCTCCCTCTCTCTGGTCTTCAATTTCCTCACCCATAAAATGATGGGGATGGACTTGTTCTCCCTAAGGTCCTTACCAGCTCTAAATCTTGTGTTGCCATGACAGAGAGCCTTATCCTTCTCAGTAAATACGGAGTGAAGGTCATCTACAAAGGGGTGCCATGTTGGAGTAGATTTGGGGGCTTGAGGAAAAGATTTAGGACAAATGCTGCATGGAATATAGTGAGTGGGGAGTAACAAAAAGTAAATTGGAGGATTACTACACAGCATTGAGGGTCCTGTTGAAGTTAGGGAGAGCCCAGCGTCTGGGCTGCTCACCACTTCCTGTTCCCAATATGTGGGCATGAGTGAACACACACTCTCTTCTTCTGTCTCTATCTCATCTCTCTCTATCTCTCTGACCTTCTGTGTGTCTCTCTGTCTTTCTCTGTCTCTCCTTCTCTTTGTCTCTGTCTGTCTCTTTCTTTCTGTTTCTCTTTCCTTCTTTTCCAGGACTCACTTGCATTCATAGTTCTCAGGCAAGAAGTGGTGCTGGTGAGGTGTCTGGGCATCCCAGCGCTGGCATGGGATCCCCGTAGCTGTAGTGTTGGCCGTTCCTCGATAGCTTTCCCCCTTTCCCTTGAAGCAGTTGTGGGTGGTGTGTTTGGATGGTGGCCGCCTATGCCGTGTTGACGCTGAACAGACACAAGGAGACCTGGATCCGATCCCCATCCCCAAAAGGTCACAGGCTTCTGTGGACCCTCATTGAATAATCACAATATCTTCCTAACTGTTCTCTTAGCCTCTAATCTTTCTGTTCCCTTAACCTGGGCCAGGCCTTCTGAGGATAGGCCCTGGAGAAGTACAGCCTTACCTTAGTGATAGATAACCTGTCTTCCCCCTCCCCCCAACTCTGCCTGGTGGGAAGCCTTGCAGAGCAGACAATTCAAAGTGTAGTTGAAAGTGTTGTGGAATTTAGATCAGAAAACCTCCATTCCTATTCCCTGCCACTTACTATCTGAGTGGTGTTGGGCAAGTTCTTTCCCCTCTTTGGGCCTCAGTTTCCTCCTAGATGAGCTCTAAGCCACCCTCCAACTCTAAATCCTATGACTCTATGCTGCTAAAGTTCCAAGTCCCACCCACTATTTTAACCCCTCGGCTCTAAGGAGCCTGGTAGAGTCTAGACACACTGTATCCTTCTGCAGGGGAGGTGGAGTGAGGTAGGGGCTGACCCCCAATAGCCTGGCCTTCCCCACAGTGAGGATTCTCCCCTTATATACACCACCCACTCACGGCATCTGGGGATGCTGCAGAATTCTCGCTCCTGCAGTGGGTCAGTGGTGTAACACCAGGGCCGCTCTGAGTTGTCTGGGTTTCGACAGTAATTGTCATCCAAGTTTTTATCTGGATACCTGGGGTGGGAGAAATGGTCATCTCCGGACCTCCACCCCCAACTCCAAGGAAGGAAAGCAGAGAGTGAATGGGCCCCTTGAATCCTGCTACCCTCCCTCATTTTCCAGTAGAGATTAGGAGGAAGGACAGAAAGAAAGGGGGAGCCTGCTAATGGAGTCAATGACCCTGAGCTTCCCCCTGGCCTCAAGAGGTTCTTCCACATATTCACACCTAGGAGCCCTGGGCACCAGTCCCCCCTGCTCCCTGCCCCTGTACTGCCCAAGAAGTACCAGGTGGTACCCCCTGCCCCCTCCCAGCCCAGAATCATACTTGGTGGGTTTGTAGGGATGCCTGTGAGGATACTGGAGGTCCCAGCGCTGACATTCGAGGCCTGACTCTGTGTAATCTACAGAACCTTGGTAATCCTCTCCATTACAGGTGAAGCAGGTAGCTGTGGGGACAGGATCACATAACTAGAATGGCCCCTATGTTTCTATAGGGTTTTCATATCAGCCACTCTGAGTGGCAGATAGTGCCAGGCCTGGATCATCAGGGCCTGTGAGTTTGTTAGCAAACTCCCCTCCCCCTGCTCTATAATTTAGAATCTTAAAGAGCTGTTGGAGGGCAATGAGCTAAATGACCTACTCAAGGTCACTCAGCTGCTAAATGGTGAGATGCGATTTGAACCCAGGTCTTCTGACTCCAAGTCCAGTGCCCTTTGCCCTGTACCACACTGTTTGTCCATGAGGGATTATGAGTCTCCAGTGACATCTATTTTCTCAGGGTATGCCCCAGGTTTTTCCAGGGCTGTGGGGAAGTCAAGAGGGGCTGTATCCAAAGTCATTGCTTTTACCTTAATGATGCCACCCTCCTCCATCCTGGCCTGGAAGCAACAGGGAATCCATTACATCTTGGGGGAGGAAAGGGAGGAAGGAGTAGCATTGGTGGGAACCCCCCGCCAGATGCCCTGGCCTGGCATGGGGGAGCAGGGGGAAGGAAAGTACCTGGGACTCACCCTCCTGACAAGTCTTGATGCCACACGTCTGAAAGCGGATCTTGGGGTTGGTGGTGTAACACCAGGGGCCCTGCTGGTCACTGTCAGGGTTACGGCAATAGTTCTTCTCCAGGCCATTTTGGAGGTTTGGAGTATACCTGAGGAGGGAAGAGGGGGAACATGATCACTGCCTTCAAGTGTTTGAAGAGCTATTATGGGGAAAAAAAGATTAAACATGTTCTGCTTGGCCCCAGAGGCCCCGAAGATCCTCCTAGAAGAAGGAAGTGGAGGGTTCAAGGAGTCAGATTTGACTTCAACATAAGGAAAAACTGCTTGATGATCAGCTGTCAAAAGCAGGCTGAATTGGCTTGGCTACCTTGGGAGGTAGTGAGCTCCCCATCATTGGAGGCTGGTTGATCTCTTGTTAGGGATGCTGGGAAGGTAATTACTGTACAGGACTAAGTGTTCTCTGAGGTCATTTCCATCCCTGACCTTCTGTGGTCAATTACCCATTCCCTATGGGAAGGACAGCTTAGGGAGCACCAAGTCACCCCCTTCTGTGCCTAGTCATGCCAAAGGTGGAAAGATTAAGGAGCAGGGCTCTAGGGAAAGTAGCTTTTATAGTGTCTATGAGTATGTCTCCCAGGATCCTCTGAAAGAGAAAGCGGTTTGTAGAGACCCTGGAGCCAGGCCAGCATGGACACAGCCCAGGCATGGTGGCATCACACTTAGGAGTAGGAAGGATTCTCTTCCTGGGGACTCTTTTGTACCTACCAGATTTCTTAACTTCTCCAAAGTCCATTTTGTTCCCCTACCCCAGTCCTGGCTTTGCCCTTTCTATCTAATCAAGAATGTATATGGATGCCCTTTCTCAAGGGAAGGGGCATATATAGCTTTACCCCTGAATTCTGTGCCCTGGGGTCTGGCCTTTTAGGGGAATAGGGAAATAGCAGCCTCTTGCCCTCACCCCCTCCTTCTCCCCTTTTCCCAGCCCAAAGCCCAGAATAGCTCGAACTTGTGGTCCGTTGGGAACTTGTGGTTCCAGTGTTGACAGGCGATGCCTCCAGCAGTAATCGCAACAGTGCCCCGGTAACTGATCCCATTGTTCACGATGCAGTCCCGCACATAATCTGTGGAAGATACCCCATTGCCCCAGGACCAAATACTCTCAGAGGTCTGGCCCCAACAAGGCTAGGTCCACCCTACACTTCAACAAAATTGAGTGCCCTTGATTGGAATAACTGCCTAATCCATTCCCTGCCCTCCTTCTACGCCTGACACGACCCCCTCCCCCCATAGGCTTCCAAATCATCTTTGGTTTGCACCCGTCTGGCTGTATCACAGCTGAATGACCTTCAGGGCACTGTTCCTCATTGCCTAACAGAGTCTAAATTCTTGATTTTGGCAAGGACACCCTCCAAACTATCTGCTCAGCCTGGCCATACTGTTCCCTTTTACTCCCTTAAGTTAAATGAACCACTCGTAGTGCTACCCCATCATTCTCATCTTATTCTCTCCCATCCCACACCTAGGCAGTACTCACACTGCCCTCTTTGCCGGGAATGAGCTTCCTCTCCTCCCTTACCCCAGCACCTTTCTGCTCAAGTCTCATCCTTCCTTCAAGGCCTATGTGAGTGGCTAGCTCCTCTATGAAGCCTTCCTTAACATTCTTCCCCATCCCTTCCTCCCACCAAAGTGATGTCTCTTCTCTTCTTTGCCTTTAGTTCAATCTCCTGTGTATTATGGCTATTTTCGAATACCGTGTCATGTCTATAGATCAGGGAGGGGCCTCAAAGACCATTTAGTCCAACTCTCTCATTTTGTAAATGAGGAAACTGTCTCATTTTACAAATGAGGACATGAGAGTGACTTGTCCAAGGTACATGTATAGTAAGTGACCAAGGTGGGATTTGAACCCAGGTCCCCTTACTCCAAATCCAGTGCTCTTCTCACTGTAATACAATACCTCTTAGGTCGGGTTCTCTTCTGTCCACCAACCCTATTAGGCTGTAAACTCTTAGAATGTAAGGACAATGCCATTTAAAGACATTTTTGTGTACCCAGAACCAAGGACAGCTCCTTAAGAAACAGCTTTATAAATTCAATGAAAAGCCCTGAGGTTGTAGTGAGTTGCAAAGATATGTAACACAGCTCTCTGGGGAAAGAAGTATGGAATGGGACACCCAAAGGTATCCAGAGGTAAAGAATAAATGGGAGGAATTATTGTCCACTAATAGTACCTAATTTTCTTCTGTCTAGTTGAACCCTATTCCCAGCAACTGACCCCAAGACCAGTGCCCTCTGATGGGCTTTATTATTTCTCCCTGATTTCTAGGAAGTTGGGTAGTCTGAAAGAGAGGGTCCAGGGTTCTGGCTTTATCTCCCCTACTTCCAAGCTGCCAATGCCTTCCTCCAGCCCTGTTCCCAAGTTGGACTTACCTTTCTTCTGATAAAGGTCATACTGCACATTCTTTTGGAGATGGGCCTGGGCAGAGTTTTGGGTCCAGGACAACAGCTGGCATCCCTGGCTCCTTGGGATGTGGTGGAAAGCACTGGGGGGTATGGCCACAAGTCAGCAATGAGGCATTCTCACCCTCCCCTGATACATGGACCTGGGGACAGATTCCTAGAGCTTCTAGTTCCAGTCCAGCCAGAGGGCAAAAAATCCTCCAGGGGAGAGAAAAAGGAACAACCCCATACTAAGTCCCTGGATCCTAATACTGGGTCCTGGAGAAGGGGGATGTCTCTTTAAGTTTTTCTCATACCTTGTTAGACTAGTGTCTGAATCTAGGGCCTTTCTTCTTTCATTTTCTCTGTTGAAAGTTATTTCTTTTGGTTTTTATGGTTCTATCTCTAATTCTAGAGATATGGCTACGGTGAGGAGTATGGCTAGTATGGCAATGGGTTATGTATGTGGGTTGAGTGAGAGGAGGAGATAGAAGCTCTGGGAAGGGGACTTTTAAAATGTGAGGCTGAATTTCTTTGGAGTACTCAGGGGGTTGAACTCAGAGCAGTCTGAAATGTCTTTAGCTATAGGATGAGAGCTAGTATCAAAAGCATTTCTCTCTTGTGAACTTTGGGAGTGAATTGGTTGTATCAAATGACATTTGGGTGGTAAAATTTTATTAGCTAATAAACTTGGATAAGTAGGCAACTAGGTGGCCCAGGGGATAAAGTGCTGGCCTGGGAGTCAAGAAGACATGAATTTGAATCCTGACACAAACACTTAGTATCTCTATCACCCAGTATCATTTAACCTCTAGGTAGTTAGGTGGACCAGTGGATAGTGTACTGGGCCTGGAGGTAGGAAGACTTGAATCCAAATCCAGCCTCAGACCCTTACTGGCTGTGTTATCCTGGGTAAGTCACTAACCCCTTCCATTTGAATTTGTTTATCTGTAAAATGGGAATAATACATGCAGTACCTACCTTGGGGTGCTATGAGTAAAGTGCTGTGTGTTCCTTAGAGTGGTACAGGAATGGGAATTATTATGGCTATTATTAACACCCAGTCCATGATTGGGTCATTTTCTTCCACAGTCATTTGGGATGACTTTCCCCTGGTGTATGGTTTCTGAATGTATATATTCTCTCTGGCCTTGTAAGTAAATCCTAGAAAGCCCCACCCCAGTGGTGTGGAATAGATGGACATAGGATAGAAAGGAAGGAGGGAGCAGAAGCCAGACTTGGATGTTCAAGTATGGCAGCAGGGGCAAGAGAAAAGGAAAAATAGGGGGCAGCTAGGTGGCTTAGTGGCCCTGAAGTCAGGAGGACCTGAGTTCAAGTCGGGCCTCAGACCAAACACTTAACACTCACTAGCTGTGTGACCTTGGGCAAGTCACTTAAGCTCAATTGCCTGAAAAAAAGGAAAAATAATTCAAAAGCAAGGGTAGCTGCCACCTGAGTCCAAGGAACCTCATAGTCTCAGGGATCAACAGGGAAAGGCAGTTTGGAGTAGTAGATAGAGAACTAGAGTCAGACAGAGCCAGCTATATGACCCTGGGCAATCACTTAACCTTTATGGGCCTCAGTTTCCTTATCTGTAAAATGAAGGGAGTCAGTAGTCTTTAAAGTTCCTTCTAGTTCTAAATCTATGATCTTATGACCCTTGGGGTTGAAAACCTGGTTTGGGGGTAAGGTGAGCTGGGGAGCTTAGAAATTAGTAAAGGAGAAAGCCCTGAGGTCAAAGGCAAAAGGTCTCCTGGATCAGTTCAGGAGAGAAGGAAGCACCCCAGTAAGCTAGACCCCAGTAAGACCTTAGGTCCAGGGCCAGATTCATTTCAGAGCTAGAGTGGGGCAAGGAGGGCATCTGGGAGCAAGGAGCAGAAGATCTTCTCTGGAGGGGCACGGGGACCTGAGGAGAAGGGCAGGGGCCCTTCTAGCCCCTTCCCTACACCCTTCCTCTTTCCATCCCTTCTCACCGGCAGTGCAGGAGCTGGTTACAGAGCTGGGCGCATTCTTCCACGTCCATCAATTTCTTCTGATCTTCTGGTTGGTAGGACGGGTGGCGCAGCTCTGTGGCAGTCAAGGACTGAAAGTCATTGAGTGGGGACCTTGTTCCTGGAGGCCACAGAAAGTGATGGTCAACCAAGGCCAGGCAGGCATTGTTGGTCTACAATGTATGCCTATGTTCACAGGAATGTCTGTATGTATGTGTGTTTGAATGTGTGACTGAATTTGCATGAAAAGCCACGCAAGGCAGGGTGACTAAAACTTTGTCTCAGGATTGGGGAATCACCAAAGAGCAGGACAATATCCCCAAGGGGGAGAAGTTAAAAGACTAACTGACTTGGAACCCCTCTAAAGGAGTGGGGGCCAGGCAGAGGACCTGCTCCTGGGGTGAGGAGTATGGCTATGGACAGGTGAGGCCAGGGGCAGGGCGGTGAGAGGGAAGGAGGGAGGGAGGGAGGGAGCAGTCTGATTGTCCTGTGGGGCTCCTAGGACAGAGTCTGAACCTGTCAGAACTTGGGCTCTGCCCAGACCTCAGCCCAAGAAACCATCAAACATGTCATCAGGGCTGACTTGCATTAGACTATAAGTTTCTTGAGAGAAGAACGTGTCTTTTGACTTTCTTTGAACTCCCAGGGCTTAACCGGTGCCTGGTTACATAGTAGATGCTTAATAAATGTTATTTGACTGACTGATAGATGTATTAGCTCTTCTGAGGCCTCTAGTCAGATTGTCATGATGCCCAGGAAAAAGGGCCAGCCTCTGGGACCAGCATCATGCTGGGAAGGGCCCCACTTCCCTTCCTCCCTTTCCTTCCATGACTGGACTTCAGGGGAAAGACCCTTCAATCTGAGGGCCAAAGCAGGGGAAATGAAGCAGTGCCTCCCTTCTTGCTAAAGGATACACTCCTCTGATCCTGGGCAATTTCTTGTCCTGCCGTGTGTGCCCTCCCAGGCTTATCAAATGGTTCCAAGTCCTGGAGCCAAGGGGACAGGAGAACCAGGCTGAAAGTATGGCAGGCTGTGATGATAGAGTGGGAGCCCCTGTAGGGCTGCTGAGGGTGAGGAAATGCTTCCTGACACCTAGGAGTTCTCAGCACCATCTATATCACAAGCAAGACCATGGGGCCTCTGCTTCTAGCTCAGCAAGGCCCGGGAGAGAACTAGCTGAGCCCTTAGCTGGAGGGCTAAGCTTTCCTGGAAATACCTCTGCCTCTTCCAGCCCCAGGTTTTTCTTTCCCTCAAAGGTTTGCCCTGCTAAGCTACTTAAACAGAGCAGAACTGGGGTTATAGTGGTCTGTAGAGGATTAACTTGGAGCCAACATTTGCATGGGATGACCAAAGTTTCACTTCCTGTTTAGCTGCTTGTCCTGAGCCAGGAGAACAGAGCCTCGTGGTTTGCAAGGTCAAGAGTCCCCAGGCCCCTCTGCTCCCACAAGAGGCCAAAACAAAAACAAAAACTTAATGGCTGGAGAACTGGTTGCTCATCCCTGTTCTGACACTAATTCTGGTTTCCTCTTTTCCACCACTATAAAATGGGAGGGTTGACCAGGGTGGTTTCTAAGGTCCCTTGCATCTTTTGATGATCTATAAATCTCTGAGAGCTGAGCTCCACTTCAGCTCAGACTTGATTTGAGTAAGAGTAATGAGGCAGTCACTTCCCTTCTCTAGAACCTCTGTTTCCTCTAATGCAAAGCTACGGCTCACAGGGTCATAGGTTTCAAACTGGAAGGAAACTTAGATGTCATCTAGACCAAGTCTCTCATGTTACAAAGAAGGAAAGCAAGGCCTTTTACAAACAGAAGAAATTGAGTTAGACTCTATAAGGTCTCTTCTAGCACTAATGTGACTCTTGGAGTTTTTGTTGATTTGGAGTTTTTTTGTGGGTGGGTAATAGGGCGAGTTAGCAAAAACATACAACTGTTTGCTATAAAGTTTTGCCACCACTCTAGACACCCAGGATGAAGAAACCACTGACCTTAGCTCGTAGGTATCAAGAATTAGGAACAGGAAGCCACCAAATGTGAGGTAGAGTGGTGTCCTACCTCCCTGTTTCCTGTAACCCCCTCCTTGGTACCTTTTGTGGCCAGAACCCAGTAAAGTCTGTGGTGCTTATAAAAGTTCCCAAAATTTCCTAAGGTTTTCCTAGTTAAGCTGTATCTGTAACTCTGAGTGTGTGTGTGTGTGTGTGTGTGTGTGTGTGTGTGTGTATTTGTGTGTGGGTGGGTGGGTGTGTTTGTTAGCTTAGGTGGACTTATGAAAGTCACCCCATCCTGGGGCCAATGATGGTACTGGGCTGGTCCCATGGGGATGGATAAGAGGGGAGCCAATTTGCTGATGGGGACCGTAGAGGAGAGGCAGTATTTTGTATATGCATGCAAGCCTGTGCATATGATTTGCTGCAGGCAGGAACAGAAAAGGGAAAGGGACAGCAACAGGCAGGGACAGAGGCAGGGGCAGAAAATGAGGTACCTGAGGGAGAAGAGGGCAATAGTATTTGAATCATGGACCTCCCTTCCTCCCCTTGCCCCACACCTGAGGAATTAAGGGAAAGGGGCTCACCTGGGGTGCTGGCACATAGGATCGAAGGCAAGAAGACCATGAAAGGCCACATCCTCCCTGTTCTAGGATTTTCGGATTAAGTTGACCCTGGGCACCTTTCTGCCTCTCTCCCACACCTCCTCAGCCCTGGAGAGGTTGCATCCAAGTCCACACAGTCTCTCTTCCTTAGCCCACACTGTTCAAACTCAAAACACATTTGCCTCTGATCACGAGCCTGGACCAAGGGAAGGGGAGGGACTAGGGGGGAGCCTCTGGGGAAAAGATCCAGTAGGGCTGGGCTAGTGGGAAGAGATCCTGGGATCCCTTCCCAATCCATCCACCTATAGGAGCTACTCCTGATAACTTGGCCTCTGCCCTTCGTAAACAATTCCCCAAACGTGCTTGCCCCACCCCTCACTCCGGGAAGCAAAATTGTGAAATCTGTCTTTGTGGGAATCTCTCAGCAGGGTAAGGCACAAGATTGAGGAAAGGTCCAAGACCCAGGAACAGCCCTGCAAAGTTCTTCCCTCTCTCCCTTTCTCCTCCAAACAGAGTATGGGCTCAAAGAATGTCAGGCCTAAAAACTGCTATTGAAATTATTTTTTGTGGGGTAGGAATATAGGGGAAAGGTCCACATATGGAGGGGGAGGAGAGACTTCAAAGTTGTTAAACCTCCCTGAGGCCTGTCAAAATTTCCAAGTAATCTGTAAGGCCCAGGAAAACTAGCCTCCCCGGCATGATGGGAATTGAGAAGAATTCATTTATGCTAATCAGAGGGAGCCAGGGGTCTTTCAGTTTAGGGGAGGGAGAAGCATGTGGGTGAGATTGAGAAAGCTTTGACAGTTGTCTGAAAGGCCCTAGGGTGGGTTTGTGTTCGGTCAACTATGGGCTGGTGGGGGTGGGGAGGATATATTCATTAGCCCTCAGGCATGTTGTTTGGGACAGTTTCAAAAAAAAAGGAGAAAGCTTCCTTCTCAGAAGATATTCCCGTAGTAGATGATATCTCTAGCCGATAGCAATATCAGCTTTGTTGAGAAATGGGATCATGGAATCATAGTGAAGCTTTTCTTTTCTTTTCTTTTCTTTTAGTTAAATTTTAAATATATTTTAAAATTTATTTAAAATAAATAAATATTTCAACATTCACTTCCATAAGATTTTTTTGAAGATACTTTCCACATTTTCTTCACATTTTAAGACTAACTTTAATCTCAGAATCACATACTCATACACCTATTTCCTTTGTTTTTTCACTTAAAACTTAAATTCATGGTTTATCAGAACAAAGACTGTAAACAAGTATTTGCCATGTCTGTTACATGTAACACACAGGAGCTGCTTTAAACAGAAATCCATCTCCCTCCCTCAATCCCTCCCCCCTTTTTATAAATACAGGTATCAAAACAATCCTGAACATACTCTTTGTTACTACTAGTAGTCGGAACCCACACCTCTTCAAAAATTAAACAAAATTAGCAACAGTTTTTATTGTACCTGCTACTTTAAACAATTTAAATTGCAGCTCTTTCACTGAGCAAGATGGATCAAGCACACTATCTATAATTTTCCTTCTTGAGAAATTAGATTTCTGAAACACACATTACTCCACAGCAATCATGCTTTCGTCTTGTAAAACCTGAATTGCATTTGGAGTACTCCAGGTTTTATGCTTAAATGATAGTGCCTTGATAAGAGAAAAAAAATTGTGCTGCATTTTTCTTCCCATTGTGCCTGAAAACATAATGGGTGTACATATATTAAATATATTCTTACAAATGTCCAGGTCATGTATATCAGCTGGAATTCTTTTAATGTGTGGGTTTTGCATTGTGAGATTTAATCAAAACATTAACATGAGTAGAAGGTTGTTGGTTTAGATAAGTTTGAGATTTGTTAAAATTAATTGCTGTATATTTGTCCTTCTGGAGGTTATGGAAGCTTCATGTTTTCTTTGGACATCATTAGATGCCTTAGCTCTTGAAGTACAACTTTAATGCTATAACAGTTTTGCTATTTTGCTAACACTGGTGTGCACCGTGCATCCACCATTCCATTGGAATTATTTATCCCATTCATATTAATTTTTGTTACAAATCTAATTGTTGGAGGTCCTTCTGGGTATTTAGATCTGCACTCTACTTTCAGACTGTATATTCTGTTTTCGTAGTTTGTCCTTGGTGGCTCAATAATCATGCCTGTCCACCTTGTAAGTGTCATATCTTCATCATCTTCAAGTTCCCAGTTTACTGTACCGTCGTCTACTCCTTTTTGGCCTTCTTCAAGTTCTTCTAACAAGCGAAAATTACGTGGAACTTTAGCTCCTGTGGAGACCGCCATCTTCTCCTGCAACCCGGGACTTCTGCCTTCCATAACATTTTGAGTTCCAAATTTGCCCCCCATCTCTCCCCTCCCCCGACTCCAAGACAGCATGAAATCTGATATAGGCTCTGCCTATACATTCATATTGAACCTAAAGGGGCAGCTAGGTGGCGCAGTGGATAGAGCACCAGCCCTGGATTCAGGAGGACCTGAGTTCAAATGCGGCCCCGAAAACATAATACTTACTAGCTGTGTGGCCCTGGGCAAGTCACTTAAGCCCATTGCCTATCCAGAAAATACAAAAACAAAAAAAACATATTGAACCTATTCTCACATTAGTCATGTTGTAAAGAAGGATTAGAACCAATGGGAGAAACCAGGAGAGTGAAGAAAAAAAAAAGAGATATCAAATAATGTGCTTCAATCTGTATTCAGACTCCATAGTTCTTTTTCTGGATGTGGACAACATTTTCCATCGTGAGACCTTTGGAGTTGTCTTGGATCCTTGCATTGCTGAGAGGAGGTGAGTCAGTCAAAGTTTGTCATGGCACATTGTGGCTGTTGCTGTATACAATGTTCACCTGGCTCTGCTCACTTCACTCAGCATCAATTCATTCAAGTCTTTTCAGGTTTTTCTGAAATCTGCCTGCTCATCATTTCTTTCTTTTTTTCAAAAAATAATTTATTTATTTTTAGTTTTCAACATTCACTTCCATAAGATTTTGAGTTTTAAATTTTCTCCCCCTCCCTCTCTCTTCCTCCCCAAGACAGCGTGCAATCTGATATAGGCTCTATTTATATATTCATATTAAACATGTTTTCTTATTAGTCCTGATGTAAAGAACAATTAGAACTAATGGGAGAAACCATGAGAATGAAGCAATAAAACATAACAACAAAGGAAAAGGAGAGCAAATTGTATGCTTCCATCTGCATTCAGACTCCATAATTCATTCTCTGGATGTGGATAGCATTTTCTATCATGAGTCTTTTGGAGTGGTCTTAGATCCCCGTATTGCTGAGAAGAGCTAAGTCTAACACAGTTGGTCATCGCACAATGTTGCTGTTACTGTGTACAATGTTCTCCTGGTTCTGTTCACTTCACTCAGCATCAGACCATCCACGTCTTTCCAGGTTTTTCTGAAATCTACTTGCTCATTATTTCTTATGGAACAATAGTATTCCATTACATTCACATACCACAACTTGTTCAACCATTCCCCAGTTGATAGGCATCCTCTCAGTTTCCAATTCTTGGCCATCACAAAAAGAGCTGCTATAAATATTTTTGTATATGTGGGTCCCTTTCCCCTTTTTGTGATCTGTTTGGGATACAGCCTTGTTTGTATCCTTTGACAATTTATCAATTAGAGAATGACTTCTATTCTTCTAAATTTGATTCAGTTCTCTATATATTTTGGAAATGAGGCCCTTGTCAGAGACACTGGTTGTAAAAATTCTTTCCCAGTTTTCTGATAGATAGTGAAGCTTTTCTGAGAGGCAATACTAGGAATGTGGCTTTCCTATCAGTTCCCACTAATGTGGGAATAGGGACAAAGAATGATTCCTAATTGATTTTTCCGCTTATTATTTACATTGCTTGTTGTTCAGTCCTTTCAAGTGAGTCCAACTCTTTGTGACCCCATTTGGGGTTTTCTTGGGAAAGACACTTCATTGGCTTGCCATTTCCTTCTCCATCTCATTTCATAGATGAAACTGAGGCAACCTAGGTTAAGTGACTTGTCCAGGGTCACACAGGTAGTAAATGTCTGAGGTTGGATTTCAACTCAGGTCTTCCTGACTCCAGGCTCAGCACTCTATCCTCTGTGCCACCTAGCCTGCCCTAAAACTCACTGTTTATTGAGGCAGTCCATTCCAGGACAATTTTGTTAGGATCATTTTCCTTACATTGACCCAGAGGGTCTCCCTGCAACTTCTACTCCATTCCTCCCCTCTGCCACAACAAATGAGAGTCAAGTGGAGGGTGGAAAGTATTCTACATTTGGAGTCAGAGGTTCTGGCTACAAATCCTCCATCTTCCACTTACTACCTGTGTGGCTTTGGGTAAGTCACCAAACCTCTCTGAGACTGTTCCCTTATCTGTAAAATAAGGAAATTGGGTCTCTAATGGCCCTTGCAGATCTTAATCAATGATGCTGATTCATCTTTTACTTAAAAGCCCTACAAATACTTGAAAACAACTATCATGTCTCCCCAACCCCAGTTCCCCCAAATCTTCTTTTCTCCAAGGTAAACACCTAAGCTTCTTCAAGTGACCTTTGGCAAGTTGCTAAAAGTCTCAGAATTTAATTTCCTCCCTCTTCTTTTTTCCCCCTATTTCATTTTTTTTTGTTTATTTCTCTCCTTTTTTCCTAACCCTTCTATTTCTTTTTGTAAAATTTATTTATAGTTTTCAACATTCACTTTTATAAGATTTTGAGTTCTACATTTTTCCCCCTCCCTTCCCTCCCCAAGACACTATGCAATATGATATAGGCTATACGTGTACAAGCACATTAAATGTATTTCCACATTAGTCATGTTGGGAACAAAAGGGAAAAACCATGAGAAAGAAAAAAAAAAGAGGAAATAGTATGCTTCTATCTGCGTTCAGACTTCGTAGTTCTTTCTTTGGATGTAGATAGCATTTTCTGTCATGAGTCTTTTAGACTTGTCTTAGATCATTTCGTTGCTGAGAAGAGCTAAGTCTATCAAAGGTGATCATTGTACAATGTTGCTATTACTGTGTACAATGTTCTTTGGTTCTGCTCACTTCACTCAGCATCAGTCCATCCAAGTCTTTCCAGGTTTTTCTGAAATCTGCTTGCTCATCACTTTTTATGGAACAATACCATTCCATTACATTCCTATATCACAACTTGTTCAACCATTCCCCAACTGATGTTTCCTCCCTCTTCTTAAGAAAATTGCAGTTGAGAGAACCTTCTTACCTTGTAGGAAAAATTGGAGCATAAAATGAAACAGAATTAAGAAGGTGAAGAAGCTCTAAGGCTGTTTTTCCAGCTACTCTGTATAGATCTTGTATCTACCTAGTTCCCCTCCCATTAAACTGTGAACTCCTTGAGGACAGGGATCCTATTTTTGCCTTTCTTTATACCCCTAGCATTTAGCCAAGTGCCTGGCACACAGTAGGCATTTTATAAATGTTTGTTGATTTGCCTTGTCTTGCCTGTTGGGTATCCCTCTTGCCTCAGCTGTGTCAGCTAACAAGAGCCTTTTCATCACCCTATTTCTGTAGTCTTATCAGCTGCCACATGGTGGGTAGGGCTGGTCCCATAGAGGAACAAAGCACCCTCCTCCTTATCCACCGTACACGCTCAGACTCTCTATAGATCTGGGCTCAACGAGGGGTAAGTGACGATTCCTCCGTGCCCTCGCTCTAATTCTTTTCAATGTGATTCAATTCAACAAACATTTATTAAGCTCCTATCATAGGCAGGAACCTAGGATAGGGGGTTACAAAGACAGATAAAATACACCTGAGGTCCACCTACGTTTAGGGGATGTGATCTGGAGGAGGATCCAGCAAAGGAGACAGAGAAAGAGCAGTAGAATAGGCAGGAGAATCACCACCACTGCTCTATTAATTATCTCCAATTTATTTATTCTGTATATATCTTGGTGCACATGGTTGTTTGCACGTAGACCGAGTTCCTTGAGAGCAGGTAGTCTTTTGTCTTTCTTTGTATCCCTTGCGCTTAGCACAGTGCACCTGGCACACAGTAGGCGCTTAATAAATATTTCTTGACTGACTGCTAAGGCTGAAGGGAACTCGCTTCTGTCTCAGCTCTCTAGGACCAGGATGTGGGGCTCGGCCTCCCACTCTGGAAGCGAAAGGGGCCGGACACAGAGCCAGCTTTTCTAAAGAGGCGGGAGGGAGGAGATGGGCAGGATGGGCGGGACGAAGGCGTGGCTTGGGGAGAGAGGGGCGGGGGGGAAAAGGGGCGGAATAGAGACTTGGGCTCCAGACCAAGGGAGGGGGGCGTGGCTTCTGAAAGGGTATGGAGGCCGGAAGTGGGGACTGGATGGGGGCATGGTTTAAGAAGCAGAGGGCGGGGGAAGGGGGGGCTGGGACGAGGAGGGCGTGGCGGGAGGTAGGAGAGAGATGGAAGGCGTGGCTCCGGGAGCGCGAGGCTCAACGCTTGCTTCGCTTGTGGTTGCGGTTTGGCCTGAGTCGGGAGCCGTAGCTGGAGCCGCCGGGCGGATGTTATGTGAGGCGCCGAGGCGAAGGGTGAGTGTGGCCGCCGGGACGGGCGCGGGGACCCGGGGAGGCCCCGGAGCCGGGGAGGCGGGGTCTGCGGGCTCCCGAGGCCGGCCGGGCTGCCGTAGTCCGTCGGCTGGGAGACGAGGGGGCGGCGTCGTCCCCTCCTTCGGCTCCCCTCAGGATGTCTCCCTCTCCGTGTCCCTCTCCCCTCCTCGCTCTTGTCCCCTGGGGGGGCCCCTCCCCTTCCCGCTCGCTGCGTCCCCTCGGCGGGACCTCCCTGCCCTGGGTCTCCTTCACCATGACCTCCCCCCTCCACGCCGTGTCCCCTCACGGGGACCTCTCACCCCAGCGCCCCCCCCCCACTATAATCCCTCCCTTGCCACCCCGCGCTTCTCTCTGGGAACCTCCTCATCTCTGCTTATCCCCGTAATTTACATTCCTCCTCCGCTTCTTCCTGGGCACCTCCGGCTTTGCGCCCTCCCTCGCTGTGATGCTAGGGCCTCCGGGTGACCCCCTCCTCCCCGCTGGGGCCCCCGCTGTGCCCCTTTCGCTGGATCCCACCTGGTCGTCCCCAGCCTCTCCGCAGCTGTCGGCGTGCTCCCTCCCCGGAGCTCTCCCACGACCCTCACCGTGAGGGCACCGCTTGTTTCACTCTCCACTGAGTTCCACAGCTCTCATCTTCTCACACCTAGCCCCTCTCCCATTCCTTACCCCTCACTATCCTCCTCCTCCTCCTCCTCTCCTCACCCTCTCTTCTTGTCCCCTCTCGCAATCCGCACTGTGACCCCTGAGCTCTTATGACTAGCTTCACTGCAGGTCACTAGGACCAGTGACCTCATCCCCTTCTAGCCTGAACGGGGCTCTATCACTTTTCACTGTAACCTTCACAGCTTTCATCCTCTTCCCCCCAGCTGTGATTCAGTCGTAATCCCCACTACCACTATGGCCCCTGTAGCTCTCACCATCACCTCCACTGCTCTCATGATCCCCCCAATCTTCACTATTCTCTCCAGGGTCTCATCCCTTTCACACATGCAGTGAAATGCGTGTGAGAGGGATGATGAGGGGTTTGGGAGTGACCCTCATCATCCCTCTTACACTAACCTCATTGTGACCACTCTGTCCCTTACAAATGACCTCTCCCCAAAGCTCTACACTATGATGCCCCCAAAGTTATTTGTCTGTCCTATTTCCTCCCTGTGACAGTTTTGTGCCCCTTCACTTTATACTCCCTTACTCTGACTGATTTATGTCCCCTCAGCCCTCGTGGCACTATTGTGACCTCTCCCAAATGTTCTTTTTGTTTTTCAGTCATGTCTGACTCTTCATGACCCATTTTAGAGTTTTCTTGGCAAAGATATTGGAGTGGTTTGCCATTTCCTTCTCCACATCATTTTACAGATGAGGCAAACAGGGTTAAATGACTTGCCCAGGGTCATCCAACTAGTATATGTCTGAGGCTAGATTTGAACTCAGGTCTTCCTGACTCCAGGCCTGGCATGCTATCCACTGCTCCACTTAGCTGCTCAAATTACTCTAATCCTTTGTAATTCCCTCCTTCAGTGTGGCCTCCCTTTCCCAAGTAATCCCTCATTGCCTATACCTGTGGTATCAAACTCAAATAGAAACTGGGGTCAGTAATCCATACATAAGGATTCCTGCAGGCTGCTTATTGACTTAGTTTTAAAATGTAATGTTTTTATATGTTTTACTGTATTTTTATTTGTTTTGTTAAATATTATACAATTACATTTTTATCTGGTTCCGCTGACACTCAGGAGTGTTGTCCAAGGGCTTGATACCTCTGGCTTACACTGTAACTATACTCCCCAAACTTTTCTGCAGTCTTTCCTGGAACCCTGCCTCTATTTTCTTCAGACCTTAGGTCCTTTCTCCTCTATTCCTTCTTTATTCTTTCTCTGCTATTTCCTTGGAAGCCACATCCCAAGCATCCTGATCCTGATATTCCATCTCTATTCCCCCATTGCTCAGGGCCTGATCCTGAACTTTGTTCTAACAGGTTATCTTTTGAAGGCAGTGTTAGTGAAGGCAGTTGAGACAATGGGTGTGTGCTCTGGGCTTCCTGACTTGTTAGTAAGCATGGACAATGAGAGATCCAAATAAAAAATAAGGTACCTAGTGGGAGCCTTAGTTGAGCCGCTGGGTTCTACCAGGGCTAGGCATTTCCCTCCTGTGTGACTCATCTTCCTTCTCCTCTGACCAAACAGTATCTTCTGGGGAATGAGGATTGGTAATAGGGATTCATTCCATGAGCTTTGAGAAGTTCCCTGAGCCAAAGGCTATTTCCAGAGGGGTTAGTGGTGATACTCTGCACTGACTTTCTAATTCCTGCTGTGTTGAGGCAGCATAAACACATACACCTCCAGTTCTCCATTCATTCTCCATCTTAGGGTGGAGTTCATTTTTTGCCCCAAGCTGTCAGATGTAATGTTTAAGACACCTGGTGCTGGAGAAAAGTAGGTGAGAAAGTCAAGGGCCTGAATTCACTTAAAACTGCTCAGGCTTCATTAAGCTAAACTCTGCCAACACAAGTTATTTTTCCTCTCTGTTGTGCCTGGAGCTCCCAGGGTGGTGGCTGGATTGGTAGGTGGGGAGGTTGTAAAATTGACACAGTGAAACTCTTAGGAAATCATCCTGATATAAAATAGGCAGGGCCAGGACGTCTGTGTACACACAGAAGAGATTGTGAAGAGACAATATTTTATTGTTTCTATTTGGCTAAAATTAACGTTTATATGTTAAAAAACCAGATAGTTTCTAGATAGTCTTTTATTTAAGGTTTTATATAGTTTAGTTATCTCATTGATTATTGGATATTTGTTTTTGGTGATTATTAAATTTATAATAATAAATTACTTGAAAAATTGTGTGGAGTCCACGGGGTTCTGAAACCTCTTGTCCAAAGGACTCCCCACCTGGAAGGGACTGAAAGGTTTCTCAGTATTACATCTGAAAAAGGAGTCAGAGATATTAGTACTGTAGCTGATCTTTGGAGAAGGTCCAGAGAAGAGCTGCCTTAGAGGACTGGTTAAAGAGATTAGAGCAGTTAGGAGATTAGCTTCTGAATCAGCTCTGCTGTCTAAATGGGGAAAGAAGCTTAGAATGGTTCTTCCTATCCTAGGGGGACCACACAGGAGGAAATACTCTTAAATTAAAACAGGAGAAATTTGAGATGTGCATAAGAAAGAATTCTTAGTTCTTATCATTGTGAAACTGTGGCAGTGAGTGGACATCCAAGGAAGCATATAGTAATTCGCCATCCGTGCCTCAGTGACCTGAGTCTGGAGCAGTGAGGGGGCCAGAAGAGCACTTGAAGTTCTTCCAGTTCTGGGATCCTGTAGAAAGGCTGCAAAAAGTAGAGGTTTGCTTGGTGTGTATGGATGTGCATAGGTTCTGCCTTATTGGTGGGGTTCTAGACCACCTTCTTTAATGGTGTCCACCCACAGCATGCTCTTGTGCACCTGACATCTGTCTCCCTCCCTCTCTCACAACTACAAGCATTTGTTGAGCACCTACTGTATGCAGCATGTCAGGTGCTGGAGATACAAAGATGAAAAGAATGACTTAGATTTCTTTGCTGTTGGAAGGTTTACAAAGCACTTTTCTCATAACTACCCTGTGAGGCAGGTAGTTGCATACAGTATTATTACTCCCATTTTACATATGAGGAAACAGGCTCAGAGATTAAGTTATTTGTGCACAGTCACACAACTAGGAAGTATTAGAGGTAGGATTTGAACCCAAATCTTTTGACTCCAAGTTTAGTGTCTTTTTTAGTATGCCATATCAAAAGGCAAGGGGTGGGGAGTGGGCAGTGATGAGATGTGTAAACAGATAACAATGATAATGGCCAATAAGAGTTTATTAAGTATTTACCATGTCAAGCACTATGCTAAGTGTTGGGAATACAAAGAAAGGAAAAAAAAATCTGTACCCTCAAAGAGCTCATATTCTAATGGAGGAGAAGACATATAAATAACTTTGTACCCACAAAGTATATACAGTGTAAATGAAAGTAGCAGTGGGAAGAGCTGGACGAGGTTTCAGAATTGGATTGGAGCTGACTTTTGAAGGAGGCCAGGAAAGCTAGGAAGGGAAGGGAACGAGACAAATTCCAGGTATGGAGGGTGGACAGCCAGTGAAAAGCACCAAGTTGGGAGATAGACTGCTGTGTACAAAAAGGTGAGTATAGCTATATCATACAGTGCATGGAGGGGAGTAAGGCATAAGAAAACCAGAAAGGCAGGAAGGAGCTAGGTTATGTATGGCTTTAAATGTTAAGCAGAAGACTTTATAATTGATCCTCCAGGCAAAAAGGAGCCACCAGAATTTATTGAGTAGAAAAGGGTGACATAGACCTGGGCTTTGGCAGTTTAGTAGACAGTTGATCAGGGTGGGGAGAGATTTGAAGTATGAAGACCAAGTAGAAGCTTACTGTAGTAGTCCAGGTATGAGATGACAAAGGCCTGCATCAGGGTGGTGGCTGTGTGAGTGGAGAGAAGAGGATGTAGATCAGAGATATTGTTAAGGTAGAAACTACAAGGCTTGATTGGATATGGGGACGAATGAGGAGCTGAGAATGACAGGTTATGAGCCTACATGACTGGGAGGACTGGTAGTGCCTTTGCCAGTAGTAGGAAAATTGGGAAGAAGGGGAGGGCTTTGGGCAAAAGATAATGAGTACTGTGTGGGACATGTTGAGTTTGAGATGCCTATGGGACAACTAGTGTGAGAATTCCAAAAGGCATTTGGTAATGTGGGACTGGAGCTCAGAAGAGAGATTAGGGCTAGATACAGAGATCTGGGAATCATGTGTATAAAGTTGATAATTGAACCCATGGGAGCTGATGAGATCACTCAGTAAAATAGTATAGAGGGAGAAAAGAAGAAGGCCCCTGGCAGACACTTGATGTCCTACTTGAAGATCCAGCAAAGGAGATGAAAGAGCAAACAGGTTAGAAAGAGCTAGGGAAGAGCATTACCATGAAAACCTGAAAATGAGAAGATATGCAGGAGGATGGTATTGAAAGCTTTCCCAACAAGTTTAGTAGTCAACATTTCTGAAGTACTTTAAGGTTTGCTAAGAGCATGATGTATATTATGTCATTTCATCTAATAATTACAACCTTGCTGAGGTAGGTTCTATCATCATGCTCATTTTACAAATAAAGAAAACTGAAGTTGAGAGATTAAGTGATTTGCCCAGGGTCATATAGTGTTTGAGACAGGATTTGAACTTGGCTCTTTTTGACCCAAAGTCTGGCTTTCTATCCTTTATGCCACACAGCTTCCTCCTATGATACAAGTTAGATCATGAGAGGCAGTATGGCACAGTGGCCTGGGTTTGAATTTTGCTTCTGACATGGACTGGTTGTAAGACTGTGGGCAAGTCACTTAACTTTCAGCAGCCCAGCCTACTCTGTAGGACTCAAGAGTTGCAGAGAAGATACTGACTTGATTGGGAGAGAGAGTTTCCTCATCTAGAAGTTCCCTTTAGCAATGAAATCATGGATCTAGTCCTTATCCTAGATCATGATTTAGTACATAGGTGAGATCAAACAGATCTAAGATGCGGAGAGATCATTTCTTGGCTGAGGAAATGCCATAGAAGAGATAGCCCCTGAACTGGGCCTTGAAGGAGATGTGTGGCAAATCTCTCCAGGCTTGGAAGGTAGTATGTACAAATGTCTAGAAGGGGGATAGGACAGGATAGGCTAAGGAAATGGTGGCTTTGGATTGATGTGTAGGGTAGTAGTGAAAACTGGAAAAGTAAATGAGGACCAGGTTTGGGAGGACCTTGAATGCCGGATTAAGGACCTTATATTAATTTGGTAGCTATGCCTTTTACTACTGCCTCTAGCATTTGGGAATTCTCAATGGCTATTCATTGGTAGCAGGCACTAATGTGTTATTTTGAAGCTTATAGCAGGCTGAGCACTGCTGCTATTTGCCCATGCTTCCCAAGCAGATTAGAGTCAATAAGTGTTTATCAAATACCTACAGTGTGCACTTGGGGGAGATAAAAATTGAAGACAGTCTTATATTCTATTTGAGGAGACAAGATAAGTGTAGGAGAAACAACTTGGGGATATACACAGGTTATAATCTGCTGGGGAATCCCTGTTTCTAGCCCAGTTTATCTAGAACAGACTATGAGCAGATCTCTATACTCTCCTTGAGTAGGTGGTGACTTGTTCTTACTTGTTTTTCCCCTATTAGAAAGTAGGACCCTCAACACCCTTGCTCCCTGGTACTTATGCTTTCTTTTGCTTCTCTAAGCATCTACTATACTCAGGTGAGTGCATCTGGGGATAAGATAGAGGGTTTTCAGGTGATTTGGAATAGGAAATAAGTTCCTTGATAATTTTTCCTGAGCTCAGGACGCTTATGTTGGAATGTAGCACATATCAGTATCCTACTAGGAATCCTCTCTTGTATCTGCCGAGACTTTTCTGCTTATTTATGTCCTTTGATTTCTTCCCTTCTAGTTGGCTAAATGGATGGATTTCCAACAGGAGTTCCAGGACCTTCCTGATTTCTTGTCTTTCATTTACTTTTTTGCTGACAAATGTATGTTATATTCTTTACTGGAGTCCCAAGAATGGCGCTTCTGAGCCTAGGGGTTCTCAGCCTTTTATGTATGTGTGTGTATGTCATAGACTCCTTTGGCAGTCTGGTGAAGCCTTTGGAGCTCTTCTAAGAATTGTGTTTTAAAAATGCATAAAACAAAATACAGGAGTATTGCTGAGGAAGTCAATTATGTTGAAACAGTTATCAAACTCCTTTCAAAAACCCAAACAAACAAGTTCATGGTCCCTAGGTTAAGAACTCTTATCTTAGCCCATTTCTTTTACTCAGGCAGGGAATTGCAATGCATAGTTACTATTTTTGCATTGCTGTGAAGTGTGTGGAAATGGAAAGAGGATTTTAAGTGTGAGAACTCGGTTCAAACATCTATTTTGCTTGCCCGAGGTCACCTGTGTAGCCTTGAGAAAGTTACTTAATGTCTCTGGCCCCTCAGTTTCCTCATCTTTAAAATTAATTTAGGATAATGTGATCTCTGAGGTCTCTTTCAGGTCCAAATGCTATGATTACATCTTGGATGAAAGCAATGATCTTTTCTTTTTTTTTCTTTAAATCTCTGGATCATTTGTAAAAAAAAAATCATATTGACCATATATCTAATTGCCATTTCTTTCATCTCACAATTTGAAGAAATGTCAGGATGAAATGTTTTTGGGAAAGAGACTCAGCATAGCGTAGTGGAAATGGCACTCGATCTGACTGTTATCTCCAAATTTGGAGGGCTTTGGACCATCTTGTCTCCTCCAGAATATAATACAGTAAAATAAACATTTATTAAGTGCCTACTCTGTGCTAGGGACTGGGCCAAGCACTGGAGATAGCAATAAGAAAAGGACAGTCTGTGCCTCCAAGGATTTTACAATCTAATGGGTAAAGACAGCACAAAAGGAAGCACAAAAATTGAGGGAGGAGGAAAGGTACGTGACTCAGGCAAAATAATGGAGTAGAATCTGGAGAGTATAAGTGATGGGAAAAGAAGGAGAAAAAAGAAGAAAGTGCCTTGTTGGAGAACATTGCATAAGATGGATGGTCAAGAAACAGGCTTTAGGGAGAAGAGATAGACCAGAATGGTCAACATTCTTTTCTTGGATATGCTAATCAAAAGAAGAAAAGAATGGAGACAGCATAATGTGCCATCTAGATACTAGTTGAAAACATGGAACAAATACATAGTAATTTCTTAGCAGCTCAGTCTAAGAAAGAAGTCATAAATGAGGGGCAGCTAGGTGGTGTAGTGGATAAAGCTCTGGCCTTGGAGTCAGGAAGATCTGAATTCAAATTCAGCCTTAGACACTTGACACTTACTAGCTGTGTGATCCTGGGCAAGTCACTTAACCTTGATTGCCTCACTGAAAAGAACAAAAAAAAGTCACAAATGAAATACTAAATGGGAGAAGAGAAAACCTTGGCCCAGGCAGGTGTACAAGTGAAGACTACCAGATATGTAAAGAGTAATTAATACTTAATGCTATAAAAATTATTCTGGGTAATTAAAAAATAAGGTTCTCCAGAAAACTCCTTTTATAAGGCAAATATGTCCTTGATACCCAAATGGAGGAGGGATAAAGCAGAGAAAGAGAATATAAGTCAATGTCAGCAATGAATATTGATATAAAATTTTAAAATAATTCTAGTAAAAAGACTAGCAATTTATCCAAAAATTATTCACTTTGGCTAAGATAAAATGGTTTAACAATGAGGAAATTAGGACAATTAATCATGTTAATCAAAAAAACCCAAAACAAAACAACCCACTTGAAGTAGGTAAAGGCTTTGACAAAATTAAATATTCATTTCTGCCTTAAACCCTAAAAAGCAAAGGTGTGGAAATGCCCTTTAAAAAATACTATTTGTTAGGGGCAGCTAGGTGGCGCAGTGGATAGACACCAGCCCTGAAGTCAGGAGGACCTGAGTTCAAATGCGGCCTCAGACCAAACACTTCACACTTACCAGCTGTGTGACCCTGGGCAAGTCACTTAACCCCAACTGCCTTAAAAAAAATCTATAATCCTAAAAATACTATTTTTTTAAAAGTCTATCTCTGAAACCAAAATTAATATTATTTGCAATGGAGAAATATAAGAAATTCTCCTAATAAGTACAAGGGTAAAGTAAGGACTCCTTTTTCTCTACTACTATTATTTTTATTATTTTTAAATTAAAATTTTTCAGTCAACAAAAATCTGCCTTCTTTGCTTTCCTTTTCCTCCATTGAGAAACAAAGAAAACAAAATCTCGGTTACAAACCTGCATAGTTGGCAAAACAATTTCTCACACTGGCCATGTTCCCCTCAAAAAATCTCAGTCTGTACTCCTGAGTCTGTTACCTGTCTTTCAGGACGTAAGTAGCATGTTTCACCATGACTCCTCTGAGATCATGGGCCAGTCGTTGCATGGATCCAGGTTCCTGAGTCTTTCAAAGTTGTTTGTCGTTACAATACTATTGTTATTGTATAAACTGTTTTCTTGGTTCTGCTTGCTTCACATGAGTCATCCCAGGTTTCTCTGAAATGTCCCCTTCATCGTGTCTTACAGCACAATAGTATTACATCACATTCGTATACCATAATGTGTTTAGCCATTCCTTAGTTGATGGACATCTACTCAGTATTTAATTCTTTTCCACCACAAAAAAACTTACTATACATATATATGTGTACATACATATATATATATATATATGTGTGTGTGTGTGTGTGTGTGTGTGTGTGTATATGTGTATATATGTATATATATACACATATACACACACACATTTATGATATAATATATTTGGGGCATAGACCTAGAAGTGGGATTATTGGATCAAAGAATATGCACAGTTTAACATTTTCCACACTAACAGTTTTAGAATTACTAGTGAAATAAGACTAGAAATTAAAACCATAAACATCAGGAAAGTGGAAAAAAAAGTTACTCCTATCTTTAGACATAATACTTTATTTAGAATATTACAGAGAATGGAGAAGCTTGTTATTAGTAGCTTCAGTAAAATAGGAGGATACAAAGGAAATCCACAAATGTCATTTCTATGTAGCAGTAACAAAAACTAGTAGGGAATGAGAGAAATCCCATTTAAAATAACTACAAGAGGCATAAAATATCTGTGTGTCAACTTAACAAGACACACCGAAGACTTACAGAAAAATACAAACTACTTTTTACAGAAATAAGAGTTAAACAAGCAAAGGGATATTCACTGTCCCTTTTTGTGTTGACTAATAAAATACAAATAATGATGCTCAAGTTAAAGATTTAGTGTTATGCTAACCAAGTTAATAATTGTGTTACTTTACAGAACTAATAGAACAAATAATAGCAAAATTCATTTAAAAGATAAAGATATAGAATCCTAAGGAAAATAGTTAAATTAGGAATGAAGAACAGCACTCTCAGTCTTCAAAGTATTTCATGATGCATAAGCTATCAAAACTATTTGTTACTAGTTAAAAAATAGAAGATCAGTGAGACAGACTTGGTGAGCAAGAACCAGAAACAATGGAACATAGTAGCCCAGTGTTGATAACAGTATCTCAGTATTGAGACTAAGATTTTATGAAATATGCCATAATAATTTTCAAATGAATACATGACCTAAAATAAAAGGTCATAGCATGATAAAAATTATGGAATGGAAGAAGGCACCTTATGATTTGGAGAACTCTTAAAGAAGGGGATCATAAAAAAAGAAAATAGAAATCCACAAAAAATTGTAAAATTTTTGCATAAGACAGAATCGTTACAGCTAGAATGAGAAAATTGCTAACTGGAAAAAAACCTTTACATTAACTATTTTTTTTGATATTCAAGACGTATGGAATTTATATAAATATTTAAAAGCCAAGAACACATTCAGGTGGTTAAAAGACTTAAGTTTTCAAAAGAAGAGTGTAAACTATCAACTACCATATAAAAATTGTTTCAAATAACTAATAATAAGAGAAATACAAATTAAAACAATCCTGAGATTTACTTCACCCAGTAAATTGTTAGCAATGACAAAAGACAGAAATAATCCATGTTGGGGGCAGCTAGGTGGCGCAGTGGACAGACCAACAGCTCTGGAGTCAGGAGGACCTGAAGTTCAAATGCGGCCTTAGACACATAACACTCAGTAGCTGTGTGACTCTGGGCAAGTCACTTAACCCCAAATGCTTCACCAAAAAAGAAAGAAAGAAAGAAAAGAAACAATCCATGTTGGAGAGGCTGTGGGAAGTGGGAAGACAGACACACTAATATACACTGTTGGTAGAGCTATGAATTGGTCTGGCCATTCTGGAAATTAATTTGTAATTAGGCAATACAAGTCCCTAAATATTTATACCCTTTGATTAGAGATTCTGCTGCTGGGCATATATACAAAAGGAGGTTAGATAGGAAAGAAGATTCCCTTGATGGCTACAATGTTCATAGTAATGCTGTAGCAGCAGTTAATGATTACCTAGCTTTTGTTCTAGGCACTCTGCAGAAATAAAAATGAAACAGTCTCTGTCCTCAAGTGGTTTTACATTCTGTTTGAGCGAGACTACATGTGCATACACATGTGTAATTTCACAACTTGTTGCAGAAAACATTTGCATTACATATATATACACATATATGTGTTTATATATATATATATATATATAAAGCATACACACATATACAAACAAAATACAAGGCAATATTTCATGGGTGGCAGTAGCAACTGGGAAATGAAGAAAGGCCTCAGATAGCTTTGAGGAAAACTAAGAATTTTAAGAGACAGGTGAGATGGGAGAGTACATTCTAGGTGTGGGGGCCAGCTAGTTGGTGGACATGTTCTGCAAGAAATTGTAGTTTCAGGGCAGCTAGGTGGCACAGTGGATAGAACACCAGCCCTGAAGTCAGAAGGACCTGAGTTCAAATGCGGCTTCAGACCAAACACTTGCCACTTACTAGCTGTGTGATCTTGGGCAAGTCACTTAACCCCAGTTGCCAAAAAAAAAAAAAATTGTAGTTTCAGGGAGCATCTCCAACAGGGCAGCTGGCACTGACTGAGGAACCCAGGAATTCCTGGACTTCCAAGGTAGTCAGTTGGCTTGAAAAGTTTGTCTCTAGCCATCACTGTTTAGTCCATTGCGCTCGGGGAGAACACGCAAAGGAGAAACAGTGGCTAGGGCCGTGAGAGTCATTCTTGTGTTTATATGTTCAGCCCATACTTTTGCTGCCATTTGCAAGCAGTCTCTACTATTTTTTAAAAATATATACTTATTATGAACCTGACAGGCATCAACTGACATGAGCATTTCTGTATACAAAGGACAGAAAAAGAGGATTGTATAGAAAACCATGAATCCATTATGAGCAGCTTATTGTTTGAAAGTGTAACATGGTAATGCCAGCACTGCTCTGCTTGTCTTCATCTTCTTCTGAACTTCCTTCTGCTCTAATCTGTGTATTTTTAAAATGTTGCATTGATACTCTTTATTTTTTTACGTCACCATCCCTATACCCAATCCTCATACAGCACTTCCACCCTTTCTTCACCCTCCCTCCCCAACTCCCCCACCCCAATCCGAAAATTCTCCTTTGTAACAGATAAGTATAGTTAACAAATTTAGGTTGTATTGATTATGTGTGAAAATCTGTGCTTTGTGTTCCCACCCCAGGATCACCTGACTGTTCACTGAGAAATGAAGAATGACGTCAAAAGGGGCAGGCACATCTTTCTCCCAAAAGAGTTACAGACTGGCCTCTGATTCTGAGAAGCCCAAAGTCACAGGTGGGCGTCCTGGGCCAAGAAGGGGAGGCCACGGAGGAGGGAACTCTAGAGTTCTTGTTGACCACATTACCAGCAGTTATTAATTCAGCCATTTAGGTCAAGAAAGTGTTTTGAGGAGAAGCAGAAGGCCCAGAAATGTATAAATTAGCCCACCAGCCTCTGAATAACAATCCATTGACAATGTTTTCCTTTGTCTTCAATAGCAGCGGATTGTATAACTTGCCGAAATTCTTACACCTTCCTGCAAAATGTGGCTTCCTTTCCTCAGTATTCCTTTAGCTCAGCTGGGGAGTGACTAGCCCAAATACTGTACAGGTGACTTAGCACCTTGTTAACCATAATGACTTTTATTCCCTTGTTTTTTCCCCATTTGGCTTCATGTGCTTACAGGTATTGTCAACGAAAAGTTACTGAATGACTACCTACAGCGTATCTTTCCCAGCCCAGACCAGATCCCCTCCACCACAGCTACCAGGTATAGTGGATGTCTTCTCTGTGTCAAGTACAGGGCTGATTTGGGGTGGGAGCTGCTGCTACTCTTGGGACCCATCCTTTTGGAGGTAGGAGGAGGTGTTCTGTCATTAACAAATGATGAATAAATATTTATCACCTTTTATGTGCAGAGCTTTATAGCAGGCACTCTCAGGAATACAGAGAAGGTTCCTTATTGGTGTGAATATAGGTCATTGATGAGTATGGGTTGCACATGTAAAATGAGATCTTTCTGAAATGAAAAACAATATATAGGTAGAACCAGAAAAAGAACACCATTTTAAGCTGTCACGTGGTGTTCGCTAACAGTCAGATGGAGAGAGAAAAAAAAGGTTGGCTTTTATTTTAGTCAGGCTGATATGATACACAACACATTCTCTACCTTCTTCTAAGTGTCCAGTCTGTATAGGGCAATCAACTGTGTCCACCGTGAAAAGGTAAATAATGCAGGACAGTGCAGTCTAAGTAAGTGTTCAACAAATGGGACAGCTTGCAAGTGCGTTAGGAGCTCAGCAGAAAGAAAGGTCCTTGTAGGCTGTGGGGGTCAGGGCAGGTTTTCCCAAGAAGCTGAGCCATAGAGATATCATGGCATCTGAAGCTTACAGTGTAGTCAGAATACCAGCCAGGATCACCAGGGCCCTCATGTGAGTGGATAGCCATCTTGACAGGTATTCACTGATAAGCTATTATTGTCATTATTATTACCTTACATTTGTAAAATGACTTATGGTATATAAAGTACTTAATGTACATGAGTTTCATTTTCCTCATTGATTATCGCCATTTTACAGAAGAGGAAGCTGAGGCTCAGAGAAGGGAAATAATAATTTGCTCAAGAGTTCAAAGGGATGGAACTTTTGCCAGTGCCAGGCCTCCATCCTAGTTCTCCTGACTTGAAGTCCAGTCCTATTTCTCCTGTGGCACACTGCTATTTAAAGGAGTCCTATGGTGAATTTTTTGGGAAAGTGAATCTTTTTCAATTCAGCAGCCATTTTTAAGTGCCTGCTATTTGTTTAGTGCTGGAGATCCAAGATAATTACATTGTCTCTGCTCTTTAGAAACTTAAAGTCTCTTGGAGGTTAGGGTGGATAAGGTAAATATTCCCAGGTAAATATGATGCAAAAGAGAAGGTTTTAGGGGAAAGGATACAGCCAGAGTACTCCACTTAAGTTTGAGGAAGGAGAAATTATTTTCAGCTGGAGGAATTATTTTGGAAAGTGAATTTCTTATGCATGAAGAGCCTAGACTTTCCAGTATTGGGTTTATTTAAAGTGAGCTACTTGTTACACCTCACAAGTGGGTAGGTGAGTGGCAGTCTCAGCCAGGAATCGCTGCCATGCCCCACTGCCAGCATTAGGGTGGGATATGATAGCTCTGGAGCCTGAGGGCCATGGCACCAGGGAAGTTATTGTGGAGACATCACATCCAAATTCCTCCTGCAGCTTCTTTCCTGGGTAACGGAGGTAAGATACAGGAGGAAGCAGGAACTGCTGGGTCCGAGGCTTCTCTGCTGCCTTGTTGTGGGAATGATATAGAGATGGAGAGAATTGTTCACCATCTCACAACCCTCCTCTTGCGTTAGCAATAAAAGGGTAATTGGATGAAAGCTGTGTGGTAGCAAAGGACCACCTGAGAGTGTGCTGCAGGCAGGTTTACCTGTTTGATGAGGCCAGCTTAGATAGCTGGAGTAAGGGAAAAACTGCAGACAAGTTTGTGCCATTGCTGGGCTGGCAATAAATCTGAGTGACTGGTATTTTTTGCCACTGGTGGAAGGGCCCTGGGGCCCTGTGGAGAATTGTTTGGAGGAAAGATGCCCAGGAATACATTGCCTGAGCCCTCCTAAGGTTACATTCCTTCCTCTATTCTTAGATGCTGAGCTCATGTCAGAGCAGCGAGGGAAGCTAAGAATAACACCAAGACCTTTTTACTACTGGGAAATGAGTTAAGGTTACAGTGGACAGGAGGGAAAGCAGAGGTTACCTTTAGTCCTGGGATGAGGCACTGTTGGTAACATCATGAATATCTGCCTTTAATATTTTAGGATTCACACATGCAGTTAAGATGGTACATGGTAGCTGAGGGTTAGGGCAACATTTTTAAAAATCACTCCAGTTATATTTCTGTCTTCTGTTTCTTCTGGGATTGAATCAAGGATGATTGAGGCAAGAGGTAGGGAGAGATGTTTGCAGTTCCTCTACCATCTTTACATCTATCCAAAATTAAGGATTGGCTTGACATTTACACTTGTATTACAGATCAGCTCACTGTTTCTGAGAAACAAAGGAATAGGGCTTATATATGTAAACAGGATTTTCTGACTTTAGAGATGGGACTGAGTGACATAGTAAGAATCTAGCCTCTTCTTCACCTGTCTTTTGTGAGTAGGCCAGCATTTGTTGGTGTGGCATAGATCAAATCTACCAGCTGTTCTAGTTCAGCTCATTTTTTATGTTGACATTGGCCTTGGAGCTCCTCCAGCTAGTGATGAACCCATGTTCTTAAGCATCTGGTGCTTTCTTGGCTACATAGGATAACACTAAGAGGGGAAAGTGCTAGGGAGACTGGCTTAGGTGATCCAAATATTTCAGTGGGAGCCTTTGGGGGTGGCAGGTTCACTGTCCATCACTGACTGTCTTTAAGCAAAGGCTGGTGGACCACTTGTTGGGGATTCCTCTTCGGATATCCTAGTGTCTCAGAGTGGGTGGAGCCCACAGAGGCTACATCTAGTCCAGCCTATATCTAAGCAAGAATCTCCTTTACAACGTTCTTGATGAGTAGACATCAGCTCTCTCTCTGGTTTATTTTTTTAAAGATCTTCACTATGGGGGAGCTCACTGCCTCCCAAGGAATCTTACTCCATTGTTGAACAGCTCTAATTATTAGGAAGTTTCTCTTGCATCAAACCTAAATGTATGAGTTGGATTTTATGACCTTTGAGATCTCTTTTAACTCTGATATTTTGAGATTCTGTTTGTATCTCTCTGGGCCTTACAGCCATATCTCTTAATTCATCCACTTACAGTGCCAGCTCCCCAGGGCCCCATCCTCTAGCACCAGGACATGTGGCTTCATTAGAGGGGATTAACAACGGTTTACTCGACTGTCATTGGTATTTTGTGTCCTCTTCAGGGTTAGGGAAATATGGCTCTGATGCTTAAACTCTTGCAGCTCAATAAACCCCTATTGCCTGGAATAGATGAAGTAAGTCTCTCTCTTACCCTCTTTTTCCAGAAAACCTCTGACTTTTCAGAACCTTCAGGAACATCTGGACCAGCTGCTGAAGGAGGAGGATGAGGCTGAAGAGAGTGAAGGTAGAGAGTATTCCTAAGGTGGCAGAAATCCATGCTCATATGGTGGTGATGACTGAAAACCAGTTTTTTGCACTAGGTTCATAGACAGAGGGGTAGATGAGGGCTTTTAGAATGGAGCAAGGCCAAGGCATTGCAGGGGCTGGGACCTCTTGTGAGAAAAATGCTCGTGTAGCCACCTCGTTCCCCTAAAATGGGACCCCAGGAGGAGTGTGCATTTATGGAATGACTAGTGCTTGCCTCCTGAAACTTTCCCCTTCTCCACAAAGGCTCTTCAAAAGAGACCTGGATCTCTCTCATCCAGGGTGTTCCTCTTCTAGCTTCTTTCTTATTTGGCAGACCTCAGGACTTGCTTTGGGCTTCTCAGAGAGGCCTAAATAGAGGAAGCTCTTAGGGGCAGCTGGTGGCAAAGTGGATAGAGCACTGGCCCTGGAGTCAGGGGGACCTGAGTTCAAATCCGGCCTCAGACGCATAATACTTCCTAGCTGTGTGACTCTGGGCAAGTCACTTAACCCCAATTGCCTAGCCAAAAAAAAAAAAAAAAAAAGAGTAAATAGAGGAAGCTCTTACAGAAGCTTTGAATATCCTTAGATTTAGGGAGTAAGCCCAGGCTGGGAAAATTGCAGTAATCTAAGTAGGTGATCCCATCAGATATCGATTTCCTTGTGAAAAGCTGAGGCTTTGAAAGTTGTTCTAAGAATGTCAGTCTGATTTTAACCCATCAGGTGAGGTGGTTTGGGACTGACCACAAGGAGAGCCTTCTCACTGGTAGCACACCTCAGCCTCCTGCTTGTTTGGGTCTTTGGTTTTGCTCCAGATGATTTTAGCTGATTGTCCCATCCCTTCTCTGTTTCAGAACAGCCTGTAGAAGGGCGGCTTGGGCCATCCACTGTGGTCCTGGATCACACAAGCGGCTTCGAAGGGCTACTCCTGGTGGATGATGACCTTCTTGGTGTGAGTTTGGAGGGGACTTAGAAGTGGAGAGTGGGTGGCCTCTGTCAACATTAGGGAGGGTGGTGGCACCTCACAGTTGTGGAAATCCTCAGGTAATGGCTGTCCTAATTTGTTCCATGCTGCAACTTGCTGCTTAGATTTTGACACTCATAGCTTGAGTCTCTGATTCCTCTGGTCAGGGTGCATGCAACCTGATGGTTTGTGAATGGGGAACCGAGTTAACCTTTCTGGGTTTGGGCCTCTTTGAAAAAAGGTGGTGAATCTGCAACTGGGAAATAAGATATACAGGAAATGGGGTATAGAAATATATCCTGCCCTACAGGAAAATAGAAGGGGAAGGGGATAAGAGAAGGGGGGAGAGATAGAAGGGAGAGCAGATAAGGAGAAGGGATATTCAGAATACATGCCGTGTTGGGGTGGGGGGGGAGGGAGGAGATGGAGAGAAAATTTGGAACTCAAAATCTTGTGGAAGTGAATGTTGAAAAATAAATAAATTTAAATAAAAAAAATAAAATAAAATAAAAAGAAGGAAGTGAATCAAATAGACAAGTTACACAAGTAATGCTAATCCTCCTTAACCTTGTGGGGCCTGGCTATGTCTCTCTGCTATTCTTGAGCATAGTGATTAGGGGAAGGCATAACATGAGAGCTTTGACCAGATCTCATTGAGATGATGCATCCTTTCCCTTGTCCAAGAGAGACTTTTGTTTCTCATATTTCAAAGTTCTGGAAGGGAAACAATTATTGTCTGTTGCAGAAAGAGTATAGGTAGGGATTTATCCTAAGACCCAAATCCATTTCCTTCCTTGGTTTAGGTTATTGGACACAGTAACTTTGGTTCCATTCGGGCCACCACCTGTGTGTATAAAGGTAAGTACCTTCAACTGGTTGGAGGGAATGTAGTGGGGGCAGGGGACTTTCATGGGGTCTCCTTTCACAGAGAAAGATAAAGGTTGTCTTGTCCTGCATGCTAATTTTTTTGGGACCTTTGAGGATTTAGGTGCTGTGTGCTAGTGTGGGTTATTGAGTGCTAGACAAAGCAGATCTCAGTGGGAAGGAGGCAGGACCTGGAAGCATCCTGCAGCCTCTGTGGAATGAGGCCTGCCAAGACAAAATGAAACCTTTCCCAGTGCAGTGTGGTGAGACTCTTAGTGTGGTGTTTACTATAAGTATAGTAGCTCCTCATTAATGAATCAATTTGTATCTGACTTGCTTCTAGGGAAATGGATCTATGAGGTGCTCATCTCCTCCCAGGGGCTCATGCAAATCGGCTGGTGCACCCTCAATTGCCGATTCAACCAGGAGGTATGTTAGCCTGGAGTGCTTGTATTTAGCCTTTCACCTTGTCCTGTAGTACCTCACTAGAGCTTGGTGAGAACAGAAGCCTGTGTATAGATTCCAGAGTTGAGGAGACTCCTCTTGCTTTGGGGGTGCTCTCAGGGATAAGACCCTTTTGCCTGAGAAAAGCCAAGTTGAAGTTACAGCAATAGGCTCTCTACGTTCCCCTCATGGAACAAAGTCTGTCTTTACCTTCCTCACTCTGCTCTCTCTCTTGCCAGAGCTGGAGCAGGCTGTGAGAATATAGTCCCAGACAATATAATATGATATAATAAGCATTTATTAAGTGTGTAATGGGGGCAAATCCTGTGTTAGCTTCCATAGGAGATAGGAAGTTTAGTGGAGATGAGACCTAGTTCCTCTCCTCATGGAGTTTCCAGGATATGATATGTACATAAATAACTGTTATTGTTAGTCATTTCAGTCGTGTTCAATTCTTGGTGACCCTGTTTGGGGTTTTCTAGGCAGAGATAGTGGAGTGGTTTGCCATTTCTTTCTCCAGCTCATTTTGCAGACAAGGAAACTGAGGCAAATTGAGTTAAGTGACTTGCCCAAGGTCACACAGCTAGTAAGTGTCTGAGGAGAGATTTGAACTCGGGAAGATGAGTGTTCCTGACTCCAGGCCAAGCACTCTCTCCACTGCACCACCTCACTGCCTCATAAATAGCCATAATATATGATAAATAAGAAAAAAGTTCTATTCTGATGCCTCATCTTACTTTGGAGTTGACTCCCAATGATTCTTCAAGGCTTTGTCAGTGGAGTTCTGGCAGGTTTTACTAAGCTGGAAAAAGTGAGTATAGTCACAATAGCAGACTCTTTCTGCTGTAGGAGAACCAGCCTAGCTAATACCGAGAGGACCCTCACCAGTAGGTTGACTGTTGGGTGATGAATTCTTTGGCCATGGCAGCCCACAAAACAAACAAAAAAATACAAAATGTTCCATAGTTTTATGAAGCCCTCTTCTGCTTCTGCAGTAATAGTAGCATAGTGGCCAAAAAAGAGGTACAGAGTTCTCACAGGCAGTTTTTAGACATTCTACAAGCGTTAAATCTTAATTCTTGTTACTCTGAGTATGAGATCCTTGTCCAGTGGACAGTGAGTCAGTGTATTACTGGAGGAACTGGACCACATCAGTACTGACTCTCTTACTCTAAATGTAACTAGGAGACCCAGAAAGGTTACAGCTAAATGGAAGGATGGCTTGCAGGTTCTCCTAGGAGAGACAAACGTGCCAGCAGCATTGAGTTGGTCATACACCCAGAGGCATAGAATTAGGACACTTGCATCTCACCTCTAAGTGTGGCCCTTGATGAGCATTAGCAAGGGGAGCACTATGAAGATGATCTATGAAAAACTCAAAAATATTTTCCAAAAAGAAGTCAGTGTATACATGGATACTTAGAGACTTCATCCGGAAGGTGGGCATAGGGGAGAGTGGCGAAAAGTTCATTGGAATATATGGTTCCAAAATGAAGATATGATTAAGAAACAAAAAAGCCAAAGGCTTATAGAATACTCAGAAGCCTTCTGCCTAGATATTGTGCAGATTTATCTGTGGAATGGAGATAATAGTAGCACCTGTCTCCCAGGGTTATTGTGAGGACCCAATAAGATAATAATTGTAAAGTGCTTAGGACGGTGCACGTAGTAAGCTCTATATAAATGTTAGCTATTATTATTGTCATCATCATCATCATCATCATCTTCATTATCATCATTATTATTACTTTCTTCCAGATTAGAGTTGAAGGGTTTTGAACATGGCAAGCACTAAACCACACTACAAAAACTGTCATCTTAATCGATAGGAAATGGTTGGCTATTAGTGTGAAAGGCATTTCTGAATCAGCTAACTGTGCAACTAGTTTGTTATTTTGTTAGAATAAAGATTAGCATTTACACCAAACCAAAAGAAACTGTTGGCAATTATAACAGTTATACTCCTGCCTATTAAAAAAAAATAACCATTGATTTAGTGCTTTAGAATTTGCCCAACACACTCTATCCATTATTTTATTTGCACTTCACCCCATGAGGAAGATGCTTTTAGGTATTATTGTCTCTATTTTACAGATGATGAAACAAAATCAGAGTTAAGTGCTTGTTCATGGTCATACAGCTGGAAAGTGTCAGAAACAGGGTTTTCTTTCTGACACTAAATCCAGCTTTCTTCCTATCATCTCATGTCATTTCTCTTCAGCAAGCTATAAACATTCAAAAATTAAAGCTAGATAAAGGAAAAGATACTGATGATGACCGTTGCTTTTGCCTACAGAAGCTTAATCAGTGTGAGTAACCACTGCAGTGAAGAAGCCTTAAACTCCCTCAGCCAGCAGACATTTGATTTTCTAAGAGGACGGAGATGGCAGCCACAGACAACCTAGTTCAGAATGTAAACATTTACAGAATGTCATATAGCAGAATGCTTGTGAATATCACCTGATAAAATAGGGATGTGCCATAGAAGGAATATGAGTCTGTGAAAAACAAGATCATCCCCAAAGTATTTATAGATGAAACTGAGAGAACAATAAATAGTCCTGAAAATGCACCAAATCTGCCAGTGTTTTTATAGTGACTTATTTTTGTCATCTTAAGACAGTGAGTCCATCATCTTTGCACTCAACACCTCGGTTTCTGATATGCTGTAAGAGGAAGTGGAAATATCACTTCAAAATGAAGTTGAGAGTAAAGAAAACTTAGAGAAAATAACAGTATGTTCAGTGACTACAACAGTGCAGATGAAAACACTGAACACAGGTCAAATATAATGGGTAACATTGATACCAAATGATTAAAGCTAAAGCTTATACCTTTACAGTCAACTATGAAGGTGGAAATTAATGTCCATTATCAGTCACAACCACATCGAGGCATTTTTGCTTAGCTATTTTGGGGGATATACTTTGAGGGGCGGTTTGTAGGTATCTTCTGTATCAAAACAAAACGTATCAAACTAAGAACAAAGAAAATAAAGTTGAGAATAGCCCCTGGAGCAAACCAAATACAGAATAAAGAAGAAAACTGTTGGAGGTGATAGTTTTGAAAGCATTAAAGGACTGATTTTTCAAGATATTTGAAAGAGGGCAAGATGCCAAATAATTGGAGGAGAAATCACAGTCAGTATATTATTACAAAAAAAAAGTGATCAGGAAGATATAAATAAGTATCAACCCATATGTTTATGTTCTCATAGCTATAAAATCTTTGTGACATCATTGGTGAGGGTGGCACCATGTTTTCACAGTTATATTTTACTAATAGGTGTTCCACTTTGCTCATTATAAAAAAAAGCATTTGATTTAATGGAGCAAAATGTTGCATTAAAGGTTGTCTCCTCCAACATGATATTTTTCATGCATATATTACCATCATATAAGATTTGTTGGTAAATGCAGTCACAGAACGTGGTTGAACCATATTCTAACCACTAATATGAAGTGAAACAAAATGGGAACATGTATGCTTGCCAAAGGTGTTTAATTCTATCATGGAAGATAACTGCACAGAGTCCAAATGAAAGGATTTCTTAAGTTGATGAGAATGCTTATACTCTCATTTGATACTGTGTTGATTTCATCAAGCCCTCAAATTCTATAGAGCCTCCTCAATGAAATCTATGAGGACTCAGAATAGATCAACTAAACAGTCCACACAGAAAGAACTAGATAGATAGGGAATATCTGTCTGTTGCACATTGTGCATTCAAATGGACGAAGAGTCCAATGAATCAGTATATTGTTATGTATGTTTTTGACAGTCATTACAGATGGACATTGAACTGGGCCAAGAGTTGAATGGAAGAAACTCAGTGGATTGAATTACATTTGGGAAATTGTGTAGTGTATTCAATGACCTCAGGCTGTTGCTTAACACAAAAACCCATTGTTTTAACATTATTTTTCCGGTAATGCTGCATGCCTATGAATTACAAAACTCCATATGTGGAGAATAATCAAAATTATAAATGATGCAAAGGCCAGAGGAGAGATAGATAGTAGGTTTAATTAGGCTGTAGCATATTACAAGTGATGAATCATATAAGAAGTGGCATAAAAGATATTCAGGAAAAAGGAAACGGCATATATTGAGAGCAAGGAATCACACCATCAGGAGCATTTATTAAGCACCTACTAGGTTTTGGGCATTATGTTAGATTTTGGGGATGATAGAAAGATGGCCTGAGTACTATACCTGTACTCACAGAATGTTAAAAGACCTAGAGAAAGGCTTCCAGTTCTTGGTTAGATTCTCTTTAGAGGACTTACAGGATGTGGGCCAGAATCCCAGAGAAGGAGAAAGCATTGATGTATTGGGAATTCTCCCATTGGAGGGAATAAGGACATTGAAAAGATCACACACACCCACTTAGATTTAAGTTCATTTGAGGCACAAAACAAAGTGCTCCATGGGCCAGAGGGAACATTTGATTTAGGCTGTAAGTATGGGTAGAAATTCAACAAAGATGGGAAGTGAGGGCATCCCAGGCATTGGGATTTCTGTCTTCAAGTATCTGAAGGGTTATTAGGTTTGGCTTGTACAGATTTGGCCATGCAGGATGATGTCCAAAAGATTGACCTTGTCTTTTATGGGCAAAGTTGCAAAGAGGCAAATGTATACTTGACATAAGGAAGAACTTTCTAACAGTTAGAGCTGTTCCAAAGTGGAGTGGCTGCTTCAGAATGTCCTAAAATCACAGAATTTTGGAGTTGGAAAAGAGAGAGACCTCAACAATCATCTGGTCCAACCTGTACTTGAAAAAACAATCCTTGCTACAACATACTCAGTAAGTGGCTATCCGGCCTTTCTTGGAGTCTTTTTTTTTTTTTTGTGAGGCAGTTAGGGTTAAGTGACTTGCCCAGAGTCACACAGCTATGAAGTATTATGTGTCTGAGGTCAGATTTGAACTCAGATCCTCCTGACTCCAGGGCCAGTGCTCTATCCAGTGTACCACCTAGCTGCCCCGTTGAAGTCTTTCAGTGAGGGAGTATCACACTCCTTCTCCCACTTCATCTTCCACTTAGTTGTAGCTCCAATAGAAAGTTTTACCTAGTATCAAGCCTCAGTTTGCCTCTTTGTAATTATTACCAGTTGTTTCTGATTCTGCCTTCTGGGCCAGACTAAGTGAGTTCATTCTGTCTTTTACATGAAAGACCTTTCAATATTTAAATTACAGCTACCATGTTCCCCTTGAGTCTTCTCTGCTCCAGGCTAAGCATCCCCAGTTCTTTCAATCTATCCTCCCTATGGCATGGACTCAGTGCCCTTTATTATCCTGGTTGTCCTCTTCTGAATGCTTTCCAGCTTATCAGTGTCCTTTTCCAAAATGGCATCCTAGATGGAACATGGTACTCCAGATGGAGTCTGACCAAGATAGAGTACAATGGGGCTGTCATTTCTTTATTTCTCTTAATGAAGTACAAGATTTAGCTTTTTTCACTGCCATATATATCACAATGCTAACTCATATCAAGTTTGTAATCCCTGGGACCCCCTTAGATTTTTTTGCACACAGACTACAATTTAACCATTCCTCCCCTGTCTTGTACTTGTAAAGTCTGTTTTCACGTTTGTTCCTTTTATATTTTGTACCTCTAGTTTGTTGAGTCTTTTGGGATGCTGATTCTTTCAACCTGTTAGTTATACCCTCCAGCTTTATGTCATCTCCAAATTTGAAAAGCATGTCTTTATCTAAGTCATCAGTAAAAAGGTTTCAGTGGCATGAGACCAAGCACAGATTTCTGGAGAATTCTACTATAAGCCTCTTTCCATATTGATATTGACTCAGTCATGATTACACTTTGGTTTGGCCTTTTAAACCAATCTGACTGTTCTGTTTTCTAGTACCCATCCATGATATCCAAGAAGAATAGTATGAGAGGTTTTGTCAAATGCTTTGCTTAAGTCTAGGTATTTATAGCATTCCTTTCATCTGCCAGTCTAATAATCCTGTTATAAAAGGAAATGAGTTTAGTCAGATATGACTTTTTTAAAAACCCTCTTTTTTGAAGACTTTGGTTTTTTATACTACAATCTCTTTTAACAATGAAAAATAATTAAGAAAAATTGCTTCTGACATTATATGCAGCACTCTGTTCCTGTAGCCACTTTCTTTCTTCCAAGAGGAGGAAAGTGTGTTTTATCATCAGCTCTCTGGGACCAAGACTGGCCATTGCCTTTAATCTGAATGCATCTGCCTTTTAATGTTGCCTTTGTTTACATTATTTTAGTCATTGTATCTGTGGTACTCTTGGTTCTGCTTATTTCACGTGTATTTCTGTTTCTCTGAATTCTTCATATTTATTGTTTCTTAGGCTACAATAATATTCTGTTATAATTCAGATACTACTATTTATTTAGCTTCCTATCAATGGGCACACACTTTGTTTCCAGTTTTTTGCTACTGTAAAAAGTGTTGATGTGAATTTCTTTGTATTCAAGGGCCCTTTCCTTTTTGTATTTGACTTCCTTGGGGTATATGTCTGGTAGTAGAATTGATGGGACAAAGAATATGAACAGTTTAGTGACTTTTCTTGCATAATTCCAAATTCTTTTCCAGAATGATTGGATCAATTTACAGTTCCATAACAGTGTGTTAGTGTGCTTGTCTTCCCACAACCCCCTAACAACTATTATTTTTGCTAATAGATGTGAGGTGAAACCTCAGACTTGTTCTAATTTGTCTTTTTCTCCTTATTGGTGAGTTGGAATATTTTTTCATGTGGTTTTTACTGATTGGCAGTTTTTGTTTTGAAAATTATATCCTCTGAGACCTTATCTGTTGAGGAATGACTTTTTTTTTTTGGGGAGGTTTTTTTTTGGTTCCTATTTAGCTTGGATATTAGACTTTTTCGGAAATATTTAATGCAAAAAATTTCCTCTAAACAGCATTTTCTCTTCTTGTGTTAGCTACACTGATTTGTTTGTACAAAAGCTTTAAAATCTTATATACTTAGAATTTTCAGTTTTATTTTTTATAATTTCCACTACTCTTTTGAGTCTCCTTTTAGAAAAAAAAAAGAAAACCTCCCCGAAAAAAAAATAGCTACTGAAAGGCAGCCAAATTGATTAATTGTAATGACCAGTCTCAACCCTAGAGAATAGATGTCGAAACATACCTTATTTCTTTTGGTAGAGAGGTGGGGACTACAGGAATAAAATGTTCCTTAAGCTGTCAGCCATGGTTGTCATGTTGATTTGTTTTGCCTAACTTTTTTTCTTTGTTATAAGGGAGGTTTTAATCTTAAGGATATATTGGGAAATGACTATGGTATTAAAAACAAAAAAAATCAATAAAAAAATTTTTAAAAGAAAAATTCTCCCCCTAATGGGTTGAAAAGATATCTCCTTCTATTTTCTCTCCTACTTAAAAAAAGATATAACCTTTTATATTTAGACCATATGTCTAATTGGTATTTATTATATGTAGGATATAAGATTTTGTTCTAAACTTATTTTATGCCAGACTGCTGCCTAGTTTTCTTAGCAGTTCCTATCAAACAAGTCCATTCTCTAGGAATTTATGTTCTGGGATTTACTGAACATTGGATAATTATTCAGTTGATCAAATGAAGCCATGCTGGCTTTTTATGATCCCTGCTTCCTTTAAGCTTTTAAAAACATTTAAAAAAAAATTTTGCTTCTTTATTATGAACTTTATAATCAATGAGATTTTAATACACAAAGAACACAAAAGAGAATTGCATATAAAATTATAAACTTTTGCTATGTGCAGTTTTATTTATTTATTTATATTTTTGGTGAGGCAGTCAGGGTTAAGTGAATTGCCCAGGATCGCACAGCTAGTAAGTGTCAAGTGTCTGAGGTCGGATTTGAACTCGGGTCCTCCTGACTCCAGGGTGATGTGCTCTATCCATTGTGCCACCTAGAGGCCCGTGCAGCTTTTTTAAAAAAGTGTAGTTTATAGTATATAGTAATAAGATTACCCTGTTTGTGTGACCTTTTTCTCCTCTACTGGGTATTTTTTAATACTTTATTTATTCTCTTTTCTTCCCCCCATCTCTATCACTACCCACTAACTCACCCTCATCCCCACAAATAGAAACTCTCCCTTATAAAAAATAAGCATATACAAGCAATACACATCATATGTTCATTCAGACCGTGTCTGAAAACATATCTCATTCAGCATTTCTAGTCTGTCACCCAGGAAGTATGTTTCATCATCATTCTTTTCATATCATGAAAGGTTACCTTATTGATTGGAGTTCTGAAGTCTTTCAGAGTTATTTCCTTTATAGAGTGGTAGTTGTATAAATTGTTCTACTGGTTCTCCTCACTTCATTCTGACCAATTCATTCAAGTCTTACCAAAAATCTCTAAATCTGTCTATTTCCTCATTTCTTATAGTCTAGTAATATTCTTTTATGTCAGTATACCACAATTTATCTAGCCAATCGCTGAGTGATGGATACCTGCTTTGTTTCCCATTCTTTGCTGCATTAAAATGTGCTACTATAAACATTTTTGGACGTATGGGTCTCTTCCGTTTGTCTTTGGCTTCTTTGGATAATTCTAACAATATTTGTTTTGCTCGTGCAGAACTTACTCAATTTAATGTCATTGAAATTGTCCATTTTATCTTCTGTGATTTTTGCTTACTTACTATTGTCTAATTAAGAATTCTTCCAATAACCATAGTTGTGAAAGGTATTTCCTTTCCTTGTCTAATTAAAAAAAGACCGTTTATATTTAGTTCATGTATCCGTTTGGAGCTTATTGTGGTATGTAGTGTAATATGTTTGTATAAACCTATTTTCTGCCAGTGCCTTTCCAGTTTTTCTTGCAATAATTATTGAATCAGGGAGTCCTCATCCCCAGTAATTCATTTCCTTGGATTTATTAAATGTTACTGGGTTATTATGTTCAGTTGCTTCTGGGTCTTGTTTACCTAATCTAATCCATTGATCAACTTTCCCATTTTTTAACTAGTACCAAATAATTTTAATGGTTATTGCTTTTATGGTATTCACTAACCACCTCTTTTTAGAATTTTGCCAAGAGTCAAATAAAAGCTCTGTGACCTGTAATTTGTAGTCTTTAACTCCCTTCTCTTTAAAAAAAATTGTGATAACCTTTGCCCTTTTAAAATTCTGTAGCACTTCTCCCATTCTGCTTGATCTTTCAGAGATCACTGATACTGGTTTAACATGCACATCCTCACTGTTTTTATTTTTTTCATTCTTTTTCAGTACCTGGGATATTGTTCTTCTGGGCCTAGTGACTTGAACTAATCCAGGGCAACTATAGATGCTCTCTTACTATGTTCCTGCTTATCTTGAGCTTTATCTCTACTAGCCATTTTTGTTTGGCCATTTCCAATGAAAAGATTCTCTATGTTAGAGTGAAGAGTTGGAGAGTAAAAGTTGGTTAGTTCTGCCTTCTTAATGTTGTCCAGTATCATCTTGTCCACAGCCCTAATCAGGACTTCTCTTCCTTCTTTAGTACTCTCTTTCCCCCGTCATTGTAACTAAGAAGTGCCCCCTTTTTTATTGTCTGTGAGCTTTCCTGATTACACTCATCTCATGATGAGCTTTAGGGCTCCTGACTGTTTTTACAGGACCATGCCACATCTCTGTATTTGTTCTCTGTTACATATTCTTCCAAACCTTCTGCTCACGTCTTTAACAAACATGAGGTGATTGGTGAATTCCTTGTGCATCCATGCTGGTCTCTGTAGGAATTGTTTCTCTTTGTGTCTTCAGATTTTCATTTTTGAAGCCTCCCATCCTGCCTGGGCAGGTTTTCTCTATAAGATCTTAATTCATGTGATTTTGCCCATCCTTTTTTTTTTCTTATTTTTTACATTTACATTCCTATTAAACATATTTTCACATTAGTGAAGTTGTAAGTAAAAATTAAAACCAATAGGAGGAACCATCAGAAAGAGGAAACAAAACTCAGCAGAAGGGGGAAAAAAATGATAGCGATTCAACTTCCATAGTTGTTCCTTTGGATGTGGACAGCATTTTCCATCACGAGGCCTCTGGAGATGTCTTAGATCCTTGTATTGCTGAGAAGGTTAAGTTTATCAGTATTAGTCATCACACAACGTGGCTGTTACTGTGTACAAAGATCTCTTGGTTCTGCTCAGTTCACTCAGCATCAGACTATACAAGTCTTTCCGTGTTTTTCTGAAGTCAGCCTGCTATGAATATGTTTGTACATGTGGTTCCTTCTCCCATTCGTTTGATCTCTTTGGGATATAGCCCTAGAAGTGCTATTGCTGGGTCAAAGGGTATGCACATTTTTTATAGCCCTTTGGGCATAGTTCCAAATTGTTCTCCAAAATGGTTACCCATCTTTTTTCTGGAGCGTTTGAAATGTCCTCTTCCACAATCTAGGATGTATGTCTGACTAGTTCAGGCACTTATAGGAACACCAGTTTAGAGTGGGAAAGGATTTAAAAGGTTATCTAGTCCATTCCCTCATTTTAGAGACAAAGAAGGTTAAGAGTTTACATGGCTTCCCCAAGGTCACCCAGGAAGGAAATAGCAGAGGTAAAATTTGAATTCAGATCCCATATCTCTACATTCAGCACTCCAAGTTCACTGTATCTTCCATTGCTCCATACTGCCTCCCTTTAGAGATCTAGATCTGGAAGAGGCCTTAGAAATCCCCCCTCTTACAGATGAGGACACTTACATTCTACTTGGGGGATATAATTCATAAGTAAATATAAAAGATATACAAAGGAAACACAAAGTAATCGGCGGTGTTGGTAGAGACCATTAACAACTGAGAGCATTGGAAAGGACTTAGTGAGGAGGTGGCACTCAGAGGGAGGCTCATTTTCTAAAAGGGAGAGACAAGAAGGGTAGAGAACTCAGGGCAAATACCTGGAGGCAGGAGATGGACTGTTGGTCGTGGGCTTGGCTTGCCCAGACAGTGTGTGAAGGGCACAGTGGCGTGGAGGAGGGGGGAGGAAATACACATTGGTAGAACACTTACTGTGCACCAGGCACATATGATCTCATTTGATCCTCACAACAGCCTTGCAAAGTAGGTACTGTTATTATCCCCATTTTGCAGTTGAGGAAATGAAGGCAAAGTGACTTGACCAGAGTCATACAGCCAGGAAATATATGAGGTCATATTTGAACTCCGGTCTTCCTAACTCCAAGCCCAGCACTCTCTCTACCTATGCCTCCTATGCCTAGCTTCCTCAGGGGAGCAGTGTGAAATAATTATGGAAAGACAGGTAGGAGTCAGATTTTGAAGGGTTTTAAATATCGAACAGAGGAGTTTGTGTTTATCCTAAAGGCCATAGGAAACCTCTAAAGCCTCTTCAGAAGAACAGTAAAATGGTGACTTGTGCTTTGGGTACATAAATTTAGAAGCTGTGTTGAGGATGGACTGGAGAGGGAAGAAACTTGGAAACAATACAAATAAGGTGCCGGGCAGTCTGGGCAAGAGATAATGAGGGCCTGAAGGAGGGTAATGGCCAATGATTACTTCATTGTGAATGTGTATGACTGGAGCAGCAGTAGGGAAGGTGGGTCCTGCCTAGCTGTGTCATAGGCCTGCTTTTTTGGAGCAGCTGAATCTCCAGTGTTTCAGCTTCCATGTCCTTGAGCTGCAGAGCTGCTGGCTGCAGATTCTGGGACTGCTGCATCTTGGTGCTATGTGTTTCCCTTGCTCATGACTTTATTTTGTAACTCTCTAATGTACTTATCCTATAATATTGTGTATTATAGCTGTGTTGTTGTCTCATCCCCACTTCTAATCTAATGTGCTCCTAGAAAGCAGATCTCCTATGTCTTATTTAAACCATAACTCTCCCAGTACCCAGTATAATGCTTTGCACACAGAAAGCACTTAAGAAATGTTTGTTGTGTTCAGAGTGGGGGGAGGAGCTCTCATGTCTTCATTGTTTTTTTCTATGCAGGAAGGAGTTGGAGACACACCTGACTCTTATGCTTATGATGGTAACAGAGTGCGTAAGTGGAATGTGACCACAACTAATTATGGCAAAGTGAGTATCCTTCTGGAAGCTGGAGGACATAGGTACTGTAGTCTGGTTATGGGTGTGTAAGTCCTCTGGAGAAGTATTCCACCTTGGCTTCTGGTCCCAAACAAATGGCTTTAGTTCCCACTCTTCACTCTGTGCCCCCCAGCTGGAGCCATGTGCTTCCTTTGACCTTTATCTGTAAGAACCAGCCACTCACTCATCTTACTGTATCCTTCTTCCTCCTTGCCTCCCCTCCCCAACACTCCCCATCTCTTCTGTCCTAAAGCCTATGCTTTCAACATATCCCATAGGGGAGTAGTTGGGGCAGCTGGTACGCTGCTGCTTATGGGCTCCAGACAGTAGAGAATTGATTATAGGGGAAGAAGTCGGTCTTATTTGTAGGTGGGGGGGTTCCCCTAGTTCCTTGGTTCTGTATCATGCTTTCTTTGGACCCAGGAATTGTTTATTGATAAGGCTTATCCTGAACATAGAACTAGAAAGTATCAGAACCCTTCCCTGTTATGGAACCTGGTGCTTTAATATAGAACTGGGGGAAACAGTGTTTTTTCTTGACTATCCAGCCAGTCTTGCCTTGTTGTTTCAAGCAGGGTGTATCTTTATGTGAGCCTCCAATATGTGTCTTTCTAACCAATGCACTTTTCCTTCTCTGGACAGTCATGGGCAGCTGGAGACATTGTGAGTTGCCTAATTGACCTGGATGAGGGAACCATTGCTTTTTGTCTGTAAGTCTTTCTGCATCTTAAACTTGTGGCTCATAGACTTGCTTTTCTCTACCTGAAGCTGAGAAGCCTGCCTTCCTGCCTGGATAGAGGCAGGAGAGATACTGGGCTTCCCTGCCATTGACAGACTGTTGATCTATGCTTCTCACAGTTTGGAGTTTCCTTCTGACTATGAGGCTTTAATGATTTTTGTTATTTTAATAGTCTTAATGATGTTTGTGATCATAGCCTTGGGCCTTCCCATAGAGATGGGACAAGGCCCCTGGGCCTGATAATCTGTAGACTCCCATTTTCCTTTGGGGCACGAGGGCCACTGGATTTTGCTTGTAAGACTCCTGATTGATCACACCCGGGTCAAGGTCAGTGGGGTTTTTACTCAGCTATAATGGGGTATTTAGGAGTCTCTCCTAACTCCTTCTTGGGTATTCCAAGGAATTAGGAGGCACTGTTGAGCCATAATTTGGGTTATTTTACTGCTTATTCCTTGGCCTGAGATTAAGAATGGCTAGCCAGTTAGTTCCATGTACTCCTACCCTTACTCTTAGGAAAAGCCCGAGGGGATTTGAGAGGAGCAGAGCAAGGTGGGCCCTAGACCTTAAAGGAAAGAGGATAATTAGCCCAGATTGGGTATATGGAAGTTTGGCCTCTGCCCTTGATAACGTAGTTGTCTGGGGCAGTGTTGTTGCTCCCCTGATCTTTTGGCTCGTGAGTACCCAACATCTTGCACCCTTGATTTGCTGAGAGATTTCTGTCTACTAATATCCCCTAAGCCCATGACACATGTTCTTTTGTGTGGTTTATTCATCCGTGCATGCATCCATTCATTCATTTATTCATTCATCAGACAAGCTTTTCTGGGGCATTTAACATGGACAAGGCTCTGTGCCACCTTCTGATAATAGTAGCTCATAGGTCTATGGCACGTTAAGGTTTACAAACCTCTTCACAACAATCCCATGAGTTAGGTACTATAAATTTGTAAGATGAGGAAACTGAGTCTCAGTTTAAATGTCAGAGTCAGAGCTACAACCCAGGTCTTATGACTCTTAAGTCAAATGTTCTTTCCTCCACACCACACTCCCTTTCTGTAGTTCATAAGCTTCAAAGAAATGAGAGAGATTACATTATGTTCTGTTGACAGCCAAATAGCTATCCATGTAGCATCCATTTTTCCCCCATGGATGATTTAGTTTTGAGATTATCAGGTGTAATCCTAGGCCTTTCAATGAGCCTAGTACTAGTGTGATTATCTCCCTTTGCTCAGCCTTCCACTGGTTTCTTTCTGTTCTCTCCTAAATCTACAGTCTACCCAGTGGGGCTGTCCATTTTAGTCCCTGGCTCTTCCCTGCATTACTTCTGTTCTCCAAGATCATTGTGGGTAGACACTGTGTATACTTTGTGTCTCCCCTGATAACTAATCTACTGTTCCAAATACAGTAGGTACTTAATAAATGCTTGTTTTTATTGTTCTGCCCCAGGAATGGTGTCTCTCTGGGAACTGCTTTTGACAACATCACCAGGGGCTCTGGAATGGCCTATTTTCCAGCTATCAGCCTCTCTTTCAAAGAGTCTGTTGCATTCAACTTTGGTAGCCGGCCACTGCGATATCCTTTAAAAAAAGAAAAAAAAAGAAAACAAAACAAACAAAAAAACCCACAGCAGCAAGCTGGGGGCCCCCCACAGCCACAGCCTTGAGGAGCTCGTTGTTGCAAAAGGTTTGAAGCTTTTAGATTATCTACTGAACATCTGGACCCAAGACTCCTGAGCCCCAGTTCATTTCCTGGCTTGACTGTCAGGAGGGTTTGGGATCCTCATCTCTCAACCTTGTGTACAGAGTGGTGTTTCCCACTTAACTCCCTGCTACATATCCAATGGAGGGTTATCGACCCCTACAAGATGCCCCTACGACTGGCCTGCTCAAGGCTCATAAGCTTCTTGGTTACCTGAAGAATGTCCTGCAGTTGGAGTTGGACCCAGTGGTGAGCCTTTGGACCAGGGGATGGGATGGTCTCTCTGAATCATGGAGCTTGAGGAAGCCAGATTTATCTCAAAAAAAGGAATTAGACAAAAAAGAGATAAAAGGAGGAGGGCTAAGGGTCCACTCTCTTGGTTCCCACCTTACGAGCTGCCTTACTTGCAGGAAGGGAAGCTGGTGGAGAGGGAAAGTTCGACATGGCAGCTTCGGGGAGAACCCACAGTGTTGATCACCATGGCCCACATCTTCAACTACTTTGCGCCTCTCATGGTGAGTGCCGCAGGCTTTCAGTCCTTTCCCTCCTTGGCTGGTAGTCCCTTCCTCCTGAGATTGGCTTGGCTGACCTAGGATGCAGACTCAGTTTGAGATAGGCTGGGGATCTGAGGGGGTGGGAAGAGGTGAGAGGCTCCCCCATATCCTCTGAGGAAGTATCAAAAGCTCCTTCTACCTCATTTTCTTCCTGAGGGCCAGGACTGTTCTGTTTTGTCTTGACCGCCTTGGGGCCTAGCATCATGCCTTGCATGTCATAGGTGTTGTTTAAGAAACATCAACTTGAATTATTAGACAGGTTATCTTCCTTTTCTCAGGAGAAATGGTGTGCTTAGTCCTTCAGTTTTTTTGTTGGATTATAGGGTCATAGATGGTAGGACCATGGATCTACAGCTGGAAGCACCTTCAGAGGCTGTATAGGCCAACTCTTTCATTTTACAGCTGAGGTAACTGCAGCCCGGTGAGGGCAAATGACTTCCTCAGGGTCATACAGGTAATAAGCATCAGAGACAGAATTCAAACCCCTATCTTCTGACTCCACAGTCAGCGATTTCTCCACTTTGCTAGGCTTCATTCACTGGGGCTCAGAGTTGTTTGTGTTGCCATGTGTGAGGCTGTGATCAGGTCTGTGCATGGTGCTCTGCACAGCTGCTACAATGATTTCTCACCGTTGCATAGTCACAGGCATAGCTCCGTCACTCCCGGGCTCAGTGATTCCTTATTGCCCCAGGATAAGATGTAAATTTCTCCGGCTTTCCCAGCCTGTCATAACCTGGTCCCAGCCTTTTTTTCCAGGTTTGTTGTGCTGGCTCTCCTTACCACAAAGTTCAGCCAAACCAGTCTTTTTGCTGTTGCTCATATACAACATTCTAGATGCCACCTCTCTGCCTTTTCACAAACTGTCTGTCATGCTGGGAATGTGTCTTTCCTTATTTCTGCCTCTGAGAATCCCCAGTTTCTTTCAAAGCTCAATCCATCAACCTCCATCTCTACATGAAGCCTTTACTGATTCCCCCAATTTACCTTTTATTTTGTGTATCCTTAATTATGTACATGTTATCTTCCCTGACGATGTCAGGCACATAGTAAGTGTTTGATAAATGCTTGTTGATTGATTTATTTTCAGCAAAACTTATCAATGTATATCAACTGTCTAATCATATATGCAGTATTCCACAAGCATAGTGCTCTACCACTGCAAAAAGGGAGGGGAAGTGCATTAGCTCAGGCCATCTCAGAAACAAGTTTGGTCATTATAATTACACAGCATTGAATTTCATTTTTTTTTCTTCTTTACATTTATATTGTTATAACTATGATATATATTTTCCTGATTCTGCTTATTTTGCCATCTGTCAGTTCATATTAACAGATATTTATTAAGACAGTATGCCTCATAGATTCAAAAATGACAGTCTTGCCCTTGTAGTCCCATCCACTTTCTCTACCAAAGCTCTTACCCTGATACCTACCTCATCATGGCATGGAAGTGACTCCAGGTTCTCAAAGGTTATGCCAGACTGATGAGTCCTACCAAACTATAGGTGATGTACTGCTTGTTGTTTGAGGACCAGCCTGGCAAAATTTGTATTCATCACCAAAGGGTTGACCACCAGGTGAATGATTTTGAGTGGGGGAAGAGGAGTCTATAGTAACTTGTAAAACCACCCGTTGAAGTCGGGGGTGGGGGGAGGGTTGTGCTTTGTGTTGATGGGGTTGTATTCATATCAGTGAAATCACAAATCTTTTGAAATGTGAATGGGATGAACTCACCCATGATGCAGAAGCAGATAGCAGAATGGCTTAGAAACCAAAATCTAGCAATATGTTTACAAGAGAGACAGACTTGAAACAGAAAGAGACACATACAGAATTAAAATAAGGGGCTGGAGCAGAGTCTGTTATGCTTCAGCTAAAAAAGGCAGGGATAGCAATCACAATCTCAGATGATGCAAAAGCAAAAATAGACCTAATTAAAAGAGATAATCATGGAAAAGACATTTTGGTAAAAGGTACCATAGACAATAAAGTAATATAAACAATTTTACAGCAGATTTCTCTGATAATGACTTTATTTCTCAACTGAGCCAAGTTTATAAAAATAAAAGTCATTTCCCAATTGATAAATAGTCAAAGGATATGAACAGGCAGTTTTCAGGTGATGAAATCAAAGCTCTATAGTCATAAGAAAAAGATCTCTAAATCATTACTGATTAGAGAAATACAAATTAAAACCGCTCTGAGGTACCACCTCATACCCATCACATTAGCTAATATGACAGAAAAGGAGAATGACAAATGTTAGAGGGGATGTGGAAAAATTGGGACATTAATGCTACTAATTGGTATGATTGTGAACTGATCCAGCCATTCTGGAGAGCCCTTGCGAACTATGCTCAAAGGGCTATAAAACTGTGCATACACTTTGAACCAGCAATACCACTACTAGGTCTGTATCCCAAAGAGATGAAAGGAAAAGGAAAAGGGCCACATGTGCAAAAATATTTATAGCGGCTCTTTTTGTGATGGCAAAGAATTGGAAATTGAGGGGATACCCATCAGCTATGGAATGGCTGAACAAGTTGTGTTATGTGATTGTGATGGAATACTGTAGTGCTGTAAGAAATGATGAGGGGAATGGTTTCAGAAAAACCTTGTAAGACATATATGAACTGATGCAAAGTAAAGTGAGCAGAACCAGGAGAACATTGTACACAATAACAGCCATATTGTAGGGATGATCAATTGTGGAAGACTTAGCTATTCTTATCAAGATGGTGATCCAATACAATTCCAAAGGACTCATGAAAAAGAACTGATGAGTTCTCAAATTTAAACTGAATTATAATCTTTCAGTTTCTTAATTTTTCTTGTTTTTGTGTGTGTGTGACATGGCTAATATGGAAATGTTTTGCATGATTTCAGGTGTATAGTTGATACCATATTGTTTGTCTTCTCAGTGGGTGGGGGAGGGGCCATAGGGAGAGAATTTGGAACTCAAAATTTTTTTAAAAAAGAATAATTTTTTTTTTAAAGAGAGAGAAAATGGTCATGGAAAGGCTAAAATATATTCATTCTCAAAAAAAAATCTTTTAAAATAGCTTAATATTTTTGTTGTTTTTCCAACTAGGTTTTTAAATTTCTAGAGGTCAGAGACTGTTTCTTGTATTTCTTTGTAACCCCTTGAGTGCCTGATGCAGGGTTGAGCACATAGTAGGCGCTTTAGTATATGTCCAACTCAGTCAAGTAAGAGCCCATTACTCAAAAATACAAGAAGCCAGTCTCCTGAGGCATAAGTGCTGCTGAGATCTAGGTGTTCAGTTTGTCTTCATCTCTTCTCCTCCTCTGTTATACGTAGTGCAAAGTGTACCTAGTGGAAGATGTTCTCATGAAGTTTCTCCTGAGCGTCCTGGAGAAAGATGGGTCCGTGGAGTCTTGCCCCCTCATCCAGCAGCTCCTGGATCTTATGTGGCTACTCATGGAGGTGAGTTACAGAATTATGGAGCGTTTGAGTTGGAAAGGGATCCAGAGCAGGCTCTGCATCGTCCCTTGAGTTCCTCTGTGCCTCCTTGGGCTCTACCTGGGTCTTTTCCTTCCCTCAGGATTATGAGGTACAGGAGTGCCTCAAGCAGCTGATGATGTCGCTACTCCGTGCCTACAGATTCTCCCCCATCATCCCAGACCTGAGCTTACAGGTGAGCGGGCACACAAGCAGCCCTGAGGCCCAATGAGAAGGATTTTCTAATGTTTCCTTGGAGTAGACCAGGTTTGTGGCTAGGTTAGTGCCAGGTGGGTGGGGATGCAGAGACAGATGGCACTGAATATTAATGTCTATAGCCTGGGCTGCATTCTAGGCTATCGTTCCTTCCTGAATATCTTTCCTTGCTGTCCTCTACTGCCTTTTTCTTTGCCTTGCTAGCCAGAACTTTCAGTGTGATAATGATGATGAAGTTATGTGCCAGGACCTGTGCTAAGGGCTTTACGATTACTATATCATTTGATCCTCACCACAACCCTGGTTTTACAGATGAGGAAAATGAGGCAAACAGAGGTTAAGTGACTTGCGTACTATCACACAGCCAATAAGTGTCTGAGGCAGATTTGAACTTAGGTCTTCTCAACTCCAGGACTGGTTCTCTTTCCATTGCACCACTTAAATACCTCTAATTTTATTTAATTCTCTCTTCATTTCTAGATGCACTACCTTCGTCTTACCATTGCTATCTTGAAGCATGAGAAGTCCAGGAAGTTTCTGCTTAACAATGTCCTGTATCCTTGGTTTTTTTACTCACTCTCACTCTATTCCCTGAGCATGAGCAGTGGGAACCACCTGCATTAGAGCCACTGAGCCACAAGCTGGGGTCATACCATCAGGGCACAGCCCACTTCTTTAGGTGCAGGGTTGGAGACTTGTGTTTGTCTGGAGAGGAGGAAGCATAAGGTTAGGCTGTGCTCCTAATTGTTTTCCAAGCATCTGGCACTATCCTTAAAAGAGGAGAGAATGAGGAGTCACGGAATAAGAGAGTTAAGAATAGAAGAGACCTTAGAACATAAATCATAGAACATCAGAACTGAAAAGGACCTGGATGTCATCTAGTCCAACTTCTCATTTTGCTGTGGCTTTTTTTTTGGGGGGGAGGGGGTGCTTCAAAAACTGACCAGTTTCAGTTTGGAATTTAGAGAATTGTACTTTATTTCCTTTCTGAGTTTTTTCTATTGCACATTTGGATTACTTGCTGTCCCATTTAGCATTGTTTAGGGATATGCATGAGAGACAGTTTTCTTGCCAAATAAGCAAAGTTAAAACAATATGCTACTCAACTGCTTTGTTCCGTGAAATGTCTCACAGTCATTTCTAGAGAAAAGAAATACAGAGGAACGCAGAGTAGCAAACTGTGTTCTAAGTGTTATGTGAGATGGGCATTTCTCTAAAGGTGCCTGTGGAGTGTGGTGGGGAGGCAGCCACGGTCAGGTAACTTCCCAAACCTGTGCCCTTTATCCCTGTTCAAAAATGGGGGGACTGACTCTCGGAATCAGTCTTAATGGTTCTTAATCAAGTGTGAATTGTTTTACTGGAACCCATTGTGAAAAGAGAGAGAGGGAAAATATGTTATTTATCCTTTGTTTCCCTGTTTTGCTTCTGAGTATTTATATTTTCTTTTGTTTAGTTTGGGCTGGAGAAGGAAAGGCCTGGGAAATTGGGGCCCTCACTACTGCCTTCCCCTGTCAGCCATAGCCAGGACCCGGTCTGCTGTGGCTCTGACAACAGGGACGCAGCTGGAGTTTCCTGATGTCAGTACACATGTGTGCATTCATTTGTTCATTGAGCAAATATTTATGAAGCCTTCACTGTGGGTAGAGGACTGTGATGGGCACTGGGGGAAATGACAAGTTTAGGTGAGACACGGCTCCTGCCCTCATGGAGTGTGTAGCCACATACTGGGATAAGACACAAATACAATGTGCAATGCTTAATGATAACTTCATTAGAAAAGTGCAGAATAAAGCATTAGCAGAAGTCAGGCCTGCTCCCTATCCAAGGCGCTGGCTGCCTGGCAAGCTCTGGATGTCAGCCAGGCCAGTGGGTCTCTCAAGGATGGGCCCTCACTTGCTTGGTCTGTGTCTTTTGTCCTCCTTTGGTCTCTTCTTTCTGCTTAGCCTCTTCTCCAGCCTCCACCACCCTCCAACAAAGCACAGGAAAACACAACCCCCAAAGAAAAGGCCAAGGAAGCAGAACAACCTTAGGATGACATCTTTTTTTGATTGTTTTGCTCTTAAAACAGTAGATTAGCTCAGAGGACTACTGCAGTGGGAGAGAACGTTAGCATCATTGGAGTACTGACTTTGGGTTGTACTCTTCTGCATGTCTCTGCTCTTCTCCATCCTCTCAAGCTCTGCTCAGTAGGGAATGGCTGTAATGGCTGATTTCATTGGTACCTTGGGAAGAGCTTAAGGCTAGAAGAGGAGATGGGCTTTGGTAGACTGGCAGAGCAGGAGAGGGTGGCAGTATGGTATAAAGGGAAAGAATCAGGAGATGAAGATTGAAGTCAGATGTGTTCACACTCTTAAAAGTACTTTAGAAAAGCATTCTTTGAATGTGAGTTTGTTATTATTTGGGCAGGTCTCTAATGTGTGGATTACTAATAGTGAAATTAGTGTTTCTAGATAGGCTGAAAAATGACTGAGCACCCTGGTTTCCTTTTCTCCTGCTCTGATGCTGTTGCTGCATAATGGGGTAGTCTAGACCTGAGGGCTTTTTTGTGTTTTTCTTTGTTTCCTGGGTTGCTGGTTCCTGTACTGATGGCCAGCCTGCTGGTGGTGACCACAATCTATCCTGCCAGTCATTTTCTTCAAGTGTAGAACTTGCCTTAGCTTGGAAACCTCTGTGGACATAGCTTCTAAGAACCCAAGGGGCTGCTGATACCATGCACAGGTCTCAGAGGATAACTTTCAGGCTACTTCTGAGGCAGAGTTTCTTCATTTATAAAATGGGCTGATTAATACATGCCCTACCAGTTTCCTAGGATTCCCCTGAAGATGAGCAGGGAAATATAATGGCTGTGAAAACTTGTGCAAATGAGAGGCAAGGCTTATTTTGGGGAGTGGGGAGAGTTAAGGGTCCTGCTTGGGAAATAGGAGCCAGGACCCTTGTGTAACCAAATTGGAAGTTTATCTTTTGTCCCCTCCCAGGCAACAGGGCCTTGCTTTCAGCCAGGTATCCTGGCTGCAAAATTTCTGATTATCTTACCGAACTATTGCTGTTCAGACTTGAAGTGGGACCCTTCTCAAGCATTTGAATATTATCAAGAACTCTTGAAATCTGGATAACCTCTTAAAACCCAAAAGAATAATGCTGTGATGGAGAGAGTTGAGGCATTGTGACAAGCCAACAGAGAAAGTTTGTTTTTTTAAGTTAGGGTAATCTTTGGTGTCTCTAAGCTCACATGATGTTCTTCCTACTCAGATCAGTTGTGGGTGGGTTGGAGGGGATGGGAGGAGCCAGTGCTGCTGGGGCTGAGCTCTGGGAGTTGCTGTATACTACATGCTCAGGCTGTATCAGACTCTGGCCTAACCCCTTAGCCATCCTTCCTACAGCTTTGATGTGCTTCGCTCTGTGGTTTTCTTCTACATCAAGAGTCCATTGCGAGTGGAGGAGGCCGGCCTTCAGGAGCTCATCCCCACCACGTGGTGGCCCAATCGCTTCAATAAAGAGGTAGACAGCTGCCTTCCCACCTCTGCCTCGCCAGAGTGAGGGGTGCTCCTGGCTGGACAGAAAGGCCTCTGTCTCTCTAGGCTTCTGATAAGGAAAGTCAAATAGGGATCTTCTGAGACGATGTCACATAAATAGCTTCAGAGAGAATCCTGGGCCCCACTACCCTCTGAGCCATCCAGAGAATCTAGGGTCTAAACCCCTTTTGTCTCCTCCTAGTCAGCGGGTGAAAAAGTGACGATTCCCGCCCCTCCTCCCCCACCCACACAAACACCCAGACCACGAACTGGGGTAGGGTGTGCAGGGAGGAGTCTGTTGCTTTAGCAGATGGGAAAAGAACCTCTGTCCTGCTCCATCCTTCTGTCAAGGGAACTGTAAAGGCATGGAGGAGGCTTTAGGTCGCAATAGCTTCAGTAATTGGGGAGTAGGCAGGGGTGACCAGTGGGAAGGGCCACTTTCAGCTCTCTGTCTGCTGTTCTAATTTCAGAGATTCCTTTAACCAGGAGAGAGAGGGGAAGAGTGCTGCTTTGTTAGCCAGAGTTCCACAACTGTCAGTTTTCAGCTGTTGTGTGTAGGACATTAAACAGATAGTACTTTTGATTAAGTCCAGGCTGCCTTTTTAGGAGGAGAATTTTTGCTGATCAAGACTAAAATGCCATGTATTCTCTGTATCTACACAGAAGAATGGTGTCCCAGACTGGGGCATCTATAGGATAGACACCCTAGTGGGATATCATGATGCCCATGGGGAATCTTGCTGGGTCTGAGCTGAGCTCTCTGACAATTGAATATAGGCTTAGGAGTTTTGACCTGAGTGAGGTTTCCACATGTGCTTTCCCCAGCTAGTTCTGTGGGTCCTGTGCCAAGCACAAGGACCAGGAGCCTGCTGCCCTGCTGGATTGGAGATTCCTGGCAAGGCTGATATCCCCAGGTTGATTCTGTTTTGGAAAAGGAGATAGTCCAGTCACAGCATGTTTAGGACACCATTACAGTGGGGGTACAAAATCCTCCGGGTTCCCTGCCTTGGGCTGGAGGAAGCTTGTTCTGAGGCTTCAGGTCTTAGTCATATTTACAGGGGCCCTCTCATTCCTTACTTCAGGGCAAGGAGACTAAGGAGGTGAAGGAAGAGAGTGCTGAGGAGCGGCTGAGACGGCGGGCATATGAGCGAGGTTGCCAAAGACTCAAGAAACGAATTGAAGGTCTGACTGCTCCCTCATCTTTCTTTCCTTGTGGCAGGTGCCAGAGGAGCTCCAGGGGCCGCTACCTTTGTTGAGGAGGGACTTTTTACTTCCTCCCTTATCTTCTTTCCCCCCATTTACATAGTCCTGTCCCCACTCAGCATCCCTCCCCTCAGGGAATCTGGGAGTTGGGGAGTATTTCCTGACCTGTGCCCAGAAGGGCTAGCTTGACTCCTGGTTGGGGATGACTGTGCCTCCCAGGAGGACTGGTGGCTCCTCTTTCACTCCAGGAGGGGTGGTAGCCTTTGCTGCCAGTGCTCCCTGTCCCACCTAGGGCTGGACTCAGGCTGTCTGGACTGATGGTCTGCTTCCCCCTTTCAGTGGTAGAAGATCTCCAGGTTCAGATCCTAAAGTTGCTGTTGAATAATCAAGACCATAATGGGGTAAGTGAGCTTGCATGAGGGAGAACAGTAGAGCTGGAAGGGTCCTTGGGGCAGAGAAAGCAAAATGTCAGGGACCTTGGTACCCAGGATGGGGAGACCAAAGCCTAAGAGGGGGAAGAGGACAGGTTCATACATATTGGTAGTGATAGAAGCTGGAGGTTACACCCAGCTGAGCCTTGCGTGGGGTATGCAGTTGGGCCCATTTGGTAGGAGGGAACACCTCATGTGCTTCTGTGGTTGGTGGATAAGTGGGTGGAAGGCTGGAGACCATCGATTCCTCTCCCCTGGCTGCTTCTTGCTGCCAGTCCAGCTTTGCTTCTCTCCCAGGGTGAAGCTTCCAGGTACATTTTCCTCAACAAGTTTCGAAAATTCCTGCAAGAGAATGCCAGCAGCCGAGGGGTGAGTGGTTTGTTCAGGCCAGGGGGGTACCTCCCCAAGGATCACCAAGGGGTGGGGGGCCCTCCCACTCTTAGGAGACCAGCCAAAGACATTTACGGCAGCTCTGACAAGGCTGTTGCTTAAGCCCCAAAGAGATATGCCTGGCACAGAGCTGGTTCCCTGGAGACAATGAAGAGGCTGGAGGGTGGGAATTTCCAGAATTTGACTCTGTTGTAACTGGCAGAGAATTCATGATAAATCACATTTCTTGTACACTGAGATTTACAAAGTACTTTCCTCACAACTCTGTGCAGGTGGACTGTGCAAGTATTATTATCTCCTTTTTAAATGAGGACGGTCTGACTAAGGGTCAGGGAGTCTGAAATGAGTTGCTCAAAGTTATGTAGCTAGTAAGACGTAAAGTTGGGATTCAAATACAACTCCTCTGCTGACTCCAGGACCAGTTCTATTTCCATTGCACCATGCTACAGGCTTGAGAGCTAGCTAACTGCCCTCCTCTCCCATTCTCTTCCTTCTCCTCCTCCCCTGTCTCCTTCCTTCCTCTGCCATGTTCATGGTAGTTCTCTGTGTAATCACCATCCTCCTTAGGAGTCTGTCATCGGAAGAGGAAAGGGTGCGTGGATTACCCCAGACCTAGAACAGGAAGGGGCTTTATTTGGATTTGAATTTTTAAAATTCAGAACTTAACACTAAATAAAATGAGCATTTCCCTGTATGAAGTGGAAAAGTAAAAGAGAATTGTACGTAACGCTGTGAATCTCTATGATGTAGAGTCTGCTTTTCCTTTTAAGTATGTAATAAATTCAACATGTAACTTTCAAAGCTGTTCTGCTTGTCTGTGTTTCCTTCTGGCCTGGAAGGGACCTCAGAGGCCATTGAATCGACCCCCACATTTTGCAAATGAGAAAACGGAATCCCTGGGTCCTACAGGTAGTTGGGGCAGAGGTCATCTGACTTCAGAGACTGTCGCTCCCCACTGCCTCATACCATCTCTCACTGCAGAGCAGAGCCAACTTCTTAGGGGAAAGCCCTGCAGTACCTTCCTCTTCCCAAGAGCCTCGTGGGCCTGGCTGCCAATTAGGGGCTCAGGCACCTAGGCAAGAGCTTGATTGTAGGGGGATGATAGGATTCTAAATTTAGAACTGGAAGACACAGTCTAGTCCAACCATCTTATCTCACAGATGAGGAAACTGAGGTCCAGAGATGTTAGTGATTTGCCCATCTCACGGAGATAATAGAGCAGCATGGTTTAGTGGAGAGAGAGAGCCAGCCTTGGAGCCAAGATGGCCTGGGTTCAAGTCTCGCCTTGGACACACACCGACCAAACTAGTTAGTCATTTAACCCTTCAGTGCTCTAGGCACCTCTTAAAGACTATAAGTGCAGGAATAGTAGCCAGCTGTGTTGGTAGAGAGACTTACCTCACCAGGGAGGTTTCCATACCAGAGCAGTCAGAGGTCTAGTCCATTTTCCTGTCCCCAATAAGTGGCACAGCTGACTTTCAGGCCCATGTTGAGATCTACTCCAGAGACTGCTCTTTCTGACATTCCACATTGTTTTGCACTGCTGGTTTTTAGCATGGTTTTGGTAGTCTGTCATACAAATCAGGGATGAGTCCAGAGGGATGAGAGTTTGAATCCTGCCCTTAAAATTTACTTAGCTTTGTAATCATGGTCAAATTCCTGATCTTCTATAAACTTGTTTCTTCATCTGTGCAATGGGAATAATAATACCTGTAGGAACCCTCACAAGGTTATTGTGAGGATCAAAGGAAATAATACATGTAAAGTGCTTTGTAAACATCAAAGCACTGTGTAAAAGCCAGCCATTATTATCATTATAAATTAGGGTGAAGTCATGCCCCCTGTTCAAGGACAAGTTCCTATAGGTCTGGCCTTTGTGGGAAAGAAGCAGGCCCTCTTGATGACCTTGTCAGGAGCTTCCATTTGGGCCCCAGTTTGTGTGGCACTAGTGGAAAAGGCCTGGTGGGAACTGACTTTTTGTTTGCCGTTCAATCCTGCCCCGCAAAGGCTTCATTCTTCTTTTTGAACCTAGATGGGTTTCACTGAAGCTCAGGGTACAGAGTTAGGGTGTCTTTGAATTTTGGGGTAAGCTGGGTTGAATCATTCTGATCTTAAGGTAATAGGAACTGTCCCACGCACCTATACAATGCAGTATCAGAAACATTTATTAGGTGCCTACTGTGTACATACAATTAATTTCTCAGTGCTAAGAGAGATACAAAATACAGATTCTACATGGCCCTTACCTTCAAGGAATTTATAACATAGGGGGATAAGAAAGAAACACAGATTACTATAGTTTGCAATGATATATGTTAAATGCTTTTGAAAGGGTAAACAAAATTCTCTTTGAGATCCATGGGGAAAAGGTCACAAGCAGCCAGGGTGAAGACAGACATAACAGAAGGCTTCCTGGAATAGGCAGCATTGCAATAAATCTTCAGAAATGAGGTAGGAATTAATTGGGTAAAGAGAAGGAGGGAGGGCAGGCGTTCTTGGCTCAGAGAACATTGTGAACAAAGGAAAGGAAGCTGGAGAGCACAGTGTGTGTGCAGGGACAGAGCAGTCTCGTTTCACATAGCTTTGATGGGAATGATAGAAATTAAAGCTGGAAAGGTAGAGGAGGAGGGGCGATTGATTGCCAGGTAAAGGAGATACAGGTAAAGAACTATAGGATTTGGTCATTCAATGGGTGGAGCCCCACAAACCCACCAAGCCTTCAGGAAGCTACTTTATTTGCTGAGAGTGAGTCTGGAATTTGGAGAGCTTGGTCCAGAAGGCCCAGATGGACAAATCCTAAATGCCACTTTTGTATGTTCTCAGTGGCCAGGTGGGGCAGATTTGGAAGTTTAAGGCTACTTTATCTGGGAAAGGATAGATTTACTTTATAGGAATTTCTAATTACTATGAGCTGTTTCTTCATCTGCACAATGGGAATAATAATTTTGTTGTTGTTCAGTCATGTCCAACTCTTTGTGACCCCATTTGGGGTTTTCTTGGCAAAGGTACTGGAGTGGTTTGCCATTTCCTTCTCCAGCTCATTTTACAGATGATGAAACTGAGGCAAACAGGGTGAAGTGACTTGCCCAGGGTCACAAAGCTAGTAAATGTCTGAGGTGAGATTTAAACAAGAAGATGAGTCTTCCTGACTTCAGGCCTGGCACTCCTAACAGCCCCAGGAATAATAATACCTATTGTGTTATTTGATGAGTTATTTCTAAATTTACATTTTATCGTTCCCTTGTAAATAAATGCTAGAGAATACCTTTGTGGTTTAATGTTCACAGAGATCAGCAAGCATTAATTGTCTATAACATGCCAGACACTGTACCAGGTACTGGGGATCTGAGATAAAAACAAAATGGATCATGCCAGCAAGGAACTTACATTCTGTCGGGGGAAACAACATGCATGCATACATATGATTAGAACGGAAAAGAGGGGAGGCAGCTGGGTGGCGTAGTGCATAGAGCACTGGACCTGGAGTCAGGAGGACCTGAGTTTAAATCCGACCTCAGACCAGATACTTGACCACTTACTAGCTGTATGGCACTGGGCAAGTCACTTAACCCCGATTACCTCACCAAAAAAAAAAAAAAAGGAAAAGAAGGAAGTGAATGCTATGAAAAGGAACCCAGAGATAATGGTAGTGGGACAGGTTCTGTGCACCAGGCCTCTGAACTGGAGAGCCAAGAGGCCCCAGAAGGTTTGGGGCCTAGCTGAGATTTCAGGGATCAGGGAAATTCTATTAGAAAATTTAAGTGTAAAGAGTTGTGGGGTCAAAGGTAAGGTCCCCTGGACAAATTCTAAATAGAAGAGTGAGTGTCTTGGGCAGCTAACAATGAGTCAGATCCTAGCCCCCTGCACACCCTGACATGTTGCTTTTCTCTGAGGCCTGTGCCTCCCTCCTTGTGCCAGGGGTTCCTTAAGGGCAGATCCTTATCTCAGACACAGGGCATCATTCCCTGTCTTCCCTTCCTCCTGCCCCCTGGCCGTGCCAAGAGGAGGGGCTCTCAGTATGTGGACATGACCAACTAATTAACTGCTGCTGTCCACATGGTGAGGACATGTCTTGGGAGAGACAGGCAGCTTGTGAGAAGTGTTGCACTGGAGAAATTGGGATTGCTAATAGAAGAAAGTATGTTAGCCAGAGCTGTTCTTGTGAAAGACTAGGACCAGACTTGGTAGCAAGCTGTTGTCTGCTTCTCTTTAGAACCTAACTGTTCTCTGCCCGCCGGAGTACATGGTGTGCTTTCTGCACCGGCTGATCACAGCCTTGCGGCACTACTGGGATGGATACAAGGCTTCAAACCCAGCAGCATCATTCAGTGAAGGTAAGCTGATGGGGAGCCTGAGTCTCCTGGTCCAAATCTCATTGTAGAACCACAGAAGGTTGTTTTTCTGGCCATGCATTAATCTTCCTGACCCAGGAAGTAGTCAGGTAATCTAGATACTGCTCCTGACAAGCTGTAAACTGGGTCATTGGGCTCAGTGCCCTATCTCAGACCCGGCTGAGACTTTTAGAGCCTTTTCCTCCTCCCTTCTGAACTGCCTAATCCCTCAGATGGAGGTCATCAAGTGGCAGTCTTCAAAGGAAGGGGTCAGGCTGAAGACCAAACAGTAGTATTGATTGCCTTAATCTAACAGATCGCTAATAACGCTCCATTTCTATCAGCTTCTCCCTTTTTCTTGGTACTGTACTGTGTCCCTTTCCCAACCCCTCAGTTGGCATGTGCTCAGAAGGGTACACTAAGGGAGGTGGGGGGCAGGATGGAAGACAGAAGAAACATAGCCAGGGGCAGCTAGATGGCGCAGTGGATAGAGCACCAGCCCTGAAGTCAGGAGGACCTGAGTTCAAATACGGCCTCAGACCAAACACTTAACGCTTACTAGCTGTGTGACCCTGGGCAAGTCACTTAACCCCAATTGCCTAAAAAAAAGAAGAAGAAGAAACATAGCCCTTGTGCCATCTGAATTCAATCATCAAACATTTATTCAGATTTATCTATTTGTCTGCTTTTTTGATTATCTGGGTTTTGATTTTTCCAGGTCATTGATCTACTGAGTATAATTTCATCTTGTGTGCATTTAACTCTGCATAGGCCCACAGTGGGTAGAGAGAGGAGTCTTAAGGCCCTTTTGCTCATAGTGGTCAGATTTTCTGGTTCACTTTTCTGTGTAGTAGAAAGAACTCTGGATTTGGAGAAGAGGATGTGTTTGAGTGCCAGAACTGCTGTTTACTGTGCATGACCTCAGGCAAGCTATGCTACCTCTCTGTCCTCAGTTCCCCTCTCTATCAACTGAGAGGATCAGACCAGAGTAGAACTTCTTTTTTTTTCTTTCCCCTAATACATGTTTTTATTATTTTATTTTGTTTTTTTCACTTAATAGTATTTTATTTTTTTCAATTACATGTAAAGATAGTTTTCAACATTCCCTTTTATAAGATTTTGAGTTCCAAATTTTTCTCCCTCCCTCCTCCCCAAGACAGCAAGCAATCGGATACAGGTTATACATGTACAATCATATTAAACATATTTTCACAGTAGTCATATTGTGAAAGAAGAAACAAAACAAAAGGGAAAACCACAAAAAAAACCCCACAGAAAGTGAAAACAGTATACTTTGATCTGCATTCAGACTCCATAGTTCTTTCTCTGGATGTGGATAGCATAAGTCTTTTGGAATTGTTTTAGATTATTGTATTGCTGAGAAGAGCTAATTCTGTCAAAGTTGGTCATTGCATAATGTTGCTGTTACTATGGACAGTGTCCTCCTGGTTCTGCTCACTTCATTCAGAATCAGTTCATATAAGTCTTTCCAGGTTTTTCTGAAATTCCCCTGCTCATCATTTCTTATGGAACAATAGTATTCCATTATATTCATATACCACAGCTTGTTCAGCCATTCCCCATTTGATGGGCACACCATTAAATTTCCAATTCTTGGCCACCACAAAAATACCTACTGTAAATATTTTTGTACATGTGGGTCCTTTTCTCTTTTTTATGATTTCTTTGGGATACAGACCTAGTAATGGTATTGCTGGCTCAAAGGGTATGCAGTTTTAAAGGGCACAGCTCCAAATTGCCCTCCAGAATGGTTGGATCAATTCCCAACTCCACCAACAATGCATTAGTGTCCCAATTTTCCTATATCTTCTCCAACATTTATCATTTCCTTTTCTGTCATATTAGCCAATCTGATTGATAGGTGTGAGGTACCTCAGAGTTGTTTTAATTTGCATTTCTCTAATCAGTAGTGATTTAGAGCATTTTTTCATATGACTATAGATAGCTTTAATTTCTTCATTTGAAAACGGCCTATTTATATCCTTTGACCATTTATCAATTGAGGAATGACCTGTATTCTTATAAAATTGATTCAGTTCTCTATATATTTGAGAAATGAGGCCTTTATCAGAAACACTGGCTGTAAAAATTGTTTCCTGTCTTTCTGCTTTCCTCTTAATCTTGGTTGCATTGGCTTTGTTTATACAAAACCTTTTTAATTTAATATAATCAAAATGATCCATTTTGCATTTCACAATGTTCTCTATCTCTTGTTTGGTCATAAATTCTTCCTTTCTCCATAGATCTGACAGGTAAACTATTCCTTGCTCTCCTTATTTGGTTATGGTATCACTCTTTATGTCTAACTCATGTACCCATTTTGACCTTATCTTGGTATACAATGTGAGACGTTAGTTTATGCCTAGTTTCTGCTGTACTATTTTCCAATTTTCCCACAGCTTTTGTCAGATAGTAAGTTCTTATCCTAGAAGGTGGAATCTCTTGGTTTGTTAAATAGTAGATTACTATAGTTATTGATTATTGTGTCCTGTGTATTTAACCTATTTCACTGATCCACCACTGTATTTCTTAGCCAGTACCAAATAGTTTTGATGATTGGTACTTTATAATATGGTTTTAGATCTGGTATAGCTAGGCCACCTTCCTTTGCATTTTTTTCCCATTAATTCCCTTGATATTCTTGACCTTTTGTTTTTGTTTTTGTTTTTTAATTAATTTATTTTGATTTATCAACAATCACTTTCATAAGCTTTTGAATTTAAAATTTTTCTCCCCCTCACTATCTCCCTCCCCAAGATGGTACACAATCTGACATAGGCTATACATAACATTGCTATTAAACATATTTTCACATTAGTCATGTTGTAAGGAAGAATTAGAACCAATAAGAGGAACCACCAGAAAGAGGAAACGAAACACAACAGAAGAAAAAAAATAGCAAATAGTATTCTTCGATCTGCATTCAGACTCCATCATTCTTTCTTTGGATGTGGATAGCATTTTCCATCATGAGGGCTTTGGAGATGTCTTAGATCCTTGAATTACTGAGAAGGGTTAAGTCTGTCAATATTAGTCATCACACAGTGTGGCTGCTACTGTGTACAATGTTCCCCTGGTTCTGCTCATTTCACTCAGCATCAGACTATACAAGTCTTTCCAGATTTTTCTGAAGTTAGCCTGTTCATCATTTCTTATAGCACAGTAGTATTCCATTACATTCATATATCACAACTTGTTCAGCCATTCCCCAATTGATGGGCATCCTCTCAATTTCCAATTCTTTGCCAGCACAAAAAGAGCTGCTATAAATATTTTTGTACATGTGAGTCCTTTTCCAATTTGTATGATCTCTTTGGGATATAGCCCTAGAAGTGCTATTGCTGGGTCAAAGGGTATGCACATTTTTATAGCTCTTTGGGCATAGTTCCAAATTGCTCTCCAGAATGGTTGGATCATTTCACAACTCCACCAACAATGCTTTAGTGTTCCAATTTTCCCACATCTTCTCCAACATTTATCATTTTCCTGTTTTGTCATGGCCAATCTGATAGTGTGATATGGTACCTCAGAGTTTTGATTTGCATTTCTCTAATCAGTGGTCTATAATTTTCTTACTCTGTTTTGGCTCTTACTGGTTTAGGTATCAGTACCATATTTGTGTCATAAAAAGACTTTGGTAGAATCCCATTCTTCTCCTATTTTTCCAAATAGTTAAAACAGTATTGGAATTGTTTTTTAAGTGTTTGGTAGAATTCACTTGTAAATTCATCTGGCCCCGGAAATTTTTTCTTAGGGAGTTCATTGATGGCTTGTTCAATTTCCTTTTCTAAAATGGGGTTAAGTATTTTATTTCCTTTTCTGTTCATCAGAGCAATTTATATTTTTGTAAATATTCATCCATTTCACTTAGATTGTCAGATTTATTGGCACACAGTTGGACAAAATAGCTCCTAATTATTGCTTTAATTTCCTCTTCATTGGTGGTGAATTCATCCTTTTCATTTTTGATATTGCTAATTTGGTTTTCTTTTTTTTTTTAATCAAATTAACTTAAGGCTTATCTATTTTATTGGGGATTTTTTCATACAACCAGCTCTTAGTTTTATTCATTAGTTCAATAGTTTTCTTACTTTTAATTTTATTAATCTTTCCTTTGATTTTCAGAATTTTTAATTTGGTATTTAATTGGGGATTTTTAATTTGTTCTTTTTCTAGCTTTTTTAGTTGCATGCCCAATTCCTTGAACTGTTCTTTCTCTGTTTTATTCATGTAAACATTTAGAGATATAAAATTTCCCATAAGAACTGCTTTGGCTGCATCCCATAAATTTTAGTATGTTGTCTCATTATTATTCTCTTTGATGCAATTATTGATTGTTTCTATGATTTGTTGTTTGACACAAGTTTCCAATTAATTTTTAATCTATCTTTCTATGGCCCTTTATTACATGTAATTTTTATTGCATCATGATCTGAAAAGTATACATTTAATATTTCTGCCTTTCTGCATTTGATTGTATGGTTTTTATGCCCTAATACATGGTCATTTTTTGTGTAGTACCATGTACCACTGGGAAAAAGGTATATTCCTTTCTATCCTCATTTAGTTTTCTCCAGAGGTCTATCATATCTAACTTTTCTAAATTCTGTTCACCTCCTTAACTTCTTTCTTATTTATTTTGTGGTTAGATTTATCTAGTTCTGAGAAGGGGATGTTGAGGTCCCCCACTAGTATAGTTTTGCTGTCTATTTCTTCCTATAACTCACTTAACATCTCCTCTTAGAATCTGGATGCTATACTACTTGGTACATATATGTTTAGTGTTGATATGACTTCATTGTCTGTGGTACCTTTTAGCAAAAGTTTCCTGTATCTCTTTTAATTAGACCTATTTTTGCTTCTGCTTTGTCTGAAATCAGGATTGCTACCTCTGCTTTTTTTACTTCAGCTGAAGCATAATATATTCTGCTCCAGCCTTTTACCTTTACTCTGTGTGTATCTTTCTGTTTCAAATGGGTTTCTTGTAAAGAACATATTGTAGGATTCTGGTTGTTAATCCACTCTGCTATCTGCTTCCATTTTATGGGAAAGTTCATCCCATTCACTTTCACAGTTATGATTACTACCTGTGTATTTCCCTCCATGCTATTTTTCCTCCTGTTTATACTTTTCTCTCTCCTTTTCCCTGTCCTTCCTCACCAGTGTTTTGCTTCTGACCACCACTGCCCTTCCTTCTATCAGCCTCCACTCCCTTTTCTTTCCTTTTTCCCTTTCTACTTCCCTGTAGGTTAAGATACATTTCTATACTGAACTGCATGTGTATGTTATTCCCTCTTTGAGCCAAATCTGATAAGAGTAAGGTTCAAACAATGCTCACCCCCTTCCCTTCTTTCCCTCTATTGTAATTGGTGTTTTGCACCTCTTCATGTGATATAATTTACCCTATTCTACCTTCCCTTTCCTCTTCTCCCAATACAATCCTTTTTTTTTCACCCTTTAAATTTTTTTTATATCATCACATCAAAGTCAACGTATACCCACACCCTCTGTCTATGTATACTCCTTCTAACTGCCATAATAGAGATACAGTTCTCAAGAGTTATAAGTCTCCCTTCCCAGGTAGGGTTATAAATAGTTTAACGTTATTGAATAGCATGGGTTTTTTTGCTTTCCTCTTTACCTTCTTATGCTTCTTTTGAGTCTTGTATTTGAGGATTGAATTTTCTGTTCAGCTCTGGTCTTTTCATCAGGAAAGTTTGAAAATCCCCTATTTTGTTGAATGTCCCTTTTTTCCTATGAAAGATAATGCTCCATTTTGCTAGGTAGTTGATTCTTGGTTGTAATCCAAGCTCCTTTGCCTTCCAAAATATATTCCAAGCTTTCTAATCCTTTAATGTAGAAGCTGCTAGGCCCTGTGTAATCCTGACTGTGGCTCCTTGATATTTGAATTGTTTCTTTCTGGCTGCTTGCAATATTTTCTCCTTGACCTGATAATTCTAGAATTTGGCTACAATATTTCTTAGAGTTTTCATTTTGGGATCTCTTTCAGGAGGTGATCAATGGATTCTTTCAGTTACTCTTTTACCATCTTTTTGGAATATCAGAACAGTTTCCTTGATAATTTCTTGAAAGATACTGTCCAGGCTCTTTTTTTGATCATGGTTTTCAGGTAGTTCAATAATTCTTAAATTATCTCTTCTGGATCCATTTTCCAGGTCACTTGTTTTTTCAGTGAGGTATTTTACGTTTTCTATTTTTTCATTCTTTTGATTGTGTTTGACTGATTCTTGATGTCTCGTAGAGTCATTAGCTTCCACTTGCCCAGTTCTAATTTTTATGGAATTATTTTCTTCAGTTGGCCTTTGTGCTTCCTTTTCCATTTGGCCAGTTCCCCTTTTTAAGGAGTTGTTTTCTTCAGAGGATTTTTTTCCAATTTGGGCAATTGTATTTTTTAAGGAATTGTTTCCTTCAGTCAATTTTTGTCCTTCCTTTTCCAAGCTGTTGACTTTTTCTTGCACACCTTTCTTTTCCCAATTTTTCTTCTACCTCTCTTATTTGATTTTTTTAAATCCTTTTTGAGCTCTACCAAGAAGGTTTGTGGGGCTTCAGACCAATTTACGATCCCCTTTGAGTTTTCACATGTAGGCATTTTGACATTGTTGTCCTCTCCTGAGTTTGTGTTTTGATTTTTTTTTTCTGTCACCATAGTAGCTTTCTATGGTCAGGTCTCTTTTCTGGGTTTTGTTCATTTTTAGCCTATTTTGTGGCTTTTAAAATTGAGCTCTGCTCCTGGAGCACAGGAAGCGCTGTCCCAAGCTTCTTGTGCTGGGGGCGAGAGGCCTGGTCACTGGCTTTCTGTGCTGGGGCCTCAGGTGCTGGTGGCTTGCCCACTGCACTGAGCTGGCCTGGCCTAGACGTGCCCATTGTGCTCTGGGTTCTGGAGCTGGAGGCTTCCGAGCTGGCCTGCTCTGCCATTGGCCTGCTGAGCTAGGATCAAGGGGTCTCAGGTGTTGATCTGTGCTGTGGCTAAGAGCCTCCTACTGGCTTGCCCAGATTGCATGTACACTGGGCTGCGCTCACCTTTAACCCAAGTGAGATAGACCTTTTCTGAAGTCCGTCTAAGTTATCTTAAGCTGGAAAACTGTTTCACTCCATCTTTTTGTAGGGTCTGTCACTCCAGAATCCATTTAGAAGTTTAATTTTGCATTGTTTCCAAGGGAAACTAGGGAGGGCTCAGGCAACTTCCTGGCTTTTCTCTGCCATCAGAGCAGGACTTAACTTTTTTTGTGTCATGTACCCCTTGGGCAGGCTAATGAAGCCGATGATCCCCTTTTCAAAAGGATGGTTTTAAATGCACAATTACAAAGGAAACCAATTATTTTAAAATACAGTGTTCTCTCTCTCTCTCTCTCTTTCCCCCTTCATCCCTTCTTCTCTTTTCCTCTCTCTGTCTGTCTGCATGCATGCACACACACAGAGAAAAGTTTACAAACCCCAGGTTAAGAACTTCTGAACTATGTGATCCCCAAGGTCCCTTCTAGGCCTGAGTTCTCTGAACCTGTGACCTCTGTCTCAGCTCTGTTGTTCAAGAGCCCACACACTTGGTCCTGCTTACCCTCTGAGATGTGGTGTCCTGTGTCACCTCTATGGTAACGGATGGAGTTACCTAGGTAGGTTTCCCTCCAATATGTCAATTCATTTGTTAATTTAGCAGATAGTTATAGACTCACAAAATGTCAGCACCAGAAGGGACCTTAGAGAGCTTCCAGGTTACCCCCTTCATCTTACAGAGCAGAAAACTGGTACAGAGAGATGAAGGCGCAAGAGAGGGTGAGTGGCAGAGCCACTCACTCTAAGGCCTTCTCCTGCCTTCTGCTGTATCACACCGCGGCCTATGGCTTATTCTGAAACACAATCAAAAGCTATTTGCTCACGCTTTCTCCAGCATCTTTTTAATCACATTGCTTCCATTTCAGGACTGTGTGATCGCTTAAATCCCCTCACAACCTACATTATAGTGAATGATCATTAGCTTTTAAAGTTGTTGTATCAGTGGCTCTTGCACTTAATTGCCTTTATTCCTAAAGTCTCACTTCTCCTACCCAGAGTCTGTTGCTGTTATGGCCATGCAAGGCTTTGAAGGTGGTAGATAGAGGAATTTGACTACTCTTCCCTCCAGTCAGACCTCCTTGCCTTTCCAAAACATGTAATGACACCCTTTTCTTGAGTGAAATAGAGGAACTCTTTCACTACCATCACAGGGAACTTTCCTTAGGGGTCTGCTCTTCTTGGCCTCTCTAAGGCCTTAGAGAGCAGCTCCCATTGCTGTGACCTATTCAGAAACTATGTTGTTCAGCAATTTTTCAGTTGTGTCCAACTCTGCGTGACCCCACTTGGGGTTTTAATATAAAATGTTCTTTGCTAAGTGTTTTCAGATACCACATTAAAGTGATATATGATTTAAAAATCACAGGTATGTTGAAATATGTATTGAATTTGCAAATTTATACATGTATATATGCACATATATACATATTTACACTCACATATATAAATGAATAAAAGGCATTTTAGAGACTCTTCTTAATTTATTATTTCTATTCTTTAATGTTGTATTCCTTGATTCTTCCTCTCTCTTTTCATTCACTAGGGAAGAACAAAGACTATCAGAAATCTCTAGTAGGATGTAATCTGTCTAGCTAATAAAGTAAAGGGTTCAAGTGCTAATCTGGCATTTAATAATAAAAAAAAAGAAAGAAATCAGCTCCCAGCAATTTATCTGCTGCCTTTCTTCTAAAAGCTGCAAAAAAGCAAATTTCAGGTCAATATAAGGAAATACTTCCTAGCAATTATAGAGCTGTCCCAAAGTGAAGTGAGTTGTTTTGTGAGGTAGTGAATTCCTTATCAGCAGAAGTCTTCTGGTAGAGGTTATTGGGGATATTGTAGAGGAGATTCTTATAAAGGTATTGGTTGAATTAGTTACCTTTGAGGTCCCTTTTAGCTATGAAGTTCAGTAAAACATGATGCCCACTGGAGATTTTATGATGATTTGTTGCTGGCAAACCAGGGGAAAAAATAAAGTGGGTTTCAGAGGTATACCAGTTCTACCATGATCAAATTTGTGCCTAATAAGGGAGACCTGAGAGCCCTCCTGGGATGCCTGCTCCTTCCTTACATCTCTAATCTGCTATTCTATCTTAGTCCCAGTTTGCTTCTAGTTGGATTCTCCAACTGCCCCTAACACTCATATCCTTTCTGGGTCTTTATCACTCTAACCCCTGATTGCCCCCCCATCCACCCCTTCTACTTTTACTCACATGCTCCTGAATGGAGCTGGAAGAAGTCATACAACCTTGCTGACTAGATATACCATGTGTTAATGTTATATAATTCAGTGGGGGTTGAGGAGGGGGCACCCTTACTGCAGCAAGACAGTCTTTTTATTCTTCCCTAATTAATTCCCTGTGTTACTCCCCACAGAAACTATGCCAAACTCTCTTCTCCCATACCTCCTCCTCTTCCTTCTTCTCAGCTTTCTCATAATTTACTGAGAGCGTCTTCTTCCCATCTCTTTTAATACTCCTTAACATCTCTCACATTCTCCTCCTTTCATTAAGCCTCTGATTATGAGAAGGCTCTTCTCCTTGCTAGGGCCAAGCCCTCTACATATGCCCTTAATCGTGTCTTCTCCTATCTTCTCCATAACATATACCCCTCAAACATCTCTCGCTCTTGCTCTCTCTCTCTCTCTCTCTCTCTCTCTCTCTCTCTCTCTCTCTCTCTCTGTGTCTGTCTGTCTGTCTGTCTCTCTCTCTCTCTGTGTCTGTCTGTCTGTCTCTCCCCCTCTCTCTCTTCTTTCTCCGTCTCCCTCCCTCTTCCCTTTCCTCTCTCCCCCTTCCTTCCTCCTTTTTTCTTCCCTCCTGCCTCCAGACAAGACCAGATCTGCCTGATGCTTAAAAAACTTTGACTAGACTGTACCATGCCCTCAAAATATCATCCTAATCTCCTTTCCTTTTCTCAGACAAACTCCTTGAAAAAGCAGAAAAGCTCTCTGCACTCATTGCCACTATTTCTCCTCATCTCATGCATTCTTCAGCCCTTTGCAGTCTGCCCTCTGACCTCATCACTCACCTGAAACTTTCTCTCTTTCAAGTTACCAGTGATTTTTAATTGCCAAACCTGATGGTCTTTTCTCAGTCCTCATTCTTGACCTCTCTGCCACCTTCCTCTCTCCCTGAACACTCTTCTCTGGATTTTAATGGAGCTACTTTCCTGCTTCTTCTCCTGTGTCTCTGAGCACTCTTTCTCATTCTCCTTTGCTCCCTCATCAGATATAGCAGATCCTCTAACTCTAGGTTTTTCCAAAGGCTCTATCCTGAGCTTCTTCCTTTTTTCTGTCCTTTCTTTCTCTTTGTGACTTGCTCAGCTCCTGTGAAGTTAATTATTATCTCTATGTAGATGGCTCACAGTCAGGGAGGCAGCACTAGCTCCAGAATCAGAGGACCTGGGTTCAAATCCTGTCTCTGATACTTTTTACATTTGCGACTTTAGGCAACTTCTGTACCCTCTCTTGACCTCAGTTTCCTCATCTGCAAAATGAGGAGCTGTTTAGATGGCTTCCAAGTTTCAGTTGGAGATCTTTGATATTATGATCTTTTCTGTCCAACCTTCATCTTCCTTCCGAGCTCCAGTTCAGCGTCACTGACTGCCTAGGAAACACCTCGGTCTGGCCCTCCCCTTCCCACTCCTATCATTCAAACAAAACACAACCAGGTATTTTATTTGTGGAAATGACTCACTTGGACAGGAACCAGAGAAGGCATTAATAACATTTTTGTAACAAGAAAACTGTTAAAAATATGAACTAACTTAAGAATGAGAGACTTTGGCAGCAGTATTTACCTTCAGTCAATGACTGCAAATTAAATGATTTTTATGTGTATGTAAAATAAAAAACTTCAACCAAATTGTTCCCCTTTCCCTGTGAGTAGTGTTACTTCAGAGTTATCTACTGTTTGAAGGAAACAGAGTGTAGGACTTGGAACTAAAAAGTGGGTTCAGATCCCACCTGACGGTTACTAGCCAGGGGACCCTCTACAAGTTATATAACCTCTCTTTGTCTTAATCTCTTCACCTGTAAAATCAGGAGATTCAACCAGATGGCCTTTTAGGTACCTTCCAGCCCTAAACCTATGATCCTATCACTCAGTAAATATTTATTAAGAGCCTGCTATGGGCCAGACACTGGGCTAGGTGCTGGGGATACAAAAAGAGGCAAGAGACAGTCCCTGTCCTCAAGGAATTAACAGTCCAATGGAGGAGACAACATGCAAATAAGTTATATACAGGATAAATAGGAAATAATTAGCAGAGGGAAGGCACTAGAATTAAGAGGGGTTAGGGAAGATGCCCTATAAAAGGTGGGATTTTAGTTGCAACTTAGAGAAAGTCAGAGAGGTCAGTAGTCAGAGCAGAGGAGGGAAAACATTCCAGGTATAGGAGATAGCCAGAGAAAATACCCAGAGCCAAGAAATGGAATGTCTTGTTTGTGGAACAGCCAGGAAGCCAGTGTCACTGGATTGAAGAGGATGTGCTAGGGAGGAAGATGGAAGAAGACTGGAAAGGTGGAAAAGGCAAGGTCATGAAGGACTTTGAATGCCAAACAGCATTTTGTATTTGCACCTGGAGACAGTAGGAAGCCACTGGAGTTTATGGGGGGAGTGGGAGTGTGTGTGACATGGTCTGACCAGCCACTTTAGTGGCTTAAGATGGATTGGAGTGAGAAGACACTTGGGGTAGGCAGACCCACCAGCAACCTATTGCATTAGTCCAAGCATGAGGTGGTGAGGGCCTGCCCCAGGATGGTTTCAGTGACAGAGGAGAGAAGGGGGCATATTTGAGAGATGTTGCAGAGGTGAAATCGACAGGCTTTAGCAACAGATTGGACATGGGGGCTGAGAGGTAGTGAGGAATCAAGAATGACTCTTAGGTTGCAAGTGTGAGGGACTGGGAGAATGGTGTTACCCTCTACAGTAATAGGGAAGAGGGGTGTGTGTGTGAGGGGAAGATAATGAGTTCTGTTGTAGACATATTGAGTTTAAGATGTCCATTGGACATGCAGTTCAGGATATCTGTAATGTAGCTGGAGATGCAAGATTAGAGGTCAAGGGAGACTGGGGTAGGCAAGAAAGGTGAATTTGAGAGGCATCAGCGTAGAGGTGGTCATTAAATCTGTGGGATCGGAAAGATCACCAAGTGAAGTTGTATAGAAGGAGAAGAGAAGAGGGCCAAAGACAGAACCTTGGGTTCCACCTATGGTTAGGGGGTGTGATCTGGAGGAGAATCCAACAAAGGACACAGAGAAACAGCGGTGAGCTAGGTAGGAGGAGAACCAGGAGAGATCTGTGTCCTGAAAATCTAGAGAGAAGAGAGTGTCCAGGAGGAGAGCATGATCAATAGTTTCAAAGGCTACAGAGAAGTCAAGGGGAACGAGGACTGAGAACTTTAAAACTCAGCATGTTCAAAACAGAACTCCTTATCTTTTCCCCCAAACCTGCCCCTCTTACAAACTTCCTCTTTCTGTCAAAAGTACCAACATTTTCTCAGTCACTCAGGTTCATAACCTCGGTGTTACTATCAACTCCTCACTCTTCCTCATCCCACATATCTAGTCATTTGCCAAATCTTCCCTTTTCTCCTTCCACAATGTCTCTTGCATCAGACCCCTTTCTCTCTGCTCACACCACCGCCACCTTCCTTCCAGCCATCATCCCCTCTCTTCTAGAACATTGCAGTGGCCTCCTAATTGTTCTGTCCTTCCTACCTCAAGTCTCTTCCCATTTTATCCGTACTACACACTGTTGCCAAAGCATTTTACCTCAGGCCTAACCATATCCCTCAGGCAACTCCAGTGGCTCCCTATTGCTTCTGGGGTAAAATGTAAACCTCTCTGTGTAACTCTTAAAGCTCTTTACTCATGTTTTCAGCCTCAGTGGACATTACTCCCCCTCCCACATCCTTCAGTCCATCCCAGCTGTCCTCTCTGTTCCTCAGACCCAGCCCTCTCTCATCTCCATGCTTTTGTAGTGCCTACTCTCCAAGCCCATAGAATCCCTGCCTTCCTTCAAAATGAAGCTCAAGTGCTGCCTCCTACATGCAGCCTTCCCTGGTTGGTACCCCAACGGCTAGTGCCTCAGCTTTCTAACCGAACTGGTATTTAATTAGCTTGTGTTTCTTTATGTTTATTCTCATCGTATTTATTTTGTTAAGGCTTAGTGCAGTTTTTGTCCTCGATAGCTTTAAATAACACCAAGGCTTTTGGGACACCTATCATATATTCTTGTGTATATGTGTCTACACACATAGATATATCTATATATTTTATATGCACACATATACATATATATATATATATATACATATATACACATGTATACATATGTACACATATACATATATACCTACACACACACACACACACACACACACACAGAGTCTCCCAATTAGGACATAAGACATTTCAGAATACAGATTGTCACACTGTTTGTATTTATATATTCCCAGAACCTAGTGCAGTACCTAGCCCATAGTAGGCCCTTTATAAATGCCTGTTGATTGATGGTTTTAATTACTCCTCTAGTCCCCATCCTGTGACAAGGAGGATCTTACTTTAGAATTCAAAGGCACCCAAGAGATCACTATCTCATTTTACTGGTGAGGAAACTGAGGCATGGAGAGTTTAGGTGAAAGGCACACAGGTAGTACATGGCAAAACCAGGATTTGAACCCAGGTCCTCTAATACCAGATATAGCACTCTTTCCACAGTTCTGTATTGCCTCCCGTAATGATGAAATCAATAGAGAACTGAATGGTCAGTCCTGGAGTCAGAACCCTGGGGTTCTCTTCCTTTATGTGAAGGTAGAAAACCAAATATCAAGAGTTTCAGAGTCTCTCCTTGCTGGACCTGAGGAAGAATATTCAGATTCTCTTTTGACAAAATAATTTTGTTCTCTCTTTCTGCAGAAGCCTACGTCCCCCCACAACTCTTCTATAATGGAAAGGTGGATTACTTTGACCTGCAGCGACTAGGGGGCCTTCTGTCTCATCTTAAGAAAACCCTCAAAGGTATGTTTGTGTGAGGCCTGACAGGACATATCTGAGCAGGCAGGGCCCACTGGAGCTAGTGGTCATTTCTCAAAGCCAGCATGGATTCATCAAGAACTAGTCATGCCAGACCAAGCTCATTTCCTGTTTTTGACAGTATTACTTTGCAGATCAGGAGAATCCTATAGACATTGTCAAATGCATTACTGAAATTCAGGCATAATCTGTCATGCTTGTGAACCAGCTGGAGGCATATAGAAAAGATAGCATGGTTTTTAGGTAGATTTGGGTGGGTCACCCCAAAGAGAGGTGATGAAGTAGATCTCCATTGGAGTAACCCAAGGTTATGATATTTATTATTCCATTCACATGGATGAAGGCATAACGAGCATGATTATCAAATTTGTGAGTGACGTTAAATTGGGAAGAGACTAATGGGTCATGTAAGCAACAAGATGGTGGACTAGCCATTTCCTCTGATCTCCATGGCTTCTTAGATCTTTCCAAAACGGAAATTATACATCTAAGTAATTAAACTGGGAAGAATAACCAGTGTTGTATGCTTGAGTGAAAACCCAAAGAGATTTCAGCAGGCCAGCATAATGCTCTGAATAGAAGGATATGAAATTTCATGGTAATAAATTGAAAGTCCCACACTTGGGTTAAAATCCTTGACTGTACAGGTTCAAGGTAGAGGACACCTGGTTTGACAATAATTCAGTGAAAGGGATCCAGGGGTTTAGTGGCTGTAACTTTGACATGCATCAGTGGTGTAACATGGCAGCCAAAGAAACTATGCTATCTGAGACTGTGTTAAGAGGCATGATATCTTAAAGTCTAGATGCTGATAGACCCTGGCCTGGAGTACCATATTCCATTCAGGGCCCCACCCTGACAAAGGACGTTGATAAACTAGTGTGTGTCCAGAACAGAGTGGTCAGTGCCATGTGAAGATTGGTTAAATAAGCAGAAGATGTTTAACCTGGAGGAAATTTAGGGAGAACATGATTACTAAGGAGAAACTCCCTAATAAAGAGAGCTGTCCAAAAGTGGAATGGACTCCTTTGTGAAGCAGTGAGTTCCCCATCATTGTAGGTCTTTAGGCAGCATCTGTATGACCACTTTTCAGATAAGAATTGTATTAGATGACCTCTGAGGTTTCTTTCAGCTTTATAATTCTGGTCCTGGGCATAAAGAGGAAGGGCAGGGAAGGAGACAGAGTCTTAAATCTGGAGGGGTCTGTGACTGTAAGTGGCAGATTGGTTGAATTTAGCTTGTAGGAGGATAGCCTTCTTCATTAGGACCTCAGTGCTACAGATCCAGAAAAAGAAGGGATGATTTGTGTGGAAGGAGCCTTCCTGGCTTTTTAGATCAGGTCTCACATACCGGTTTATAGCTGACCCTACTAAGGGAAGCCTTAGAGGACAAAATGAAGATCTGGACATCTGTATCTCTGAAAGCTGCATACGGTTGTGCTGTCTTCATGGCCTCTGGTTTCCCCTAGGCTCCTACATTCTCATCTTGGTCAATTCCCAGACCACTTTTCACACTTGGTCCATGTTGCACAGTCCCCTTTTCAGCAGAGGGAGCCAGAGAATCTCATTTAGTCTACAGATAGGGAGTGGAATCTGTTTCCTGACTGAGGTTTCATGGTGTCAATGATACTGTATATTCATACAGACTTATAATTCTTTTTTAAGCCCTTGAACATCTGTTATCACATTAGGTCTTCTCAACAGCCTTGGGAGGCAGGCAGAGCAGTCCAATTCAACAAATAGACACAGATTCAGTGGTCAGTGCCTGGGGCTCTGAAGATGATTGGGCCAATAAGCTCCCTCTCTGCACTCAGGTTCTCACAGGCCAGGGACCTGGGACAAAATGGAGGCACAGAAGTTTTAGGTCACACAGCTGGGTAATGGTAGACCCAGGCCAGCCCCAGGCTCTCCTTATGCCCAGTCCTTTGCTCTTTCTGCCATGTCCCTAGGCATCAAGTCTTCCTTGTCCCTATTCCATCCTCCAGAATGTAGGGACTATTTTTTATTTTGTATGTATACCCCCCCCCCCAGTGCCTAGACTAGTCCAGGCACACAGGGAGTGCTTTCTAAATGCTTTGAATTGAATTGCTCAGCTGGGTGAGGTAGGTGGAGTTTAGATAAGACTCTCCTTGCTCAGGTGAAAATTATGATCTATTGGAGTTAATACACAGACATGGATAGCTGAAGCTGTAACACACTGCTAATACAAGATAAGGACATTAAAGAGGTGCAGACAAAAGTGTTTTCAGTCACTTACTTCCCTTTAAGTGTGGCCCTTTTTCTTGACTGCTGGACACTGGAAGAAACTGTGTAACCTGCATGTGGCTCAGTGGAAGACCTCACCCTGAGTTGGCTGCCCCACTCTCTGGGGCCTTGGACAGCTCTCAGTTCTGTGTGCTGCAGGAACAAAGAGTGTCAGGCTTTGTTGCCCACCATCCCAAAGCCTGAGACCAACCCCCATGCCCATGCCCTTTCTCCCAGATGACCTGGCATCGAAGGCAAACATCTTGATCGACCCCTCAGAGCTGCAAGCCATCACCATGGATGACCTTGATGAGGATGATGAGTCAGCTGCAGCAACTGCACAGGTGACCCTTCCTTAAATACTTTTTCTTGCCCTCTCTTTGGACCTCTCATATCCCCCTGGGTTTATCCCAAAGTATTCTTCTAATCTAGGTGACTTAGGTCATCTCTGGGAAGACTTCTCCCAGGACACCCAGGTTAGACTCCCAGAGAGGGGCCTAGATGCAGAGCAGCTCTCACTGAGATGACATCACTCCCCACCCCCTGCTTTGGGGCACAAAGCATCCTTTCTGAATTTCTCCTCTTCCCTAGCCTCAGGCCTGTGGAGTTCCTTGAAGACCTACGTGAAAACAGAATTTCTATGGCTGTCTTCCTTTGGGATAGTGGTCCTACCTTCACTCTTTCCCATTTATTTCCCAGAAGATAATAGTGCTACGTATACAATGTTTAATAGTTTGTAAAACACCATCTGTAACCATTATCTTATTTTATGTTCTCAATATCCCTGTTAAATATGCAGGTCTGGTCATTCTTTTATTCATTCAACAAGTACTCATTAAATCCTTGTGTACAAAGCACTGTGCTAGATGCTAGAGGTGATATAAAGTTCACACAGTCCTTGCCTTCATTACAAAAAAGGAAAATAAGGCTCAGAGAGGTGATTTGTACAAGGTTTCACCTCCTAGTAAGTGCAAGATCTGGAAAAGAACATATCTTCTCCTAGTCGAATGCTCTTTCTAACCCTAACCACACCACAGCTACCTCACTAACTTGAGAGAGCTAAGCTCTGCCTAATGGGGTGGTTTTTTCGGGGGGGGGGAAACACTGGGGAGACTCCCAGTGTGATTGGTCTCTCTTCTTTCTCAGCGCCCTGTGGCTGCTCTAGCTATTGGAGGGGCCCTGGCCAGGCCTAGTTGGCTTAGCTCCCCAACACTGAGCAGGGCCAACCGCTTCCTCAGCACAGCAGCCGTGAGCCTCATGAACCCCCGCAGGCCCTTGGGCACCATGGAAAAAGTGAAAATCCGAACACTGAACGTGGAGCAGAGAACAGAGGAGGATAGTATGTAATGGGGCATGGGGGGGTGCTGTGACAGTTCAAATCAACAGACATCTTTGAAGGGTCTACCAAGCACTTAGCCCTGGGGATATACAGTTGAAAAGTGAGACAGTCCATGCTTTAAATGAGCTTGCAATCTATTGGTACTATTCTACAGGAATAAGTCTAGTATAAGGTAGAACATGCTAGAGCAAAGGAGAGACAGAGCCGGAAGGAAATTTTAAGAGTGAAGAGTTACTTTCATTTGTAAGGATCAAGGAAGGCCTCAGGGAGGAAGTGGCATTTGAGTTGAGCTCTGAAGGCAGAATAGGATTTCAGCAGATGGAGGTGGTTTGTTCTGAGCACCTTCAAGGGGGTAGCCTCTGAAAGCTATGGAGAGAGGAGGTGGCCTAGTGAGTTTGGAGAATTAGTGAATGGTCTGGTTTTCTGAAATGGAAAATTCTTGAAAGACAGTAGAGTGAAATGAGGCCACAAAGGTTGGTTGGAACCAGAGGGCCTTATATGCCAGGTTGCTTGGAACCAGGGGGCTTTATATGCCAGACTCAAGAATTTATTTATTTATGTATTCATTCATTCATTCATTCATTCATTCATTTATTTATTTATTTATTTATTTATTTGTTGTCCTATAGTCAGTAGGGACCCACAGAAGATTTTTGAGTAAGGGAGTGACATAGTTGAACTTATACATTAGAAAGATTCTTTTGCAAGTTGTGTGGAGGAAGGACCAGAGAGGACAAAGATGAGAAGTGGATAAGACTGGTATTACAGCAAAGGACCTTATGAGAGGATGCCCCTATACCCAGGGTAACAAATCCCATTGGATTTGGCCCCTTCCTGAAGGGGATTTGGGATTGACAGAGCCAGTCTTCCAAGGACCCTGATGGCTCTCATTAAGACCCAAGACTCCCTAAGACTTCTTCCTCAGAATGAAGTGTTCTGTTGCCCAGATCTCGGGACTGTGGCCTTGGCAGCCTGCCAGTTGGGCTTCCATGTCTCGTAGGGGGTGATAGGGGTGGTCGGTAGTTTTCTGGGCCTTTCTTCTTCCCATGCTGGTGATGAGGTAGCAGGTCCCTGCCCTGTTGGCTGGCTCTGGAATCCTGGAAGTGATGCTGCTTCCTCTGACTTTGCATTCTGTCAGTAAGGAGCCAAGTACTCCAGAAGGGACTGGGGGTCGTCAGGAGACTCTTATCCTCAAGGGCCTGGATCAATGCCCAGGCAAACTTCAGGAAAATATTCTGTCCCCTCAGCCTCTGACCCAGCCCTGCCCTGGGTTTAGGTGACCACTAATGGCTGCATGTGGGTTTGGGAAGAGCACCTTCAGGAGTGAGGAGATGAAATGAGGAAATTGATGCTTTAAAAATAGCTCTCCCCACTGCTTTTGCCCAGATCTGACCTTGTGAAAGTACTTGTACCATGGGCTTTCCCTGCTGCTCTTTGTAGGACCCTACAGGGATCCAACAGGGCATCACACAACTTCCACGTTGGAAGAGGCTTCAAAAATCCTCTATTCCACACTCTGAACGAGAATCTCTCCTCTGTGGCATCTCTGACGAGAGATCATCCATTCTTCTCAGGAAGATGTCCAGTGACAGGGAACTCAACCACTCTCCATTTGGGGACAGTTTTCATTGAGAAGTTTTACCCTATATTGCACTGCAATTTGCCTCTGTGCAGTTACAACTCTTTGGACAAGTAGACTTAAATCTATCCGTTCTTCTACATCACAGCCTTTCCGGTTGTGATTATATGTCAGCCCTCCCCACCCCCCAGGCTAAGCATCCCCAGCTCCTTCAGGTGCTCCCTTCATGGCAGGCTTGTCCTCCTGTGGATGTGGTCTAAGCTGTCCAAAACGTGGTGCCCAGTTATGATCTGATCAGAGCAGAGTATAACAGGACTGTTAGCTCCTTTGGTCTGGATCCTGTTTCTCTGAATGCAGCCTACGCTTGCATTAGTGTATTTGGCTGTCAAATTATACTCTTGACTCCTATTGGTTTTCCAAGCCTATTTTGTTAAATCAAGTGTAAGATGTTTCATTTATACTCATTGAATTTAATTTTATTTTAGAGGTGTGAAGGGCTGTGAGTCATAGTTCCTAAGGTAGACAAGAGACCATAAGCCTTCATTCAGCTGGTTCTCCTCCCCCTAGACATCCAGGCCTAGTCATATTAGAGTGGGCTTGCCCATTTAAGCCGTGTTGTTTGTGTGACCCTGCCTGTTGTCCCAAACTGCCTGACTTGAGGATCCCTGACTTGTCCTCAGTTGCACTGTAGTGTGTTTCTGTTTGGGGCACTATTCTCCTTGTGTGGCTGGGGCAGCCATTGAAAGGAGGTAACTGATGACTCGTGGGAAGCCCTCTTGCTCCATCGCTTTAGGGAAGGGGCAAGGGAGACTGATTGTTGTCCTAAGCCTCTTTTCCCTGTGCAGTTGAAGGGAGCCATGGGAATGAAGGCCTATTATTGGGGAGGCCCCCAGAGGAACCAGATCAGCCCCTTACGGAGAACTCTCTACTAGAGATTCTGGATGGGGTCATCATGATGTACAACCTGAGTGTTCACCAGCAGCTGGGCAAGGTGAGCAGGGGATTGACTTCTGCTGACCCAGCAGAGTTCAGACCTGGGCTTCCTGGCAGAGCTTGATGGGAAGTAGCTACTTGACAACAGAAAGCTCCCTGGTCCTACCAGTTTCTTCTGGCTCCGGTGGGGCTGAGCTAGAGATCCCTTCTCCACACCTGGAAACCAGAGCCTTGGCCCTGCAGAGTTGGTCATCCTGGTCCATGGGTGTCCTGGGAAGATCTGCACGCTCTTGTAGCTTATTTAGGAAACAGAATGAGACAGACTGCGGGGTGGGAGGAGCTTTAAGAAAAGATTTCCTCATCTAGAGTTACCCTGGTGGGTGGGGTGAGATAGGACTCTGTGAACAGTGGGTTTTGAGGGAGGACAAAAGATCAACTTTGCTGAGGCCCCTTAAAACTTAAATCTATATCCTTCTCTTTAGGTTGGCCCTAGAATCATCTGTGTGTACATGCAGTGTGGCAAGGCTATTTTCAGGAATTTTTCTTTGATTCTCCCCTTCCCCCAAATTATAGTTAATTATGGAATGTTCATCCTTGAGCCTGTAAGAGGAGGGTTAAAGGGCAGGGATGGGCAGGGTTTGTTCATGAAGAGAGTGGCTCTGGACTTGGTATGACCAGGGCTATTAGGCTTACCTCAGGAGGGCAGATAAAGGAGTTGTTTCCCTGTGCTGGTTTGATCCTAGATGGTGGGTGTTTCTGATGACGTGAATGAGTATGCCCTGGCCTTGAAAGACACAGAGGAGAAGCTCAGCCGGTGTCCAAAGTGGGTAAGAATGGTGTCTTTTGAGCCTTAGAGCTGGGGTGGTCAGTAGGGCCACTGAAAGCCAGTCCTTTTGGGTCCAAGAGGTCCCTTTGGCTTCATGCCGTCTCTTAACGTGCAGCCCCATCCAGAGTGAGAGACTATAAGAAAAGTAACAATACTAATTTCCCATCCTGAGGGCACATCTTTGCATCATGTTCTGTTCCTAGAAAACTGCCCCCATTCCCTTCTCCCCTGCCAGATATAGAGCCCAAAGAGTTCCCAGATATGAGCCTCCTTTTTCCTCTTTTCCTTCAGTATCTGCTTCATACCCTTTACCTGCTTTAGAAAGATAACCTTTGCTTATTCTTTATTATTAGACTGTGCCTTTAATCTTACTGGACTTCTGGCTTTTGGCATTTTCCCTGGGCCTGTGCCTGGGCTAGATTAGCTCATTAGCTGTTGGGCGAAGGCTGCTGCTGTCATCAGGGCTTCTGAGCAGCGAGATGCTGTGTTAGCCCCTGCCCCCACCTCGTTAGGGAAGTCCTCTCAGTCCTGCTAAGTGCTAATGTGTGGGTCTGGGAACCCATATACACAGCAGTGCTTGGGAGAGCTGGCCGCTGCTCTGCTGTTTATGAGGAGAACATCAATTATGAATCTGAAAGGAAAGTGCCCATCACTTGCTGAGTCATCAGAGTTCCAAACACAAGGGATCGAAATCTCTCTGTCACTCTGCCTCCCCTTACCCCAGTGTATAGACATGCTGTGGGGCAGCTAGCTTTCTGCTAGGGTAGTCTGGCCCTAGGACTCCTGGTCAGAAACAGCCAAAAAGATAATATTCATTTCCCCTCGCTCTAGAAAAGCTGTATTCAGGTAGAGTCCCATGGGATCAAAGTCAACAGATATTAAGTACCTATTAGGTATGGAGCCCTGGGATTACAAAAGGGAGGCTACCAGTTACCTTTTCCTCCTGGCCACATAAAACTATCTCATCATTTCCTCATTTCATCAGATTCTTTTAATTGTAGGGAGACTGAGCAGGGGTGATTTAGTGCCTCCTGAGCTCTCTTAATTGAAGGTGGTGTGTATGGCCAGGCCAGTACAGCTGTTTAGCACTTCATAGTTTGACAGAATCTCAGAACCGGAAGGGACCTCAAATGTATCTGAATAGGAACCCAATCTAGAATATCCTAACCAATGGCTGTCCAGCCACTGCCTGAGCTTTCTACCCCTTCAGTCAATAAACTCCAGTAGCTCCCTGTTAACTTCAGAACCAAGTATAAAATCCCATTTGATGTTCAAAGCCCTTCATAATAGGCGCCCCCCCTTCACCTTTCCAGTCTTCTTATACTTGGCGCCCCTCCTCCTACTTTATACTCTTTGACCGAGCAACAATGGCCTCCTGGTTCTTCCTCCATCTCCTGACTCAGAGCATTTTTCTGGCTCTCCCCCATACCTGGAATGCTCTCCTTTCTCAGCACCACCTCTCTGACTTCTTTCAATCGCAGTTAGAATCCCACCTTCTAGAGAAAGCCCTTCCCGATCTCTCTTAGTGCCTCCCCTCTGTCAGTGATCTCCTCTTTGTCCTACACATAACTGATTTGTACATAGTTGTTTACATGTTGTCTCTCCCATCAGATTATGAGCTCTTCAAGAGCAGAAATTGTCTTTGATTCTTCTTTGTATCCCCAGCAGTTTGCATAGTGCCTGGCACACAGTAGGTGCTTAATAAACATTTATTGACTGACTGAAACAGCCCATTCCACTTCTAGGAAGTTCTGATTATTCAATTCAACAAGATTTATTAAGCATCCGCTTATGTGTAAGTCATTTCCGTATTGAGCCAAAAGTGAGCTCCTTGCAAATCCCTTGCAGAGAAGGACTTAGCTTCTGGTTCTTTTGGTGCTCTCTGCTGATGATATGTCACTTAGAACCTTCATGGCTATTCTTTGTGCCATCATTCTTTTGGTCTTGTCGCTCCAGTCTCTCTGGGATGAGGCTGCCATTGGTAGCTCTGGATTGGGAAGGGAGCTTCTGTTTCCTCATTAAGCTGTACAGGTTTGTAAATGAGTGTCAATCTCAGGTATGTTGTGGGGTTTCAGAGAGAACAACCTGTGGGTGTGGTCCAGGGTTAGGGAGAAGAGATGCACTTACTGAATCTCCTCTCCTGGGCACATCAACAGAGGAGAGACATTCAGGAAGAACTGATGAAAAGTCAGAAGGTTTTCTCTGAGAAACTGAATCATTTGAGTCGCCGTCTTGCCTGGATCAATGTCACCATCTACTCTAAGGTGAGGGCCGTTTGGTTAGGGTTTAATTTGGGTCAGGGTGGTCGCTTTATCCCCTCAAATCACTGATACCTTAGATTTATTGAATACCGATCTGATAGCTTGTGGCTAAATTAGGCAAGAGACTTCTCTCTGCCTCACGTTTGTCACCTAAGACTATGGTTCTTACCCAACTAACCTACCCGCTGAAACTGTGAGTTGGAGAAGGTAGAGCTTTGTAGAGCTCAAGAAGGATGTTCCTACTAAAAATGGCAACCACAGAATCATGGGATTTGGACCTGGAAGGCACCTTAGAGGTCATTTTGTCTAATCCCCTGTTTTTGTAGATAAGGAAACTGAGATCCTGAGAGACTTGGCCCAAGGTCACATAAGTAATGAGTAGCAGAACCAGGATTCAAGTAATAGTTAAACAACAGCTAGCACTTATATATATATCGCCTGCTATGTGCCAGACACAAATATCATCTCATTTGGTCCTCACTATAACCTTTGAGTAAGTGCTGTTATTATCCCCATTTTACAGATGAGGAAACAGACAGGCAGAGGTTAAGTGACTTGTCCAAAGTCAGCCATCTAGTAAATTTCTGAGGCAGGATTTGAATTCAGGTCTTCCTGACTTCAAGTCCAATGTGCTATTCATTTTGCCACTTCACTGCCCAGGTCCTTGGACCCAATCCTGTGCTCTTTCTTACTGCACAGGGTCATGCAAAGATCACATACGTAAAGCACTTTGCAAACCTTAAGTCACCATAGTAATCCCAGTTATTACTGTTATTTTTATTATCGTCTTTCAACCAAGTGCTGAGCTGTTGTTATCGTCCTTCTCTGCTCTCCTTCTCCATCTCACCCCACCTAAACCAGTTTTGTCCCCAAAAGCTCAGAGTATCTGGTCTGTATGGGTCACTGGATGCTGATTAAATATGACAAAGAGGAGACATCCTTAGCAGCTTTTTGGGTATTTTGGGAGTAGACAAAGTATGGAAGCCATCTTTGTTGCTTGGGTACAGATGTTATCCCAACCCTATTGCCATCCTCCCATGGTTCCTATGTAGCATTTGACTAAAGGCCCAAAGGCAGGTATACTCTTTCTTCAAGCTGGTTCCTTGGGGTGTTCCGTTTTCTCGCTGAATCTCCAGATATTCCTACTACAAGAGCCTATCTGCCCCACCTCCCTGTCTCCGTGCTCAGAGGTGACTCTGTTAAGTACTGGCCCTGGGGACATGTGGTCTTGGGCCCATCTGTGCTATTGCTGGGAGTTGTGTGTGGTCTAGTCTCTCTTTTCTCCTGTCTTCCTCTCAGGAGAAGATGCAGGATATTTACTGGCTCCTCCGGGTTTGTATCCGCACCATAGAGCATGGGGACCGCACAGGCTCCCTCTTCGCCTTTATGCCAGAATTCTACCTAAGTGTCGCCATGAACAGCTACAGCGCCCTTAAAAATTACTTCAGCCCTGTCAATAGCATGGAGGAGCTGCCAGGTAAGTGAAGCCCAGGTTTAGAGTAGGGGAAGGGAGATCCTTCACTAGAGGATGAGAGAAATATCTTCCCATAGTCATTTGTCTGTTATTCTGTTTAGAACTCAGTAAAATAGAACACAATTCCACCCTGTAGGGGCCCCCATCTAACAAGGGAGGCATAGCCTCTGTCTTCTGGTAATGCCTGTTCTAACAGGACACTGCCCTGCCCTTGTGAGCTCTCAGTCTTAGGTAGGAGATGGAGTATGCACAGGAAAAAAGCTCTCAGACTGTCTCAGTGGCATACAAACAATTGCAAATGAGCAGAATGCAAACTGGGCCTTTCCCTAGGGACGGCCTCTTGCAACCAAACTACCATCTGCAGCAGCAGGGCTGATTCCAAACAATACTCCTTGAGATTCTCAGCTTCCTGAGAGTAGCCAGAGAGGCTGAAGCCGTGGGGATAATAGAAATCTGGAAGTGGGGACAGGGCGCTGCCCAGGAGAGGAGTGTGTTAGCTTCTGATTCTGCTTCCCCAGGCATGAGCACTAACAGCTTGAGAGACATCAGGTCATTTGCTTCTGCAGCCTCCCAGAAAGGAAAGTCAGGGGCAGTGTCACTGCTCACCATATTAACTCTTCTGTGCCAGGCTTTGGTTATGGGTCAGCAGTCTCCTAGAGTTGAGGAAGGTCGAGGACAGAGAAGGAAGGAGAGGTATGAAGTGCACTGGAAAGCAGCTGGGCCCTGTTCCTTGAGGGCACGCTGGCAGTTTGATTTCTAGCTGGCTCAGTGGGGACGGGAATGCTTCTCTTTACAAAACAAGTCAGCAAGACGTAGCCCCGCAAAGGCTGGCTTTGGGCCCTATTTGGGAGACAGAAGTTAGGACAAATGCAGATTGGAATGATAGAACACATTGGACAGCATCCAGGGGGATGGGACAGCATGAAAGAGGGGGATAGCTGATATATGACTTTAGCAGTGATTAAAGTTGTGCTTGTTTGGGGGCAGGGTGGAGAGCTATTGGTTTGGGTGCTAACAGTCTGTGGACACTGGTTTCTCAGCTGAGATCTTGGCATGTGCAGGTACATACTCACCCTCAGAGGGTGTCAGTTTTTACACTGGTTGGGCATTTTAGGCTTGCTTCTTAAAGGTCATTAGGCTTCTTAAAAAGGGAAGAGCTGTTATTTCTGGCAGACCACAGCCTAGGACATCATTGTCGAGGCAGGTTGGATAGGGAGATCTGGTGGCCTATGCCCAGAATCCCTGAGAAAGGGAGAAGGCACCTGTGGCCTGGCAGAATTGAAACTTCAAAGGAAGACAGATAGCCTGCATAAAATGTTTGATTCTCTAGAAGTCCTTAGGGGGAAGGGGCAGCTACATGTTGCCCTCTACTTACCCGTCTCAAATCAAAGGGGTCACAGCATCATGAAAAAGCAGAATGCTCTAGCTGCTTGTGACAGAACCTGAGCTGATCCTGGGATTGCCCCCAATAGCCTGCTTGTCTATTTCTCCTGGCATTCAGAGCTGCCTTGTCACAAGCCTCTCTTACATGGCTCTCCCAGACTGGGCCTTTTTAGGTTTGATTTCTGGGTGGTTTTCCCCTCATTGCTCTCATCCCCTCTGATCTGCCCTTTCAAGGCTCCCACCAATGGATGAAACTAGTGTTCTCACCTGGGTTCCATGGAGTGATGGCCACACTGTCCCCCATCTTAATCTCTGCTGCAGCTTCTAACCATTTCTGGGTTGGGGGAGATGGGCTAGTATGACTGGATATGAGAGAAGGTTTAGAGAGAAACATTCAGAGGATGATCTTCAGGTTGGTGATAATTAATTATCTTTGAACCTGATTTATTGAACCTGAGCCAGGCTGCATTGTCTGTAGCCATATGTAAAGTACATGCAGATATTTTGTATAATGATCTTTCTTGCCTCTTGTGTGAACCACCCCTGCCTGTGGCCTTGGGCCTCCTTGGAAAAGGCTGACAGCCCTGACCTAGCCCCTTGGGTCCCTCACAGCCCTGATCAGTGCGGTGCCGGCTTCTTGGAACAGCCAGAAGTGGGTACATGCGTGTAGTCAGAGAACACCGGCTAGGCTCAGCCTGCTGCTGCTGTAGTCCTTTAACTCATGTGGGGGAAGTCCCTGAATTTCTTGAGGTTAGGCCGTGGCTTCAGAGGAGATCTTAGGGAGTAGGTGTTCTTGAAGACCAAAGGAAAAGAGCACCCAGAAAAACAGCCTTGCCCCCTAGCCACTGTCTGCCCATCTGTTCTCTTCACCCTTCTCCTTGCCCATCCCCCTCACATTGTTTCTTTGTCCTGAAATGTGTCACAATCTATTGGGAAGGCATCTCCTTCTTCGTATGTGTCAGAGTTTGACCAGCACAAAGGCCCAAACACCATTTCTCAACTTTGAAGAGAAAACACATCTGGTTCTTATCTGTCCCATCAAAGGGAAGAGATCACTTATATAATAGGAAGAGCTCCAGACTAAGTGGGAGTAAGGAGACCTGGGTTTTAGTGACTAAGCCTCAGTTTCCTCCCCTGTAGAATGAGAGGGTTGGATTAGATGATCTCTGAGGTCTTTCAGAGGTCAGACAGTGGCACACATAGTACACATGCAGGTATGTTTTCTTTTTTTTTCTTAATTTAATATTTTTAATGAGAAAAAAAGTATTTTCCCTCCTTCCCCCCCACCAGAAAAAGAAATTTTTTGGGTAGCAAATATGCATTGTTAAGCAAAACACATTCCTTCATTGGCCTTGTCCAAAAAACCTAAGTCTCATCCTCTACCCTGAGGCTGCTGTCACTCACTGGTGCTCTTGAAGTGGGGTCGGTCGTCACATTGAGCAGAGTTCTCAAGCCTTTTGAAGTTGTTTGTTTTTACGATGTTATTATTGTGTAGCTTGTTTTCCTGATTCTGCTTGCTTCATTCTGCATTGTTTCATACAAGTCTTCCCAGGTCTTTCAGGTCTATTTTTCTAATCATTGTCTGGGCCAGAAGAGAAGTAGAAGAATCACAGGATTTAGAACTGAAAAAGGCCTCAGTGATCATCTGGTCTGACTCCATCATTTTACAGATGCAGAAACTGGCCTAGAGAGGTTGGGACTTGACCAAGGTCATAAAGACAGCCTACTTACTTGATTACCCCTACATTCAAACCCTAACATTCCAAATCCAATACTCTTTCCCCATTGCACCTTTCACTTGACAAGGATAAGAATGCACCTAAGCCTGATGTGGGAATGTTGGTAAACTCAGGGGCAGAAGTGCCTAGAAAAGTCAATATGATGTGCTGTTAGATGTGGGCAGGGCTTCATCATGATAACTACGCTTAGCCTGTGGTCCTTTCCCTGTTCATTTGGCTTACCCTAGTGCTGAGGCTGAGGGGGGTGGGAAATGTGTGGCTATTTTTTTTTTAATTCCTAGGTGGTATCAGATCCTTTGAACAACAACCGACTTTAAAATGATCCTTCTTTTGATGCAGCTGGTTAGGTCTGTCATTGGATTTTCTCTCTCTAGCTGACCCTGGAATAGAAGAGATGACGTTCAAATCCAGTGGCAAATACATAAATTTCCCTGATGTTCTGTGCAGAGCTTTGCCTGTCTCTGACTAAAGGACCTCTTTTGTGACAAATGACCTTTAGCAAAGGAAGGGCCTATCACACTGGCATTAAATGTGAAAAGCCCTGACAGGCATGTGGGACCCCTACTCCCTGGTCTGTCTAAGGTACTCTGTTTGTCTGGACTCTTAGCTTAAATAGTGATGACTCTTTATGAGGATCCTATTGGACATCTCTGTGTACATCTGTATCAGGTATCTTTTGCTTGGCTATAACTACCTGGGATTTTCCTTTTCTCTGTGTTAAAATCCCTAGGGTTCCCTTAGCCCTTTGTGTATTGAGCACGTACAAGGAGGAGAAGATGAGGGGGTCTGTTAACTTAGCCAGGCCATGGCTAGGGGTTCCAGAGATGTGGCCCAAAGAGGCAAGAAATCTTCCCATAGAGCAAGAAGAGTCAGAGGAGTTAACAGGAGATGATCAGTTCTCTCTATAGAGGCATTTGAAGATTCTAGTCACGGAAGAGGAAGACTTTGTTTCCCCTTCATACTAGGTAGAAGTCTCTTTGAAGCCAACTTGCCTTGATTCTGAGCTAGACTCTCACCACAAGCACAGAATCTCCAGGGTCCTGGGCCTGTATCCTGAGACTCTTTGCCTCCACAGGTTACGAGGAGACCCTGACCCGCCTTGCTGCGATTCTAGCCAAACACTTTGCAGACACAAGAATTGTGGGCACAGGTGAGGTGGTTTTCTTACTTCTTGCAGGACTGTATTGGGAGTGGGCCAAGTGAGGATGTTTGCCCCAAGGACCCTGAACTTAGCAAGAGCCGGGAAAACTTGCAACTCTTGAAGGCTTGATTTCCTAGTTATTTTAGTCTTTCAATTCCATTTATCAGGCATTAAGTGCCTACTATGTACAAGGTGCTGTGTGTGGTGCTAAGAATATGAAGACAAAGAACAAAATAGTGCCTTTCCTTAAGGAGCTATCATGATGGAGTACAACATGCATGTGAATAACTTAATTTCAGGTGAGAGAGGAGATGAATGACTGGAGGGTAGGGAGAAGGAGGAGGAGGAAGAGGCAGAGGCAGCAGCCCTGGCCGCTGCAAAGGGGTGTGGTCCAATGGTCAGAGATGACTTCCCCTAGAAAGTGGTAGCCCAGCTGAGCCTTATAGGAGGATAATGATTCTGAGCAGAGGTTTTGAAGAGGCACATTCCCAGCAGAGGGGAAAGCTAATGCAAATCCATGGATGTGGATGATGGTATTTCGGTTTGAGGAATGACTAGTTTTAGCCAGAACCTAGACTAGATAAAGGGGAGTGAAATAAGGCTAAAGAAGTAGATGGGAGCCAGATTGCGCAGGGTGGGCTTTACGTGTCAGGTTGAGGGGTCTGTATTTTATGTTAAAAGCAATAGGAGCCTCTGAAGGGTTTTGAACAGGGGCGTGACATAGTCAGATCTCCATCTTGCCTTGTCCCAGGAGCTATAACCAAGCTTTGTTAACCAAGCTCTGTGAAGTGTCAGGTGGGTGAAGCAGGCTCAAGGTGTGGCTGCTGTTTGTGCTGTTTGACTGTGACCTCTCAGACAGAGGGAGCCAAACATGTAGGAAGGAATGCCCTCCTAATCCATCCATCCTATAGGATGGCCTGCCTGCTGGACCCTGGATTTCGTTGGCCTTGGCTGTTCATTTTCCCAGAAAGGGACCCACAATTTGGGGCCCCCCAGCTTAATCCTTCACCCACAAAAGGCCCCAAGCTCTTGGATGAATGGGGTTTGGCCTGGTAAATCAAAGGAGTAGCCTTTTTCTCCTAGTCTAGTGACACTGGCCCTTTTGCCTTCCATGAGGCCTTGAGCCACTTGTGCGATGATGCCCCTTTCCAGTCCCCATCTCCCTTTCTGGGTCCTCAGACATTTCTGTCACCACTCAGACATCCGAGATTCACTGATGCAAGCGCTGGCCAGTTACGTCTGTTATCCCCACTCTCTGCGTGCTGTGGAGAGGATACGTGAGGAGCAGTGAGTACTGGAGCCCCCCTGTGCTAGTGGTGGGAGTAGAGCTTGTGGGTGGAAAAGTGGGGAGATGGTGGGGGGAAGAAGAAAAGCTTGCTGTTGCTGGAGGGATGAGGGGAGAGGGTTGGAATGAGCTCGGTGGCTCGAGATCATGTGAGGTATTCCTGCTGTGCCTTTGGGTAGCAGCTAGGCAAGGAAATTGAGCTTTGTACCTTTAGTTGCTAGTGCAGCAGATAGAGCACCAGGCTTGGAGTCATTAAGGTCTGAGTTAAAATCTGGCCTTGGACACTAGTTGTGTGACCCTGTTTGACTCATCTGTAAAATGAGCTGGAGAAAGAAATTGCAAACCACTCCAGTATCTTTGCTAAGAAAACCCCAAATGGGATCATGGAGTCGGACGTGACTGAAATGACACCGCCACCAGTCTGCCCAGTTCCACTTGTGACTTGACATTCTTGCATCCTCCCTTCCCTGTGCCGGGACAAGAGTGAGCTGCTTCTCGTGGCCCCCTTCTGCTCACCAATTTAGATGCTAAGGTCCTGACAAACCAGGATAGTCTTCTTCGTTACCCCCCATATCCCTTTTGTCTTTATTTTTAAAGTTGTGTCAGGGCCCTTTGTTTCTTATTCCACAGTTATTTTTATGATATAGTCCTTTCTACCCACTCCATTGAACCCTGTCATGTAGCATGGGTGGTAGGAAGACATCACTCAGCCTGGGTTCTCGAAGGATGTGGCGCAGTCCTTAGATCCCCACATGCTTCCAGAAACCCAGGGAACTATCTAGAAGCTACTGACACGTTCCCTCTCCCCTCGGCAGACGGATCACCATGATGAAGAACCTCCTTGCTCCTTACGAGCAGCGTCCCTGGGCACAGACAAATTGGATCCTTGTGCGGCTGTGGCGGGTAATGACTGTGGTGCCCCGTCTTGCAGGTCCCCTGGTGCCGAGGATGGGGCAGATGCCACTCCTGCCTGTGGCTAGTTGTTTGGATTTACCACTGAGTGTAGGGCTTAGACTTGGAAATGTAGGTCACGCTGCCCTCAGGAAAAGCCTGGCTCTTCAAATGTGTCCACAATCAGTGTTTTCTAAATTGAGTCAATCTGACATTTGATAATGTCCCTCTGTGTCCATGAGCACCGAGCTGGGCAGAGTGAGTGGGGGGGCAGAGAAGGGAAGGGAATAAGGTGTTTGAGTACAGAGAGGGTGGTAAGATGTGGGGTCTGCTGAGGCAATAGAGGTGTCATATTGGTCAAAGGCCTGGACCAGAGGTCTAGAGATATGGCCACAATTTTGGAACTGAGGGACATGAGTTGGCTCCAGGATTTAGAAATCCAGTAAGGTAGGAATCAATGAGGATAAGAGGTAGGGAGAAAGCAGTGTTGGAGGGAAGGCAAGGTCTGGGTCCTGGATGAGAAGAAAGGAAGACCCAGCCTGACCTACCCACCCTGGCATTTCTCTTTCAGGGCTGTGGATTTGGATATCGCTACACTCGGCTGCCTCATCTGCTGAAAACAAAGCCCGAGGATGCCAACCTCCCCAGCCTGCAGAGTGAGTACTAGATCTTCAGGACTGGGGTAGGGAAGCCTCCCTTTTCGGCCCAAGGCCTAAGAGCTGGAGCTACTGAAGACTGGGACGAGAGGGCATGAAAGGAGGAAAGGGGAGGGCAAAGTTCTTAGGCAGGGGCAGGAGGTGGCCCAAGTCCCAGGTTTAGCCAGAGCATCTTGGCCTGGGCCTGAAGTTCTTCTGCCAAATGTTTGGCATCATTTTAACTTCCTGTGTGGGGGCTGCTGGGCTCTGGCAAGGCAGCCTGGTCGCCTGTCCCAAGGGAGAACTCGGTGCACATGCTCCAGGAATTATGGGGCTTCAGGGGCCGGTGAGAGCTTTCTTGTTTCCTCTCTTTGGGGTCTGTGTTTTGAGTGCTTTGCCCTAGGTCACATGGTGCATTAGCGGGCCGGGGCAGGACTATAACCCAGCTCTTGACCAGAAGGTCTCTGCTCACTCTGCTACACCACACTGGGCACGTCTCTGATCTGCAAACCTCTTCTGAAGGCCACTGTCCCCTGCAGCCTTCCTGTCGCTCCCTTTAACATCTCAGCTCTGTCTCCCTCCTATCCCTCTCCACCCCCCTCTGCTTCTATTTTAAGTTCTTCATCTCTCTCCTCAGTTTCTTTTGGTTTGCCTTTTGTCCTCTGCCTTCTCAGCTAGCCCTCTCCCACGCCCTTAGTCAGTGGTTGTCTCAGCCAAGGCCTGTAGTGTTCTTTATTTCTGACCTTGACTTTTCCTGCCTTTGACTTATTGACTTCTCCTCCCTCCCTCTGCCTTTCATCATCCCTTCTTCTATCCTTTTCTCCAAAGCACATTTCAATGCTTTGGCTCTAGGCAAGGGTACTTTTTCCCTTGCCCTCCTTCCCTGATTGCCCTGGTGGGCTCTCTCTCTGTTCTGCCCTTCTATTGCCCTGTTGAACTGAGATGTCCATCAAGCTTAAGACCTGGTGGTACCCATCATGAAGAACAAGTGAGATAGTCCAACTATAGAGTTAGCTAGGATTGTCTCATTCCTTTGTAACATTTATTAACTTGACAAACCTGCAGTGTGTACAGAGCACTGTTCTAGATGCTGAGGGAGACCAGGTTTAGAGAAGATACTGTCCCCAGTCTAATAGGGGATGACACAAACACAGATAGTTATATGCAGTATTACTGACAAGTGCATGAAAGTGGTATAAATAAAATGCTCTGAGGCCTGGGTGGGGTAGGAAGGAAGGTTATGACTTGTCTAGGAGGACCCTGTGGCCTGGTTTCTCCACTCCTCCCAGGACATCTGGGACCTGTCTTACCCTACTTAGAGCTCAGAGACTGAAATCAACCTGAGAAAACATTAAATCATAAAACCCTAGACTTAAGAGGAAGTTCTCAAGTCATGGAGTGCAATCCCTAGCCAAAGCAGGATCCACTTGTACCTATCTACCCACCCTTCATCAGAAGAGCTCCTTTGATGGGGAGCTTACCACCTCTCGGCAATCCAGTCTGTTTTGGGGCAGCTCTCATGGTTAAGAAGTTTTTCATTCTGTTGAGCTGAAATATGCCTCCTGGCAACTCCATATATTGGTCCTCGTTCTCCCTGTTGGTGCCCAGAACTAGGGCATCTTCCAGTTCTGGTCTGAGCACACTAGCTGGGCCTGACCGCAGGGCCGTCACCTAGTGCTGGACACCATGGTCTGGCTTGGCTTCACTCTTTTAGCGTAGTGTAAGACTGAAATGACTCCTTTGGTTGCCACGCCCCACTGCTGACTTAGGGAGCTCGTGGTCTAGTAGACGTCACCAAGTAGATGGGTGCTAGGAAGAGATGGTGGGCTGGTCAAGTGGTGAGGGTGAGGGATGGCAGGCAGGCAGCCAGGGTACTCCCCTGGCAGCCTTGAGGCATCAGGAGACGTCGAATAAGGCCTCGCCACCTGGCCATGGACGAGAAGGGCAGGTGATGGGCAGGCAGTCTCCTTTGCTGGAGACGACTTCTGAACTGGTGAGACCACCAATCATTCTGGGATCTTTGGCTCCTAGAAGCCTAGGTTTGTCTTGTCCTGTTTGTTTTTCACACAAGCTGTTTCTAGTCAAACCTTCCCTATTCTGTACTTGGGCAGTTTATATTTTGAGCCCAAGTGCAGAATTATCTCTATTAAATTTAATCGGGGGGGCAGCTAGGTGGCGCAGTGGATAGAGCACCAGCCCTGAAGTCAGGAGGACCTGAGTTCAAATCCAGCCTCAGACACATAACACTCACTAGCTGTGTGACCCTGGGCAAGTCACTTAACTCCAATTGCCTAAAAACAAACAAACAAAAAAAAGGAAAAAAATTTAATCTGAATTTCAACTCACCATTTCAGCCTCTTGAGACTTTCTTGAATGTCATTCTGGCCTCTGATCTGTTAACTCTCTCCTTAAGATCTCTGTCATCTTTAAACTTGACAGTAATGCCATCTATGTCTTTACCCAAGTCACTAGGAAAAATGTTGAGTAAAACAGGGCCAAGCACTGAGTACCATGACCTTCATGAAAGGAAAGCCTTCAGTTAACGTTAAGATACAAATTTATTCCTCTCTCCATTTTTCTTCCCCTGAAAAACAAAACAAAATAAAACTAAAAAAAAAAAAGAGATACCTTTATAATGCACCCCTAAGCTAATCAAAACCAATTGTGGACTGTCTGCAGTTTGAGATTGTACTGTGACTCTTTACAGCGTGCGTATGATTTAAATTTGCCTGTTTTTAGTATACATTAAAGGCATAAGCCATGCAAAGTTGTTTTTATTCTCTTCATGGCAGTATTCCGGCTAGGTAGGTTAGTGTTGCTTTTCTCATCTTTCAGTTGTGGATGCTGAGGGAGAGGGAAGTTAAATGACTTATCCCAGGTCATCTAGCATGCCAACAGCAGGGATGTGTTGTGCCTTTCCATCCCTGAGTCCCTCTGCCTGAGCCTTGATGCCTCCAGCCTGTCCCCAGGGTGGAATGTGAGCTGTGTGCTGGGCCAGGAGCCTGCTGCAGCAGGAGCCATTGATTTTCAGTGGGAGGGGCTGGGGAGAGAGGCTCTCTGGTTCTCCCATTGTTGCCCCTCAGAACAGAGGGTACCAAGAGCTCCAATTACAGACGTCACTGTAGGGGAGGTGTGACCAGCAGGCCCCAGGTGCCATCTTTGTCCTCAGCCAGACAGTGGCAAGGCTCTTCCCACCACCCTGGCTGCAGGCTAGATGTCTCTGGGGTAGCCAGAGGTCAAAATCATGGACATGAGGGAGCATTGAGAAGTTGGCTTGGAATCAAGAGTGAGCATGGGCCACAGCTCAGGCTGTACCTAGTGGGAATTGCTTTAAGGACTGACAGATAGATCCGCTTTGTAGAATCACAGGTTCTCTCAGGAGTGTAGTGTGAGAATATAGGAAAACTCATCCCCTAACTCTACTGCCATAACAGGCCTACTCTCAGCCTACTTTTTCTACTACTACTACTAAAGGACAGGAGAGGGAAAAAAAAAGCAGCTCTCTGTTATAGTGGTCAGAAAGATTAGGGATCACTTAGTTGCAGTGTGGCCATACTAAGAGAACCCTGTTATGGCCCTGGAGAACAAGGACAGCACTTTTCTAATGATGAGGTTTGTAGGATTAGGCTGCATTAGCCCTTTTATAGCACTAAGGCTAGCCCTGGTAGGGCCCTGAAGCTGGACGACTGGGATAGCTCTAGTCTAGCACTGAGGCTGGAAAATTGGGACTCTGGGATTGAAATAACCCCATTATAATGATGCGGTTGGGTGGACTGGGAGGCCCAGTTATGATTCTGGGACTGGGGACCTGGGGTAGCTTGTTACCTGGTGTTGGAGGACTAAAATATATCATTTAGAACTCTGGGGTTGGGGGCTTGGCAGAGCCTTGATGGGGCATATAGAGTTAGCACTGGGACAGGCCTTTTAAAATGGCAGGGCTGAGGAAGTTGAGTATCTGTGGGAGTGCTGAAGAAGGCAGGGTTCCCTGAGTATGATGAATGAGGTGTGACAGAGCAGGACTGAAGGAGAGTTTTTCAAAGTCAGGAGCAGAGCAGAGAAGTTGTGCTGAGGAGATAGTTTCTTGTCAGGCCTGGAGCCAAATGCATGCCTGAAACAAAATGTGGGAGGAATTTCGAGAGCCTGGATAGCAGGAGGGAAAGGAAAGGAAAGGCCAGGAGAGGGGGAAGGGAGGGGAGAGGAAGGAGGAGGAGAGAAGGGGAGATGGGGAGAGGAGAGAGGGTGAGGGGAGAGAAGGGAAAGGAGAGAAGAGGGAGAGGGGAGAAAAGATGGGGAGGGGAGAGAAGGAGAAGAGGAGGGGAGAGAAGAAGGGAAGGGGAGGAGAGAAGGATAAGAAAGGGAAGAGGGAAAGGAGAGAAGAGATGGGGAAGGGAGAGAAGGGAGGGGAGGGGAGAGGAGAGAAGGAATGGGGAGGGGAAAGAAGATGGGGAGAAGAGAGGGGAAGGGAGAGGAGAAGGATGGGGGGAGGGGATCAGAGAGAAGCAGAAGAACTGGTGGCAACCCCCGGAGAAGAGTGGCTAAAGAAGGCTCTCTGCCCAGCCCGGGAACCATTGGCCTTCGGTGGTAAAACTGTTCCCCCAGAGCCAGGAGAAGGAACCATAAACACCCAGGAGAAAAGGAGCCATGCCTTTGCTTGATGCTCAGCCTGGGGGCTGGCCCTGATGGGCTCCTGCCCTGCTGTGTCAGGACTAGCAAGTACTTCGAGTGAATGGGCAGAATCAGGTCTTGCCTTGGCTCCAGGGGCATCACAGTGTAGTGGGCAGTGTGCTAGACTTGGAGTTAGGAAGATCTGGGTTCAGATCTTGCCCCAGACACTCACTGACTGTGTGACCCTGGGCAAGTTACTTAACCTCTGGGCCTCATTTTCCTCATCTGTAGAATGAGAGGATTGGACTCAGTGATCACTGAGGTCCTTTCTGGTTCTCAATCTATGACCTCATTTGATGCTGTTGGCTACCCTCTTCTGGATGCTGTGACCTCTTGTAGTGCTAAATCTATAATCCAGTGCTGTCCAGTTTAGTTGGCCAGATATGGTAGTGGAAGAGACAGACAGGGAAAAAAAATGAAAAGAGCCGGATTAGGGCCAAACCTCAGGCCTGAACTTTGGCATAAATTAAGAAATGCAGACCACTTGTATCCAGTCTGCTGGGAGCTGGCCTTGCAGAGAAGTGTCCCAAATGCTGGAAGTGGGGCAAGGCGGCCCCTGGCTTCTCTTTGGAGGCCAAATGATTGTGTTGGGCTAATGGCACTGTCACCAAAGCCTCTTTTTGGAAGGATTGGGTGTGTGCCTGGGGTGTGGGAAAGGATTTCTCTGCGCCCCCTCTGATCCACATGCTTCTTTCTGCTTGCAGAGCCCTGCCCCTCTACCTTACTGCAGGGCCACATGGCTGACCTGCTACGGAGTGACCGTGACATGGCCCCTAGCTTCCTCAACAGTGTCCTTAACCAGCTCAACTGGGCCTTCTCTGAGTTCATTGGCATGATCCAGGAGGTGAGCTAATGTAGAAACAGGAGCGGCAAGAGCATGGGACTCGGGGTCAGAGGGCCTGAGTTCGAGTGCTGGCTGTCCATATGCTGTGTGACCTTGGACAAAGCACTTCCACCTTCCCTGGGTCTCAGTTTCTCCAGATCATAAAATGAGGAGGTTGGATTAGGCATTTAAAGTCTTACTAGCTTTAGGTCCTGGGATCCTGTTAAAATCCCCACCCCTAACTAAAGCTAATCCCACAACCTGGGGGAGGCAGGCCAGCTGCAGGACCATGCTGAAAAGGACTCCAATGGAGTCCTTGGGAATGTTTTTGGGGAAGGGGAAGAAGACAAAAAGAGGACTTAGATTTGAGGGACGTCTAAATGCCCCTGAGCCAGGGGAGCTGGCACTGCTGATCCTGCCCGTGGTGGGGGTGGGGTGGGGGAATTCAGATTCAGCAAGCAGCCGAGCGCCTGGAAAGGAACTTTGTGGACAGTCGTCAGCTGAAGGTGTGCGCCACCTGCTTTGACCTGTCAGTGAGCCTGCTGCGGGTGCTGGAGATGACTGTCACCCTGGCCCCTGAGATCTTCCTGGACTGGAATCGGCCCTCCTCTGAGCTGCTGCTCCGGCGGCTGGCACAGGTAGGGAGGGGTGGGGGGGCCAGTTGTCTCTGTTCTTGTTGGGACAGGGTATGCCCTGGGCATTCTCACTCAGAACCTTGAGGCTTCTGCTCTCAGCTTGTCTGTCTGTCTCCTTGGGACCCCCAGGACAACAGCCTAGCGAGGGCTGGCACAGACTATTGGGAACTCCCATTTCTTTTCACCAAAGCCTGGTTGAGGCTATAGCAGCTCTTGGCTCTGTGCTTGGGGGCAGTGCAAAGGGAACTGAGTGTAATAACAACACGAGATCACATTTCTAAACAAGGTTTACAAAGCATTTTCCTTACAATGACTCTGTGAGGTAGGTAGTGCAAGCACTGGGGCTTCCAGAGATTAAGTGACAGTCCCAAGGCTAGTCCGTCAGTAACAGTCTTCACTCAAACCCAGTTCTTTATACTCCAAATCCAAGTGTCTTTCCACTGCCGCCCACTGCCATCCCTCCTCTTGGTGGACCCGGATGTCTCCAAGCCTGTAGAGGATACCCAATACAGACATGGCGTCCAGCAGCTCGCTGGCCTCTCCGGGTCAGGCCCAGGGAATAGCTTAGCTGGGGCGCAGTATATTATTAGATCTAGCCTGGGCTGTTTGCCAAAGCAGCTTCCTGGGATGGTGCTCCTTGGAGCGAGTCTGGAGGAATTTTGTCCTTCAGTCCTGGGAACCTTGCTCGTTTCTGAGCCCTGGGCCAAGGCTGTACGTTCTCTAGCTTTCTTGGTCTCTGAGCCTTCTTCCCTCCCTTGGCTCAGAGATCTGTCACCTCATTCCTTAATTCCCTCTTCTTCCACGGCTGCTGCCACAGTCCCTGCATCCCCCGGTTTTAGCACCCACCCACATAAGATTACTCAGTATTCAACTGGAAATGACCAAAGACCTTAGAAATCAATCAGTCAACAAGTATTTATTAAGTACCCACTGTATGCCAGGAACTGTTCTCGGCACTCGAGGTACTAATGCAATGAATGAAATGACCCCTACTCATGAAAAGCTTCATTCTAACAGAGGAGAATGGTATCTGTGTGTATGTGTGGACATATGTAGATAGCTGTAGATAGAGAGACATGCACACATACACACAGAGTAACTATAAAGGGAATAAATACACACAAATACCCAGGAGTTAATTACAAGGTCATTAGAGCTGTCTAATCCAGTCACCTCATTTCACAGATAGGGATCCTGAGGCTTAGAAAGGGAGGCCCCATATCTAGTAAGCAGCAGAGGCAGGGCCCCGAGCTAGGCCCCTTGCCTCTAAACTCAGGGCTCTTTCTGTTACCCACTACCACCACATCTACTTCAGATTGAAAGTAGGTTTGTAGGTGTTTTTGTTCTGAGGGAAAAGGATCACAGGTTCCGAGGGGGAAGAGACCTCAAAGGCCATCTGATCTAGCCCACTCATTTTATAAGTGAGGAAGCCTGGACCAAGAGAATGTTGGATGACTTTCCCAAAATCCTAGAGGTGATAAGTGTTAGAGGCAGGATTTGAACCAGGATTCTCTGACTCCAGAGCCAGTGCTTTCACTCCTGTGCATGCCTCCTTGGTGGGCTGTGTGTTTTAGCTTCTGAGTCTACCCCCTAGTATGGCTTTTGGAGGTGGTGAAGTAGTATAGAGCAACATGGATTTATCGAAGTATGTGTTCAAGAGCCTCTCTAGTGCTAGCTAAAAGGTGTAAGGGGTTGGGCTTCCTCTATGTACAAAGCCTGCCCGAAGCCTGTCCTTCCCAGATTTCACTCAAACATTTCTCCAGGATGTGCCACAAGAATGTTTATTTTGATTTGCGTGCTCTTACATATGCCTTCCCTGTGGTGAGGCTCCATTGTCAGGATGATGGCTCAAATGAGTGTGAATGTTGTTGCCCGAGTTCATTATTAGTTTAGCTGCAGTATGTGTGGTTTTTTTCCCACAGTCATTGTCTCTCCTCATCTCCCCACCCTGCCCACCCCTAGCTTTGATCTCTCCCTCTCCAGTGGTTCCTTACCTGCTGCCCACAAACATGCTTGTCTCTCTTGTCCGTTAAAGACTTTCTCTAGAACCTGCCATCCCCCCCTAGCTTTTGTCCTGAGTCTCTTCTTTCTTTCATAGCCAGACTTCTAGAAAAAGCTGTCTGTGCTCATTGCTTTCACTTTTTCTTTCATTCACTTTTCAGCCGGAATCTGACTTCCAACCTCAACTGAAACTGCCCTCTCCAGAGTTATCAGTGATCTTTTAGTGGTCAGAACTGATGGCCTTTTCTCACCTCCTTGCCATTTCTGCAACTGTTGCTTATCTGGAGCATCGTCTTCTACTAGATCCTCTGACACTGCTCTTTCCTGGTTTTCCTCCTATTTGCCTGACAACTCCTTCTAAGTGCACCACATACTTCCTGACTTTGCAGGGCGGAGGGGGGGGTCCCTTAGGCTCTACCCTAGGCCTTCTGCCCTTTTTTGCTCTATACCGTCTCCTCTGGTGAATTCATCTGCTTCCATGGACTCAGTTATCATCTCTGCGCTTAGCACAGCATCTGGCACAGACTTGGCATTTCATAAAGGCTTATTGGCTGACTAGCTGTATGCCCAGCTCTAGAGTCTCTCCTGAGTTCCAGTCTAGTAGATTTTTTTAAACTGGCCATCCGGTAGCAATCTCAAGCTCATTGTCTTTCCCTCGAGACTTACTCCTCTTCCCTGTTTCTACTCAGGTACCCCCATCTTTCCAGGCACCCAGTTTCACAGCCTTGGGGTCATCTTCATCTCCTCACTCTCACTCCACATGTCCAGTCAGTAGCTATATCTTGTCATTTCTACCTCTGCAGCTTCCATATCTGTTCTCTTCATCCTCATAGTCACCACATTACTTGAAGCCCTTATCACTGCTCCTTGGTCTTCCCACCTCAAGTCTCTCCCCGCTGCCAGCCATCCTCTGCACAGGGGTCAGCTGCTTCCCAAACCACAGATCTGACCACATGGCTTCCCTGCTTAATAAATCCCAGTGGTTCTTTATGACTTCTACGAGTAAATACAAACTCCTCTTTTTGGCACTTGAGGCCCTTCACAGTCAGCCTTCCCAGGTTTGTCCCATTCCTCCTCTTCATGCATTCTGTGGTCCAGTTCAGCTGATCTTTCTGTTGCTTGTATACAGCACATTGTGTCCCATCTCCATGCTTTTGCATTAGCTTCCTCCCTCCCCATTTCTAGAATGCACTGCCTTCTCATTTCCATTTCTTAGAATCTCTCATTTCCTTTAATACAGGTCAAGTATCACTTTGTACCCAGAGTCTTTGCTGATCCCCGCAGCTGTTAGTGCCCTACCCCCATCACCTTCTATGCTTTTAGCATAATCAACACATGTGTAGGAGCAGCCAGGTGGTCCAGTGGATAGAGCACTGGCCTTGGAGTCAGGAGGACCTGGGTTCAAATCCAGCCTCAGAAACTTACTAACCCTGGGCAAGTCACTCAACTTCGATTGTCTCCAAACTCCCCCCCAAAAAAAACCAAACCAAAACAAAACAAAAAAATACAACAAACCACATCTATGCATGTTGACTCTTTAGTAGAATGTAAACTTCTTGAGATCAGCGACTTAGAATTTTTGCTTTTGTATCCTCAGCACCTAGCTCGGTGCTTAGCAACAGGTGCTCAATTAATACTCTTGGTTGATTGATTGGTTTCTCGTTGCTGACTTGGCCCCTTAGTAGTCACTTTGGGTCTTGCTTCCTCTCTCTGGGATCTCTGTTCTTTGTGCTTTCAGTCTCTTGAATAGCCATTTCTTCTTCTTGGGTTCCTTCGTAATTCAGATGTCAGGCTGTCCCAGTTTCTCTATGGAGAAGACCTCCTGCACCATCAGCCTTGTCCATCATAGTACAGGACAACCCAAGACTAGCCACATCATTCGATAGGTTAAGACACTTCTATCACAAATTCTCTGTCCATCCTTTAGCACCTACAACAGTGTACAGAGATACATGACGGTGGCTGGTAATCCAAAAGTATGACTCAGCCCAGGCAGGATGGTGCCCAGAGCTGCTAAGCAATTCTAGCTAAAGAACCTAAGTCTGACTTGTCCCTGTGATTCCTTAGGCTGACAGCTTTTGCCTTCTTGTATGCTGCTTCTGCCCTGACCTAATAAGAGAATGGTGGCTCTCACCTATATATTGCCACCTTCTTTCCCTAGTGCGTTTTTGGGATTGGCCCACTTGGGCATTCTGAACTGAGTTCATTCAGGCTTGCTTTCAGGGAAATAGGAAGCTTCCTGATTGTTGGTAGACTTTTGATTTTCTACTCATATGTTCCTACTTATTTACTATGTCAAGGCAGGGTCTTATAGTGGAAAGGGCCCTAGCCTTGGAGCCAGAAGATCTGGGTTTGAATCCTGTTCAGCATTTACTAGCTATGTGATCATAGGCAAGTCCTCAAGTCTATCCAGCCTCAGCTTCCTCACCTGTAAAATAGAGGTAACAGTACTAGCACTGCTTACCTTAGGGGCTTGTTAAGAGCTTCCCCTCAAATCCCACCTCCTCTCTCCCCATCAGCTACTAAACCAGGTCCTGAACCGTGTGACAGCAGAGAGAAACTTGTTTGACCGCGTGGTTAATCTCCGGCTGCCGGGTAAGTATCCCTCTAGTCTGTTCAATCTGAAATAAAGCCTCAAATCCCATCTCGGAGATGTTTACTTAGACAGCTCATCTCGGCCCAGCTCCCGTTCAGAACTCCAGTTTCTAGCTCCCCCACATTGCAGGGGGTTAGTAGAACTCAAGTTCTTCCACATCCTTCACTCTATCCCAAGCACCTGGAGTTGAAGTGGCGGAGAAAGTTTGGTGCTATCCATTTTACTCCACATATGTCTGTCTTCCCTATGTGGAATCCCCCTCAGGGGATTACTGAGGAGATACGTGGGGAATTAGGGATTCAAGTGTTTGCTATTTAGAAAAAGGGATTCCTTCCCAGAATTCAGGAATACTCCTGAGGCCACCAAAATTGCACCCTGACATTTGGGCTGACTGGGGCTTTTTCTTGAAGCAGAAAGGCAAGGAGGGAGAGTTGGGATGAAGACTAACTGGGATATCCTCCCCAGGCTTGGAGAGTGTGGACCACTACCCAATTCTTGTGGCTGTGACTGGCATTCTAGTCCGTCTCCTAGTGGACAGTGATGTGGAGGGGTGAGTATATATTGTGTGATTTGCTTCTTATCCTATTGAGCGGCAGCCTTTGTGGCCACTTACCTTCCAAGATGAGCTTTGAACCTGTGTTTGCATGCCTGTCTCCTGGCTCTCTGGCTGCTTAAGTCTCTTTAGTATTTTGGGTCCAGTAGTTTGTTTGTTTGGATGACTTCAGATCACCAGAGAAGATGGTATTTCTGGCTGGGACTGGGGACGGAATAGGTAGCAACTATTGTGTGTCAAGTGAGGCTGTTTGGAAGCCCATGGGTTGAGAGTTGCTCATGACAAGGGCGGATACGAGGGCCTTCATATAAGAGAGCGAGATTAGGCTAGATATCCAGAGAAATAACCTAAGGCTTCAACAAACATTAATTAAGGACCTACTTTGTATGATGCCCTGAGCCAAACACTGGGGGATACAAGAAAGGCGGGGCTGTCAAGATCTTTACATTCTGATGGGGGAAATACTTTCTCTTCCATACCTTTGCCCCCTATATGAAGCTTCTCTGTGTCCTCCTGTAAATCCTCTACATGCGGAGGACTTTCCTGTCAATCACAAAACCACAGAATTGGAAAGCTGGAAGGAGCCTTGGCAGCCATGTAGTCCAGCCCATGCACGAAAGGCTTCTCTAATATAATGTAGCTGACAAATGGTTATCCAGCCTCTGCTCGAAGACCTCCATGGAGAGGGAACTCACCAGCTCTTGAGTAGACCTTTTCCCCTTTTGTACAGCTCTTGCTGTTAGAAGGTTTTTCCTGACATTAAGGCTAAATTCACATCTTAATGACTTCCACCATTTAGCTCTGATTTTGCCCTATGGGGCAAAGATCTTCTGGTATTGGATAGACACCTGTGAAGCCCAGAGGCTATTCCAGTCAGACATTTCTTTCATAACATTTAGCACAATTCTTAATTGGTAGTATTTTGCAGCATGCTTACATCCATGATGTGCTTCTCCTTTGTCTTTTGTGTGACCTGTGGTTTAAATTCTTTGGAGACTGGTGTTCCGTGACTTGCAACCAGTCAGCATCCCCAGAATCATATTGATGTTTGAAAAATTGGCCTTTATTTCAGGGAGAAGCTGTGGATCCTTAAAAGCATTACACAGTTTGCCAAAGGCAATCCTACCCACTCTTCTTTTCTTGTTCAATTCTGGACCTATTTTATTGTCTGTTTGCTATATCTGTTCAAAATATGTGCACTTATGGATTAGTTCTATGAGCTGTCTCTGTACCTGGACTCCCTTCCAGATCTAAATTTATAATCCTTTGAACTGCATGTCATAGACTGGACAATAGATATTCTTCATCCACTTGGTTTTTCTTGTGTGAAGAATTAAGCTGAACTCTTTTTGGAGGCTTTACAGATGGTGGGAGTTGAGTTACCCAGACAAGGTTTTAAGCATCAGTAGAATGGGGAAGCAAGGGATTTGACAGCATTGATCTGAGGACTCTCTGACCCAGGTATGGAAGCATTTTCGACTCTTTCCTTTCCCTCAACTCCTTCATTCAGTCAGTTCCCAAATCATGCTTTTGCCTCCATAGCCTGTCTCCTCCCCGTACACACTGACATCACTCTATCACCTTTCCCCAAGACTATTGAGACAACATTCTAATTGGCCTTCCTACTTCCAGTTTCTCCTCTTTCCAGTCAGTCCTCTGCTCAGCTGCTAAAATAATCTTCCTAAGGTACAAGATTGATTATGTCACTCCCCTGCTCAAAAACCTTCAGGGGTTTCCTGTTGCTTCTGGGAAACAACACAGTATATTCTTGGACTGACATTATTTAAATGGCCTTCTACAGTCTGGCTGCAAACAACCTTTTGGTCTTATCTCACATACCTCTCCTTCCCAAACTCTGTTCTAGCCAAACCAGGTTACTGGTTATTCCTCAGACTCAACCTCCTGTCTGCTGCCTCTTTGTATCTGCACAGGCTCTCCTCCGTGTCTAGAATGGGCTCTTCCTCTCTGCCTCTCAGAATCTTTGTCTTCAAGGACCTAGTTCAGATATTGCCTGCTCCCCAAAACCTTCCGTGACTCTCCCAATTGTTAATGCTTTCTCCCTTCTCAAAGTACCTTGAATTTATTTGCTTGTGTTTGCTATATCCCTCTGATAAAAGAATTTAAGTTTCTTGATTTCATGGGTTGTTTTGTTTTTGGATTTGTATCCCTAAGGACTGGTGCTGTACTGCAGCAAGATCACAGATCAGAAATCTAAATGTAAAGCTGAAGGAGTCCTCAGAGGCTAGCTGAGGAAACTGAGGCCTAGAGAGTGTCCTGCCCAAATTCATGTGGATGTTAAGGGTTCGAGGCCAGATTTGAGTGCAGTGCTTCTTACGACAGAGCCAGTGCTCTGTCCACCATATCACAGTGCCTTCCGGCAGGGGCTTAACAAATACTGTTGAACTGACTGTAGAGTATGTGACATGTGGCAATATAAGACAAGGGTGAGAAAGTAGCATAGAGTCAGATTTTGGAGACCTTGGAATGCCAGGATCAGGAGGTTATGCTCTATTCCATATGCAGTGGGGTGCCATTAGAGAAGGTTTTCTTTTTTAAATTAGAAAAGTAACTGATCAGAGTGGTGCATTTAAAAGCTTACTAAGGGAACATGTGAAGGATTGATTGAAGAAGAGATTGAGTGGCAGTTAGAAGTAATTCAGGCAAAGGTGATAAGTGTGAGCTAGAATAGTGAAAGGAGCAGGGCAGATATGGGAGCTACTGAGGGATAGGAACAGTTGGCAAGATATGACAGTGATATTGATGGAACATACCCAGAAATAGAGAAGTTGGGCTTTACAAAGCATGTGGAAATTTGTCTGGCTGCTCAAGGGGACTGAGACAGCTATTTGTCTACCTGCTAAAAACAATATCAGAGGTCTGTCATCTTCCTGGGGCATGTATCCAAAACATAACAGAACCTCTTAAAGTCTCATCAAAACATATAACTGCTGCCCATTTTTGGTGATTCATGTGGGTACAAATGATACTGCCAGAAGGAACCTACAAAGTATTGCCAAAGATTTTGAATTCTTGAGCAAGAAATTAAATACCACAGGGGCACATGTGTTTTCTTCACTGTTGCCTTTGGAAGACATGGAATATAAAAGAGAAAAACTGGTTTGGGCAGGGAATAGCTGGCCAAGAAGGTGGTATCTGATAATGTGATTTGGTCTTCTGGATGGACCACAGTTTAAAACATAGGGATGACAGACTCCTTACCAGGGATGGAGTGTACCTAACAGTGATAAGAATGTGTTTGTCAGGTGTCTTGGAAATCTGATCAAAAGGGCTTTAAACTAGAAATCATGAGTCAATAAGGGTTTGAAGTAGGATGGTGGCAGTAGCAGTAGAGTGTGGCCTCTCTCTATCCACCTAGCTAGATCCCAGAGTGAGCAGCTACCGTGAGGAAGAAGAAAAGCAGTCAGTGCACCCAGAGTTTCCCACAGGACAACATTTAAGAAGGTAGCCAGGAGCAAAACCCACAGCTTCAAATATCTGTACACAAATGCCCAAAATATAGGCAGTAGGCAGGAGGAACTAGAGCTCCTAATGCAGGAAGGCAGTTTGACCTTCCATGGATCATTGAGATGTGGTGGAATGAAACTTAGGACTGGCACGGGCTCAGGATGGCTGGGTATACTTTAGTCAGAAGAAGCAGGACGGGGGAAGGTATATCAAGAAAATATACCCATGTGAATGAGGGGTATGGGGGAAGGTTAAGAATAGTGGAGAGCATTTAGGAGAAGAGCAGTGGAAGATGGGTGAAGCAATTTTGTCCTCAGTGTACCAGACCATTTGGACAGAAAGAAGAAATAGATGAGGGGTTTGAGAAACAGATCATGAGCCTGGCAAAGAAGCAGCCTTAGGAGACTTCAGTTATCCAGACATCTCTTGGTCTTTTTCTCTGCCAAAAGCAGATACTTTCCTTAATGATTAATTTTATCCTTCAAAATGTGTAGAAACTGTACTGGACCAGATTATCACTTTCTTGACAACAGGCAGGAACTGGGGTGGAAATGATGGGGAGCTTTATGGGGGAAAGTGGAGCGAGCAGTCTCTCCTTCCTAGAGTTTGCGGTAGTGAAGGAGAAGAAGGCTGGGCGTGGTCTGATATGAATTGTGGATTTGGGGAAAGCGGATTTTAGAGGGTTTATAAGAAGGCTCAGTAGGATCTCAGACTAAAAAATTCTATGGGGGAAGTCAAGCCTGAAGAGATGGGAAACTGTCAGGAAGGAACTTCGGAATTCTGAGAAGGAAATTGTCCCTGAAGAGAGAGTTGTTTGTGGAAAGCCATGTAAATATACAGAGAGTTCATTTATCTTGTTTAGATATAAAATCAAACTGAAACAAATAGGACATGTACAGAAAATAGAAGCAAAAGCGGGTAACTAGATGAATGGGACAGTGTTGTAGAATCCTATGAAACAGGCTCCAGTGCCAGCTCTGAGGCTGCTGAGGGAAGCGTGGCCCAGCAAAACTCTGCCTTTTAGCTTTTGAGGGGTAATGAAAAGGACGGCAGAAGAGATGGCCTAGGATCCCTGCTCAGGGTAGATGGGATGGTGACAGCCAAAGGCCCAGAGAATTCAGTGCTGCTCACTTCTTATCACACTGCTGTCTTTCCTGCCAAGGAGAATTATTCTTTGTATTGGAAATGACAAAATACCTCAGATAGGTAAGAAGATATTAAAAGACCACCTGGCTGCCCTTAATGAAATTCAAGTCACCTGGCCCAGATGGACAGTATCCTCAGGTACACAAAGAAGTAACAGATGTGGCTTCCAAGCTGTTGTCATTGATCTGTGAAAGAAAACACAAGAGTTCGGCAGGACTGAAGAACAAATGTCTCAATTTTCAAAGAAGGGATGAGAATAGGATCTGAAAAATATATAGGCCAGTGAACTTTTATTCCTGGGAAACTTCAAGAATGGTTCAATAATAGCACATAACAAATGCTATATAAATGTGATAATGATGATGATAGAGATGATGGAGTTAATAAAACTGTAGCAAAGGAAGCAGGGCTTACAGAGTTAGCATGGCATCAGGAAGCATTTATCATGCCAGATTAACCTTATTTCCTTTTATGGCTGGGCTATTCAATTGGTAAATCAGGGGAATGCCGTCAGTAGAGTTTACCTCTCTTTTAACAAAGGACTTGGTCATGTATCTCCCAGTATTTTTGTGGAAAATATGGAACTATGTGGACTAGAAAGCAATACAATTAAATACATGTAGAACTGTTTGAATAACTAAGACTTACTGTCAACTTAGCAGGAATACTCCAGTGAGGACCACAGTCACAGGGATTTGTGCTAGACCTTCAGCTGTAAACATTTTTATTAGTGGCTTGGATAAAGGCTTAAATGACATACTTTTCAGATTTGCAAGATAATACAAAGATGAGAGAGAGAGAGAGAGAGAGAGAGAGAGAGAGAGAGAGAGAGAGAGAGCCTAACATACTGGATGACAGAGTCACAATCCAAAAAGATGTTAACGGGCTAGAGCCTTGGACTAAATCTGATAAAATTCAGCAGGGATAAATGTAAAGTCTTATGTTTAGGTTAAAAAAAATCATCTTCAAAAATACAGAGAGTTGGGGGAAGTATGGTTAGTTTTCTGGGAAAAAAACCCGACAAAAACAACAACAACATGGGTTTAGGAAAGAAAGAGGGAAGCAGGCATTTGTGAAATGCCTCCTACGTGCCAGGCAGTGTGCCAAGTGCTTTGCAAATATTATCTCATTTGATCCTCACAGCAGCCCAGGAGATAGGTGCTATTATGATCCCCATTTTACAGATGAGGAAACTGAGGCAGATAGAAGGGAAGTTACCTTGCCCAGGGTCACACTGCCAAGTAAGTATCTGAGACTGGATTTGAAGTCAGGTATTCTTGACTCCAAGCCCAGGCAGCTCCAAATCCAGTGACCTCCCAGTTAGGTCAGCACTATGATGGAATAGCTAGAAAGCCTGGTGCCATCTTGGGCTTCATTAAGGGAAGCAGGTGAAGGAGGTGGTCGTCCATGTCTACTCTGCCCTGCTCAGACCTCATATGGAGTCTTCTGTTCGGTTCTGGGTGCCATGGCTCCAACATTAGAGCTGTCCAAAAGTGGAATCAGTAAATGAGGCTCTCCCTCTTCTTGGAAGAATTTAGTGGAGGCTAGATGACCATTTGGGCATGTCAGGAATTCTTTTCCAACATGGGTTGGACAAGATGGCTACAGAGTTCCCTTCCAATGCTATTATTCTGTGATTCATATGAAAGTAGTGATTAGGGCAATGGGACATCCTTTTTTAAAAAAAAAATTTATATTAGTATTTTATTTTTCCCCAATTACATATAAGAACAATTTTTAACATTCATTTTAAAAACTTTGAGTTCCAAATTCTCTCACTTCCTCCCTTCCCTCCCCCACATTGAGAAGGCAAGTAATTCAGTATAGGTTATATATGTATAGTCAGGCAAAACATATTTCCATATTAATTGTGTTGTGAAAGAAAATAGACCAGAAAAAAAAATCTCAAGAAAAATAAAGTCAAAAAAGCATGCTTCAATCTGTATTCAGACATCTTCAGCTCTTCCTCTGGGATAGATAGCATTTTTCATCATGAATCCTTCAGAGTTGTCTTGGATCATTGTTTTGCTGAGAATAGCTAAGTCATTCACAGCTGATCATCTTACAGTGTTGCCATTACTTTTTACACAGTACATTTTACTTTGCATCAGCTCATATAAGTCTTTCCAGGTTTTTCTGAGAGCATCCTGCCCATTATTTCTTATAGCACAATAGTATCCCATCTTAATCACATACCACAGTTTTTTTCAGCCATTCCCCAATTGATGGGCATCCTCAATGGGACATGCTTAAAGTCTTGGTCTGTGACTACAGGAAATTGGGTCTCCCTTTCATTCCAGCCCTTTGGCTGAATTCACTGGACCCAGTGAATGAGATATGCCATCTGTGGTGTCTTGATTTAGCCACTGGGGCCAGAGGAATGTACTGACCCATAGGGATTCCTCCAGCCCCCAGGCAGCCCTACCCAGAGCTCCTGTGTTCCTGTTTCAAAGGAGCAATACTCCAGACAGTCTGGCTGCAGAATACTAAGTGCTCTCTTTCCTTTGTATTTGCCCCTTGAGGCAAGCAGAAGCACATAATTCTTCTCCTTGAACCTGTGGAAATCTGGGGACTCCAAATGGAAGGGAGGAGTTGAAGGAATAGTTTTTAGCATCAAGGGGGTGGTTGGGGCTAGTGTCTGTCCTTCTGGGACTGGGACTAACTGTGGTAGGGGACCTGAGTCATGTCTTGGTTGCCTCCCCACCCCATCCACCCTGAGTGTCACCCCCAACTCCTTTCTGGGCAACAAGACATCAAAAGAAGGAAGGCAGCCTCCCCTAGAATGGCCCCTGCACGCCAGTGCCTCCCACTCACAGATCAGATCGACATCAGCCTCCAAGTTGGCTTATCATCAGTGGCCTCATTAAGCAGCTGTTTGATTTCCCCCTAGTACTCTAGAGCCAGGTTTCCCACAAGGCTCCAGTCTAGCATGACTGTGCTCTTGGCTTTTAGAGAGGCAGCCATGATGGTACAGTGGATAGGCTGTGGGCTTGGAGACAGGAGGACCTGAGTTCAAACTCAGACACTAACTTTATGACCCTGGGCAAGTCTCTTAACCTCTGTTACTTCAGTTTCTTCAACTGTAGAATGGAGATAATAACAGCACCTACCTTTCAGGGTTGTTATGAGGACCAGATGAGATAATATTTGTAAGGTATTTGGCATAGTCTCCGGCATGTAGTAGGTGCTATGTAAATGCTTATTCCTTTCCCTCTTATATAGGCTCAGAAAGGCTCAAGGACTTGCCCAGGCCATGTAGTGTTGATTAGGACCCAGAATCAGTTGCTAGGAAGTTTTTTCCCCTTGGGCATCATTTGGTGGCATCATTCACTATGAGCCTGAAGAAGAGAATGCCAAGTTGTTGGAGCTGGGGTGACATGGGCATTCCTCTCCTGACCAGGATCTGTACACAAGACCTGGGGACTTAGAAAGGGTCCTTTTTTGCAGCTCTGTCCAGGGCTCTGACATGTGCAGCTTATGATATCATAGAAAGAAGACTGACCTTGGGATATGGTGGCCAATGGATCTCAGTTTGAGTTCCAACTCCAATTGAAATACCTTGGGCTGTCATTTCATTCCTTAGCCTCAGTTTCCTATTTGTAAAATGGGGACAATAATAGTGTACTTCATGGAGATGTGAGGAAAGCAGTTTGTAAACCTTAAAACACTATAGAAATGGGAGTTAATACTGGTAATTTTCTGGGAAGGGTCCTTCCAGAAGCCTGATCTACAAGGCTTCTGGCTAAAGGGCTGCCTAGGCTATGGAGTTATGGGCCTTGGGTGGTTATTTCCCTACCTCTGGTCTTGTTTTGGTGTCTGAAGCCCCTTTATCAAGGCTTTGGCCAGGATAAAGTTGGGGGGATCAGGGGTAGGAGGAGAAGGAAGGGGACCTGAGTGGTAGCTACTGAAAGGTCAGAAGAGGATGCTTTAGCCATGTTGTATATGGAAAGAGCTCTGAATTTGAGTCTTCGCTTTGTCGCCTATCAGTTTTATGGCCTTGAGGAATTCGTTTTTCCTCGGTGGGCCTCACTTTCCTCTTCTATAAAATGAGCAGGTTGGATTAAAAAGACCTCAGAGGTTCGTTTCACCTGGATGGGCTACTGGGGCCATATTTTCTAGTGTAGACAAATGGAGTGCTTTGTAAATCTTAATGTGCCATAGAAATGGGAGCCATTATTACTGTCTATGTGGCTGTCCTTCCATCCATCCCCCTCCTCACCAAAATCCTGGAGTTTTTCCTTCTGTCCCAGAGCCTTTCTCTCTGTCTGCTCAGAACAGACCCACAGTTCACCTCCCATTCTTGGGAAGCTTTCCCAGTGTTTGTTTGCAACTCTCCGTGGGCAACACTGAGTGACCACGGGCACTTGTTGGGCAGTTCTGGTTTTGGCCTGGATTGGGCTCTGTGAACCAGAGTGGCCCCTCGTTTGCATGTAGTACATGGGATGTTGTTGGATACAAAGAAACCAGCCAGTGTGCAGGGACTCATGCCTCCCTGCCCCAAACCAGCCCATCTCTGGCCCACTAATGACCCATGGTGAACAGCGGATGCTGGGCCAAACAGCACGGAGACCTAGCCGGGCCTAGACGTGAGGATCCAGAACACTAGAGTTTCACACCCTGCTTCACACATTTTCTAGCTTTTTGACCCTGGGAAAGTCACTTAATCAGTCTTTAGCCTTAGTCTTCTCATTTGTAACATGAGGATAACACCCACTTCATAAAGCTTTTGTGAGGATTAAATGAGATCACATATGGGAATGGCTTTGCAAACCTTGAAGTGCTATGTAAATCTTAGCTGTTATTTATTTATTTGTTTGTTGATTAATTATTAGGCAGGAGCCCTCATTTTGGAGTCAAAAGACTTCTAACTCTTTCATGTAGCTAACTGTGTGCCATTGGCCATTAGGACATTTCCACCTTTTGGGACTCGCTTTTCCCATGTGTAAGATGAAGGGGTTGGAGTAGATGGTGCCTAAGACTCATCCCAGCCCTGAATTCTGAGATTCCTGTGACTGCCACAGCCTTGGCATCCTCTCCCTTCACAAGACAAGTGCCACTTGAGTTGCTGTCCCAGGGTCACAGCTGGCATTCGCCAGCGTCAGTCCAGAGATGAGCAGGTCGGCCTCCTGGGTGGGCCTCGGGCTTCTGGCTTACTTGTTGTTCCAGCTGTGCCTTTATTCTGTGTTGCTGACAATCCAGGGACTCCCCAAGCTGCGGAGGAGGCTGCGCGCCCATGTACATGTGCATGTGTGTGCATATGTGCACACCCGTGGCGGGGAGGTGTCAGAGTGTTTTTCATCTGCTCAGGGCATTGGATTTGGAGTCCGAACACTGGCACAGGCTTGCTCTGTGACCTTGGGCGAGGCCGTGGGCCTGTTTTCTCATCTGTAACTTGAGAGGGGCAGATTAGGTTATCCCGAAGGTCCTTCCTGGCTCTCCTTCCCATGGTACCATTGTTGTTATTTGTCCTTTGTTCTTGAAAAGGACCATGACATCAGGGAGGTGATGCCATACCACACAAATGAATTGGCTTTAAGTGAGGGAGGGCTGTGCAAGGTTACCAGCCTCACTTTCCTCTCCAGAACCATCTGGGTCCAGTGGCAAGACCTAGATCTGGATGACTGGAGATGGCCTGGATGCAGTACCTTTTTAAGCTATGGTCTTTACCAGGTCTTAGTTGGATGGAGGTAATGCCCATTCAGTGATTAAGGCTAAGTAAGAAATATTCCCATGGTCCCATATCTCAGTGGCATAGGTGTGCTTTCCCTTTCTTCTGAGAGAGCCTGGATGGCTTCCCAGACTGTGGTTTTGTTGTAGAGGGGGCATTCATGTGTTTGTGTATTCTTTCACTCATTCACTCAACAAACGTTTGTGGATGCCTGTTTTATTCTAGGGCCAGTGATCAGGTCCTTACAAACAGATATCTAGACCTCAGGCCACGACATTTTGAGGGGATGTGTGACCTTCAGTGGATCTGAATGCAGAGGTGTTAGTGACTCCCATCGAAGAGGGTCAGGGGAGAGGGGAGGCTTCATGGCAGAAGCACTGACAAACACAAAGTGTAGATAGAGATGCCCTTGGAAGGCAGCAGGAGGTGGAGGCAGGGACAGCTGCCAGGGCCAAGCAAGTCCTTCTGACTGAAAGACTAGTGACTGGATGTCTTCTCTCCAGGGGGCAATAGCTGCCATGCCTTCGCAGGGGCTGATTCAGGCCGGTCTGACCTCTTTGAGGGAGAAGAGTGCCTTGTACAGTGGTCATTAGACACCATCCAAGTTATAGGAAGCGGGACAGGACTCACACTTAATCCCAAATATTACTTTATAGTGTAAAAAGCCCAGAACTGGGAATTGAGAGTTGCCTTTGAGTCCCAATTCTGCTACATGTGAGCTATGTGACTTGAGCCTTAGTTTCCTCCTCTGTAGAATGGTCCCTAGACTCTTCAAGGCCCCCAAATTTCTTAACTTGAGTTTCTTTCCTTTTCCCTTAGTTCCCAACAATTTTCTGAAAGGACTTTAAGGGGAAAGAACATGATAAAATAGAGCCAAAGACTTTAGTTTCAGAAGCCTGAGAATCTTCTCCCAAGTGTCCCTAATCTGTTCCTAACTGCCAGGACAACTGGGCTGAGTGCTCCGCCTTTGCCCATCTAAGTCATTTCTGAGCCTGGCCTTGCCATGCAGCTGATGGTCTCCTAGAGATGGTCTTCTCATGGCCTCCAGCCTTTCCTGGAGCCTGTGCTCCTGCTCCCTAGGGTACTTGCCCTTCCTTCCAGGGGTCAGCTTTCAGTCCGTTTGCACACCTTGAAAATGATACCCCAAAGAACCAATTAAGCTTGCCCATAACCAGTTGCTGTTTGTTCTCAGATACTAATTACTCACAAATTGGCTCCTGACCTTCAAGGAAGTGTCCATGAAAGCCCACCTCACCAATATCACTAGTAACATGCACTTTTCACCAACTATAAGAGGAGGGGAATCCTGTCTTAGCCCTCACCAGCACTACTATGTATCCTCTTAGCTCTGCTCTTGGCACTCAGGCTGTTGCCTGGGGCACTCAGACCTTGGATCTGGGCAGCCGCAGGGTTGTCTATCAGTGCTGCAGAGAACCTGCTGCATCCCTGAGGGACCCTCATTAAATTTTCAGAGCCCTGCCTGTCAGCAAACAGGCCAGGGCGAGGGCCAGAAAGGCCACTCTATTCTGCTGCAGAGACCTAGGGAACCTTGAAGGCACGAGAGCTGGCATTGACCCTGTGTCCTTTAGCAGTGTGGTTTGAAGTATCATCCCGGGGCTCAGCAATGTCTGACCTGTTGGTCCCCAGCCCAGCCCAAGGCAGGGTGAAACTGCTATTATGTTTCTTTCTTTAAATCCCCCATTTAGAACGACTTAATTACTAGGAACCCGTGGTACTCCATGTATATTGTCTGATCACAACCATTGGGAAGCATAGACAAGGCTTTAATAGAACTGAAGAACTGAAGCACAGAGAGGTTATATGACAACTGCCTCAGGTCACTAAGATATTAAGCTGGAAGCTTCCTCTTTTGGCTCTCAGTCCAGTATACTCCCACCAGGATGCTTGGTTGTGACCATATTTCGTTGGGTGGTTTTTAAATTATTAATAATGCTTGGTATTTGTGTAACACCTGACATTTAAAAGCTTCAAGTGGGAGGCAATATGTTCCCCTGGCAAGAGCAGGGGCCTGGAAAACTCACTTCCTGTCTCCTGAATCCTACAGGCAAGAGGGAGTCCAGGCTCCTTTTTCTAAGAGAAGGGAAGTATTGGAGAAGTGGGGACTCTTCTGGTGCCTGGAAGTCTACCAGATGTCAATGAGAAAGCCCATTCTTTCACATGTACTAAAGGCCTTGTTTGGTCATTTCAGTTGTGTCTGACTCTTGGTGACCCCATTTGGGATTTTCTTGGCAAAGATACTGGAGTGGTTTGCCATCTCCTTCTCCAGTACTAAATACCTACCTCCCCTTAAACTAAGAGTAGATAACAGTTTTCTCACCTCTTGAAATCCAACTTTGCTGTCTCCTCTACTGGTCACAAAACACGTTCCTGTGACCTTGCCAGCCTTCAGTTGTCTATGTCAGTGGAAGGCACTTTGGAATAGTGGGGAACTTCTGGGCTTGGAGCCACAAGACTTGGGTTCAAATTATGGCTAGGCAGTACAGTGGTTAGAGTGTAGAGTCAAGAAGACTCATCTTCATGAGTTCAAATCTGGCCTTAGATACTTCCAAACTGTGTGACCCTGGGCAAATCACTTAATCCTGTTTGCCTCAGTTTCCTCATCTGAAAATGAGCTAGAGAAGGAAATGGCAAACCACTCCAATACCTTTGCCAAGAAAACCCCAAATGGGGTCATGAAGAGTCGGACACGACTCAAAAAATGACTGAAAACCATTATAATGTTGGACAAGTCATTTGGCCTCCTAGAGCAGGTCCCTTTCTGCTTTAAATACTGTGTTCTTATGAATTGGCAGAGATGACCTGAAAACTCCATCTTTCACTTTGTAATATATTCTGTGTTTTTGTGTTTCCGTCATGTTTTCCCTTCTTTATCCTACCTAACTTAAGCTGTGGGTCTGATGGATGGGTCAGCTCTTCCTTAGTCTAGACAGTTGATAGAGAGAAAGTAGACAGGCATGGCACCAGTCAGACTCTGGGTTTTTCCTTTTTAAAATGTTTCCTATCTTTGTTCCTAAAATCTCCCTTAGCCCTGAACAATCTTCCTACCAGACTCCCCTAACTGGGCCCTGGCTTTTGGTGGTGAGCACCATGTCTTCTGTCTGAACCCCAAGAGTCAAGTTTAATCCCTTAGAGAATCTGTAGTAATCCCATGGACTTACCTACCCCCTTCTTATCTCCCAAAGTTCCCACTGTCTCACAAGGGAATAGTCTCCCTCACTTCAGAGAGAGCAAAACTGATGTCCAGAGGAGGTAAATAACTTGCCTCGGGTCTTACAATGGGCAACCTGGAGCTCTGCCTGCTGGCCACCCTTGGTTCTCTTTCTTCATTCACCATCAGGAGGGAGGGTGGTCACAATGCCTGCTGAAGGGTTTCTGTGGCCCTGTCTGGCACCCTCCCTCTGAGCCAGATCTGCTACTCAGGAGCCCTCCCTGAGTGTCTTCTGCTCTCTGGGGTTGCAGCCTTCTCCCCACCCTGCCCCGCCCCTGAGTCTTAGGAGAGACACAGAAGAGCTGCTGACTGAGGAGGTGACACTGAGACTGCTCCAGCTGGGAGCTGCAGCTCACATGGAGGTGGTTTAACATAGCTAGGGGAGGGAGGGGAAATTCTGAGACAGAATTCCCTAGAGGGATTTCTTCACCATGTGTGTCAGGAGCCAATTCCAGGGGCTTTCTGACCTTATCTGAGAGGAGGCCAGTAAGGTGGAAGACAGTGGTGTCCTTCCCTCTTGTCTGGATGGGAAATCACTAGAGCTGGACAGAAGTGCCTTGATGAGGTGGGGTGTGGCAGGGGAGGATAAGTTCTCTGGGAGATGTGTTCTGGAGGCGAGAGCCCTGCCTCTGGAGGCCTGAGACCTGAGTTCCAGGCCTAGCACTGTTCTTACCATCTGTGTGACTTTGAGCAAGTCGTTTCCCTTTCCTGTGCCTAATTTTCTGTATCAATAACATCCTTTGATCAGGTGACATTTAAAGTCCCTTGCAGCATTAAATCCCATGGCCCTTTTTTTAATAATAATCTGGAATATACACAGATATGCACACATACACACACACATATAAATATAATGCATATATACGTATGTATGTATAAATGTATCATCATTACTCCAGTTGTGTCCTCTGACTAGGTGGGCCTAGATCTGGGGTAAGGGAGGTGGAGGAGGAGGAGGCATTAAAGGGGGAGCTTATCACAGGCTGCAGTAGATGTAGGAACAGAGGCAGGCTGTCCCTTGGGCCACACTAACCGATCCTTTCTGTGGCCAGACTGTAGACGTGGTAAGAACAGAAGGCTGTGCTCTGTAAACTCATCCATCTCTAGGCATCTGTGTGTTGTTTTCCATTCCCTGACTTTTCCACTCAGATTTTCTTGAATAACTTTATTGTGCTAAAGGGCAGCAAGGTGGTGCAGTAGATGGAGCATGGGGCCTGGAGTCAGAAACACCCGAGTTCAAGTCTGGCCTAGCCGTGTGACCCTGGGCAAGTTACTTAACCCTGCTGTCCTCAGTTTCCTCATCTATAAAATGAGCTAGAGAAGAAAATGGCAAACCACTGCAGTATCTTTGCCAAGAAAACCCCAGTGGGGTCACAGGGAGTTGGGCATGACTGAAAATGATGGAACAACAACAGCAAATTGTGCTAAAATCACCTGATCATCAGATTTAGAGCTGGAAGAGCCCTTTGAGAGCGTGGAGGCCAACCACTTATTGTAGAGATGGCCTGAAGCCCAGCCAGGGGAAAGGATCTGCTCATGGTCACATAGATAATGAAATAGGAGAGCTAGTATTGGAACCCAGATTTGCAGACTCCAGATCCCTTGGGGAAGAGGGATTTTGTTCCACCTCAGTCATGCTCAGAGGCATCGGAGGCCAAGAGGTTGACCCATCTCCCTTACCAGAGCAGGGGAGTAACAGTGAAAGACAGGAAAACTCAAACTAGGGAAATGTGTAATTATAAGATTATTGTGCTCAGAACAGGAATAACCTTCAAGTCCAACCCCCACTCCCCACCACACCATGCCCCCCCTTTTATTTTTTTTTTTTTTACAAATGCTAAAACCAGCCAAGAAAGGGGATGTGAGTTGTTCCAGGTCATGCGGGTGACCACAAAAAGGCCCAACCTTCAGCAGTGGACATAATATCTCGTGGCTAGCCCCAAGAAAGCAGATTTTTAAGTCCTTAGAAAATCTGTAACAATCTCATGGAGTTACCTGGCCCCTTCCCACCTCCCAGGACTCCTGCTGAGCTTCTCATGTTTTATTCTGAGGAACAAGGGATTAGCTCCTCACATTACAAATGGAAAAATTAAGGTCCAGAGAAAATAAATTACTTGCCCAGGGCTGTTCAGTGGGTTTGCCTAGGATAATAAAAGTGGCATATTCCAGAACCAGGAGGAGAAAGAGTGCAGCTGCTTCTGCCTCTGAACCTGTCCTAGCTATGCTCAAGGCAGGGATTTGACTAGTTGGTGTCATACACGAACTTTTCAGGGACTGTGACTGAACCCCAGGGACGAGGAGGAAGGAAATGGCTCTCACCAGAACACAGACTATAGCTTTCCCTTTGATATTTGGACTCAAGTATAAATTGCTTTTCTACAAGAATGTTTCAGAACGAGTCAAATCAGTATTAGGGGGAGCTCTCTAGGTGAGGAGTGATTAGAATGCTCCAAAGTAGCAAGGTAGGGGCCTTTGGCTGAGGCTCTGGGGACGGCACAGAAGCCAGCACCTCAATCTAGATTTACTGTCTCAGACAGGGGATACTTGGGCTTGAACCAGGTAAATACAGGCAGGAGGAAAGGGGGCCCTCAACTAGCCCCTCAAAGATGATGGGAGGAAAGATGTTCAGACTAGAAATTTAGAAAAATAAGCCTTTTTAATTCCAGTTGACTTTGTGGCGAATGAAGAGGCTGAATGGGTAACTGTCCTTGGAGCCTTTATTAAATAATTGCAGAACTACCAAGGACTGCTGCATAGAGACGTGGAGCAGGGCGATAATGGGAGTGTTAGCTCAGGCAGGGATTCTCAACCAGCTGCCAGGATCTTCAGCAACATCAACCACATTTCCTTTTCTTGGGGAGTGTTGTTCTCAGAGGACCATACCAAATTCTGAGGAGGGGAGGGGCTCATCCACTTCCCTGTCAGTGTGAACCCTCTTCCTCTGCAGCTTCAGGAGGAGTCCTGAGGGGAGCAGAGGGAAGTCTAATGCCAAATCAGCTTTGAGGAAGACCTCAAGGAATCCAACCATGCCCCTACTTGGATCAGTCTAGAGGCTGATTCTTTCCTAGTAGATAAATTCCTGGGCAGTCAGGGCCCAGAAATGTTCACATTGCTTCCCTTGTTCATGAAAGCTATTAATATTCCTTCTGAGAGGCCCTTCCTCTCCTGTGCCCCGTTGTCTCTTGCAGTGTGAGCTAGCCTAGGTGTTAATGCTGCGAAAGGCAGAAAGACTGTTCTTAAGAGGAGAACATTCCCCTCCTGGAGGGGAGGTGAATGGTGCTGAAGCTTCCAGGAGGCCTGAGTCTGTGAGAGATGCTCTCTCCCTGGGTCGGAGGCTCAGACTGAGTCTGTGTAGACTGGAGCTCCAGCCTCTCCTGTGCTGGAGGGATTTCTTTTTAGCCAGGAAGGTTTGTTTGCTTGTTTGTTTTGTAGATGCAGGGGATGGACTGACCTCAGGAGCCTGAAGGCATCCTGGCAGCTGAGGAACTGCTTAAATTCAGCTCCAGCCCCCAGAGTTTGGGGGCAGGGACTGTTCTGTGTGTTGGACAGAAGACTCTTGGAAGCCCAACCTAGGGCTCATGCTGGGGGGCAGGTGATGTGTAAAACCACCCCCAGCAGAGTTCCAGCTGCAGAGAAGCTTGGCCCTCAAACAGCCCAAAAGGCCCACGGGACAATTCGTCCCTATGCCGATCCAGACCGTATATGACCACGCGCCTAGGAAAAGCAAGTCGTTTTATCTTCTGGCTTTTTCCCTGAAGTCTGCCAGTACACCCAGTGCACCCTCCCCACTGTGAGGGGTGCCCCTGCTTTGGCAGAGAGAGGACCGTGGGCCACGTTACATTCTTTCCCCTGCCCTCCCTCCCTTTGGGCTGGTCCTGATGAGAAATTAAGTCCATTGTCAGCTGCTACTAATGGCCTTGTTTCTGGCAAGTCTGAGTTGTGTTTAATGGATAGGAAGGGATGGGATGCAGGCAAGGCTGACAGATGGAGCAGCAGAGGTATTGATCTAAAGAGGAAAACCCGGCACTATGGACATATGTGGTACTCCTCTACCCCACAAGGCCAGACTTGGCCCATCCATCCGGAGGACCGTGGCTGCCACGGGCCTCCCCCAACACCCATGTCTGCCCTGTCACCACTATGACATGATGGGTGTGTCAGAGAACATGGAGCTGAAGGATTCCGAGTCCGATTTGACCTGCAGGATTTTAGGATTCCTAAGGTCAAAGTCCTCACTGACGGCCAACTTAACCCTGCCATTCTGGCCTTCTTTGACTGGCTCCAGGAAGACGACATGTTTGTGGGTGCTGGCTTTGCGGCCAGGCCCGTCGGCAGCAGGTGGGGTGGAGCTAAGGATGGAGGACTGGGCACTGCACTCCTGCGGTGGAACAAGGGGCCCAGGACGGCAGCAACGGCAACAGCAGGAGCAGGGCGTGAAGAGATAGAGCAAGACCAGGATCAGGCTGACCGCACAGCCCAGCAGCGTCGTGAGGCCCGTGTTGAAGGACTCGGGCGCGTGCGGGAGAGAGTGCACGGTGACGTTGTATTCGTGCGTCTGGTTGTGGTGAAGGCGGCTGCCGGCCGCCAGGCACACGAAGACACCAGCGTGGCTGGGCTGGGCCTCTTTGATGGACAGGCTGCCGTTCCTCATCACCCGGATGCTATTGTCTTTGTTGCCTGGGAACATGAGGAGCTCATTGCTTGGGGAGACCCATGCGTAGCGGGCAGCTGGGGCACTGGCATCGCAGTGGATGAGCAGCGGCTGGCCCACTTGCACCTCCAGGTGGACGTCTGACTGCTCCAGGCTAGGGGCTGGTGAGGAGCAGTTCTCAAAGACCTTGCTGTGGGTAAAAAATCGCACTCGAGAGGAGGGCACATCGAAAGCGATGCAGACGTGTTCCTCGAGGTAGTCACAAACAGAACTGAAGCCGCGCTGTCTCCAGCGGAGAAGCATGTGATAGAGGTTACAGCCACAGCGGATAGGATTGTTGTGCAGGTAAAGGCCGTTCTTGATGAAGGCAGGAAGGGCGACCACTTCACTCACAGGGATGCTGGCCAGCCGGTTGGTGGAGAGGTCCAGGACCCGGAGCTGCCCGGGGCTGAGTCCATGCAGGTCGTGGAAGGAGAATGTGGTGAGGCGGTTGCAGCTCAAGTACAGCCGGCTGAGTCTGCCCAGCCCCCGGAAGGCGCTGTGCTCCACAAAGCCAATGTGGTTGTTGTAGAGCAGCAGCTCCTCCAGCCCCGTGAGCCCCTCAAAGTCATGGTGGCCCACAACGTGGAGGCCATTGGAAGACAGGTCCAGACGGCGGAGTCCACTAGCATTGTGGAAAGTGCCCCGGCTCAGACTCCTCAGTTGGTTGTGGGACAGTCGAAGGATGTGCAGGCGGGGCAAGGCAGCCAGCCAACCAGGGTGGAGGTGGGGGAGGACGTTATAGCTGAGGTCCAGCACGGTGGTCATGACAGGTAGAGGCACAGGCACAACGTGGAGATTTCGGTTGGAACAGCTCAGCAGGTCTGAGGCACAGATGCACACCTTTGGGCAGCGGTGGAGGACGTGGGACACGTTGTCCTGGGAACCATGGGTGCCTGCCTCAAGCTGGGGCAGCTTCCCCAGCCACAGCCACAGCATACAGACCAATAGCAGAGGTGCCATGGTGGGGTGGGGGTGGGGGGCAGTTAACCCTCAGACAGCAGATCCCACCCCCACCCCAGTAGTTGTCCGAAGGGGTTCCTGGCAGCCTTCGAAGTGGGAAGGGAAACAAGTCCTCTAGGCACAGGCTTCCACAAGTTGGGAACAAAATTCCGTTTCAGGTAGGAAGGGACTAGCAAGCTAGATGTACTTATGAGACCCAGAAAACCCAGGAGAAGGGCGATCGCTTTGGGCAAAACCAGGCATCAGAGGGACATCAGCTGCTCCCTCATCTGAGTGCACCCAGCACTGGACAGTGCCATCCCATCCCCAGCCAGGAGGTGCTGAGCTCAGCCTTCACACAAGGGAATGGCCCCCACCCTGTTCCCCAGCATCATGCCAGCCTGACCGTCTGGTCCAGCCAGCCCCTTGGCCTCACCTCCTGGCCAGCCGCCCCCTCTCCAGGTAGGACCAGCCCCAGCTGGTGGGTGCAGGCTGTGATCCTTGCTCACACGCTCGGACTTAGTTCTCAGCCGTCTTAGTTGCTGCTCCTTGCTCTCTCTGGCTGTCTCTGGCTTGCTCAGTCTGTTGGTATTTACACTGGTGGCCCAGCTGGGAGCTGGGTAGGGTGAGGGGGTGGGGCTACCAGGCCTCCGATTGGTCCTTGGGAGGGGAGGGGAGGGGAAGGAAGAGGAGGAGGAGGAGGATGCCCAGAGAATTAATGAATGGCTTGCAATTTCCGGCTGACCGCCAGAGGACAGCATGCGCCCACATGGCTCCCTGGGACTGAGCCCGCCATCCTCCTTTCCTAGGACAGTGTGTTTTGTCTTTGACTGCTTTTTGTGGAAGAGAGATGGTAGAGGGGAAAGAAGGAAAGGGTCAAAGTGCACATAGAATATTGTGTCCATTTCTGGGCACCACACTGGCGGAGTGTGTCTGGAGAGCAGCCGGGATGGTGATAATTATGAGCATTTCCATCATATTTAATTAGGGTTTAGAAATTGCTTTATGTACATGATTTCATTCGATCTGCCACAAAACAGTCCCTGGTGGTGGGAGTATTACTGTCTGTATTTTAGGGAAATGAGGGAGGGGAGTGAACCTCAGAGGGGCAAATGACTTGCTCAAGCCAGATGACCAGTCAGTTGTGGACCGGAGGTCTTCCACCAGGTCTTCTAATTCCAAATCCACCATATTTTCCACCAGCCCAGGCTGTCAGTCCTAGGGCTTGGAGGCAGCCTAGAGAAGATTCAAGCATTTGAAGGAGGAGGGGCTGTTGTCATATACAAGAGACTTGTTCTGCACAGCCCCAGAGGACAGAGCTAGGCCCCAGGTGAGGGAGTGGGAGGAAAGAGGAGGAAGAACTTACTGACTGAGCTGCCTGAAGATACTGGAGTGCCCGAGGTGGTCTGCCTTGTTCAGTAGCGCTCCTGCCCCCTCAGTGTCCTTGTCCAGGAGGCTGTGAAAGGCATTCTTGCCTTGGAGAGGTTGGATGTCACTCTCATCCTAGAGAAGCGTGTGATGTGAACACCTCACCCTTGCCTTCTCTGGGGTTCAAAAAGGACTGTGATGCCCCCATTCCCTTTTACTCTCTCCCTGCTCGGATGGATGTGAGGTCACCCCTTCCCTAAGAAAAGGATTGGGGGTAGTGTAAGGATAGGATGCCTGGGGTCATTTCTGAGGAATCTCATAGCCAGGGCTGCTTCAGAATTCCCTCAGAATTGTTTTATCAGTACCCTCCACGTCCAGCTGCTCACTTCTAGCAGGTAGGAATCAAAGACATTCTAGAGGTCACAGCTTATTGCTGGTGACTTTGCCGTATTGATTTGTCTTCTCCTTCCCCCCTTTCCCCACACACTGCTGCCAAGGGCAGCAACCCAGGTACCACTGGCCCTTGAGCTTCCAGAGACATTGAATGCCAGGCCAACTCTTTCAGGACTCCATGTGCCTAGAGCCATCAGTCTCCCTTCAGGCCTGCTCTCTCCCTTTTCTCCACCTCTCCTCTCAAACATGGCTTCATTCCATCTGTAATTCAGTGTGGCAATGAGGGTAGCGGAGGCATTCACTATATGGACTGAGGTAGGTATACATCCTAGGAACTTCTCTGGGGAGGTCAGGAAGGATATTTGGTGGTTGCCTTGTTTGGATTCAGAGGGTATGTCCTGCTGACCCACAGGTCCCCCCATTCAGCTCTTTGTCCACTGAATCCTGAAGAAGTTGTTAGCCCAGATTGGAAGGGTTCAGGGTCTGTTTGGGGGTGGGGTCTCATTTAGCCCCGAGGTAGAGAATGGAGGTTAGGCTGGGAAAGAGGAACCCTTGGAGTTAGGACCCCAGGGTCCAACATCTTGGTGCTATGGGAGCAGCTGTTCAGAATTAGAAAGGACCTCTTGGGTAATACAGGTACAATCTATACCTGAGCAGAAATCCCCTTTACAGTAATATCCCTGAGAAGTTAATAATCCTACTTCTGTGTAAAGTAGTGAAGCAGTAAAAAGTGGTAAAGTAGTAAACATCTTGGGAAGTTTTTCTTTATGTCAAGACAAAATCTGCCTCTCTCTGATCCACTGCTCCTGGGTCTGCCCACAGGAGCCAAGCAGGCCTCTAAACCTTCTCTCTGACAGCATTTCACATACTTGATGGCACCTAGGTCTTTCTTTCTCTCCTTTCCCTCTTTCCCTCCCCACCCCCAAGTCTTCTCCTTTCCAGGTCCCCTCACTATCCTGGTTGTGTTCTTCCAGGTATATTTCAGCTTGTAAATATCCTTCCTATAATGTAACTTCCAGAATTGGAAATAATATTCCATATTGGGTCTGCCCAGGGCAGACCTGTACACCTCTATATTGTTTTTATCCTTTGAAAGATGTCTGAAAAAAAATTTTTTAGCTAAAAAAAAAAAAAGTCTGTCCCTGACACTACCCCCTGCCCCCTTACTAGTCAATCAGTAAACATTTATTAAGTGCCCACTATGTGCCAGGCATGTGCTAAGTGTTAGGGATAAAAGAAGCAAAGACAGCCAGCCCCCTGCCCTCAAGGAGCTCACAGTCTACCTCCCAGCTAGCCTGAGGAAGTACTGGGCACCAAAGGCCTGTTTTCCTTCTGTCTGTGTCTGTTTTGCATGGAATGGGTTTCTGGGTCCAGATATGGAAGAGGGAAGGTATGTTCTTTCCCTATTACAAGCTTTCCCAGAGGAAGGAAGGAAGGACTTGAGCCTTCAAGGGGGATTACGTGACATATGGGCGTACGTCAGGAAAGCAGTGTGACTTGAGTGGGAAGGAGAGAGTGAGACAGAGGGATGGACCACAGAAGGCTGAAGGTGGGTCTGAGAGGGAAGCTGAAGCTGCCATGTGCCCTAGCAGCCAAGCTTAGAGCTGTCCTGGGGACTCCCAGAAACTGAAAGGCAAAAACAAGTCCCAGGCTCTTTAATCCCTGGAAAGGAACCATGAGTTGGGCAGATAGGCCAGACTAGCACGGCCTCCCAAGCAGCTAGACTGGTGTAGAAAGAACACTGGATTTGGGGTCACAGGGCCCAAGGTCCAGTGCTGGTACTTGGTGTGACCCTGGGCAAGTCCTTTCCTGTCTCTGGGTCTGGCTTTCTAAGATTTAAAATGTGGTGGTTGGATCAGATGATGTCTAAAGTCCCTTCCAACTCCCAATCCTCGGATCAGTAGTGCTTCTGTGTTAGAGAGGGAGGGAGGGAGGGAGGAAAAGGCAACCTCAGCTCCATAGGTAGGTAGTGCTGGGAGCTGTCTGCTGCTTGGTGCTGAACCACATTCAGGTGCTCCTGGGCTTGGTTTTTCCTCTGGCTTCACCAAAGGAAGAGATTGATGGAAGTGCTCTTTCTTTGCCTTTGTCCCATGGGGGTGGCTCATCCCTGGTCTCCAGGGATGGATGGCTACACTGTGGGAGGGAATGGCTGCCATTCATTCTTCCCAGGGGCAGCCACCCATTCATCTCAACAACTGCAGTGAAAGGATAGTGATCTCTTAGGATTTGGGGTGTCTGCATCACGAGTGGGCTCTGACCACATGTCTCTCCTCCCACCAGGGCCACACGAGCCACCGAAGTGCTCTTAGCAGACCCATGCTTCCAGCTCCGCTCCATCCAGTACCTCCTGGGCCAGCCAGAACCCGTGGCCCCTGGGGCCACACCACCCCCTCCCGAGAGGAAGCACTTCTCCCTGCAGAGCTGTGAGTACAAGACTCAAGACAGATTTCCTCTTGCAAGGCCGAGTGGCACGGAATAAAAAGCCCTGGCGTGGAGTCAGGAGGCCTGGGTCAGAATCCAACTCCAACATGAGGATGGGCTTGGGCAAATGGGTTCACATTTCCGAACCTCAATGTCTTAAACTGTCAAAAAGGGCTAATAACCCTTCCTTCATCTGCCTCAGATAGGGTTATTTTAAGGGCTGTAGAAATGATGGTCTGGACATCCCAGGACTTGGGAGGCTGTTCAGTTCTCCTGCCTTTTCCCAGAGGCCATTATTCAGCTATCTAATCACTGTGCCTAGGAGAAAATAGGTAAGGAGTTCAGCTCCGCCAACGACCCTGCTCCCACGTTCTGGGCACTGGCCAGAATTGAAGAGCTAAGCTCTCTCTGGGTAACAGGAGGGGCACCAACATGCCAAAAGCAGGGCCCCAAAAGAACAGCCAGGGAGGTAAGGACACCCCTCCCAAAGTTAAGACGCCACCAGGGCTACAGCAGGGGTACAGACAGGACAAGATTTACCTTCACTCTCCCCAGACACTGATTACATCAGCCGGGAGGAATTAGCTAAAGTGGATCAGATGTTGGGCCATCTGAGTGAGGAGTCCAAGCAGGCAGCCGCCTCTACCCTGGTGAGTGTGTGCACACAATCCCTGTGCCCCTAAGCCATCTGTGTGCATGTCTGTATACTGTTTTACATGAGAGTATGGGTGTGTGCATGCACATATGCCTGGGTTTCTGTGCAAATAAGACATCTGCTTATATGTATGTATGGAGATCTTTGCTTTGGAGGTCCCTGCAGAGCAAAAATCATTTTCCCCATGAGAAATATGTTGGGAAGAATCATGTATGCACAAAGGCCCCCGACTCCCCTTTCTCTCCCCACCCAGCCCACCAGTGAAGAGGACCTGTGCCCCATCTGTTATGCCCACCCCATCTCTGCTGTGTTCCAGCCCTGTGGCCACAAGTCTTGCAAGTGAGTACCTGGCCTGAGGGAGGGCTGGGCTGCAAGGGACTATTAGGAAGACTCTGAAATTTGGTTCTCTGCCCATCCATCCACTTCCCCATCACAGAGCCTGCATCAACCAGCATCTGATGAACAACAAAGACTGTTTCTTCTGCAAAGCAACAATCACTGGGGTGGATGACTACGAGAAGCCAGCTTCCTCATCTTAGGCCCCCTATCTCAGGGTGGGGGCCCTCAACCTGCTCCTTGGGCTCCAGGGGTAAGGCTAGGGGGAGGATGGGCACACTCATCCCTGTTTAGAAGCCCCCCCTTTCTGGACAGCTCCTTCACCAGCCTGGGCCTGCCCTGAGGAAATCAGAGGGAGGGAGATGAGAGGCTGCTTGGTAGCAGCAGTTCTTCCCTGCTTTTTCCAATGCAGAGAGGACAGGGGTTCCCTTCCCTGCACTGGCTTTTATAAAGGGGTGGGGAGTGCACAGTTACAGGTGTGAGTATTAAATTATTATTCCATACAGCCCCACCCTGCCTTTTTTCTAGGTGTGGGACAAGAGCCTGGTCCTGTTTCCCCATTTGTCAACTAAGGGGGAGGTACTAGATCAAGTTCCAAGAAAAGTCGGGGGGAGGCTGGCTGCAGAGACAGCCAAACCCCTGCTCTACAATGCACTCACAGCCATGCTTAAACAATATAACGCCAGCTTTGTTTAAACTCTTACATTATAAAGAGAGCTATTTACAGGGGCCTTCTCCTTCCCTTTGTGGTGAGGGGTTGGGGAGAGGGCTTCAGCTCCCTCCCCTTGGAGGCACGGAGATGCCTGAGCCTTGCCCAGGGCAGCAGGGGCTGCTGTGCTCTGCGCCTTAGTTCACATGATGATTCGCGGCTCAGGCACTGATTCGCCAATGGACTTGTGGGGCAGTACACTGGCCCCATTGAGGTAGAGCTCATCGCCCACAATGACATCCTCTCCCAGCACTGTCACGTTCTCCATGCGCACCTGGGGGCAGGTAGGGGAAGAGGCAGGATTCAGGCAGGAAGAAGTTCCCCCCCACCCCCAACCCTCTCTCCAACCAGCTGCCTGTCCCCTCCCCAGGTCCTGCTGTTCACCCATTCCCTATCACATCCCTTGCTCACCCACTGGCCCACACGGGAGCTCCAGCCCACAATGCAGGAATCGAGCCATGAGTGAGAACGGATATGGGCGCCTCGCAGCACTGTGCATCGCTTGATACACACGCCATCCTCTACCACCACACCAGGGCCCAGGCTGACGTTGGGCCCGATGCTACAGTTCTGGCCGATCCTAGCGCTTGGATCCTGGGGGGAGGAGAAGCATGCACAGGGCTGATTTAAAGGTTCAAGGGCTCCTCCCTGCAAGGTTACCTCCCTGGAGTCTGAAAAACCTACTATTAGGAATTAATTCAACAAACATTTATTAAATGCCTACTGTGCTCCGCTTTTGGGATACAGTGATGAAAAATTGAAGGTCCCTGCCCTCGAGCAGCTTGTACAATCTACTGGGCACCAGGATGGCCTGGGTGAATGTCCAGAGGTAGGAAATGAGGAGGGGGACAGCTAGGAGTCTTGTCTGGCTGGAAAACAAAATGCATGAAGTGAAAGCCACATACACTAAAACCAGTGTGGCAGGCTGCAGCTACACTGTGGGAGCCTTGAATGCCAAGCTAATGAATTTGTACTTAGCCACTGAAAGTCGGTCAGACCTGCGCATAAGCCATGCAATAGGTTCATACAATAGAGTGGAGAATGGAGAGGCAAGAGGAAGGGAAACCAACTGGGACACAGATCATCCCAGTAGTGGAGGTGATGAGGCCCTGGACCACAGGGGTAGTAGTATAGAAGCAGCAAGGAGCAAAGATTGTGGAGGCAGAATCATCAGAATGCCCAGGAGTTCAATAATAAAATACATTAAGCCTTACTGATCATTTATACCTAAGGGAGAATGAGTGTGTCAGAGTCCTTTAAGCGTCTTAAGAAATGGGCCTGGCACTCACCACCAGCACGTTGCCCACAATGCCCGGGCCAGAGTAGAGCCGCTCAGGCTGCGTCTGCCTAAGTGACTGCAGGAAGAGGCACATCCCAGTCAGGAAGTCCTTGGGCTGCCCGATGTCCATCCAGAAGCCTAAGGGTGCAGGCACAGGGAGCCTGACTGGCCAGTCCCACCCAGGCCTGCCAGCCCTGTTCCCACCCTCCGTGAGCCAGCTCTCCCATTTACCTGCAAGTTCCATGGCATACAGCTGCCCTTCCTTGGCCATCACAGGGAAGATTTCCTTCTCGATAGATGTGGGCTGTAACTGTGGGGGTGGAGAGATGCTCAGTGGCTGCTGATACTGACTCCAGGCGCTCTCTTCCCCTCTGGCCTGGCATCTACTGCTCCCACCATCCTCCCACCCAGGCCCACCTGGATTCGCTGTAACACACTGGGACTAAAGATGTACATGCCGGCATTGATCTTATTGGACACAAAGACCTGGGGCTTCTCCACAAATCGATGGATGCGGCCTGTGACTGTGTCGCTCACCACCACCCCGTACTTGGAGGGCTCCTCCACTTTGGTCACCTAAATTGGCAAAGGAAGAGGGATGACACTAACTCGGCAGGCTCTCCGAGTCTCCCACACCCGAGTCCTTAAAGTCACCTCCCTGGAGCCAGGGCCCTTCAAGTGGAGATGAGACCAGGAAGCAGATGCTTTCTATCCAGCAAACACACTAAGGACATGTATGTGGGAGGCTAGGTGAGGGATGTGGGAGGATGGAAGGAAATTCATCAGGGACCGGAGAAGCTTAGAAGCCTCCCAGGCCCTAGAGCCAGAAGGGATCTGTCCTAGGGACTGGCTGATCCAACCCTTGGGTTGTTAGAGAAGGAAAATGACTCGGCCACCATTACAAAGTAGCAGAACCAGGCCCTCTGACTATGGCGTCGGTCTTGACACTAGGCTGGGCTCGGTGGGGCTGAAGCAGACTAGCTGGCACGGTCAAAGGTCAGGAGGTTGGGTTCACATCACCACCCGCTCCTTACCATGGAGGGGAGTTGGGGGGGGCAGGGGATGTCTCACCACGATGGTCCCCTCCTGCCCATGATGCTGATGGAACTTCGCCATCGCAGCAAAGGGGAAGTCACAGATGATGTCACTGTTGAGAACGAAGAAGGGATCCGAATTCTCTGTGAGCAGCTCCCTGGCGAGTGCCAGGGGCCCTGCTGCAGGGACACAGGGCACCAGACACTCAGGGCTGGCCTCAGCCCGGGTTCCGTGCCCCTCACCCCCCAGCTCCTTCCCGCAGAGCCTGCCTCTACCCCAGGTCTGTCTTCCACTGACCTGTTCCCAGAGGCTCCTGTTCATGGGACAAGGAGATTCGAATCCCTAGCTGAAAAGTCAGAGCAGACTCGGTCAGGGGGGCCAGTCGGGGGTAATTTCTCCTGTCTTCAATGCCCCATCCGGCCCTTCCTCCAGCCACTCTGGGGCTCAGGTGTGGGGCATTTCCACCCCCTTCAAATCAAATTGTATTTGTAAAAACACTTATCTCAGTGCCTGGCACACAGTAGGTTCTCTGATGCTTATTCAGTCCCTCCCTGCACCCCCTCCCCTCCTCAGAGGGATACTGTCTCACAAATACTTCCCAGACCTGGGTCCTAGGTAGCTAGAAAAAACTAAGGGGCTTTTACAGTGAGGGAGCCCTCCACTAGGGCTGCCACTCCAGCTCATGCCTGCCTGGCACTGCTGAGGACCCAGGCTCACCTCGCCCTCCTCACCCTTAGTTCCTGTTCCTTCATTTCTTTCTCCAACATCTCAGACATGTAGCTCACAGCCAGGATCACATGATTCACTCCTGCCTGTAGAAGAAAGCATGGATGTGGCCCCTCCCCTCTCCTGGGAGTCGGTTACTGGGCAGTCATCCCATTCCCACCCCCACCCCACCCATCCTGAGGCTGGGCTGAACCTTCAGCTCAAGCCCTTACCTCTTCCTGAGCCCCCCTTTTAGTATAATAACAGCTGATAAGTCTATATAAAATTTGTGCTCCTCTATCCCAAGTCTTCACTTCTTTCTGGGGCCCCCTTTGAGCACAAGGTCACCTGGTAAGTCCAACTCAAGCCCTCACCTCTTTCTGAGCGCCTCTTTCAGTATAATAACAGCTGATAAGTATATACAAAACTTGTGCCAAACCTCTAGCTCCAGCCCTCACCTCTCTCTCTGCCCCGCCTTTGAGCACAAGGACCCTGGTAAGTCCAACTCCAGCCCTCACCTCTCTCTGGGGCCCCCCCTTTGAGCACAAGGACCCTGGTAAGTCCAACTCCAGCCCTCACCTCTCTCTGGGGCCCCCCCTTTGAGCACAAGGACCCTGGTAAGTCCAGCTCCAGCCCTCACCTCTCTCTGGGGACCCCTGGTAAGTTTATGAAGCTGGGGAGTTCGGCTGGACGTGTCACTGTCACGCCCGCGGGCCGCGGCCTCACCTTCTTCACCAGCGCCTCCACCTGGTGCAGCAGGATGGGTTTGTTGCAGAAGTCCACCAGCGGCTTGGGCGTGCTCAGGGTCAGGGGCCGCAGCCTCGTGCCGTAGCCGCCCACCAGGATCAGCGCCTTCATCGCACCCACGCAGGGCCCTGGGGGAGGAGGAGAGGGGGAGACCGGCGCTCAGCGGGCGCCGCCCCGGCCCCGGCGCCGTCCCTAGACCCTGCTCCCGGAGCCGGCTCGGCCGGGGCTCCCCTCCCCCCTCGCGGGACCCGGGCTCCCCCTCCTCACCGGCCGCGGATCCGGCTCCGGCTCGGGCTTCGCGTCCAGCTCCAGCTCCGGCCCCGCCTACATCCGCCCCCTCCGGTCAGAGGCCTCCCCCCGGCCCGTGACAGGCCGCAGGCGGCCGCGCAGCGGAAGGGGAGGGGCCAGGCGCCGAGGCCCGCCCATGCCAGGGCAGCTACCTGCCAATCGCCGGACGCCTACGTGGCACGGCAGTGACGCCATAGCGCCGCCGTGCCGCACCCCTCCGAGCCTGGCCAATCATAGCCCAAGCGCCCGAGGCGCCATGGCGACGGCGGAAGGGACAGGCGGGTCAGTTGCCCATTGGTGGATACAAAGACGGCACCGGCAGCAGGGGCGGGGCCTCGGCTTCACCCACGTGGTTCCTAGGCAGGCGCCCCACCCCATGTGTTACGAGGCAGGGCCCGCCGAGAGTCTCCCTGGAAAGTAGAAACAAGTCGGCCCAGGTGCACCCTGGGGTTCCAAATACGTGGCCTCAGATAAACCCTTCATCTTGTCTGGGCCTTAGTTTCCTCATCTGTAAAAACGAGGAAGGCGATTGTTGTTATTGTTCAGTCGTGTCCGACTCTTGGTGACCTTTTTGGGGGGTTTTCTTGGCAGACGCTGGAGTGGTTTGCCACTTCCTTCTCCAGCTCATTTTACAGATGAGGAAACTGAGAGTAAACAGGGTGAAGTGACTTGCCCAGGGTCACACAGCCGTCAAATACGGTCTGTGGCCGTATTTGAATTCGTCTTCTTCCTGATTCAAACGAGGAAACGCCCTAGGATAAAATCCCATCCTTGGCTCTCGTTTCTTGTGAGACCTTGTACAAAACACGTAACCTTCCTGGGCCTCAGTTTCCTCATCTGTAAAACCAGGATGGACCTTGGACTAGGATGCTCCCTTGCACCTCTAGATCGAAGATCTAAATGCAGAATCGAGGCTATTAGCTGTGCGCCCCCGCTTCTCCGTTCTTCCCTCTCTCCCATCACTGGAGGTGTCTTCCGCCACGCCCCCCTCCTCCACCCCTTTCACAGGATGACGTGGCCTTGCTCCTCGCCAGAGCGAACCCCTCTGCTTGTCCCACCTCCTGCGACAACTCCCAGTCCCCGCCCCCTCATCCTCCCTCCCACTTTTTTTCATTCTCTTGTCCACTGCTTACAAACATGACCGGGTCACCCCCATCTTGGAAAAAAAAGTCCTCACTTGATTCTTATCCATCCCCACTATTGTCCTGTATCTCTTATGCCCTTTGTGGCCTGGTTTCAGAGGAGGAACCCGACAGCTGGAGATGAAAAGCAATCGACCAGGGGTCACACTGCTGAAACGCGAACCCAGGTCTTCTTATTCCCAGTACAGTACTCTAAGGCAGCAAGTCGTTTTCCTTTTAAAAGCAGGGCTCAAATTCCACCCAGTATATGAAAAAGTTGCACTTGGTTTAAATAATGGAGAGATCACTGGTCAGAAGTCCTGAATGCACACTCTAGCTCTGTGACCTTGGGGAAGTCACTTCCACTCTGAGTCCATGCCCCGTCTAATTCATGGGGTTCTAAGTAGCTGACTCTGTTTCAGAAATTCTATGACCCTGCCAGGTCTGGACAGGGCATTTCCCAAACCAACGCTCACAGGTGGTAGGATACAGACTGTGCTAAGAATTAGGGAGCAAAGCAGTCCATTTTGGCTTCAGCTTCTGGTTTTTGGAGGCAGGGATAGGCTGAAAGGTGGGATGGTGCCAGGTTATGTATGAAGCCTGAACTTCACTCAATAGGCAACCAGGATTCAAGGATGGATAGGACGACTTGGCTATATTTGTTCATAAGGGAGAAAATGAGATAATGAATTAGAAAGGAAATTTAAAAAAAAATAGCTGTATAAATGGGAGATGCTATCATCACCATGCCTGTGAGAGGTCAACTGAGAGTTCCCAGTGAGTCTGCTGTGCAGTAGATGCTACCTGCGGCCAGGGGGAGGTAGGAAAACTCCTTGATTAGGGACCTGCCTCTAAAAAGCAAGATTAGGGCCTCTGGGATTGTGTCTCACTTGGGCAGAAGCTGCTGAAGGCTTCTGGTGGAGAAGTACTGGAGCTATCTCCTTAAACTGTGGGAACTTAGTGGGTGACCCTGGGCTCAGGTAGGTTGTTTCTTCTTTAAGGTGGTTTGAGTTGGGTTCTTAACATGTTATCGGCCCCCTCTCCCAACTGCCTGGTACCCAAGCAGTGGAGGAGCTTTTTGGAATGGCATCTCCAGCTCAGGCAGTCCCCGCTTTCTCAACTCTCTCCAGACTTCATTTTCCACCCTTAGAAAGGACAAGGGTTAGATGGAATAAAGTGTAAAAAAAAAACCCACTTTCTACAAGTATAGGTAAGATAAGTAAGGACTTACCCAAATAAAGATGGTGACCTGGATTAAGAAAAGCATGAGTTGGACTTCCCTTCTGGGAGCCAAGATGGCAGAGTAAGAGGCAAGTCTCTCTTACCCTCCCCTATTAACCCCTGAAAGCCCAGAAAATATCACCCCAGGAAAAACCCTGAACAGCTGAACCAGAAGATGGGGTACAGCAGTGCAGTAGCCCAGGTAGCTTGAGGAATTAACTGGAAAAGCCCCTCTTGCCTTGGGGGAAGTGGAGCAGTACAGAATGGAAGGCATCCCAGCAAGCTAGTGGAAAGCCCCACCTCAGCATACCAGAAAGAGATATTGAAGCCCAGGTGGTGGAGCAGGCAAACACCAACACCTGGACCCCCCAGTGCCTCATTGAGGGTGGGGGAACTGGTGGAAACCAGCTCAGAAAACCACCGGGTGCCTCAGCATTCTACAGCAACCGGCTCTTCCAATGCCTCAGCAAAACTAAGAGAAGCAGCACTCCAAGGGGCCCCAGGTGGATAAACACCCTACAACATCCATCTGAAAGGAGCTGAAGAAAGCAAAAGGAAGGAGAGGCCTGGGTGAGCAGTTAAATCTCCAGGAGCCACACTACCCAATCCTACCCATAGAGTTCCAGTGTTGCTGATTCCAGCCCAACACCAGGTAAGCTGCCAGAACCCTACAGCCTCCAACTGCCAGTACTGGAGGCCCCAGAACACAAAGCCAGTGACCAGGCCCTAGGCTCCCAACACAAGAAGCTCGGGTCAGTGCCCTCTGCTCCCCAGCAGGAGACCTCAATATCTTTAAAGGCCAGGAAATAAGCAAACACCATGAGCAAAAAGAAACATACGATAGATTCTTATTATGGGATGAGTGAAGATCAAGGCTGAAATTCTGAAGAGGACAACGTTGTCAACAAACCCACATCTGGAACCTCAAAAGGGAATATGAACTGGTTTGAAGCCCAAAAAGTCTTCTTAGAAGAGCTCAAGAAGGATTTTAGAAGTCAAATGAGGGAGGTAGAAGAAAAAATGGGAAAAAAATGAGAGGTATGCAAGAGAGTCAATAGCTTGGAAAAGGAAGGACAAAAATCAACTGTAGAAAACAAGTCCTTAAAAAATACAATGGCCAACTGGAAAAAAAGTACACTGAAGAAAACAAGTCCCTAAAAAATAAAATTGGCCAAATGGGGAAGGAGGTGCAAAATCTAATAGAAGAAAACAATGTGTTAAAAATTAGAATTGAGCAAATGGAAGCTAATGACTCTATGAAAGAGCAAGAATCAGTCAAATAAAAACCAAATAATGAAAAAAATAGATGAAAACGTAAAATACCTCACTGGTAAAACAACTGACCTGGAAAACAGATCCAGGACAGGCAATTTAATAATTACTGGTTTATCTGAAAATCATGACAAAAAAAGAAGTATTTTTCAGGAAATCATAAAGGAAAGCTGCCCTGAGGTGCTAGAACCAGAGGGTAAAACAGCCATAGAAAGAATCCACTGATCACCTCCTGAAAGAGATCCCAAATTTAAAACACCAAGGAATATAGTAGCCAAATTCCAAAATTACCAGGTCAAAGAGAAAATACTGCAAGCAGCCAGAAAGAAACAATTTAAATATCATGGAACCACAGTCAGGATTACACAGGACCTTGCAGCTTCTACATTAAAAGACTGTAGGGCATGGAATATGATATTCTGTAAGGCAAAGGAGCTTGGATTACAACCAAGGATCAACTACCCAGTGAAAATGAGCATGATCTTTCAGGGGAGGAGATGGATATTCAAAGAAATAGGGGACTTCCAAACCTTCCTGATAAAAAGACGAGAGCTCAACAGAAAATTTGATCTTCAAATACAAGACTCAAGAGAGACATAAAAAGGTAAATGGGACAGAAAGAAACAACATGTTATTAATAAGGGCAAACTGTTTACATCCCTACAAGGGAAGATGACACTTGTAACTCTTGAGAACTGTATTGTTATTACACCATGTTAAAGGGTATACATAAAGGGGATGGGTATAAATTGACTTTGATGTAATGATGAAAAAAATCTAATCAAGTGGGTTAAATGGATCCAAGTAAGTGAATTAATCTGATCCAACTAAAAAAATGTACTGAGAGAAAAGGAAAGGAGGCAGCAGACAAGGGTAAATTACATCACAGGAAAAGGCACAAAATCCTATTACAGCAGAGGGAAAGAAGGGAGGGAGATGAGCATTGTTCCAACCTTACTCTCATCAGATTTGGCTCAAGAAAGGAATAACAATCAGGCATAGAAATCTAACATGCTCTATAGGCAGTAGGAAGGAAAAGGGGAAAGAAAAGGGAGGGGGTTAATAGAAGGGAGGTGGGACTGAGGTAAGTGGTAGTCAAAAGCAAAACATTAGTGAGGAGGTAAAAGGAGAAAGGAGAAAGAAAAGCATAAAGGGTGGGTTGAAGGATAAAGGGAAAGACACAGACAGTAATAATTGTGAATGTGATATATGAATGTAATGGAATACTATTATGCTATAAGAAATGATGAACAGGCAGACTAAAGATAAACCTAGAAAGACTTGTATGGTTTGATGCTGAATGAAGTGAGCAGAATCAGGAGAATGTTGTACACAGTAACAACCACACTGAGTGGTGACTTTGATAGACTTAACCCCTCTCAGCAATATAAGGATCTAAGACATCTCCAAAAGCCTCATGATGGAAAAGGCTATCCACATCCAAAGAAAAGAGCTATGGAGTTTGAATGCAGATCAAAGCATACTATTTGCTATTTTTTTCTTTTGTTGTGTTTTGTTTCCTCTTTCTGGTGGTTCCTCCTATTATAGTTCTAATTCTTCCTTACAACATGACTAATGGGAAAATGTTTAATAGGAATGTATGTGTATAGCTTATATCAGATTATGTGCTGACCAGGGGAAGGAGGTAGGGAGAAAAATTTAAAACTCAAAAGCTTATGGAAGTGATTGTTGATATTAAATTAAAAAAATTTTTTTAAAAAAGCATGGGTTCTAACCTTGACTCAGGTCTTACCAGCTGTAAATTATTTAATACCTCTGAGCCTCAGGCTTCATCTATAAAATAGGGACAATAATAGCAGCCACCTCCCAGGGTGGATGTGCAAATACAGAATGGCCCAAGGTTGTTGTAAGAGAATGAGCTAGACAATCTCTCCCTGGGACACCATGCTCCTGAACCTGGGGCAGAGGCTGACCCCTTAGCTCTTTCTCCTGGAAATAATCTGTGGCATCAAGTTACTCCCTTCCTGGGGGAAAGCCCATACCTACGACCCCACCCCAGAGCAGGGAGAGGTGGGCCACCAACTCCTGACCATGGCTGCTCCTCTTGCAGCTGGGGACTTGCATGTATCACCGTAGGCTGCAAGCAAAGGGGGCCATGATTTTGCTGGGCAATGGCTTCATTGGAAGGGACAGAAGCTAAAGGGGGTGGGCCTTGTTATGGTGTATTAGTCAATTTTTTTTTTTGTGAGGCGATCAGGGTTAAGTGACTTGCTCAAGGTCACACAGCTAGTAAGTGTTATGTGTCTGAGGCTGGATTTGAGCTCAACTCCTCCTGACTCCAGGGCCGGTGCTCTTTCCACTGCACCACCTAGCTGCCCCTGTCATGGTGTATTAGGAATCTCTTTTGGCTACTTCAAAGCAGACTCTCACTTGCCATCATCTCTTAGGAACCCAGAAACATAAGCTCCCTGCGGGTTACTGACCTGCACCCAAAGGCAACTCTGGAGATAACGTAATTCCATTCTGCTGCTCTCTCTCTCACCAGTATTTGGCAAAGCAGAATGACACTGATCAGGGGAAAACACAGAAGAGTAAACTACGTTTTAAATAAGGAAACTCTTGAGCCTCCAACCCATCCTTCTCAGGGAACCTCTGCTAAAGTTGGCCTTTGTTTGCAGAGCTACCCAGATTCTCTCCCCAAACTTCTTTCCCTCAGAACTACACAGGGTCCTGTTGGCAGAATTGGACCACCCAAGTGACTGGTTGGTCGGTCCATAGCTGGCTTTGGGGCTTCAGCCCAGGTGGGAATGAATGTTGGAAGTTCAGGAGAAACAAATCTCTTCCTTCCAAGTCACCTCGCTTTTCATCTCTAATGCACTTACATACTTATCTCAATTTTCCCTCTATGTCACATCCCCCTGGTAGGCTGTGAGCTTCATTTATGGAGGCAGAGATCTCTTGTGTAACTAACTTGTGAGCTCTGCCAGGAGGTACCAAAGGGCTGCTGAATCTGAAGGAACTGAGCAGCTCCACGTGGAAATCTCACTTGACACCTTCTCTGAGGAATATCAGACAGAGAACACGCTTGTACATTTCTAGGCGCCTTTATTTTTTATATACATGACTTTTGGACAGAAGGCAAGGGAACAGTGCGGGGTGAATACAGACACTGTTAACAATCATGCCCCTAAACAAGTTCCAGAGAAAACTAAAGATATGCAGAAAAATGCCAGAAGACAAATGTAATAATGCCACTATGCAGGAGACTGGACAAGTAGAGAGTTTTCTTCTAAGTCAGCAGAGCTGACATGGCTGATTGTCCTTATACTTCCAGGAAGAGCAGTGGGAGATGGGGAGGTTCTTGCCAACTCCCCCACAAGCAAAGCAAGGCACTGCTCCCCTCATGGAAACACAAACCTATCACGATATTCCCCTATGGCAAAGCAATGTTCCAGGGTTTTGCGGGAGTCCCAGCCCTCCCTGGTCCATTCCCATTCCACAGACCTGTTGGCGGCCTGACATCAGAAGCCCTGCCTTCCATTTTTTGCAAGTGGCTAGTGCTTACTCATTGGCCCCCCGTAAATACTGTACAGAGATCTCAAACAAAAGCACCCATGTGTGCTGGGCTCCCTTGCCATCCCTCTCTTTGGTCCAGTGCTGGGATCACATAGTCCCTCCCTCCAAGTTGGCAAAGAGATGCAGGCCACTGGAGGGGATGTAACGGGCAGGAGGAAAGATGGCAAAGGGCCCATCAACTCCAAAGTGTCCACTGCCCAGCTCCCCTGGATGCCAGCCAGACTTTTATGGCCAAGCTGTGTCTGACAGCTGGCTTTTACTAGCTATTTCTGGGCAAGCAAAAGACACCTTCCCCATGCATGCAGGACTGGGCATGGCCAGTGACCAGGAGTGGGGCATGTGGTCTGAAAATGGTGTCCTTGGAAATCTAAAACACTTCTATGGTGGACACCTCCATGTTGTTCCCTGCTCTGAGGATAACCTTAGAATCTGCCATTTTTACATCCCCGGGGCCCAACCTGGGAATAATGGGGCCCAGAAATACTGAGTAAGTAGGCACAGCCTGTTCATCCTCAGCAAGGTGCAGCTGGGCTCAAAACGGAGGGACACTGTCCCAAGGTCCCAGAAACACTGACTGCTCCAGCCAGGCATTTAACCGGCTGGAAAGCTAAAGCAGGCATGCTGCACAATCTATTAGACATCTGTCTTCTCCTCTGCATAGCACTGGGAATGAACACTGTCTGCTCTTCAAAGGCACCTATCTCCCATAGTGGAGACCACAGCAAAATGCAAGGGAGAAGTGGGTCATTACCAGAAGGTCCTGGGGCTAGAGTTCCAACTCAGATGAGCTGTTCTGCCCTCGGGGGATCACTGGGTTAAACCAGGCAATGGCATTTTAACATCAAAGTCTGTTCTGCCCTAGGGCTCACCCCAAGGTCCACATCTAGAGGCCAGCCTACCTCAGAGGGAAACTCTCATAGCTCCAGGGCCCAATTTAAGATGTAGTGCCTGGATGTCTAAAAAGAAAGAGACCATCTCATGTCACAGTCTCATCTAGAGATGGCTCAGCTCCCTTTCCACGCTGAAGCCAGGAAAGACATAAGGTAACAATGATACATGCTGAGTTCCCTACAGGAAGATGAGGTTAAAGATATCATACACATAGCTCTCTCTCTCTCTCTCTCTCTCTCTCTCTCTCTCTCTCTCGTGCATACGCATGCTTCTCAGTCCCTCTTGAGCCTAGTAGCATGGAACAGTTTGTTCTCACTGAGCTGTCCAGACTGGCAGTATCACTGACAACCCCTGGTAGACTCTGTGTATCCAAGTTGGCTTGAAACTCCTGGGGCTTTGAGTTAAGTCCCAATATGGTACATCACTTCCCAAGACTAGTCTTATGCTTCAGACCTGCAAGCCAGGGTGAGAATATAGAGAAGGGATGGCAAACAGCCTCCAGCACCCTCTGTTCTGGCCCTTCCCACAGGCATGAAGAAAGAGGCAAGGGCTGGGCCAAGCACCCAAAGCACCGGTCAGTCAGGGCTGAGAAAACCAACCCCCACGCTTTTTCTTTGCCTTCACTCCAGCTGCCTCCCTTGGATTATGCTGACCATTGGGCACTGACTAGTGAGGAGACTGAACAGGAAGAGCACACTGCCCTGGTACTCCCTACGACTTAATCCACTTCCTCCAGAAACTTCAGCATCTACGAAGAGTCCAACTCCAAGGCAAGAACCCCAGTTAGTAGCTGCTTGAGAAGGGAGTACGGAGGAAGAATTATTAACAAAGGGGTCAATGTCAGTGGCCAGCTAGCCATCCTCACCATTGCACATTGCTCACACCTAGAGACAAACTTGAGAGCTGGCCCAGAAGGACATAAAAAAATCCTCAAATGTCACTCTCAACACTCTACCTTTTCTTAAAATTCAGCAGGCACCACAAAAGTCAGAACCCGCCACGGGCTATTGGGCCTGCAGCCCAAGCTGCTCACTTCCAAGGCTTGCATTTCTCGGTTCTGTGTTCTGGTTTTATTCGTTCAGTGAGTCCTGCTGCTCCTGACCAACCCACACCTGAAGTAGGTGGTGCAGACCACATGACACCTTACAGTTTTATAGGATCCAGGGCTCCAAAGAGAAGAGCAGCAAGAAGCAATATGGCAACCAAGGTTGGAGATCTTAGATCTTAGAAATCTAGAGAGATTTAAGTGCCTTCTTTCACTGCCCTAAACCAACAAGGCTCCAGCCCCCTACATCTGGGATTGGCCAACCACTAAGAGAAGTTGATGGCTATAAGCGGCCCTGGTCATAATCCATACTCCACCCCCCTCCCCACCCACCTCCCAGTGCCCAAAAATAATCTGCTGGGGGCAGGGGGGAAGGGAAGTAGGAGGGAATAGGAATAAAATTCACTCCCCTAGGCTTGTGGAGGAAACACTTCTCATGCTGCTGGAGTCTGGATGCATGCTATCAGGTGGAAGAAAGCAGGGTGGGGTTCAACTAGGGGTACCAAGGAGAGCCAGAGGAGGCCAAACGCTTACTAAGGCTGGCCTTTGCTAAGTTCCTATGTTCCATGCTCACCTGGCTTGTTTTAACTACCAGCCCAACTTCATACACCTGTTATCTTCCCCACCCCATCTTCAAATAGCTTAGTTCAGTCTCTCGCAGCTCAATTTCAAAAGGCAAGAAACAGCAGAAGCAGCCAACAGCAGCTAGAGGGGGAAGTGTAGTTCCAAGACTATCTCTTCAGGCAACCTGGCTTACCAGAGAAGTCTTACTGGCTGTTTTTCCCCATCCCTGCTAGGATGCTGAAAAACACACACACATTACAATCTCTTTCTCTTAGTCATTTCTCTTAGCTGTCCACAGACACAAGAGAAACTCCATACCAGGCTACTTGCTACCCAGAGTCCCTCTTGCTTTTCTCCGCCTGCTACAGATAGGTCTGGTGACCCCCCAGAGCCTCTCAGGAATAAGTGACATGCAAGAGCCTGGGGGCTCAAGTGCCTGACTGAAAAGCCTGCCCTTCAGTCAGGCTCCTGCTCTCAATTGCTCCCCAAGTTTGAGGCTTCAAGTGAGCCAATAAAAGGATCAGCGGAGTCTAAAGAGCCTTGTGGTCCCTGGCCCCCACCTGAAGCCTCCTTTTGGCCACAAACCAGGCAGAAGCCTGTGAACTAAAAAGACCAGAGCAGCCGACAGTCTCACCAAGGCCAAAACATTCGGAGATCCTCTTGCTAAGCCAGCCTGGACAAAGTCATCAAAGCCACATGGTTAATAAAATGGCTGAGCACATCTTCTGCTTTCTCCTCTCTCTCCTTCACTTTTATATATATGTATTCCAGGCTACAGCTAAAATCATTTCTTTTAGTTTACACCAAAGAGAAATATAACCCTTTAAAACCAAAGTCTGTCTTGTCTGCCCTCTGTGGTGGGTTCAGAGTGGGTGGTCCCTGCCTGTAGGTAGAGGGGAAAGGGCTCTGGGCAGTGACTGATACGGGGAGCCCAGTGTAGGACACTACTGGTTTTCCTCCCGCATCTGCTCCATGATGGTGATGAGGCTGTCTAGGCCGAACATGTAGCCCTTGTCGGGCCCGTCATGCACAGTAGGGTCATCCCGAAAGCCCTTGAACGTGCTGTGTGCAAAGTCAATCATGCGGACGTCCACCTTGGGTGTGGCAGAGGGGGATGTCTCGGGGCTGGTGCTAGGGCTGGTGCCATCAGGCATCATCTCAGGGAGCCCCGAGTCCACGTTCTTCGAGCGCGTGTCTGCCCGGCGCTCTAGGAACATCTCTGCCCTGCACTCCTTCCCATCGTAAATGATGAGGAGGGAGCTGGAGTAAAATCGGTAAGAGGCCTGCCTCTCCAGCACAGACTTCAAACCCCGAAGTTTGCTCAAGATGGGCTCAAAAAGATCTCTCCGGAGGTCCAGGCCATTGTGGAGATACTGGTAGAGAGCGTTGCGGAAGCCTTCAATCGAGAGCCCACGACCATAGTATTTATTCCTGCACAAATAATGCCCTGTGTCCAGCTGAAAAACCTGAAAGATCAGGAGATAGCATCAGTACATCGGTTATGGACGATGACTTCGGTGGCTTCCTTTCGCATGGTCTGTCAACAGAGCAGGGTTTTAATGGATACTGCCATTCATAAGACCATGGTGCATCCAATTCACATAGGACACGATGGTACAGACAGGAAAGGACCTGAGTCTCCCCCTTAGGCTAAGGGTCTTAAGCGCCTCCCTCCTCTCTTCCCCATCTGCTGCACCCCTCTATTAGTAACTGGACCCACCAAGACCTCCCTCCAGAGCTGATTTCTGGGAACCAGCAGGGCCTCCTTAGTCTAGAAGAAACCCCAAGAGAAAGGCAGGATCCTGAGGAGCCTCCACTACTTCCTAGATCCTTAGGCTATGGGAAATACCCCTTAGCTGAGCTCTGGGCTCTAGAGAAGATCCCAAAACAGCCACAGTCCCTATGAGTCTCAAAGAGTTATTGTCCAGATACCTAGGTCTTAGGCTGAAAAGTAAAAACACGAAGGCTGAACAGCTCACCTTCTGCAGGCATAAATAGGGCAGGAAACGGTCAGGGAGCACCCTGTGGTGGAAATTCCCTCGCAGAGATGACTCTGTGACCGTCACACTCCTGAAGGCCTGGCCTGCACAGGACCCAAAGTGGGAAGGGGCGGGTTGAAGGTAGCTCACGGATACACAACCCCTGAGCCTTTACCTTTCGCACTTAGGCTCACAAGCAAAAGCATCCGCCAGCAGAGGGAGCCCTGACACTAGCGGCAGCCCCTCCTGGGGCTCATCCCCAGCAGTAGCCCCGACGGCCACGCCGGGGCCTGTACCTGCATTCCGCAGACGCGGACGCCCAGAGTGGCAGAGGTGCTCTGCTCACACTTCTTCATCTGCCGGGCAGCCTTCTCCTCAGAGGCATCATCGCCGTGCTGCCTGGTCCCCATCTTCAGATCTAACACACAGGGGAACTTGAAGTGATGTACCACATTCTCCAGCAAGAGGAACTCTAGAGACTCAAGTCAAGGAGACTGCGTGCCTGCCCCCGGGGCAGGGCCAGGTTGGGGCTGTGTGGGCTCAGAAGGGCCACCTATCTCACTCAGGTCACTTCCTCTTTCAAATGAGCCTGGGTTAGGCCACCTCCAAGGCCCCTTCTGGCTCTGACTTTGATCATCCCTAAGTTCACTTGCTGAATCCCCATCTTTTAATACCTTTGTTTTAAATTCTGTCCTTATATCTTCAACACTTAATATAGTGTTTGTACACAGTACGTGCTCAATAAATGCTCACTGGGTTGGCATGGATCCCTTTGATCTCTGATCTCTAAGATTCAATTTGCTCAAATTTTCCCATAACAGGGTCATTCTTACTTATTGCTTTACAGTCATAACAGGGACTCCATACATTTTAACCATCATTAAAACACTTAGTTGAATTCTGTAATATCTGAATGACCACATAAATTTCAGAGATGAAAGGGACCTTAGAAATGATCTAATCCAATCCCCTCATTTCATGGGGTTGGGGGTGGGGGTAAGTGGTGGGAAGGAAGTGGTAGGGGTAGAGCCAAGGTCCCCTCAGAAACAGAACCTGGTTTTAAACCCACATCCTCCTTCCCAACCCTGCCACCTCTGACACATTCAGGCACATCCCTTCAAATCCTCTTTCCTGAGATGTTCACAGCTTTAGTGGAGTCTTTGCAGCACAAATATGGCCAGTCTGACCAATGCCCACACTCTCAGAGTCACTGATAATCTGGGGTCATGGTAGACATCTTTCCTACCGTGTCATTCCCTCCCTGCATCCAAATCAAGTGATCCTTAAGACACCTGGAACGTTTGCTGAAGCTGCTCTTTTCTCCCTCCCTTCTCTTTGCTCAAGTCCCACTTTCATCACCTAAAACACCTTGTTGGCAGTCAATGCTATCAGGGGTAAAGACTTGGCTAAATGTGTGTACATGTGTGTACTCTCGTCCACACACACAAAGCAGGAGCAGATCAAGCCTGTTCTAAGTTTAATTATTTCCCTTTATACGTGAAGAACTAAGGATTAGAGAGAAAAAAAGGACCTGCCCCCATCACACAGAAAATGACACGTGACAGCTGCAACTCAAAGGTGTGGCATTCTGATTCTGAACCCTGGCCAACTACACACAAGGTAGGAAATTTCTATTTAATCCTACACATTCTTTACAGTAGCATTTGGTATCCTGTAAGACTGAACCCTATTATGTTCATGGCCTATTAGGATCTACTGGCAAGTTTTCTAAAGACTTCCATGCCTTCATCTACATATTGCCCCAAACACCATGTAATTAGAAGCAGTAACTGCTGGTTCATGCTGATGTCTAAGCTTTTGGATCTCTACCTGTCTGCACTGAAGGCAGAGGAGCACATGAGAATGAACCACGGACCGGAGGGTCCAGGACAGCCAAAGTGATGTGCCAGTTTCTATGCTGGACAGCCCTGGCACTACCAGCCTCTCAGAGCACTTTGTTAACCATATGGCACTGTCTACACAGAGTTTTTTAATTGTTTTTACAAAAGCACTAAAAGGGGACTCGGCGGCATGGAAGAGCAGAGGTAAGGCACACAATCTTGCCAAGAGGACCAGCAGGAGCCTCCCGCCCACCCACTCTGTAGGATACTGTAGAGCTTCCTCTCCTTAGACTCCGAGCGCATCCGGCTCAGCTGCTGCTTGTGGCAACGCAGGCTCCAGGGGTTGTAGCTGATTTTTTCCGAGCTCAGGCCGCTGTTCCCGTCGAGCATCTGGAAGGGGACATCCGAGTGGATGTGCAGCTCCACTTTGGGGCTCTTCAACTCCTGTGAGCTGCTGGGGGAGGAAACAGCACAAGAGTCATGGGCGAGGCCCCTGGAGCCTGCGCACTGGACCACTGAGGCTCCGAGGCCACTTAGCCTGCCTGTCTCTGCTCTGACAGCTGCACTTCTGCTGACACATTTCTAAGAGGTTATGTTAGAAGATCACAAGTGAAGGGAACTCCCTCCCTCCCATCCTAACTTAGGGATAGCTCTGAATGTACTGGGAGTTGCGACTGGCCTTCTGGCCCTTGCTCTCTTCACCCAGAGGACGTACAGGATTTTGTAACGACCCTGCTCCAAAGCGAGTATTCCATAAGCTGGGTATCATCTTTTTGTTAAAAGCTTTTTTTCTGGCCCTCCTTTTACAAGATGCTCAGACAGTTTATATCTTCCTCCCCCTTGTGTCCAAGCCCATCACTACGGTGTCAGAAGACAATGCAACAGCTTCCAGCCTGGTGACCATGCTGGCCCAGGCTCCCCTGCTCCTGCGTCCTGTTACCTATCTGTGCTCTCTGGGGCCAGCCCTGCCCGTTCCTCCTTATGTTCACTGCCACTGCCTGAGCGATGAAGGCTTCGGCGGGAATGCTTGCGTCGGGGCTGCTCGCGCTCTGGTGGGTCGTCCTGCTCCAGAGCCTCACTTTCCACGTAAGGATAGGCCACCAGGTTAATGTAGCCATCGCTGTCCCCCTCAAAACAGACAGACACAACACCTGCCAGGAGAAATGGGACAAGACAGGCCATAAACATTTAAGGCGCTACAGTGGAAAGGGACGTAGGCTATATCACCCTGCCCAAGATGGAGACATGTTACTCTTCCTGAGGAGCTTGAAAGAAAATGAAGGAAAATGGGTGTTTCTGAGCCTCCTCAACCTCATGCCTTCTGCAGAAACAGAACCATCACATGGACAGATGGACGGACGGACAGACAGAAAGAAGGAAGGAAGGAAGGCAAGCCAGGAGAAACCCTCCAAACACAACAACTTCCTCAAGTTTGTCTTGACCACAGTGAAAGCTCTTAACCCTTTCAGACCTTCTCCTTTCTCACCTTGTTTTTTCCAGATGAATTCCTTACTATTGCTCCACCATAAAAGTACTCTGCTTCCTGAGCAAGTATGCCTATCTTTAAACCTTGGCTGTGAGTACACTGTTCTATTCCTATTGCAGTCTATTCACACCTTTTACCCCCACACCCACCTCATAAAACAAGGGGGCTGGATTATATCATTTCTAAGACCCCTTTCATCTCTGAAATTTATATGGCCATTTGATTATTACAGAATTCATCTACAATTTTTTAAAACGACTGTTAAAATGCATAGAGTCCCTATTATAAGTACATCAAACAATAAGAGATAGGGTCTCTCTTCCTCCTTTTTTCTCCTCTCTGCCAGTGCTAGCAAGGAATATTTTAGAGGTAGATGATATTTCCCAAATTAACAGCTTTGAGATGTATAATTCAGTTCTTTCCCTCATTTGAGGGAGGGTCCTTCCACCATAGGACCATAAGCACTTTACAGTTTAGGTACATTTTTCTAACCATTTTAGGTTTTCCTATGTTAATGCCCCTCCCACAGCTGCTAGCCTAATACAGTCATTCTATTAACAAGCTAGGCACACAGCATCTCCTGGATCTTAACCAAAGGGGCTAAGACTATAAATGCCAGCTTAAAGAGAAGAATGAAAAGTAATGAAACCTGGATACTTAATCAACACTTGGAGGTTGGCTAGGTCCCTTCTTAAAGTCTCTTCTGGGTCAGAAATTTTCTTTTACGCTACAGGAAGAAAAGGTTCCAGCCTCTAGATTTAGGATTGGAAAGGGACCTTAGGGGTCATCTAATCCAGCTCCTTCACTTTTTGTTGTTTTTGTTTTTTATTTTTGCTAGGCAGTGGGGTTAAGTGACTCGCCCCAGGGTCACACAGCTAGTAAGTGTCAAGTGTCTGAGGCCAGATTTGAACTCAGGTCCTCCTAACTCTATCCACCAGCTCCTTCATTTTACAGGGGGAGTCTTGGTGTCAAGATTAATTCTTCAAGCCTTCTTTGAGTCATAAGGATAAAGAGACTGTCTTCAGTTGTTGTTGGGCTTATAATAAGAACCAAAATATAAAAAAATCCCTAACCCCTATAACTTAATTCTGGCTCAAGAGAAGGACACAGCAGAGACATGGCTGATTTTAACTTATCTTTTTCTTAGATTTATGGATAGCTCTATATGCTCAGAAAACATTTTTCTGAACTCTCTTTTTCACAAATGGGCAGGAAGAGCCAGCTGGAGTCTAGAGAATCTATTAGAAAGAGCCTATAGTAATAACCTGCCATGGCCTGTGGCAAAGGTTCCCAGCTTGATCTGTAACAATTACCTTCACGATCCCCAACCAATCAAATGCTAGCAAAGGCCATGGTATGTGGAACAGACAAATATACAATTTCTACATCAGATTCAAGAAAGAAACAGACATCTGGAGGGTGAAGGGTCTGTATGCTGTGTGTGTGTGTATACATTTGTCTGTCAAAAGAAGCAGGTGGAGAAAGAATCAATGTTCCACTACTGGTTCAAAAATTCCAAATTCAAACATTTCCCCCTCTTTTGCCTTCACCCTAGGTAGGTAGGAAAAGAAAGGCACTTTCACTAGCATTTGGCCCAAGCCACAATTTTCTGGGCAATTAGGTTTTTGCAAGACTGATATACAAGAGGCAGGTTTTGTTAAGTCAACCTCTCAAAAGTCTACCACCAATAACTTTACAGTATGTTTTATTTTAACGGAAGACATTAAATGTCATTTAAAATCTCTGTAATTCCTGTGCCAAAAATAACAGTAGTGCATCAGCTTTACTTCTGCTGTGGGAATGGGAAGAACTGAAAGGAAACAAAACTCTTTAATTAGGAAGAGACTGGGGCGGGAAGAACAGTCTAAAACCCACCTGGCTTTCAACAGTCTATGTTCACTATAGCTGGCAAGTTGTTTCAGTACTCTTGCCCAACTTCCTAGAGCTACAAGAGCTTGCCTGAAACATTTCAGCTAATTTTGAGAGGCCTCAGAACCCCCCAAGCAGCCATGGGATACCCAAGAGAACTGTAACTGCACAGGGTAATCAATTCAGAGATGGAAGGGACCCTGAGCATCATCTAAACCTGCTCATTTTACAGACAAGGAAGCCAAGGCCCGGGAAAGTCGAAAGGCGTAGTCAGTGGCAGGGCCAGAATCTCTGAGCCCCAGGGCTACACTCTTTCTTTCCACTGTCTGGCACTGCTTCCCCTGCTCAGCCCCCAACCCCCGATTCTTGCAGTTGGAAGAGAGGCAAAAGTGAAGTTCTACAACCAGCCTGACCAGAGATCTTAAGTTAGTACAGAAGGTGTGGAGTCAGTATATAACTGGGCTCACGGCTGACCTCCAACACCGACATCGTCTAATTTCTGGAAGCCTCAGCCTCCTCATGTGTGAAGTGAGTAACAGTATATACCCGCCTCACAGGCTGCTGGAAGGATCACACGAGGTATGGCACATCATTGGCTCTTCTTTCCAGCCATATCAGTGCATGCACTGCATAGAGCTTACAGGGAAGCTCTGCCTCCACTTACCAAGCTGCTGACAATGAGAGCAGAAGCTTTGTAAAAACAGCCCTGGAGGGCTCCTCACCCCTGCTGCCCACCACAATCCAGCAAGTCACAGCCCCACTGCTTGTTCTAAACACCCCAACACAGCAGAGAGGGTCAATGGCACTGTCAACTCGGAGAAATCTGTCACATTCTGACTGATGCCAGGGTAGACTACCTCCTTTTCAGCACAGACCGACCAGAAAAGCCAACTCCTTACAAACACAAGGCAGGTCTGAGTCACAATCATCAAAGCCGGGACGAGATGGGTTAGGGCCTCTAGTCCTTCCCTAAGAAGAAACTTTAACATCTCAAATTCTGCCCCAGCTCCCTCTTTCCTCAGTGAGGAGAAAGCTCATCCCACAAGGAGTTCAGATGCCACTAAGGAAAGATAAAGACCCAACTTCTGAGAAGGAAACCTAAAATTTCATTTCCCCTTCTCTCAAGTCAAATGAGGCCCATTCCATAAAAAGTAAATAAAAAGAAATGGCACAAAAATGGTTACAAAGGGGTAGCTACATGGCGCAGTGGATAGAGTACTTGTAGACCTGAGTTCAAATCCGGTCTCAGACCAGACACTTGACATTTACTAGCCGTGTGACCCTGGGCAAGTCACTTAACCCCAATTGACTCACCAAAATAAATGGTTACAAAAATCACTGGATCCTAGATTGAAAGCTATAAAAGGCCTTAGAAGTCATCCAGTCCAAGCCTCTCATTTTGCAGGTGTGAAAACTCAGTCTCAGAGAGTTTAAGCCACTTGCTCAAAGTCAGGAAGATATTAAGTGACCAAGGGGTGCCTCAAACCCTATGACATTTAGCTCTAGTCTTCTTGTCACTCTATCACACAGCCTTCCTCAAATGCACACAATGTGTGAACCTGTAATACAGAGACTTAACAGTCAGTTTCACTAAGCAGAGAAGTGAATAGCTCACCAATGGGGTTCTAGGAGATACTATTCTTTTCCTTTTCCTGAAGTATCAATCCTCATCCCCTTTTAAAAACTTTCTGTGGACAAGACTTCACCTTTAGTTCATTACTACCTACTCTGCCGCTCTTCACCAATTAAGAGAGCCCCTCCTACCAAACTTTTCCTAAAAAGCAAAGAAGACAATCATTGACATAGCTGGGTTTTATTTATTTCTTTGCTACTGTCCTTCACATGTCAGTTCTCCCAGGCCCCAATCCTCCTCAAAATCCCTTCTAATTTATCTACTGTTCTTTATTATAGACAGGCCCAGGCTTGACAATGTCTTTCCTCCCTCATCAGCTATCTCTTACACTTAAATGAAAAAAAAACTATCTAAAATACTCTTAAAAAAAGAAACAACCCAGGACAGTTAGCACCTCTTCTGCATAAGTCTACAAATACAAGGCACTAGAGGACGCTGCTGCACACTAGAAAAGTCTGATCAACCATAATGCCTTAATGCAGTCTCAATGCAGCGTGCTGCACAGTATAAAGTCCTGGATTAGGACCAGAACCTAGGCAGGGGTCAGAGGACTCACCACCTGTGGGACCTTACACAAGTCATATAACCTCACTTGGCTTCAGTGTTCTCATCTGTAAAATGAGGTGGTGAGATTAGATGAATTCTAAACATATCCTGTTTACAGGCCAACTGGAACTCGTTTTGGGAGGAAAAACCTGAGAACTTCTGAGTGCCTTGCTACAACCAACACCACAAATGGACATTTCTTTTCATGTGAGGCTTATTTAGAATATTTAGGAAAAAGTGAGTGAGCTGTTCTGGAATGAAAACCACAACTGCTGCTTCTGGGAACAGGAAAATACAATTACAACCCATTATTAACTAATGAAAGTTAACTAGAATAACATCTAAAGATAATGATGGAAATCTACCAAAGCAGAATGCCCAACAATGGACAGTTTGGCATAACAGAGTACAGAGACTTTTGTCCCTTTGGGGCTTACCTTTGTATTCAGGGGTGAACTCCTTCATTTCAGGGGGGAGAGACTCATAGAAACGTTGCTCCCGGGAAATGAGTGGCTTGCACACGGTGTGGTCATCATAGCGCATCATGCTGCTGTGACCACCCACCTGGTGGATGAAGGGCTCCAGGAGGACTCCTGGGTTTCCAGCTCGACTTGCATTCTTGCCATACTTCCCCACTTCCATGGTTTGACAAACACACATTGCGTTGGGGGCCAGTCGCACAATGAGGGCAAAGGGAGTAGCACATGGGCCACAAGAGAAGAGTACGATGGAAGACCCTGGCTAGTTGAAAGCCAATGTTTTGAGTCTGCTTGCCTTAATAGTTCCTGTTAAAAAACAACAAAAAAACAAAAAAAAAGAGGGGTGAAGGAGAATGGGAGTGGAGATAATAAATTTTTTTTTAAAAAATGAAGTTAGAACAAGGAAAAGTAGATATATATCAAATCTCTCTGAAATTTTAGTCTCTATTGTACCCAATAAACAATAAATTTATCAGGCTCTCTTGTTCCTCATACTCTTGTAAGTTCTCCTAGACATCCTCTAACCTAAAAGCCTAATTGTTAAGGCTCTTTAAAAAATGATACACCTCCCCTATACCTATCAACTTTATATCTCATGTTTCAGATATAAGGACAGCTTAACCACAGAACAGCTTATATTTATCATGTATGACTCATTCCTGTGCCTATTCAAAGTCATCTCAATCATAACTCAGAGGAAGGACCTTCAGTTGGACTGAAAAATAGGACTGTAAGCCCTATTTAAAAATCACTAGCTTTCCAACCCTCTTACCAAGGACCAGTAGCATCTTGGGATGCAAAAATGATTCACTATTTTCAAGAGAAACTCAGATTTCCTCCTAGATTTGCCTCACCTAAAGTTATTGCTACTTTTCTCAATCATACAACAAACCAGCCTGATAGCTTTCCCTCACTGGCTAATTTCATGGTGGAAGAAGAAAGGAAATGAGGGTTAGGGAGTTCCTTAGCAAATAAGAAGGCCCTTTTATAATTCCCTAGTATGACCTTTCAAGTAAATGTTATCTCAAGAAAATTCAAGTGGTTCACAAAGCTATGAATCAGGAAAGCAGCAGGTATGCTATCACTGAAACAAAGAGGAGAAAATGGAAATAAAAAACTATAGAGTGATGATATAATTCTTAGGATACCCAAGAAACTATGCAGACTGTGTCATGGTAAACAAAAGGAGGATGTTATCACTGCTACTCTTCTAGGTTGCCTAAGCTCATTGTGAGACTGGGCAAATTCTCCAAGTTCTCTCCATACACAAAATGCTAACAACACCTTGACTTCAGGGAGATGGGAGAAACTAATGAGACAACACAACTGAAAGTGCCCTGACTTTTTTGAGGAAAAGAGGTACAAATGAAATGTTCTTTAATACCTACACACTTCTTCCCAACTCCCTCATTAATTACAGTGCCCCCCCAGCTAGAGCAACTTGGTTATGAAGTTTGGAAATACAACCCACTAGCAAAGCAGGTTTTATATTGCCTCTAGACACACACCCTCTTTCTCTACTAAATGACCCCAGACGCCAGAGGCCAGAGAGGATATATAAGGATCCAAAAAGAATTGCTGTAATGTGAAAATATGTTTAATGGGTATGTAAATGTAAAGCCTATGTCAGATTGTGTGCCGTCTTGGGGAGGGTGGGGGGGAGAAAAAGGGAGAAAAAATTTTCAACACAAAAGCATATGGCAAAATGAATTGCTGAATAAAGGAGATGCTCTCCTTAAGTAATATTCTTTCCCTCTCAAATAATTTTCCCTAAGGTTGCCTACTACATGATATAGTGTAAAGAACCTGGGAATCATAATACCTAGATTTGAGAGTCCCAGTTATTTGGGTAAATTAACTAAATTTCTATAGTTTTCAATTTCCTTATCTGCTACACGCAAATAATTTTACCACTTGCAAAGAGTTGTTTTAAGTAAAGTGCTTTGTAAAGTGTAAAGTGCTACAGAAATTAGTTTGTCATCATTAATAGCAATAAAGGCTGGGTTTTAGGCTTTAATTTAATAAAAAGCAAACATGAGTTACTATAAGTTCTCAAGCACTGGGAAAAAGGAAAAAAGACTTAAAAGGACAGGACTCATGAACGGAATATAGCTATGGAAGGGTATTTGGAAGAAACAGATTTGACAGAAGGGAGAGCACAGAATAAGAAGCAAAAAAGGAAGGAGAAAAGAGCTGATATACTGAGCTGTCCTACAGACTAACTAGCTAGCTAGGTGAAGGATATGAAGACTGTGGATGTGAATGTATGTGATGCTTTCATACTACAGATTGCAAATTCAGAGAGGGAAGACAGAGTAGTGAGTCTGATACACTCAAATGGATCTGTTGGAAGTTCACTTCAGTGATGCAGATCACAACTTGTCTAGGCCTACCCCTCCCTCCTGTGAGACTCTTGCCCGGGTCCTGCCACCACATTCCACACAGGAGATCTGCCCAACCTGCTGAAGGGCTTCTTCCATTTCTCCTGACATCGCAAAGGCACTAGTGTAGTTCTGGCTGTTGACACGTCATCCTTCCCCCTTACTATCTGACCAGTCTATCTTCTTTCCTTATCATACAATTCCTTGATGACATCTTTTTCTCCTGTTCTTTCAAGTTCCTCATGCTGCAGCCTGAACATACTGTTCCTGTGTTATCCTTTAAAACTTTTTGGAGCTGTTGTATTTCATGTTTTGCTGCTATATAAAAAGTAAGACCAGTGGGATACTGGTGTTTTTAAATGTGCCTTTGCTTTCATGGTAAGCTTGAGATCATGAATGGAACAATTTCAATTTCCTAGAGACATACAATCTGCTCTTCTTTTCTTGTGTAACTCTAGGTCTGACCTCTTAATCTGACCTCTTAATCTGTACTGTCTGTTGAGATACACAAAGTAACAGCTCTATAGTTGCCCATCAAAACATGTTGTAATGTCAGCAATGGCTGTCCATGTACTTGGTCTCTCCTTTATGAATGGAGAGGTGCAAACTTTTTTGAGTGATTACAGGTGTCTTGCAAGAGGCAGCTCTGCAGTGTTCTGGGGCCTGATGAAATTGGCACAACGTCAAATACATATAGGAAGAGGATGACCATTTCCTGGCTTTTCTTTTTCAGCTTGGACTCTATGGTAGATCTCTTCCATCATAATGGCAAGCACTTGTGACAACAATACATCTTGTTCTACATTTCCATATTAGAGCTAATATTTTTTAATCAGAGGGTCACTGATAGTATTATTTCTTTTGCTTCATATTTTAAAAAGAATCTACATGGTAGCATTTTGCTCTAAAAAAAAAATCAAGTGCATTTTCATCATCAAGAAACAAGCACAGTATGACCTTCTTTACATCTTTCAGTCTACTGTGAAATGGAAAAGACTTGGCCATTGTTGAATATTGCTTGTTGAATGTATACTGCTCCTCCAAATCCCTTTCTGAGGATCCCCTTGATTCATGTGTAGATATATGCCTCTTGTGAAGATTCTGTACTAATGAGATGGAAGACATACTGACTGATAGTCACTGGTGCTCTCAGTTACCTTGTAGGTTGCTCCCACAACACCCTCACAATTATTGTCAGCTCCAGCACAGATCTTCTCCATAAACACTTGGTCCAACATCTGGCTCCCCGTCCTTTCTTTGCTTTCTTTAGTACCAATTCTATCTTTCTAATAAGCACATCAATATTTCGGTCAAACACTCACAGATGAGGAAACTCTAATGCTGCAGGTGAGGGATCTATCTCTATTCACCCTACCTCTTTATCAAACAGTACTGCTCATGATTGTTCATCAGCCTTCATAAGAGTCTAAACAAAATTTTACATTCATAAAAATTTAAATTCTAACCTAATGTTGCCTTTGGCAGCCTTTTTTTTTCTATTTGGTGAGTAAATTAAGCTGTTTGTAATACAGTCCCTGCACAAAGTAGGAGCAATAAATATCTGTTTATTGACTATGGCTATTTTCTGTTGTGGCAATTAAATTGCACTGGTTAGACTTCTTTAAAAATTATTATAATCAGCATTAATGTCATTTCTGTATACCATTTTCCATTTAACTGCCAATTCCTAATTTAAATAGTTCAGGACTGAGAAAGGAGAGAGAAAAGCATAAATGGGGGAAAACAGGATGGAGAAAAAGACACAGACAGTAATCACAACTGTGAATGTGAATGGGATGAACTCTCCCATAAAACAGAAGTGGGTAGCAGAGAGGATTAAAAACCATAATCCTATAGTAAGTTCTTTATAAGAAACACCTGAAGTAGAGGAATACACACAGAGTAAAGGTAAAAGGCTGGAGCAGAACATATTATACTTTAGCTGAAGTTAAAAAAAAAGCAGGGGTAAATAGTTCAGGACTGATTATTTCAACTATATACCATCTTTTTCCCATTCCTTTTTCTTCTTGTGCTTCATTATTTCTAATCCTAGCTATGACAAATCATGGTTTGACTCTACACATACAGCTGATTCTTGGATAACTCCTACATCTATAATAATATATCTTTTCCTATCTATTAAAATACAATCTATTTTGTTTTCTGCAATGTTAGTTGGTACTCACCATGTCCAGTGTCTACCAATTCCTTAAAGTGTTCATAATATACAGTCTCAAAGCTTCAGGGTCAAATACAAGTCTGTGGCCTCTTATTTTTTCTTCCTGAACTATGCTTTTCTATTTATTTCACCCCATTCTCACCTTTCCTACCTTTCCAGTCCAAAAAAAAAAAAAACAACAACTATCAGAGTATATATTGACTTAATTTGGAAGGTCTAATTAAGTACTTCATAGAATTTCTTTAGTTCTTTTATCTTCAACAACCAATGTTAGTATATAAGAGGCAATTATTTTCATGGTAGCCTCTTTGCAAAATTTATCGTTAATACCGCAACACTCAATGACCAAACATATCAGGAAATGTTTCTTGACATCTTTGGGTAGATGGTAAAATCCATCCCATCAACACTTTTCTTTGCCTCTTCTAGGACACCTGTGAGTCATCCTTCCATTTATCTACAACTTTCTTCTCTCTTTTGATTTAGTATCTTGTTAGTCAACATCAAGATCGACATATGATTCAGTTCCTCCAGCTTTACGTCCACTTACTGGGGCAGCTAAGTGGTGCAATGGATGGGACGCCAGGGCTCAGATATTTACTAGTTATGTGACCCTGGACAAGTCACTTAACCCTGTTTTGCCTCAGTTTCCTCATCTGTAAAATGAGCTGGAGAAGGAAGTAGCAAACCACTCCAGTATCTCTGCCAAGAAAACCCCAAATGAGCTCACAAAAAGTTGGAAAGGACCGAAAACTGAACAGCAATAACAACAATGGTCATTAGAAAAGGACCTCATATTTAGAATATCAATAGTCAAATTAAATTTATAGACAGTTGAAAAATATGTGATACCCTCTGGTACCCTCTGCCAATCACTTCAAAAGCAAAAAAGGACCACAAAAGGACTGAAAGCTACTTTGGCCCAAAAATTCATCACTAAGTGGTCAGTTTTAACAGTGATATACCTTCTACTTAGGCACACTGGTCCTTGGAAAACAGATGTGCTCTATTGCCAGGGCTATCCTGGCAGCTTTCTTAGCATGATATAAACTGTCAGAACTCATGTTCATCTGTCACAGTCTTGAAACCTCCACACCTGAATGAGGCATCTGAGAACTTTAATGTGCTGAATTCAATTCAACAATTACTAAGTACTTTCCGTGTCTAGGCATGGAGTGTCCTTCACCTTTTCTGTTAACAATTTAGTTTACTTTAAAAAAAAATACATCTTAAGGATATCTTCTGTTCAAAATCATTTTAAGTCCCCATACCACATAAACCTCATCTTGTGGCAACGAATAACAATTAAGCAAAAACATCCCATCCGGTCAATAAAGCACTAGACCTGAAGTCAAGAAGACTCAAGTTCAAATCCAGCCTCAAACTAGCTGTGTGGACAAGTCATTTAATCTCTCTCAGCCTCAGTTTTTTCAACTGTAAAACGGGAATAATAACCTTGCAAGTACCTACCGAGCTCACAAAGTTATTGTGATGATCAAATGAAACAGTTGCAAAGCACTTCATACAGTACTTGGCACACAGTAGGTGCTATATAAATGTTAGCTATTTATTATTAGTATTAGTAGTCCCTTGATTAAGTCCTGAGGAAGGAGGTTTGTTTCATTCGTTGTTCTCTAGGACCTTCATTGCTTTATCTTTTTAATTACATTGATATTTTGTTTTCGTATCACTTTCATTTCTGAATACAGCCCTCCCCCTCACAGTGAGGCATCCATATAAAGGGAAAGAAAGGGAAAAAAAGCACTTCAACCAAACTAACACACCCACATCAACTGAGTCAGACTGCATGTGGAATGTTCCATACCAGGGTCCCCTCTGCTGCAACAAAGACAAGGAAAAATGTTTTCTCAACAAAGAAGGTGCTGCTACCTCACTGGCTTTTTAGCACTTCAGTTTTTCAGATTCAGTGGTCTCATTCCCGAGAGCGCTCTTTCACTTACAACGTTTTAGCCATTCTTGGTTGTTCTTTGGTCTCGCTTATTTCATTCTCAATCAGTCCATGCAAATCTTCTTTCTATATAACAGTATCCCATCATATTCACATGCCACGGGAGGCTTTTTCCTTCTTCAGTCACTCCCCACCAAGGAGCACCCATTTTGTTTCCAGTTCTTTGCTCCCACAAATAATGCTGCTATGGCTATTTCGGTCTATACTGATTGGACTTTTGCTTCTGACTGACTTCCTTGGGATTGCTTAGTCAAAAGGTATGGACCACTAAGTCACTTTTCTTGACCAATTCTAAACTGAAATCAGTTAGACTCCTTTCATAGTTCCACCTGATAATGTCATGTCTCAGAAGAACCAATAAGGGGAACTGACACTTTTGGCACTTTGGCTTAATTTTAACCAATGAAGGAGGATACAGCAGAAGCAATGGGAACTGTGGGAGAAATCCTTCATTTTAAATAGAACTTAAGAGTTCATGAGAGTGCTTATAGTCTAGAAAATAGGAAGCTTAGTTATGATCTGAAAGAGGAAATACTTATTCTACATGGTCCTAGAGGGTAAAACAAGGACTAGCAGATGGAAATTATAAGGAAGAAGCCCAATAAAACAACATAATGAGGTAAAATCAGAATTTTCAAAAAATTAGATTCAGTGACTTCAGATAGTGAATTCCTCATCACTAGAGGCTACGTAATTATTTGTCAGAAGTTATAATGGCTTCCTGCGAGGTGTAAGAGATGGAATTAAATGACCTCTTTGATCATACTCAATATTAAGATGTTATGAAAGATTAAAACACTGGGGTAGCTAGGTTTTAATTTTTCTATGTTAGCATTTACACAGCACTTTAAGATTTAAAAAGCACTTTACATATGTTATCTCATTTGATCCTTAAAACAATCTAGCTGTAAGGTAGATGCTACTATTATTTCCATTTTACCAGTTAGGAAACTAAGGCTGAGAGAGGTTAAGTGATTTGCCCCAGGGTCCTGCAGCCAGTAAGTGTCTGCAAGAGTACCTGGGGTCTTCCTGGCTTCAAATCCAACACTCAATCCATCATACCGCCTAGCTGCCTTCTAATTTAATCCTGTTATACAACTCTGGGTGATTCACTGTTCTCTGGTAAAAAGGAGCTAGAACCTCACAGATTAATGAAAATTTACAACCCAGGACTAGTCCTTTTGTAGTAAGATATTTCAAATTACCCTGTTATGGTAAAAAGATCAAGGTAGAAAAGGGTAAATTCATTTGATGTCACACAATAAAAATTTAACTATGAAATTTAACACAGTGTTTTCTATTCATTCAACTTAACTGTATTCCTCCTTAAAGGAGAATTCATAACCTTTTACAACTGGCCACAAGGAGTCATGAGTGCTCTAAATACCTGTTGTCTACTATTTTTTTTTAATGGAAGAGGGGAGGAAAGAAGAAAAGAGTACCAGTGAATAATAGGTACACACAAAGCAAATGAGTCAAGCATAAAGACAATACATTTAGAGAAATGAATCATGTACAAAATGACTTTCTCTATACATCATACTATGTGAAGAGACCTCTTCACAATCAACTCAGACTTTTTAAATGAGTTGGACACAGAGGCCTAAGGGCCATTCTGTATTTTAATCTGTTTCATAAACAGAAGAAACTCCAGCAGAGAACTTACTTGAGCACTGGCACGTATTCAGAGCAGCTGAGATTTCTTTCTTTTTCCTTTGTTACTGAATATACGTAGAAGGCATGACAGGGGCAGTTCAAGCAGCATGAAAAAGCCATCAAAAACAACGTAACAAAAATAAGGTTTCCCCACAAGTGCAAAGACTCATATCAAATGAGTCCCATCAAACCAAAGACTACTGACCAGTTAAGCAGCATACCCACAGCTTAAGAATCATTCCTCCCAATTGGCCAAAAGAATATAGTTCAGTAAAAGCACAAAGATTCTGTTTCCAAGAGTCTTTTGTAGATTATCCAAGACCCCCAATAAACCAGCAGAAAAGCAGGGATTAGAACACCCTAAAATAACTCTTCTGATTCACAACTAAAAGAACCTTCCATCACTGACAGTTTTTCCCTTTGAAATGTTATACCCCATGGCTAAAAATAAACCCTTTGCCAGGAGTAGCTATTACAAGATAAATTTTTGTGTTTTTTTTAAATAAAATTTTATTCATACCTGTTTTTATATCACCTACATTTCCCACTTACTCTCTCTACCCCTTCCCAGAAAATACAGAAAAAAGAAGGAAAAAAGTTGAGCAAAACTAAGCAATATATACATAATTACATCATATTACACACAAATATATAATAAATTCACCACGTAACTTTCCAAGCTATCCTGCTTGTCTGTGATTCCCTTCTAGCTTTCCTTCCGTTCTATTCTGTGAATTTCAGAAACATGTTTCAATGACCCTCATTTTTCTTTCCTTTCCTTTTTCAGGGACACATTATTTCTAGCTTTCCTTTTCCTATCCAAATTGAGAAAAAAGGAAAAAGCACTTGTAAGAAATATGCAAGCTTCTACATTAAGGGACCGGGGGGGGAGGGGGCTTGGAATATAATATTCCAGAGGTCAAAAGGAGATAGGATTACAACCAAGAATCACCTAGCCAGCAAAACTGTGTATAATCTTTCAGGGGACAAAATGGACATTCAGTGAAATAGAGGACTTTCAAGCACTCTTGATGAAAAGACCAGAGCTGAATAGAAAATTTAACTTTCAAATACAAGACTTAAGAGCAACATGAAGAGGTAAACAGGAAAGAGAAATAGTAAGGGACTTACTAAGGTTGAACTGTTGACATTCCTGCATGGAAAGATGATATTTGTAACTCATGAGACCTTTGTCAGTATTAGGGTAGCTGGATAGGAAAAATTATATGTATGTATATATAGACAGAGAGAGAGATAAATAGAGGGCACAGGATGAGTTGAAGATAAAGGGGTGATATCTGGAAAATAAAATTAAGGGGTGAGAGAGGATTATACCGGGAGAAGGTGAAAGGGAGAGGTAGAATGGGGTAAACTATCTCACATAAAACAGACAAGAAAAGGCTTTTACAGTGGAGGGGAAACGGGGGAAGGTGAGAGGGAAAGAGTGAATCTCATTCTCATTGGATTTGGCTTAAGAAGGGAATAACACACATGTTCATTTGGGTATGGAAATCTATCTTACCCTACAGAAAAATGTGGGGGGAGGGGACAAGAGAACCGGAGGATGATAGAGGGGAGGGTAGATTGGGGAAGGGGGTAATCAGAAGCAAATACTTCAAGGAGGGACAGGGTCAAAAGACAGAATAGAACAAATGGGAGGTGTGATAGGATTAAGGGAAATATACCTGATTTTTCAAAACATGACTACCATGGAAGTGTTCTGCATGACTACACATATATAACCTGTATTGAGTTGCTTGCCTTCTCAATGAGGGTGGGTGGGGAGGGAGGAAGGGAGAAAATCTGGAACCCAAAGTTTTAAAAACAAATGTTAAAAAATTGTTTTCAGGGGCAGCTAGGTGGCACAGTGGATAGAGCACCGGCCCTGGATTCAGGAGGACCTGAGTTTAAATTAGGCCTCAGACACATAACACTTACTAGCTGTGTGACCCTGGGCAAGTCACTTAACCCCACTGCCTAGCCAAAAAAAAATTGTTTTCACATGCAACTGGGAAATAAGATATACAGGAAATGGGATGCAGAAATCTATCCTGCCCTATAGGAAAATTGAAGAGAAAGGGGATAAGAGAAGGAGCAGGGAGACAGAAGGAAGGACAGATTAGGGGAAGGGGGTAATCAGAATGCATGCCGTCTTGGGGTGGGGAGGGACAAGGGAGAAAATTTGGAACTCAAAATCTTGTGGAAGTGAATGTTGAAAACTAAAAATAAATAAATAATTAAAAAAAAAAAAAGAAAAAGAGAAACAAGCATAGTCGGTCAAGCAAAACAAATTCCCACATTTGCTTTGTCCAAAAATGTAGGTCTGATTCTGCAACTTGAGTCCATGAACCTCTCTATTAGGAGTTTGGTAGTAAGCTTCATCATCAGACTTCTGAATTGCAGCTGGTCACTGCATCAAACAGAGATCTTAAGCCTTTCAAAGTTGTTGTCTTTGGGAATCTCTTTAAGTTCCAGTTCTTTGCTATAACAAAGAGCACTGCTATGAGTATTTTTGTACATGTGGATCCTTTTACTCCTTCTACGATCTTTTTGAGATATCAGGTTAGTCATGGTACCTCTGGGTCAATGGACATTACATAGCTAAGTGATGTTTTGGGCACAATTCCAAAGTGCTTTCCCAAATGGCCAGACCAATTCATAAGCTCAATCAATAATGCATTAATGTACCTGTTTCCTCATAATCATTCCAACAATGGTCACATCTTTTTACTGGTCACCATTCTCAACATGACTGGGTGTGAGGCAGAACCTGAGAGTGGGTTAGTGATCTCTGGAGCATTTTTTCATATCCTTGTTGATAAGTTGCATTTCTTTCCTTGAAAAGTGCCTTTGATCACTTATCTAGTGGGAAATAATTCTTGTTTTTATAAACCTGTATCATTTCTTTTTATCTTAGATATGAGACCTTTTTCAGAAAGACTTGCTACCAAGATCTTTTTCCGTTAACTATTTTCAACTTCACTCTTTGTTTATGAAATAACTTTTTAATTCTACATGATCAAAAGCGTCCATTTTATTTTCTGTGATCCTTTCTATGCCACAATCGATCATAAACACTTTCCCTAACCACAACTGCACAAGATATCTTCTTTCCTACTGTTTATGATGTGATCCTTTATATCTAACTCATGCATCCATCTGAAGCTTACCTTGGTAAAGAGTGTACCTAACTTCTGCAGGACTGCTTCCAGGTTTTCCAGCTATTTTTGCTCAACAGTGAGCCCTTTGGATTATTATCATTTAAGAGGACTTGATTGCTTTGCCGTTGTTGTTCTTTCCATTTACACTGCCACAGTCAGCGTGGTATGTTATTTTCTTGGCTCTAGTTACTTCGCTTTCTGTCTATTCACACAAACCTTCCCATGCCTCTCTGTATTCAGCATGTTCGTTTCCTTACAGCACTTAGTGATATTTCACTACATTCATGTATCACAATTTGTAGATACCCACTTGATCTGCTATTTCTTCTTTGTCACTACAAAAAGCATTGCTAGAAATGTTGGTGTATATGGGACTCTTCATTTTCTCACTGATTGGGATATCGATCTAATAGTGGAATCCCTGGGTCAAACCATATAAACAACTGTGGAATAGCTTCTTAAAAGTATTGTTTAGCATCACTAATGTGAAAATATATTTAATAGGAATGTATATGTATAGCCTATATCAGATTGTGTGCCATCTTGGGAAGGAAGGGGGAGATAAATTTTAAAATTCAAAAGCATATGGAAGTGATTGTTGATAAATCAAAATAAATTAATTTTTTAAAAAGTTGTTTAGACGCAAGGTTTTTTTTTCCTCATTCTACTTAATACATGCCTAAAAATGTTTTACAGCATACCAACGGCAGGGGAAGAATGGGAGAAGAAATTCATCACAAATTGGCTTCTTGAAATTATAGGTGAAAACAAATATAATCAGATTGGAGTCAATTCAATAAACAAAGTTTTTGAGTATCTAATTATTGAAATGGGGTAAAATTTGATGTTTTTAGGCAAATTCAGAATAGAGAACATCTAGTCCTAAAGAGTGGACTCCAGCAAAATTAAGGAATACATGGGTACATCAAAAGTTGAATGTAATTTCGTTTTTATTTAAAGTCAACAATATTGTGTGTACCACTATTCTTTAGGAGGGAATTGTGCTCAGGTCCATGCCAAGACTGAAACCAAGGGGAGGAAATGCCACAGCAAAAATGCCCTCCACTGAGCCACTTTTCAGGAGCCACCTACTCTATGAGAGTTTTGGAAAAGAAGAGAATCAGGGAAGAACTGCATCCCAGACCTGAACTGAATCAGCCGTACAGCAATGAAGGAAAGTTAGCAACTATGTCACGAGCTCCCAAAGTAGTTTCAAGAAACTCCCAGGATCTTCCTGATGTGTGGATGCTTTTTAAGATTCTCTCTGTGAAGAAGGAAGCAGAGCATACACATGGTTGGCCCAGCGCATTTTAGGAATGGCTCCAACTACAGACACATTACACTCACTCACCCATCCCATGAACTCCACATTCCCATTACACTAGCCCACTTGCTGGCTGTGATCTGTACCAATCACCCCTCTCCCAGCTCTGTGCCTTTGCACATACTACCGCCCCAAGCCTATAATGCCCTCCCTTCTTCATCTCTGTCTCTCAGATCCCTGGCTTTCTTCAAAGCTCAGCAAAGATGTATTTACAAAGATGTATTCCCTAAAAATCAGAATTGACCAAGTGTAAGCTAATGACTCCACAAGAAAAAGTCACAAGAATGAAAAAAAGAAAGAAAGAAAGAAAGAAACCGTGAAATATCTCTTTGGAAAAACAACGGCCCTGGAAAACAGAACCAGGAAAGATGGCTGAAGAATTATTGGACTACCTGAAAGTCATGATCAAAAAAGAGTCTAATCTCCTCAGAGCTCTGTTCAGAAATAAACATTTCAAATAGGAAGGAGGAGAGCTTTATACCACTTGGGAAAACAACTGGAAGGAGATTCAATCTAGTGCAATCTATATATCACACCCTCTGCTATAAGAATAGTTTAGGAAGCTTCTCCCACCCCTCCTTCAAATCTCCACTGAGAGATAGCTAGAAATGATATAGACTATTATGTTTCCAAAAATTTCATTTTACATGTATCTTAGACGTAGCGTGTATCCACATGTTCCAAATCACTGAAAAGAAACAATTATATCAAGTGTTTCCTTTTACAGTTAATCATTTGTGTTTTTAAATAATAAAAATTGTGCATGCCCTTCAAAAAAAAAAAAGCCTAGAAATCATCTTTCAAGAAATTACCAAGGAAAAACTGCCCTGATATCCTAGAACCAGAGGATAAAATAGAAATTGAAAGAATTCACTGATCACCTCCTCAATGAGATTCCAAAATGAAATTCCCAGGAATATTATAGCCAAATTCCAGAGTTCCCAGATCAAGAAGAAACTACTGAAAGCAGCCAGAAAGGAATAATTCAACAGTTATGCTAACACAAGATAGCAGCTTCTACATTAAAAGATAGGAGGGCTTGAAAGGTGATACTCCAGAAGGCAAAGAACTAGGATTACAACCAAGAATCACCTACCCAACAAAACTGAGCACAACCCTTCATGGGAAAAAAATTAACACTTAATGAAATCAAGGACTTTAAAACATTCCTGATGAAAAGACCAGAGCTGAATAGAAAACTTGACTTTCAAATACAAGACTCAAGAGAAGCATAAAAAAAGGTAAAAATGAAAAAGAAACCATAAGGCATTAAATAAAGTTAAACTATTTGCCTTCTGACATGAGAAGATGATACTTCTAAATCCTATGAACTTTGTCTTTAAGCTGACTATGATGGAATGATAGAAAAAAAATTAAGGGGTGAGAAAGAGGGATGCACTGGCAGAAAGAGGAAGAGAGAGGTAGAACAGGGTAAATTATCTCCCATAAATGAGGCAAAAAGGAGCTTTTGCACTGGAGAAGACATGGGGGGGGGGGCGAGATGCACCATGTTTGAATCTTACTCTCATTACAAATGGCTCAAAGAGGGAATGACATACACACTCGGCATAGAAATCTATCTTACCCTACAAGGAAACGGGAAGGGAGGGAAAATTATAAGGGGGAGAAAATTAGAAGGGAGGGAACTGATAGGAAAGCAGGGGGGGAGGTGGTGGTCAGAAGCAAAACACTTGAGGAGGACGGAGGACAGTGAGGAGGAAGATGAAGAGGAAGAGAAGAAACAGAGGGAAAATAAAAGACAAAAACTTTCTGGGGAAAACTGGAAAACAATTTGGCAAAAACTAGGTGTAAACCAACATCTCACACCATATTCCAAGATAAGATCAAAATAGATAAATGATTTACACATAAAGAATGATATCATAAGCAAATTAACCGGAGCACAGAAGAGTTTACCAGCCAGATCTATGGATAAGGGAATCAGATATAAAATGGATAATAATTGATTACATTAAATTAAAAAGATTGTACACAAACAAACCAATGCAGTCAAGATTAGAAAGGAAAGTAGAAAATTGAGGGAAAAACTTTACAGCAAGTTTCTCTGATGAAGACCTCGTTTCTCAAATATACAGAGAACTGAGTCAAATTTATAAGAACATAAGTCATTCCCCAATTCATAAATGGTCAAATAATATGAATAGGCAGTTTTCAAATCAAGAAATCAAAAGTTATCTGTAGTCATATGAAAAAATGCTCTAAATCACTGTTGATTAGAGAAATGCAAATTAAAACAACTCTGAGGTACCACCCTATCATATTAGCTAATATAACAGAAAAGGAAAATGATAAATGTTGGAGGGGATGTGGAAAAATTAGGACACTAATGCACTACTGGTAGAGCTGTGAACTGATCCAACCATTCTGGAGAGCAATTTGGAACTATGTCCAAATGATAATCAAACTGGGCATATCCTTTGACCCAGCAATACCACTAGTAGGTCTGTATCGCAGAGATTTTAAAAAAAAAAAGGAAAAGGACGTATATGTACAAAAATAAAGTTTATGATGGCAAAGAACGGGAAATTGAGAAGATAACCATCAACTGGGGAATGTATGAACAAGCTGTGGTATATGATTGTGATGGAATATTACTGTGCTATAAGAAATGACAAACTTTCAGAGAAACCTAGAAAAACAGACATAAACTGATATAAAGTGAATTGAGCAGAACCAGAAGAACCTCGTACACAGTAACAGCAACACTGTAAGGTTGATCAACTATGAAAGACTTAGCTATTCTCAGCAATACAAGATCCAAGACAATTCTGAAGGACTTAATGATGAAAAATACCATCTACCTCCAGAGAAACAACTGATGGAGTCTGAATGCAGACTGAAGCATTTTTAAACTTTATTTTTCTTGTGGTTTTTTTTGGCCTGTGTTTTCTTTTATAATATGACTAATATGGAAATACGTTTTGCATGACTGTAACACCTGTATCAAATTGCTTGCCTTCTCAATGGAGGGGAGGGGAGGATGGAAGGGAGAGAATTTGGAACTCAAAATTTAAAAAAAAAATACATTAAAGATTGTTTTTACATGTAACTGAAAATAAAATTAAATATTTTTTTAAAAATAAATACAGCTGGGTAAGTAAACAGGAACCAAAGTTTTTTGGCTTTTAAATATCGGTCTGATGAATTTGTATTTCATCTAGAGGTCACTGTCACTGAAAATGTTCTACCTACCTATGCATTAGGAAAAAACCCTAAAGAGAAACTGAAAATTAGGGGGAGAGAGAGGTATATGATCAAAGGGGCAGAAATCAAAGGCACAAGCAGAGGGAATAGGTGTGCAAAAGGACAGGAGCCACTATATCCTTTCTAGTTGAAGCAAATGAGCAAAAGAAAGTGGGATAATGCTGAGGTGATATGAAAGGTGAACCTGGGTAGAAGGGGGAATTTTTTGACTGATGACCTCGATTTTCCAACTGAATTATGAAGTGAGTCCTCTGCTGAGAGGAAGATATTCATCAATAGGTGGCTTCCCCAACAGAATGTATGTAGGCTCCTTGACAGCAGGAATTTTGTCTTTGGCTCTCGCGTCTAGCACAGAGCAGGCATTTAGTAATTACTTACTTTACTGATAAAGAAGACAAGGCTTGTAACGACCACTGTGAAGAGATGGGATTCTGACTCTCAAAGAAGAGAAAAAAAGAGGCAGAAGTAAAGGCCCAACATCTTAGGTAACACATACATAGTGAACTGAGTCAAAATTTGTATGGCTTTACTCCAGAAACATTCAGCAGCACACAGACAGGGGCAGAGAAGGCAGAAAATGGGATAAGTGCTGGGGAAAGAACAACTAGACAAAAGATTCAAAGGCTGAGCCAGTTGAACTGGTTAAATATGAAGACAGGCGAATGCAGAGAAGACAATAGCTGGGGAGACATTGTGGTTGTCAAGCATCTGAAGGGCTGTCAACACGAAAAAAGGAGTTGTGCTTGGTCCCAAAGTGGAGAATGCAAAGAAGCAAATTTAGGCACTTTAAGGGAAGCTTCCTGTCAGCAATTCAGAAGCAGAATGGGCTCACTCAGAGGCAGTGGGCTTCCTTCTCCCTGCAAGTCTGCACGCAAAGGCTGGATGATTATTTGTCAAAGATCTCATATAAAGGATTTCTATTCAGGTAAGCATCTAGATCTGAAATTCTGTAATTCTAAGTAGTATGACCAGATAGATAACATTAAAATAATTATTTTAGGGGCTGCAGAAAGTATGGATTAGAGAAAGGAACCTCTTTTTTTTTGCTTACAATCATGTAAGCAAAATCGAATAAGCAATCAATAGTTTTTATGGAATTGCCAAGGCAATTATTATCAATTGTGGTATGGCACAGTACATAACTAGAGTATTATAAAATATCTGAAGTATTATGAAATTCTTAAAATGAAATTTAAGTTTCTTTAATTAATTAAAGAAATATATACCACATGACAATACTGTCCTAGAGGAAAGGACAATATTAGAAAACCAAGCATAAAATAATGCAGGAACTCCAAAAAGGTTGGTAATTTCAGTCCTATGGAATACTTTCTTTTCCTCTGTTTTCCTCATATGTAGCTAGAGCAGCCTTGAAGTTAAAAGGGTTCAGAAAGATAATTTCAGAATTCCCATTTGTCTGGCCTTGCTGGAGGTTGTCATCTACAAGTCCTTACATGAATTAATAAACTGTTACTCATTTATAAGCTGCTTTAACTTCCCTCCTCCTTCATCTTGTTTTACAGGTTTGCTCTTGCAAGCCCCCTGCAGATGAATTCCTCAACACAGACCAAAAGCCAGAGTAGGAAGAGTATTTGGTTCCTAGCAATGCTAGGACATGCCTTTTTCTGAGTGTCCTAATAAAAGACAGCAACAAAGGGATCCTTGGATCACAAAACCTAAGGCCTGAGTCAATAGAGCTGGAAGCTACTAAGAAGAGCCTTCTCCTTTACTCTGAGTGGTTCTAAAACGTGGCAATCCACACTAATGAGTCATTTCCAAAGGTAAAGTACCCACCAACCCCCCGAAGTAGGTCCTAGAAGGGACTCACTAGAGGTCAGCAAAGAAGTGTTATAAAGGGTGCTTGGTTTTCAAAGGTGGCTACACAGGTTACCTTTACAAACTTACTTTGACTTCTGGGTCTGTTTTGTTGCTTGGAAAATACGACAATTGGACTAAAACGGCAACTACTGAAAGGCAGCTAGATAATGCAGTTCATGAAAGTGCTGGGTTTAAATCTTGCGTGTCACCTGACCTTTCTCAGTTTAGTTTCCCCATCTGTAAAATGAGGGTAATAACAGCACCTAACTCACAGGATTGTTGTGAGAACAAATGAGATAACATATGTAAAACACTTTGCCAACCTTAAAGAGCTACATAAATGCTATTTTTAAAAATTCCTTTACAGTAGACACTATCAAGCTATCATCCTTTCTCTCCTCTTTTTTCAGCCAAATTCCCTGAAAAAAGTCTTTAGACTATTGTCTCCACTTCTTGCTCACTCCTAAACCCTCTGCAATTGGGCTTCTGATTTCATCACTCAAATGAAAATGCTCTCTCCAAACTTACCAAAGATCTCTTAATTGCTAGATATGATGGTCCTTCCTCAGTCATCATTCTTGTCTTATCTGTTGCATGTAACACTGCTGACCACCCTCTTTTCCTGGCTATTCTCTCCTGGATTCTCTTCCTGTCTTCTCAGTCTTCCTGCTGGCTGGCTCATCATCCAGATCACCCCCACTGTAGTCCTGAGTCCTTTTCTTCCCTCCTCCTCCATTCTGTCCTGGTAACCTCCTTAGCTCCCATGGGTTTCACTACCATCCTTATGCAGACAACTCAATTATATGTTCAGCATGAGCCCCTCATTCATCTGTCAAATTGATCTCCCTGAAGTACAAGTCTGACCATGTCATTCTCTTATTCAATCTACTCCATGGCCCCTCATGACCTCTATGATCAATTATAAAACCCTGGGGCTTCTAAAGTCCCCTCCTACCTTTCCAGTCTTCTTACATGTCATATCCCACTTCCCCATGTACTCTGCAATCCAATGACACGGGCTGCCTCTTTGCTCTCTCAAACAAAACCCCCTTTTCTGCAGTCTCTGTCCTCCATGTCTGCAATTCTTCCCCCCCCCCCCTTAACTCTGCTTCCTAGATTCAGGCCTTAGCTAGAGCCTCACTTCAGCAGAGGCCCTCCTGATCCTCCTTAGTATCACGGCCTTCCCTCTCAGATTGACTGCTATTTATCCTGTGTAAATCTTGTTTGTACAGAGCTGTTTGTAGGTCATCCTCCCGGTTAGACTGTGAGTTGCCTGACAGTAGCAACTGTTTTCATTTTCTGTTATTTCCTAAGTACTCAGCACAGTTCCTGTGCCACAATAGGCACTTAATAAATACTTGCTGACTACTAAGAAAGACCAACGTCCAGAGCACCACAGATGTCTACTGATCACTGCTGGTTCAATAGCTATTTTTTTTTGTGGGTTTAAAAAAATTTTTTTTTCAACCAAAGTCTGCTTTCTCTTCCCACCCTGACCCCCAAATTCCTGCACTGGCTATGTCCAAAAACAGAAAATCTCAATCTTCACTCTAAGTCCGTCCCCTCTCTGTCACAAGGTGAGTAGGATGTTTTATCATGAGTCCTCTATAATCATGGTCACTCACTGCATTAATCAGAGTTCTGGAGTCTTTCAAAATTGTTTTGTTTTTACAATACTGCTGGGGGCAGCTAGGTGACACAGTGGCTAGTGCCAGGTCTGGAGTCAGGAAGACCTGAGTTCAAATCCAGCCTCAAACAGTTACTAGCTGAGTGATCCTGGGCAAATCACTTGACCTCCCTTTGCTTCATCTGTCTCCTCATCTGTAAAAATGGGGATGATAATAGTACCCACCTCTTCGGGCTGTTGTGAAGTTCAAATGAGATAATAACTGGACGTAGCAAGTGCTATATAAATGTTAGCTATCATTATTATTATTAAAATTATTCTCTTGGGGCAGCTAGGTAGCACAATGGATAGAGCACCCTGGAGTCGGGAGGACCTGAATTCAAATCTCACCTCAGACACAGCATTTACTAGCTGTGTGACCGCAGGCAAGTCACGTAACCCCAGTGCTTGGCCAAAAACAAAAAAACAAAAAAATTATTCTCTTGGTTCTGCTCATATTACTCTTCATCGATTCAAACAAGTCTTCCCTGCTTTCTCTGAAACCATATCCCCTTTGTCATTTCTTACAGCACCATAGTATTCCAAGATGTTCATATGCCACAACTTATTAAGTCATTCCCCCTGAAAGGCATCTCCTCCATTTCTAATTCTTTGCCCCCACAAAAGAGCTGCTTCACATATTTTTTCCTCTTTCTTTGATCTCTTTGGGGTACCTAGTAGTAGTCATGCTGGGTCAGAAGGTTTATACGGTTTAATAGCTTTCTGGGCGCAATTACAAATTGCTCCCCAGAATGGCTGGAAGAACCAAGATGAAAACAGGGATGATGCTTTTCAAACTCACTCTTAGCAGAGCTCTTGCACAAGTTGCTTAAGTTTTCCCAAAAGAGAGTAAACTAAAGTTCTTAGTTCATGGTAATAGTCCCTAACTTCACTACAAGAATTTGGCAATAGTTCATTTGTAATCTCTGAAGCATCTCACTACTAATGAAGCAAATTTATAATAAGATTTGGCAACAGAAGGAAATCTACCACAGTCAAACTGGATATTCACTCTGTCATGGATGAGAACAATTAATTCCCTTTCCTAGAAATGGTCCCACTGTAGTCTGAACAGTAGCAAAACCTGAAGACCTTAAAAGGAACTCACACCAAAATATAATTTATTCTCATGGACTCAGCATGCTGTAGAATCATTACAAATCAGCACTTGCTTTTGGTAAACCCCTCTGAAATAAATTCACTGTCATCACTTAATCTCATTTCCCGTAGTGTGACTAATCTCCACAGATTTTGCAAAATATGATGCATAAACAACTTCTGACCTCATTTTAAGCAGCTCACTGGGCAAAATTGGAAATCTGCTAGCCCTGAAAGACCAGACTCTTTTCTTAGACTGTTTTCAGCCGCAACCACCATCAAAAAAAAAAATAAGTGAGATAGTAGTATTAGCTACTACTTCCCCTTCCAAAATCCAATCACTGCTTCACCAACTAGCTTTGTATAACTATAGCACCTAACATCCAGTTAGTGTTTAACAATTACTTTTTCATGGAATTTGAGAGTTGGAAGGAACCTCAGTAGTCATTTAAATCCAACCCATCCAATTAAAGATGCCCTAGTACAAAGTAACCAAAATATGATCATTCAACTTCTACCTTGAAAGACCTTAAAAGGGGGACAGGCTAGGTGGCCCAGTGGAGAGAACACCAGCCCCAGAGTCAGGAAGACCTGAATTCAAATCCAGCCTCATATACTTACTAGCTGTATGACCCTGGCAAGTCGCTTAACCCCAACTGCCTCCAAAATAAAATAAAATAAATAAATGAATGAATGAATGAATGAATGAATAAAAAAGGAAAGAGAATCCACCAGGTCTCCAAACACCGTTTTTCAAGATGTTTTAATCCCATATTAGCCTCCTAGAAACATCTACCCAATGCTCCTCATGCTCTCTGAAACCTAACAGAAGGAATCAATATTATTTGTAATTCTGACAAGTGTGCTATATCTCTAAGTCACTGAAAACTGCCATGTTGACAGTTCACCATTAACAGCTACTTTTGGTTCAGTCATCCAATCAGTTCTGAGTCCACCCGAACATATTATAGTCTAGTACATATCTCTGCATCTTCACCACAAGATCAGCATAAGATACTACATCAGAAGTTTTACTGAAATCCAGGCAAACTATTTCCATAGCATTCCCTTCATCTACTAGTTTAATAATCCTATCACAAACAGAAATCAGGCTAGGCTGGCACGACCTACTCTTGATAAGCTTCCCTTTTTCAGATGTTCCCCATCTATCTCTTTAGTAATCCATTACACATTTTCACAGAATCAACATTAAGCTCACTACCTCCATTAAAATGCAGATTCCGTTGTTTTCCCTTTTATGAAAATCAGAATATTTGCCCTTCTCCAATCTTCTCCGTCTGGCTTTCTCATTTTCCATGCTCTTTGAAATATCGCTGATAATGGGCTCATACGACAATCACAGGGTTCTTTCATTAAACTTAAGGATGTACCTAACCTGAATCAAGGGTCTTGAACTCACTAAGAGCAGCCAGGGGTTCTCTTACTATCTCCTTTTTTATCTTAAGTTAACTGTCTACTATTTGTATCCTGTTATTTCCAGTACCAAAGTCACTCTCCTTGGCACTGAAAAAGAAGCGAAATAAGAACTGAATTGCTCTCAGTTGTCAGTTATTATCATCCCATCTTCAACAAGCAAAGGTCCTAGCCTTTCTTTGATCCTCCTTTTTTCTCCAAATATAAAGGGGGAAAAAACCCCTAGCCTTTTTCTTGTCCTTTGCTTCCCCTGCCAGGTTCAACTCATTCTGAGCTTTAGAATTCTAGACACTGTTTTTATAGGGCTGGGCCATGCTCTTATATTCATCCTCTTATCTGTCCTTGTCATCTTTTGTACTTTTAAAAAATCTAAGCCTATTACTAAATTCTTTTGGCCTCCACATTGGCTTCTTCAGACAAATCCATTTTTTTCTCCTCAAGGAAACTTTCCCTCTGTATCTATAGAATTTATTTTTAAACATTTCCTGGTGACTTATTCTGCAGCATTTTAATCCGTGAAATCCTATTTTTTCCTCTGAACCCTCTGAAATCTGCTCCCAAAATCTATGTTCAGATTTCCTTTCCTCTATCAGAAACGCCAGCATTTACCCTCCAGGTTCCCATCATTTCCACCTCAGCAGCCACTTCTTCCCTGTTAATGAGAATCCTGTGTGGAAGACAATTCCTCTTTGTAGCAGCCTCCCCTCTTCCAAAGGCTTAAACTGCCACTAAGATAATTCTACCAGTAATTAGCTTCTTTGCTTTTGGAAGAAATAGAAAACTCTAGCAGATATCTACAGAACTGAAGGCTTTCATCACTACTGTATTCTGCCTCAGTGCCAGGCTGGTGATATGTCCCTCAAACTCTTCAGCTAGCTTCTCTTTTGGTCCAGGTAGTTTGGATTTTCACATGATGTCTATGAGCATTTAGTAAGCGCTAACTATGCACCAATTATTGTGCTGTACTTCAGTGACTATGTTGTATAAAGCTGAATGGTCACTAGATAAGTCCCAGATCTTCCCATGAGACAGACTTCAGAGATGTTCAAGTATTGGGGAAATGCTATTCCTGTAAGATTGCTCTTTCACAGATCATAGAAGCCAATACTTGATAATCTCCAAATCAAAATAACAGAGAGTAAAAAGATAGAGCAGATGACCTGCTGATACTCTTCTGAGGTACTGTTACTTCTATACCTGTGAATGTCACAAGGACTGCATGCTCCAACAAATAGGGTTTTACAATCTGTCAATTCATGCTTCAAAGTGAAGAAAAGGCATGTCAGAAGACAACTGCATTTTACCAACACTGTCCTAAAAGGAATCCAAGTCTATTAATATAAATCCATTAGGATTTGCTAACTCTTCTTCTTCAAAACGTCTTGGCTTTATTGCTAAATACAGCCCAGGAAAAGGAATGCTTTCTTGCCTTAACCAATTCCTTAAGCCCATGAACTCCACTGCAATTTCTTGTTTTCTGACCTGATAATATCTTTGCTATGTAGCCAAATGACCTCAGAGAAACACCTGAAGAGTAGATTCCAAAAGGGCACAGCTTTTCCTTCACCCAGTGGGGCAGCAGGAAAGGAGAGGGAAGCTTAAAGTCTGCCAACAGATCACGAATAGGGTAAAGGTTGGAACCATTTCTCCAACCGCTTCCAAATTAAACAAGGAGCTAGAAACAACAAAAGGTCACTCAGTTACCTATGTCTTATTGCTTTTGTGCAAGAGAATGTCTTGATGAAAGGTAACATGTTCACACGGTCTTCAGAAGGCGGCTGCTGAAATTGACATCGGAACACAAGCTAATAAGGAATACTTCCTGAGCACTAAGAATGGAATAGAAAGCACCATTCCATTTTGAGAGACTTTGGAAGACATGTAAAGGACACAGCTGAGTGAGATAATTACGACAGAGGTGCATCTACAGGAGAAAATGGATGAGATTTCTTACTTATTAGCAACTGGGTGAACTTGGCTGCGATGCTCTCTCTGGGCTTCAATTTTTCACTCTGTTAAGTGAGGAGGTTGAACTAGATATGCATTAAGATCCTTTTCTAGCACCAAGTCCTACTGATCCTGTCAATTCCTGTGCTGGAGAGGAGGCTAAATATGATTCTACAATCCCTGTCAGTATCAAGACTATGTTCCATTCAGCTCTACTCCACGTGGGATACACGAGAAGTCCAGGACACAATCTCTACCCTCAAGGAGCTTTGTTGTGTTGTCCAGTCACTTCAGTCATGTCTGACTCTTTGTGAACCCTTTTTGGGGTTCTCTTGGCAAAGATACTGGAGTGGTTTGCCATTTCCTTCTCCAGCTCATTTTACAGATGAGGAAACTCATCAAGTGTCAGAGGTTGGATCTGAACTCAGGTTTTCCTAACTCCAAACCCTCACGCTATACACTGCACCACTTAGCTGCCAACAATCAAGAAGCTTACAATTCGGTTAAGAAGACAAGATTTTCACAGCACTAACAACTAGTGAATAATTCAGCTATATTACAGTGTTAAATTATAAAATATGAGCTGTAAATAGAGAAGCAATGCAGTGCAGTATATAGATAGTTAACTTCAAAACTTGGAAGTTTTGGGTTCAAACGCCACTGTTACGTACTAGCTGGGTGACCCTGTCTAAAGTCACAACTTCTCAGTGTCCACTACCAATAATCTTTGATTGTTTTAATCATGTTATCTATCAGTAAAAGTTCTGAGTACATTTTTATAAATAACACATTTATATTTTTTTAAATTTGTGTACATGTTATCATATTTTATATATATATATATATATATATATATATATACACACACACACACATCTATATAAAATCATGTACTTTTTTTTTACATTTCTAAAATATTCTTTATTAAGACAGGTTTAATTCGCAGCAGCTATAAAAATCACATACAGCAACAACTGACTAATAAAGTCACACAACAACTCAGCTTGGCCAAATTCGAAAAAGACAGAGAATACAAGCACTGCTTATCATCAAATGTGACAAAAAGACTAGAAGTTTGGTCCTTTCTCCGGCATGACTTGCTTTCAGAGTGCTGGGTTTCTGAATGGTAATTTGGAAGGTAATTGGCATCTGACATTGTTCAGAATGGAAAGAAAAACGTCAGTGATAGATGAAGTCCTTACTTTTAAATGTTCCTTTTTTAAAAATATGCATGTATTAATATATTATGGGAATTATAAAACACAAAAACACATTTTAAAAGAATGTGATAAAGATAGTATTTTATTCACCTATACAAAAGTTTTTGCCAAGGGCCAGGAGACTGTATTGCAGCCAGTGGAAACAGGGTGCCTGGACCAGGAGGAAAAGGGCCAGGTCTGGGACTGTAAGGTGAATGACTGCCTACCTCCTGCAGCTGTGGTGAAGAACAAGCAGCCAGGGCTGAGTCAGGCAGAGAACAACTGGCCACCTTCAGAAAGAGAACAGCAGAGACAGGAGGTGACTGGAAGCCCACTGAACAGATGTGCTGCACTACTCGGTCCTATTATTTTCAGGGTGTACCCCAATGAATCACCTTGGATATCCCCCCTTGGAGACCACAGCCCTAAAACTGTTTACTCTTATGAGAATAAACAGCCCCTTATGAGACTGAACTGCAGAGCAGGTGCCAACCTGTACTGGAGAAGGTAATTTCCTCTAACAATGAAACCCTCAAGCGCATCTGAAAAACCAAAAAACACCTGTGTGTGCCAGAACAGTTTAAATCAAGGAAAGATCAATGCTGACGGGAACCTAAGAGTTTCACGGAGGAGGTGGAACTTAAGCTGGACAAGCCTGGGATGGCAAAAGAAGAAGACTTTCCAGGAAAAAGTAAAGTATGACATCAGGAAGACACCAAAGAGATAATTCAATTTGACAAACACATTATGAAAAAGGCATTGTGCTGAAATCTCAAGAGCTACAGAGTTAGATCTGACACAATGCCTTCACTCAAGGATTTTACAATTTAGAAGAGATACATATGACATGAACACAAATAGGCATGATGTACATTGTGAAACAAGATAAAGGTAGAGGAGAGGTACAGCCAGCATGCTACAAGAATCTTGCAGAGTTACAGATCATTTTCAGCTGATGGTAGGTGTGGAAGTGGGCAGCAGACAACAATTAGGGAAGACACCTGAGTTGGATCTTAAAAGAAGAAAGAGAGCAATTGGGAGATATAGAGTACCACAGATATGGAAAACTGCGATGCGGAGTCACATATGGACCAGGAGCCATTTGATGGCTTCCCACGGAATGTGCATGCCCAGTACCAAACCCAGGTTGGAAAAAATACTCTTCTGGGTAAATATACCACCCTAGACTGAACTAGAACCAAGTCCTTTGCATATGACTCTTGGTCTAGGCCAGTGGTATCAAAGAAATAGAAACATATTCCTACCAGCCACATACTGACTTTAAAAAACCACATATTAACATTATTTGTGTTGTATTTTAATTTGTTTAAACATTTCTCAATTACCTTTTAATCTGAGTTGGCCTCCCACGTGTTTAACACTCCACAAGTTTGACCCCTCTGGTCTAGAATCCTTATTTGAGCAACAAAACATCACCTCCCCACCCCCTCCAAAGAGGGGGATTCCTCTAACAGGAATACCAACCTGTGTGAAGCAAACTGTTGGCACCAGCCATTATAATCAAAGAATTCTAGACACTGGGCCAAGGAAAACATGCAGCTGTGACTGTTTCGAGCCATCTTGAGACAACTACCTGGTCTCCTGTGTATTCTGAAAGTCTAGCAAACCAACCATGAGAATATCCTATTTGTCAGACCACGGGAATCCTGTGAACCCAAAACATGTACAGCTACACATGCTGTCAACCAGGAGGGCCAAGGGAATTCCTTGACCCCAAGTTCACGAACGTCAGCCCAATGGATAGAGTGGGATATCCTGGTCAGCCTAGAGAGGAGGATTTCCAGACTTCTAACTGGAGGGGAAGTGAAAGGCGAGGACCTTGGACAGCACCACCTTCTTGGGACACGGACTCCCAGCTGAGGAGTAGTGACGTATACTAAGCCATGAGAAAGGTAGCAAAAAAAAAAATGTGGACTTTGCCCTGTGCTGTTCCCAATTATTTTTGGTACAGGTCTGACAGGGTTGCTTGTCTATCCACCCCCAAGTTTGTTTCCTTTCTGAGGAATTCCTGAACCATAGGGTGGTGCACTGAATGTGAAGGCATTTACCCACCACGAGAAATTTGTTCTTGGACTATTGTGAGTACTATATATCTTGACTGTATTTTCTGTGGGGTGAAAAAAGGGCTTTCCCATACCCAATATTCATTGTTACCTTGAGTACTAGGAACAGAAACTATTGATTTTTACCTACATGTGTGTAAATATGGACAGGGATCTATGTTCTTTCGATTTTCCAAAGTCAACCTGAGGTGAAGGCAAAATGAGCCAAAAAGAAATGATTTGGTGGACCACCCCCAAGAGTGAATTGCAGTCTGAGGATGCTCAAACCTTGGGAAGATGGGGCACAGGTTAGGGGCTCCCAAAGGAGAATGCTATGCATAAGCCTTGTATGTCCAGCACAGAGTGTGCACATATACACCCAATATAATCATCTTTTCTTTATCCAATTATACATCATCATCTGACCAATAGTCTTCATTAGAATGTAAACTCCACAAGGGCAGGAGCTGCCTTTTCTTTGAATCCCCAGTGCTTAGAACAATGCCTGGCACAAGTAATGCTTTCAATTCATTCAATCATGGATCTAATTTAGAGGACTATTTAATGTTTCGAGGATTGCTACAATGAACATACTACTATCAGCAAAGAGGAGTATGTGGAGAACTTCATTATAAACAAAAACACTTATTCCATTTGGATTCTTCATTGGACGTCCTCTTACGGAGTGGCAAACACCTCTGGTGAACATAAATCCCCATTTTATATCTTTTTTGATATCTTAAGTAGGGAACAAATAACATTATTTCTGTTGTATCTTTCCAAGAATTTTATGACTTTCAAATATACATGAGACACCTTGTTGGAAGATAAGTTTTAGGGCCACTTTTCTTACTGAATTAAGTTCTTTTTAAAAACCAACAAACAATACACATAGTAGGATGGATCTACTTTCTGCACCCTTCCGTGAATTATATGACTACAAATATGTACTTCATGTAGCACAGGTTTTGTGAAAGTCTGCATGTTCCCTTCTCATATCTTCCCTCAGGGATGCCTTTGATCAGAAATGCCAAACTCATAGCCTACAAAACTCTCCTATGGCCTGGAACCAGATTAAAATGTAACTGGGAAATGTTTAACAAAATAAATAAAAATACCACACAGATAATATTAATTTGTGGTTTCTATTTTAATTTAATACTACTGCCCTAGATACTTCATGCTCAAATATTCTGCAGAGACAGGAAAGTTGGAATACTGGTTAGTAGTTAGTTACTGATAACCTCATGCATGCTCTTTTTTGGCCCAAGCATTTATGTTCTCCCATATATTGTTATCCTGAGAATTGAGCCTTCTCAACACCTTACAACTATGTTGCCTTCAGCACACCCCTCCCCCACTGTGTGTACCTACCCTAATTGAGTTGCTCTTTCCATATTTGTTTTCTGTAAATACCACATCTAGCTCCTCACACCTAGGGCCACCATGCCACCCAAAGATCCCAGAGTCAATGACAGAAAAACGGCTTCTTGTTTTGAGGCAATAGTGCTCATTATCTTCTATCAATCTCCTCCTTAAGATTTTAAAAACAAGTTTATATTCTAAATCCTGGGTCATCAAGCATCTGCTGGATAAAACCAAGGTAAGCAGTGAGTGGACAGTGTTCTATTTGGCATCAGAAAGACTAGATTTCAAATTCTCCCTCAGACACTGATTAGTTGTGTGATTTAACCTCTCTCAACCCCAATTTCTTCATCTGTAAAGTGGACACTACCTCACATGGTTGTTATGAGGATCAAATGAGAAACTGTAGGCAAATTACTCTGCAAACCTTAAAGCGCCATACAAAATAGACCAAGCACTATTATCATCATCATTATAAGGTATTTTCTAGGCTTGCAAATGATGCACATTTGTTAAATTTCTGTGAGAAATAGTGATAGTCTGTCAATGTCTGTTCTTTTACCCCCTTCCCATTTTTCAGAATCAACTGCTTAAATGGCTCAGGTTTTATTAAAAAGGCTTTTAACTACATAGTGTATTTTAGTTTTTATTAACTTTGTTCTAATTTGGCAATGATTTTTATCTTAGCTTTCTAAGCTGATGGCCTGACTATACACAGAAAGCCAGTTTGGAAATAACTCCCATATGGGCAACAAGTTGTTTTTGATTTATTAAGATAAAAATAATTTCATTTTTGATGCTTACCATATTCAGCACCTCCTAACTCTTCTTGAATATTCAGGATATACAGACATGAGACTTCTTTATGGTCCCCAAGTCTTTGGGCTCCATTTCTTACTACTGAGTTGTATTTTGAAACTTTTTTCTACTCTCCCCCCTTATACTACTCCTTAATGAAGTCCTAAGTATTAAAGTACAAACTGATATAAATTGGAGGATTTAATGAGGTCTTTGTTTAATCTGTTAAACAGGGGCAGCTAGGAGGCTCAGTGTATAGAGCACTGAGCTTGGAGTCAGGAAGACCTAAGTTCAAATTTGGCCTCAGGATACTTACTGTGTGACCCTGCGCAAGTCACTTAACCTGGTTTTCCTCAGTTTCCTTATCTAAAAATGGAAGTAAAAATAATAGCACCTACCTCCCAGTTTGTGAGGTTCAAATGAGATAATAACTACAAAGTGCTTAGCACAGTGCATAGCTCATGGGAAGTGTTATATAAATGTTAGTTATCAGTATTATTATTTCTGTAACTGAATCCTCTACAACAGATGTTGGAGCATAAGTTTAAATAATTTTTGTGGTGGTTTTTTTCCCCACAAATGTTCACAAGTACTGCAATATGAGATGAGTATGAAATTATATTTCTTTTTGCCTCTGGATGCATGACAAAACCAATCTGGCCAACTCCTTTATTTGCCTCTCCAACGAAGGACCTGCACCCTTACCTTTAGCTGCAGATTCCTCATCTTTTGGTTTCATTTTCATCAAGAATTTTAAGACTGATATGATTTAGTTCCTTAATTTTGTCAACTACTTTTTACAACTACTCTAAAATATAAAATGAAAATATGGTACCAAAAAGCATGCAATCTTTCTAGGACAAGAGAAAAACAGTTTGTGGAGAGAGCACCAGCCCTGAAGTCAAGAGGACCTGAGTTCAAATCCGGCCTCAGACCAAACACTTAACATGTACGGCCTGTGTGGCCTTGGACAAGTACTTAACCCCAACTGCCAAAAAAAAAAAATTTAAGATGGAAAAGATAAACCTGCTGTCTCTCCTTTCCTTTCCAAAAAACAACAAAAATTGAAATGCCACAAATCAGTAGGAGCTAAGAAGTTAGAAGGAAAAAGTTAGTGGCAACTAAGCAAAAGCATATATGGACAAAGCGTTGATAAAACTACGTCTGACTGAAAAGGTGTAGATGTAGCTTTGTTTATAACAGCGTTTTTTAAAAGTCCTACAGGACAGTGGAGAACATGCGATAGTAACGAAGCAACTAGTGAGTTATCTAAGTTTGAAAATGAAAAATGAAATTATTTGTTGAAATTGGAAAACCCAGTTTCCTCAAAATTTTAGTTCTGAGACCCCTAACCATCATTTCTCCAACTTCCCAAAAAGAAATTTCTATCACGCTAAAAGTAGAGATGAACTTGAGCTACTACAGCACTAAAAATCTGATGTCAATAATTAGTAAATAATCAGGGCAAAAATAACATCTAGATGACAGTGAAATCTGAAGAGACCAGGAACAGAGAAGGCCAGTCATTTAACAAAGCTTTAAATTAATGGAGTGTGAAACATTCTGCTAGGTTTCAGAAGATTTGATACATCACAAAAAAGATAAACAAGTCTAATATGACTTGGAAAAGAATACCATCACATAACTAAAAGAAAATATACAAGTCCAGAATGCCACAAGAAACAGTATTAGGTCTCGTACTTGAATATTTTTATTTAAAATTAGACACACATCATATAAAGCAGAAAATTAATACGGCAATAACCTAGATTAAAGGGAATCAAGTACTTAGTTAAAAGAATTACGATAAGAACAAGAGATCTCAGGGACCAGAAGATAAATTTTTATTTAAATACAAGGACAGTACAAACTTGGAAAATAGCAACAAATAAGGGGCAGCTAGGTGGCGCAGTGGACAGAGCACTGGACCTGAATTCAGGAGGACCTGAGTTCAAATCTAGCCTCAGACACATAGCACTCACTACCTGTGTGACTCTGGGCAAGTCACTTAACCCTGACTGCCTCACCAAAAAAAAAAAAGCAACAAATAAAAGCTCTGCAATATAAAGAATAAAGAGAATGATAAATCCTTCATACTAACAGTGGTCTCAATTCACTTTTCTGTTCAAAATCTTTTACTGGCTAATACCTATCAAGTAAAATTGCAAACTCTTACCTTAGGCAGTAAAATTCTTCCACATTATGACATTGTCCTATCTTTCCAGTTGTATTTCACACTATTCTCCCCTCTCAAATTCTACATTCAAGCTAAACTGGCCTTCTTTGTACCATTGCACATGCCTGCCTATCTATCTATCTATCTATCTATCTATCTATCTATCTATCTATCTATCTATCTATCTATCCATCCTACCTTTTCTCATAGCCATGGCTTTGCTCCTTAGGCATGACATCTCTGCCACCATCCATATACTGAATTCCTGCCCATCCTTTAAAGACCAACTCAAATGTACTTTTTCCATGTAGTCTTTCCTGATTCTCTTGCTAATAATAGCCTTTACCCCTTTAGACACCAGAGTTCACACAGAGCAGGGATTCCTTGTGAAGTCCTCCAAAGGCTCCTGTTTAACATCATGGCCCCAAGGGACACTGCAGAACCTCCTAAAAGAGGTCTGTAATTACTCAAAAGAATTTGATCGGTCCACCCATACAACAAAAGACCAAATGGATAAGGAATATTTATAGCCTAGATTTCAACATGTATGTGGATAGAGAACTTGTCTAAGACCAAGTGTACCTGGGATAAACAATACTAATGGACAACAAAATAAGCTGGGTCCAAAGTTGAAAAGGAGAAAAATTAAGAGGCCAGATTGCTTTCAGAAAATTGCTATGCTTTTTCTTTTTTAACTGATCTCAAGTTTCCTGTGAAGTAAAAGCCTACCTTTTCAATACTAATTATTTTATTGATGTTACTATATAACAGCAAAATGTATAATGCCATTGCCTCCAAAGAACTGTCATACAGTTGAAAGAGTACACAGGCTCTGCATTCAAATGCCTAGGGTTCAAATCCTGTCTCGTAACCTGAGTTCAAATCCGGCCTCAGATCAAACACTTGACACTTAGTAGCTGTGTGACCTTGAGCAAGTCACTTAACCCCAACTGCCTAAAAGCAAAAAAAAAAAATGAATAAGAAAGTCAAATCCTGTCTCGTAGCAATCTGGCAAACTACGCATACCCTTTGATCCAGCAATATCACTACTAGGTCCATATCCCAGAGAGATCACAAAAAAGGGAAAAGGACCTACATATGCACAAAAACATTTATAGCAGCTCTTTTTGTGGTGGCAAAAAAATTGGAAACTGACGGGTTGCTCATTAACTGGGGAATGGCTGAGCAAGCCATGGTATATGAATGTAATGGAATACTACTGTGCTATAAGAAATGATGAGCAGGCAGATTTCAGAAAAACCTGGAAAGACTTGCATGAACTGACGCAAAGTGAAATGAGCAGAACCAGGAAAACATTGTACACAGTAATAGTAACACTGTGTGGCAACCAACTGTAAATGACTTGGCTCTTCTCAGCAATACAAGATATTTCTGGACTAGTTATTTCCCACTGCTGATTCCACTAGAGTCTACCACAAGTATTATGTGATTGCTGATTAAGGTGACCTGGGTAAAATAAACTTTACAGAAACTTAACAGAAGCCTTTGATTATTCTCCCTCTTAACTAGTAACAACTTTTAGAAATGCAATATGCACAGTTAATTCTCAATTATTTGCATATACTAGTAGTGAACAAATAATCCAGACACATTTTATTTTGGAATCCACTGAGCCATTAACAGGTGGTTCCTGCTCAGGAAACCATTTTTAATGCTAAACATTGACTATCCACAAGAAAGTATCATTTTTTTAAATCATGCTGGGTGTCTGAGTCTTACCGTTTCTCAAAGAAGCACTATACATGTAAGGGAAACCCTTATCAGGAGATAATAAGCCCACTCAGTTGTCCCAACTCTTTCTGATCACATGATCGTAGATTTAAAGCTAGAAGAAGCCCTTAGAGGCCAACCCTCTCAGGACATGAACTATCAGGTCTTCCTGATTCCAAGCCCAGTACTTTATTACACAATGTTGCTTCCAGCAATACCAACTGTACCAGTTCTTGCCAGGATTCTGAGAGGCCTTTGGAAACACTCTCATCCTCCTCACTAGTCTGACCTGACCTATGCTCACCCCCTTCTCCAGCAAGACTTACTTCAACAAAGACAAGTTTGAGGCAAAGTAAATGAACTGGTGGACCTCTCTGCCCCAAAATCTACACCATCAATTCCCTCTGTGAAAAGACTTCAGTGAAGTTAGAAATAAGAATCCCTAAACTCATCCATTCTAAGTTCCTGTATTTTTTTTCTAAGTAAAAGTTCCTTTGAAAAAAATCCAATCTTGTCTCACAGGGATTTAAGGGGAAATCTATCCACATATATACCAAGATAGTTGAGACCAGGTACAGTGGTAGTGCCCTTAGCAGATAAGAATCTCAGGAAGATCCAGTAGAGATATGAAAATACAGGTGGGGAAGAAATGGGAGTAAATGAGTATTCTTTTAGGGTTTTCCCTTGGAACATTTTAATAAAATGTGCTCCACATATCTACCTCAGAATAGAAGCAAGATGATGATATAATATACAAAGTGACTTACAAACCTCAGAGCAATAGTAAACGTCAATTATTTACCATAACATGATGTGTAAACCTTTGCTTGAGATCACAAGCCATTTGATAGAAAACTGTTGCCTTGGAGTCCTGACAAACTGACCTTTACTCAAGTGTCTTATGGGATACTTTATCATGAAGAAACAAAGACTGGAAATAAGACTCAGAATTCAGAAAAAAATCTAAGATTAGATCCTATCTAAGATGTGACCTCTAAAGTCTATTAGAAGAGACCTGGCTCTTCCTGACATATACCATCCTACAAAGGAGACCAAGAATAGCTTACATTCATTATACTGAAAATCTCTCTCCAAGAGAGATAGAAGAGTGAACTGACTAGGGGAAGGGATATTCAGAATGCATGACATCTTGGGGTGGGGGAAGGGGGGAGATGGGGTGAAAATTTGGAACTCAAAAACTTGTGGAAGTGAATGTTGAAAACTAAAACTAAATAAATTTATATTAAATAAAAAAACTTTTAAAAAACTCAAAAAAAAGATGTCTTCAATGCATATATTAACATTTTATAAAATTCTGTGATGAATGTGATTGATCATAATTAATGATTTGCTCAGTGCTCTTGTTAAAACTAGGAGACATATGCTTACCCAAGGTATTAGCAGCTGTCATTTATTATGACCTGTGTATTGTCTAAACAAAGAAATTCCTTACTGATCTTTGGCTTCTCCTTAAATGATATTGTAGTTTTCAGTATCATAGAATCTGCAGTGAAATCTACAAAATGTGAAAGATATTGGTCTAACCATCCACAATAAAGTAATAAAGTGAATGAAAGATGAAAAAAAAAATCTCTCTCCCATCACAGACTAAGGGATTACACAATTATGATCAAATCCAGTCTTTCCTATTTGAATGACACAAAAATACTCCTGGAACTTTTGAAAGATCAGTAGCGTTTTAACCAAGTGTTGAACTTTAAAAAAAAAAAGGCTAGAAACATTGTTTCCTTCTTTTTATTTAGACAGGAGAAATTGCATCAACCAACAACCTCAGTTTCAATAGAAAAACCTCTCTGAACACTTCTTCAGCCTCTGAGAATTCAGTTCCCCTAAAAGTTCCCACTTTCTTTACCACTTTATCTTACCTATGTAGTTAGCACAGATTTTAAATTCACATTTTCAGGTGTCCTTGTCTTCTCAAAGAAACATCTGTACATCTATAACTCAATTATACTCTTAATTTCTCTCGTCTGATCCAGACCAGGATCAGGAAGGAAGGATTTCTGTCACAGCAAATTAACTGACTAAATTAGTGAGCAAAGACAAATGCCTCAATTAAGAAGCAACACCAGCTCAGTGTTTCCTAACCTTCTTCAGTAAAGAACATGCCTGTGAATTGGTCAAGGAGGACATTTCACTCCATGTCTTCTATCTGCCAAATCACATATACATTATTTATTTTTATATTGAGACACTAAGAAGCCCCTGTTCTCCCTCTACCATGGTTTTATCATTCTCTCTGTATGTAATCAAAAAATGTAAAGAGAACTAAGAAATAGTATCTTAAAGGCTAGTCATCCCCATCAGTATCTCTCAAGAAGTTCTCTCCTATTGAAAAATTTGTCAGTTTTCTTGCCTGATTCCAAATTAAAATCCAGGATGGCTGATCTCTTTTACAACTTCACTAATAATACAACAAAAATGTCAGTCTCCCCGTAGTCCTTTCAACATAGACTATTCCTATTGCTTTTCATTTTTGTCTATTTCCATGATGTGATAAAATTTCACTTATTTTCATTTGCCATTCTGCTGCTACTCTAGTAAGCATATTTTCATGTGGTGATTTATAATTTACAATTCTTCTCATAAGAACCTATCTACATAATTCTACCATTTACTTATCTGTTGGTAAAGAGCTCTTGGTCCTATGTATTTTCATCAAGTCTTGCATATTCTGCATGGCTAACATTTATGATATGTGAAGAAGATATTTTTCCTCAGCATGGAACAAAAACAAAAGCATGACAAGCCATTAATCCCTTCATTTCCTTAGCTGCAATGTACCCATCAAACCTCAAAGTCTACCAAATTAAGTTGGATCTCACTGTCATTACTAGTTTACGCTAGTATACCAACTTAAAAGAACTTATGATTGGTTGTTGTTGTTCAGATATGTCTAACTTAAACTTTCACCAACTCAAAGGAATTCTGCTAAGTACTCATTCCTAATTAATCATTTCTTGAAAGTACTTTAATTAAAATGTGCAGGCTCACTAATTAAGATGTTCTTCCATTCACTAGTATCATGAAAGAGTCCAAGTTTGCTAAGATACTACTTGCAGATGAAATGATTATACAGTGTAAACACAATAAATTCTCATTTCCTTTCTTCCTTGGCAAGGAGAAAGGCCACCTTGTCATAGGAGTACAAGAGGACACAGCTCACTGAACTTGTGTCAAAAAAGATGTTGGTGTGACAAAACAGGAAAACGATAAATGTTAAAGAAGATGTGGAAAAATTGGAACAATAATGCATTATTGGTGGAGTTGTGAAATGATCCAACCATTTTGGAGAGCAATTTGGAACTATGCCCAAAGTGCTATAAAAATGTGCATACCCTTTGACCCAGCAATAGCACTTCTAGGGCTGTATCCCAAAGAGATCATACAAATGGGAAAAGGACCCACATGTACAAAAATATTCATAGCAGCTCTTTTTGTGGTGGCAAAGAATTGGAAATTGAGAGGATGCCCATCAATTAGGAAATGGCTAAACAAGCTGTGGTATATGAATGTAATAGAATACTACTGTGCTATAAGAAATGATGAGAAGGCTGACTTCAGAAAAATCCAGAACGACTTACATGGTCTGATGCTGAGTGAAGTGAGCAGAACCAGGAGAATGTTGTACACAGTAACTGCCACACTGGGCAATGACTAATATTGACAGATTTAACCCTTCTCACGGTCTCCAAAGGCCTCATGATGGAAAATGCTATCTACATCCAAAGAAAAACTATGGAGTTTGAATACAGATTGAAGCATACTATTTGCTATTTTTTTTTCTTTTGTTGTGTTTTGTTTCCTCTTTCTGGTGGCTCCTCTTATTGGTTCTAATTCTTACTTACAATATCACTAATGTGAAAATATATTTAATAGGAATGTATATGTATAGCCTATATCAGATTGTGTGCTGTCTTGAGGAGGAAGGTGGGGAGGGGGAGAAAAATTTTAAACTCAAAAGCTTATGGAAGTGATTGTTGATAAATCAAAATAAATTAATAAAAAAAAAGAATAAAAAAAGGATGTTGGTGTAATCTAATGTCTTTTATTCTATCCAGGTGAAAATATAAAAACCATCACAGATGGGGATATTCATGGAAAAGGAGGATGAGAAAGTTATCCCATTCCATCCTGTCTTCTCCAGCAGACTTACTCCTTATCTACCCCATTCTCTCACTAAGCTTCAATTGCTCCTTATCTATAGGCTGCTTCCCAGCAGCCTGCAAACCACACCCACATCTCCCCCATCATTAAAAAAAACCATATCATTCGACCCACCCACATGGACAGCTATCACATATCTTTCCTCCATTTCATGGTTATCTCCTTCAGAAGACCATCTATAATTGATGCCTCTACTTCCTTTTCTCTCACTGTCTTCCAAATCCTCCACAATCTGACTTCCAGGCTCACCATTCAACTGAAACTCCTCTTTCCAGAGTTACCAATGATCTCTTATTATAATTGCCAAATCTAATGGCCCTTTTTTCTCCTTTTTTTCCAATTGTTCCATAATGCTTTGATACTAAATGCTTAAAGCATCTAGTGAGACAGACATAAGTAGAGAACTACTATTACTCCCATGTGTTCAGCCATATTAAAAAGCAACTTTAAAAAATTATTAGAAATCCCCAATTTAAAAGGTAAGGGGAGAGACCACTAATCAAAACTAGTATATCTTCGGGGCAGCTAGTTGGCGCAGTGGATAGAGCACCAGCCCTGAAGTCAGTAGTAGTTGAGTTCAAATCCAGCCTCAGACCAAACACTTGACGCTCACTAGCTGTGTGACCCTAGGCAAGTTACTTAATCCCAACTGCCTAAAAAAAAACCCCAAAAAACCCCCACTAGTATTTCTTAGTCAATCACCATGATTCAAATATCAGAATCTCTCAAGAAGATACAGGAGTCAGGAGTCCCAGGTGGGAGTGGAGGGAAGAAAAGGGGTACTATATTTTAGTTTAAAGGCAGCTCAATGTAGCTTGGGGAGAAGAAAGTCATCCAGTCCTTGAGGAGAGAATAGGAGCTTTTGTTCTGAACAGGAAAGCATCCAGACATTACCACATGTTGACACTAAGGGCTAGGACCTAGCTGCTCAGTGGTTTCTTTTTGGCCTCTACATTTTTTTAATCTCTTCAAGCTTTTTGGCCAAGTTCAGAATTTCACAGTTCTGAGCCAGATACAGCCCCACCACATTGCTGAGTGCAAATCCTAGCAAAAAGTGGATCATGGTGATGGTGGTGATGGTGGTGGGAACAAGCTGAAGCAAGAGTCTGATGGCCCTTTCTTAATGCTCGTTCTTTCAGACCTCTCTGCAGGCTCTGACACTACTAAACATCATCTCCTCCTTAATAGTACCTTCCCCCTAGGTTTTTCTTTACACTCTTCTCTCTCGGTTCTCCTCCTCATCCAACTTCCCTCTGCTGGATTGTCATCCAGATCACCCATGCTAATCACTGGTGCCTCCAAAGCTCTGTCCTAGGCCTCCTCTTCTCTCCCTATACTAAGTCATTTGGTGACCTCATCAGCTCCCATGGTTTCAGTTATCAGCTTTACGTAGACAATTCACAGATCTATCCAAACTTAACCCCTCTCTCCTGACTTCCAGTGTGGCTTCTCCAATTGCCTACTGGACATCTCAAACTGGATGTCCTGTAGATATCTTAAACTCAATATGTCCAAAATTGAACTCATTTTCCCCCACAAGTATCCCTCACCTCACATTCTAACTTTTCTATTTATGCTGAGGACACCATCCTCCCACTCTCCCAACTTACTGGTCATCTTGACTCTTCACTCTCATATCCCATATCCAATCTGTTGCCAAGTCCTGCTGATTTTACCTTTGTGACATCTCTCAAATATGTCTACATTCCTCTGATACTGCCATCACGATTGTGCAAGTCGTGCCTAGACCACTGCCAATAGCCTGCTGGTTAGTTTTTCTGCCTCAAGTCTCTCTTCTGAGCTCAATCTATACTCCAGTCAGCTGTAAAGTTTAATCTTCCTTAAGTAAAAATGTGACCTTTTCACCCTTCCCCACCCATTCTACAAACTCCAATGGCTTCCTATTACCTCCAGGATCAAATATAAATCCTTTTGTTAGCCTTTTAGAGCCCTTCTTAACCTGGTCCTTTCCTATCTTTCCAGTCTTCTCATACATTAACTGCCCTCCACATTCTACAATCCAGTGTCCCTGGACTAATTGCTGTTCCTCACACAGAACCCTCTATCTCCCAACTCTGGGCAGTTTCACAGGCTGTCCCTATGGCTGGCATTCTTTTTACTTGCCTCTGCTTCCTGGTTTTCCAGGTCTCAACTCAAATCCCACCTTCTGCAGGAAGGTTTTCCCAGTTTCCCTTAATGCTAATGCTTTCCCTCTGGGATAATCTCCAATTTATCCCTTCTAGCTCTTGTTTATTCATAGTTGTTAGCATATTGTCTCTCCCATTATATAGTGAGGTCCTTCAAGAGCAGGTACTGTTTTGCCATTTGATGTATCCCTAACACTTTGCACAGTGTGTGGCATACAGTAGGAGCTTAATAAAATGCTTTCTTGTTGACTCAACTAACCTTGATGTGCAAGAGAATATTTCCCACCTGATTAGCAGACTATGCTCGTTTCGTCCTGAGAAAGCTGAATTTTTCCTGTAACTTTCAAATTACAGTTTACCTACTGTAGATGTGCAGAAATGGATCCCTGTAAGCCACATATTGACTTAGAAAACCACAAATTAACAATATTTATGTTTTACTGTATTTTTATTATTTCTGTTAAATATTTCTTAATCACATTTTAATTTGGCTTAGGAGTTTTGTGGACACAAGTTTGATGCTTCTGATATAGGCCACACTGGAGAGCTATTAAAAGCACTAGAAATAGGAATCCAATTAAATAGGCTCATCAGGATTGGAATTTAGGGGAAATCACAAGATCATTAAAGGCTAGGTTGAATCCTATGAAAAGCAGCAGGAGCTCTTACACCTTTTTAGGTTATGCTATAATGGTAGAAAATAACAATACAATAGTATACACATACAACTGTATCAAAGAAGTGAGGAAAAGGAACTCACAAAAGGAATCTGTTTTCTGATTAATGTTATTACAGCATGAGGGTAGACTAGATACTCTTAAGCCACATTCCCTCACCAAGATCTATAATTCTATAACTATTAAGGGGGTTCCTATGGAAGGAAAGCTCCAAAAGACATAAAAGACAGCTCCAAAAATTGGCTCTATAACATATATCACCAAATGCCATTCCTAGCCCAGGAACACATTACCAGTTAGGAAATGTAGGAATAGTTTTAAAAAAAAAAGTAGGAAAGGAAAGCAAATATAGATAAAAATAGATAACTATATTTTAAAGTTTTTTTTAAAGCTTTTATTCTGATATTTTAAAAAGTGACTTAAAAATCTGAACTAAGTAACTTCAATAAAAACATAAGTGCTTGACTTTAAAGATTTTTCATAAAATATCGGTTTCTTATTCAGTGGGTGTTCAAGGAATATTTGATGACAAATACTAAAGGCATAACAAATTGCCATTGCTTGTACAGAAGTATAGAAAGAACCTAAAAACAGAGTTAAGCACCAAGCTCAAGATGTGCATTACTAATGCTTTGTGATTTGTAGACAGGCACACATGTATACATACAGACAACCATACTAATGTTTCATCTCACCTAGAAGTCCAACATATTGGGGTTTTCCAAACTCCATTTGGCTTCTGGCCTTGAAATAGGATATTAAACAAGCTTCTGTAAAGTACGTACAATGATTCTTTGATTAACAAAGCTTCACTGACCAAAAAAGTTCCTTCCTTTAATAAAATTGACCTAGACATGGCAGAGGGTTAAGGGAAATTCTGGTGGTCTCAAAAAACTGCTGTGGCAGTAGTAGCTGAGGAGATAATAGTACCAGCTTTCTCACTAAGCAGACTTGTTAGGATCTTGGCCCAGCTAGGAAAAGGGTCCCACTATCTAGATACCCAGAGTCTAGTCATGTGGGAGTATTACTGGGTTAACAGCTGATGACTGGCTCACCAGAAATAAAGACTTTAAATCCATTATCTAGCCCTATTTGGATAATTTCTATATCTAACAAGGAAGTTTCTGACAGTGTAGAATGCTGCTGGAGTCATTATCATAAGCTGAAGCATTACAGTGCAGTTTTACAGTAAAGAGTATATATGAACTAACCTGTGGATAGATAAGTTTCACTTTCAAAACAATGAAGAACACCATAATTTCTATGACACTTGCTCTATTCCTGTTCTACAAAAGGGAATATAATATAAGACCAAAGTATATGAATGCAACTTACCCATGGAAACACAGTTCTAAGTCTCTAATTCCCAATGCAAGCTCTGTCCATTAAAACACAAAGCTGCGCTGAAATATCAGGGTTTCCACCAACTAAATAAGAGGTCTGATAACTCAACACACTGCTGGTGCCAAAACAAATTTCAGGTAGTTAGCATATTTAGGGCACAAAATAAATTTCAGGTAGTTAACATATTTAGGAAATAATTCAATTTGGCACAAAATTAATTTGAAAAATATTAGGCTAAATTCTGAACAGCCACTTTTGCTTTACAAGTTTCATAAATCCAAGGACTCAGACAACATAGGAAGCTTTGATTTTGGTCAAAAGACATTTGATATCCAAAGGATATTTGTGTTTCAATCCCATCACCTCCCTATGTCCTCTAAAAGCTCACTCACTTCATTGCTTATACTGCACCCCCATTTCATCTTCAAATTCTCCTTAGCCAACGGACTCTTTTCCTGCTGAAAATAAACACGGCTTACCTACACTAACATTATCTCCATTTTCTCACCTCCTATTCACCTCTCAATATGGCTTCCAATGCTATCAATAGACTGAAAGTGACCTTTCCAAAGTTATTAACTATCTTAAATGCTAAATCTACTGATCTTTAAAAATACATTTTAACTGATGTAACAGTTATTTTAACCATACTCCCATGATAAGCATGACTTTTCTGCTTGGTCTCAGCTCTGAATCATTATGAGTTGTAGGCAACTTATTTCCCTGGGGACTAACTGATCCCACCTTCACATGCTGAAGAGGAGGGAACTGCCAGACAGGGGAAGGGTCTATTAAAAAAGTGAGAGTGGTTACCAATGAAAATTTGGACAAAGAAAAACAATTAAGCAGAATTCTGTTGTTTCAGTCCTCCTAAGAGTCTTTTCTCAGGCCTCATCCTTCAGTTTCTGACACTGCTGACCACAACTCCCTCTGGATACTCTCTCTTCCTTTGACTTCAGTGACACAGCTCTCTTAGTTTTCCTACCTCACCCTACCTACCAGACCTCCTTCAATTACAAGGAACAAATAAGTCTATTTAGATAAGCCTTCCCAACGTGAGCAGAGAAAGAAAAAACTTGGTCAGTGCAAGTTTATGACATGGAAACATGCTATAATAAAAGTTTTAAGCAACAAGAAGCACATTTAGAGCATAAAAATTGCCAAATGATAGCAAAAACTGCTGTTAAAAAAGAAGCAATTCAGAAAATGTCAAATTTTGAAAACAAGCAAGGCAGTGAAGAGTAGACAACAGCAAGCTGTCTTGGAGTTAGAGAAGACCTAAGCTGCCACCTAGATATACAAGTCATCCTGAAGTCCCATCACTACTCAGTGCCTAAGGTAACTCTCTGAAAACTGCAAGTTTCAGAAATGATGCTCATCTGCATTGGTAGAGGGAGCTCCTCACTGGAAACTTCCCTGAACCCATGAAATTATACATCTGATCCAAAAAATTTTTTTTCAAATTGTTGAGTTATCTTAAAAATAGTGGCTACACAGACCCACTGGCCACAAATGTAGCCTCAGGCTAAAGTACAACTCAGCACTATACTTAAAATATGAACTGGAAATTATATTCTGTCCCGCGGAGTTCCAAATTTTCACTGGTAACTGTTCTCTGTTCTCACTTACTTAACAAAGGGTAAGGTCCTTCCCCTCTCTGGCAGTTTCCTCCTCTGGAGAATGTGAGGGTAGGATCATTTAGTCCCTAGGGAAGTGACTGATTAAGAGCTGAGGCTAGAACTCTAGCTTTTGATAAGGGAGCAAGGAGAAAAGTCATGCTTATCATTTATCTGATAACAACATGTAATTTCATGGAGATAGGGAAGTTCCCAGTGAGGAACAGATCAGCACATTTTCTGAAACTTGGATACTGAGAAGTGACGTGACTGAAGGAGGGTAGTCTGAATTAAAGTGTAACCAATGAAATTATAAATAGTTCTATTTTCTTCTTTTCTTCCCTTGTGGAGCTACATTGCAAAACTTGTTTTGTAGCTTTCCAACACCCTTTTGATTCAAAAAGCCAATTAAAACTGCCAGAAGTGTTGAGTTTATTAAAATTCTGATGAGTCTTCAAAATTTCCCAAGGCCAGGAGGTACATCCTTTACATCCAATGATTAAGTAAAAAATACATTGAAGGGCAAGATGAAGCTAGCCCAATAGGGAAGCTGCACAGTATGGGTAAAAACAAGCACTAAAGGAAAACACCAGAATTCTAATCCTGGTTTTGCCACTAATTTATTGCCTGACCTTGGGCAAATAACATCTTCTCTAAGCCTCAGTTTCCTCATATGTAAAAGGAAAGGTTTGGGCTACATGACTTCAAAGGTAAGCCTTTTCTGCTGCTAAAAAAAAAAGGGGGGGGCAGGTAGGTGGTGAAGTAGATAGAGCACTGGCCCGGAGTCAGGAGGACCTGAGTTCAAATGTGGCTTAGACACTTGATACTTACTACAGGTGTGATGCTGGGCAAGTCACTTAGTTCCAATTGCCCCCCCCACACACACACACACAAAGATTCTGATCTCAGAAAAAAATTATGCTGGATAACCTAACATTACATTCTACATATTTAAAGGAAGGGATGGTATTTGAAAAGTTACTCATCACAAAATGAAAACAATCTTTCAAATCAGTTAACTTGATAGAGTAAAAAGTTATAATATTCAGCAGCACCATTCATGGTCAAGAGAGACCCATGAGAAAGATTTCTGAAGGTACAATCAAAGAAAAGGTTCTTTAGGCATAATATAGGGGAGAATCCACAAAAAACTAAATACATTGGTTCCATGAATTATAAAATTTAATTAAAACTTTCTCAAAAATTGTCAGTAAGAAGAGAATATGTGGTGGATAGAGCATGTGTTTGTCTTATCAAATATAACTAAGTCCAGAAAGAAACAGTTTCAAAAACTAAGGCCAAGCTAAACTGACAATGTAATACCATCACAAATATAACCTAAACTGTCTTTCCAGCTCTTACAAGATGTAGGTACAGAGAGTACAACTAGAAGACACAAGGAAATAAAGATAAGCTTCTGGCTGGCTTCAAATCTACTACTCTTTAGTTTTAATTTCCTCTGTCATGGACCCTCCTCAGCTGTCTGTTGAAGCCTATATAGTCAACCACAAAAGACGACAAAGATAATGACTAAAAATACCCAAGGGATGGGACTGACATTGACAAAGTAGAAGGGAGTAGTCAGGGAAGGGAGTTTTGGCTTAGGAAGTACACAGCATCATTACCAGCTCTCAAATTGTATTATAAAACAGTAATCATCAAAAACACTTAGTACTGGCTAACAAGTATCAAAGTAGCAAAGATTTGACAAGAAAAGCCTAAAAGAAAAGAAACATTGAAGTTTAATGTTTTTAACCCAAGACCACAAACTAATAGAGGAAGGACAAGAACTGCTGGGAAAACTAGTAAATATTTTGGTGGAGATTAGGTTTAGACCAGCATGTTTATATTATATACCATAAACTCCAAATAAATAATTCAATGAAAGGCATAAAAGGTCACATCATAAAAAAGGGAAGAACAGAACAAAACTATGATTAGAGATAAATTCTTAACCAAAGGAACAGAAGTGATCACTAAAAGTAAAAAAAGAAATTCTGATTGCATAAAATTTAAAAAACTTTTACATGAACAAAATCATTTCATCTAGAATAAGAGAAACTATTAGGCATAAAAACCTGCCTTTCCATAAAACATTTCCGATAAAAGTCTGCTATCCAAGACACTCAGGGAAATACATCAGATATACAAGAATATGAATACATAAATATATACACATGCACACAAATGTACATCTAGAATAAAATATCTCCCCTGCCTAACTTTTAAAGTCCCATAGAACCTGGTCTCAATCTATCTTTGCAGCTTCACTGGACATTTCTCCCACTTCTAAACTCTGGGATCCAGCCAAAATGGCTTCCATTCTGTTCCTTACACAACATTCCATGCCCATCTCCCACCTCCATGCCTTTGCACTGGCTGGAATACACTACTTCCTCACATCCATTTTATTGAGTCCCTCCTTCTCTTCCTTTAAGATGTAGCTCAAGCAGCACCTTCTCCATGAAGTTGTTAGTGCCCTCTTTTCCTAATCAAATACTGTGCAAATGTTTCTATTTATTCACTTGATATTTACGCTGTATGTATTTATATTTGTACTTCTTGTTTCCCTCATCAGAATGCAAGCTTCTTATAAGTAGGCATTGTTTTCATTCCTTATACATAAAGCCCCAGAACTGATAATAGAACCTAATACAAAGTAGGCACTTTAGATATGTATTTGGTATATATGTGTGTCTATGTATCCCCAAGTACCGTGGAGTTAGAAAGCTGAAGATATATAAGACCAAGAAACCTTCCCCAATAAAGGGACATGAAGAACTCCCAAAAGAATTGCAAACTATCAACAACCATATATAAAATAGTGCTTTGAATCACTGATGAGAGAAATTCAAATCAAAACAACTCTTTAAGTTTCATCTCACACCCCTCAAAGTGACAAAGGTGATAAAATACAAAAATTGTTAACACTTGGCAAAAGCATAATGTGCTTGTTGACTGACTGAATGATTTATAGTTACAGAAAGACAGGCTCATTGTTAATGACATTTTGAACTCATCCAACTATTCTGGAAAATAATTCTAAATCATGTAAGAAAATTTACAAAAAGAAAAAGAAAAAAAGAAAATTCACTAAAATGTTCAAACTCTTTGCCCAACATTAAAAGGTAACCGATCTACCGATCTCTGATTAAATGTAATGCCCCAAGACAAATCCAGGGATTATTATGAACATAATTACAAAACACTTTTCACACAAATAAAGACAACTAAACAACTGCAGAAATATTAATTACTCATGGATAGGCCAAGCCAATATAATAAAAATGACAATTTGACCTAAGTCAATTTACTTATTCATTCAGTGCTATGCCAAAGAATTATTTTACAGAGTTAAAAAAAAATAATTACAAAACAGACCTGGAAGAACAAAAGGTCAGAAATATCAACAGAATCAATGGAAAGAAAATGTGAAGGAAAGTGGCCTAGTAGTACTAGATTTCAAACTGTATTACAAAGCGGTACTCATCAAAATAATCTGGTACTGACTAAGAAACAGAAGAGCAGATCAGGTACACAATACATAGTAATAAATGACCATTTACTTTAATAAACCCAAAGATCCAAGCTTTTGGGGTAAGAACTCACCATTTGACAAAAACTGCTAGGAAAAACTGGCAAGCAGTTTAGAAGAAACGAGGCATAAACCAACATCTCACACCATACATCAAGATAAAGTCAAAATGGATAAACAATTTAGACATAAAGAGTGTTATCGTATGTAAATTAGGGGAGCCTGGAACAATACACCTCAGATCTAAGGATGAGAGGAGTTTATGACCAAACCAGAGACAGAGAGGATCATGGGAAGTAAAACCGATAATTCTAACTTTGTTGTTAAGTCATTTCGGTTGTGTCTGACCCTTCGCGACCCCATTGGGGATTTTCTTGCCAAATATACTGGAGTGGTTTGCCATTTCCTTCTTCCATTTTGTCAGGCAATCAGAGGTTAAGTGACTTGCCCAGGGTCACAAAGACAGCAAGTGTCTGCGACTGGATTTGAATTCAGGTCTTCCTGACTCCAGGCCCAGTGCCACCTAGCTGCCCCTAATTTTGATTACATGAAATTGAAAAGCTTTTGCAAAAATAAAACCAATGAAGACAAAAAATAAATAAAACCAATACAGCCAAAAATAAAGGAAAACACAAACAATGGGTGTAAAATTTATAGCAAATTTCTCTGATAAAAGCTTCATTTCTCAAATATATAGGGAATTGAGCCAAATTTAGAAAAATAAGATCCATTCCCTAACGGAAAAGCTATCTATAGTCATATGAAAAAATGCTCTCAGTCACTACTGATTAAAAAAATGCAAATCAAAACAACTCTGAGATACCACCTCATACCTATCAGCTCAGCTAACATGACAGAAAAGGACAATAATAATAAATGCTGGAGGGAATTTGGGAAAACTGGGACACTAACCAATTGTTGGTGGAGCTGTGAACTGGTTCAACCATTCTGAAGAAGAATTTGGAACCATGCCTAAAGGGCTATAAAACTGTATATACCCTTTGATCCAGCAATATCACTACTAAGTCAATATGCCAAAGAGATCAAAGAAAAGGGAAAGAGACCTATTTGTACAAAAATATTTGGGGGGAGGGGTAGCGGCAACGAACTGGAAATTGAGGAGATGCTTGTCAACTGCGGAATGGCTAAAGAAGTTCTGGTATATGATTATGATGGAATACTATCGTGCTATAAGAAATGAGAAGCAGGATAGTTTCAGAGAAACCTGGGAAGACTTTTATATGCACTCACGAAAAGTGAAGTGAGCAGAACCAGGAGAACATCGTACACAGTAATAGCTATATTGTAAGGATGATCAATCACGCTACTCTGATCAAGACAATGATTCAAGACAATTCCCCAAAGGACCCATAATGAAAAATATCATTTACCTCCAGAGAACTAAAGAACTCTGAATACAGAACTGAAACATATTTTTTTTACTTTATTTTTCTTGGGGTTTGTGTTTTCTTTTGCAACATAGCTAATATGGAAATAAGTTTTGCGTGATTTCTTATGTATAACTGATATCAAATTGCTTGCCTTCTCAAGGGGGGGTGAGGCAGCAGGGAGGGAAATAATTTAAAACTTAAATTTTTTAAATGAATGCTAAAAATGTTTTATATGTAATTGGGAAATACTTAAATATTGGAAAAAAAACTGTAATGCCTAATCCCCAAGCAGGAGGATAGACGAAATGCTACCCCCTCTTTTCCAGGGTAGAAAAGTAGGAGACTACAGAACCAGAAAGTTATACACAGTCAGATTATCACCATGTATGTAGATTGATTATGCTTAATTGTTTTTCTTTGTTATAACGGAGGGTTCTAGGCGGAAGTGGGAAAAAAATGACACCATGAAACCACTATGGTATAAAAACACAAAAGAACAAAGACTGAGTATAGTCCTACCAAGAGACTGTATACTTCCAAGGACTGGTCTAGCTATGTATGAAGAGCCTTAGCAAGAGGGTACACCCTGAGATACGTCAGTGAAGGACGTGTTCTGGAAGATTTTACCAAGCTGGAAAGGTATGGAGCAAGATTTAGGCAAAATACTGTTATCTGCTTTCTGAGAATTAGCCTAGGTGTCTGTACATCATTTTTATTTAGTTTCAACTTTTTGTCTTGTGGTTTCATTTTTACTGAGAATGTCAAGATTGATATGATTCAATTCAGTTTTCCAGTAGTATATCCACTCACTGGTAACTGGACAAGGACCTCGCACTTAAAAGTACTGGTCCTAAGTCAGTTTACAAAAGGTAGAATGGGGCTGCATAGAATCAAGAGCCATTTTGCGTTTTTTTGCTTAACAGGTTTCTATGACCAAAGAGCTGACTACTTGGGGATGAACTGAGAAAACTTGAAGGTCTTCCTCCACGACGCAAATAAAGAAGTAGTTTAATTGGTTTTTATCATGCATCCAAAGACAAGAAACATTTCAGGACACATTTGGGCATCTCATTTTGCAGTGCTCTCGATAAGCATTAAGACTCCTATGAAGATCATTGCAATTTATGTAGCAACATCTATTATCGTCTATTGTCTACAACTGTCTATTGTTGTCTGTTGTAGAACACAAGGATGTAGAGAAATTCTACAAAGAACTAGGTAAGGCCATCCTAATTAAATTAATGTGTATCTTACTACTTGGTGTCTTCAATGCAAAGGAAAGCAAAGGGAAGCACAATAAAAAAAAGTTGGAAAATATGGCTCAGAAGTAAGAAATGAAAGAGGTCAATGGATTATAAAATACACAGAAGTCTTAAGCCTACATATAATTTTTTTTCTTTTTCATTACTCCACAAATATTGATTGAACACTTATTATAATAATATGAAAGACACTGAGATGGAATACAAAGAGAACAAGACAAAGTTCCTGTTTGCAATCCAATTGCAAATACTTTCTCAAGAAAAGTCAGGAGGTAGTGGCCATATTAGTCACCAGACAGCATTACCCACCCCCAAGAAATCCAGAAAAAAAAAAAGTAGAGAATACTCACTGATGGAGGGGCTGTGGGAAAACAGGTACCATAAGACACTGCTGCTGGAGCTTTGAAATCAGTAAAACCATTCTGGAAAGTAATCTGAGATTACGCAAATAAGAGATTCTACTTCAAGGTTTAGACACCAAGGTCATTGATAAGAAAGTCCCCATTCATATTTGCTGTTGCTGTTCAGCAGCATCAGACGCTTCATGATCCCATTTTGGGTTCTTCTTGGCAAAGACACTTGGAGTACTTTGCCATATCTTTCTCCAGTTTGTTTGTTTTTTCATTTTACAGAAGAGGAACTCAGGCAAACAGAATTAAGTGGCATGCCCAGGATCAAACTGCTAGTGTCTACCCCCAGATTTGAATTCATGAGGCTGAGCCTTCCTGATTTCAAGTGTTTAGTGATACAGTTCATTCTCACATTCCTTTAACCCAACTATTCCAAATTGTTTTCTGGAATGGTTTGAGCCATTCTAGTTCACAGCTTCACCAACAATGAATATTCTGATGCCTCAATCTCCTTGTCTAGACCATGGAGAACACTTGGATTCCCCCATGTTGGAGATCTTCATGTAGAGGGTAGACAACCACTTGATGAGTTAAATGGAAATTCATCTCACATAGGTTTTGAACTAGATAGATTTCTTCTGAAATTTCCCTTTCAACTCTCAAAATTATTTGATACAAATATCCCAGTTCGTTTTAGTTGAACTTTTAAAGGACACCTCTCGTTCACTCCTTTTGTCTCCTCTGCTGGTTCACTGATATTCTCCTAACCCAGGGGTGGGGAACCTGTGGCCTCGAAGCCACATGTGGCCCTCTAGGTCCTCAGGGGCAGCCCTTTGACTGAATCCAAACTTCACAGAATAAATAAAAGGAGGTGTTCTGCAAAACTTGGAATCATTCAAAAGGTCACATTAGGTTAGGACCTAACCTCTACATAATAAGGCCTCCCCACATAAGGGTATCTTTGATCTTCTTCTCCTTTGTCAATCTCATGCATCCCTATGGTTTCAATTAGGACCTCCACGCAGACGACTACCAAATCTATCTTCAGCCTCAATCATTCCCCCTGAACTATATACAGTCTGGCAACTCCAACTACCTGCTAGATATCTCCACCTGGATGGAGTGCCTGCACTTTAAATTCATCACGTACAAAATAATCCTACCCTTATCAACTTCTCTATTTCTATTTGAAGTACCACCATATTCCCAGTCACCCAGGATAAAAAACCAGGAGTCATTCTTGACTCTTCCTTTTCCCTCATTACTCAAATCTAATTACTAATTAAGTCCTGTTAAGTATATCTCTCCTTAATATTCATCAAAACTGTCTGCTCCTCTTCACATATGCTGCCACCACCCTAGTGCAGTCTGCACCATTCTGGGGAAAGGACATACATGTGAAATAGCAAATCATAATGAAAATGTCATATATGCTAAGTGATAAACAAGTGACACAGCCACCAAGAAAAGCTTTACATGTTTGACAGTGAAGCTAGACACTAAATTAGCACATAATACAGCACTTTAAGGCTTGCAAAGTATTTGACATAGAAGATCTCATTTGATCCACACATTATATATTGGGGGGGGAGATTAGATATAGATACAGATATGAGGGGGTAGGGGGTGGGAAGAGAGACTAAGTCCCAATATGCAAACGACTGCTGAGGAAGAATGTGAGTCGTGAGATAGGGAGTTAGGTAAGATCAATGAAGAAGGTAGAGGCACTTCAATGTCAGGCTAAGCCACTTGTCCTCTGTCAGACACAGACAGAATCCTAGAATGTCTGAGTTAGAGAGGCCCTTAGGGATCATCTAGTCTAATCTAACCCCCTCATTTAAAGATTCAGTTTCCTGAGACTCAGAAAGGCTGACCTGGCCAAGATCATGGGTCCGAAGGCTGTTTAACATCACAGAATTCACTAAGAATTAATACTAAAAAATGTATTTTAAAAATGTTCCCAAAGTAGCTCAAAACTTTTTATTTTGAGCAACTCATCTCTGGAGGATGGGCATCTTATCCAAAATATGAAAGAAACAGGATAAGACCAAAATATACACAAGAGTTGGCCAAGTAGGCTCACTGGATCACAAATTCCAGGCCCTGAACCCTTGCCACTTCCTCAAAAAGGAGACTTTCTGAACAACAAATCCTAGCCCCAATACCTAATGCTACTAAATCACCAACAGCTTCCTAGGGGAGGAAAACCAACTCCAGTTAAATGGAAGACATACATTTGTCTAGGTTTAGAATGGACTAGTCAATCTACATTCAGTTATAGCTATGATGGCATCTTGTTAAAACACTTAGCTCACTGTCAATGATGCAATTTTACACAGCAATAAAATAATTTCCATAATTATGAAAAGAGCCCAAACCCCTGGAGCAATTCAAGAATCAGATATAATGTCTTTTTGCCAGTGTGCAAAGACAAATGCAAAGAGAGTAGACATAGGCACAGGCCCCACCATTTGTTTAATATTTACAACCAAAGGACTAAGGATAATACTTCAAATAAAGAACCGATTACCCCCAAAAATAATTGTGAAAAAATAGAATCGTATTTCTCCACAAGAACTTTAAAGGCTTTGCTCCTATCTAGTTGTGATTTGCTATGCAATTAATGTATATTTATGCAATGAATAAGGTGACCTTATTCTTCTCTAAGTAATGTTTTTAAACATAAAATACTCTCAAACATAACCTATTGTGGCCGCTTTTTTCTAAACACCACACTTTTCCCACCAAGACCAATAAAAAAATGCTTGTTATGTATGTAGCAGACTTAAGGACCAAATTCATTTACTGATACATTCATTTAATGAACACCTACTGTATGCAAGGCCCTGTTTACATTTGGGGGAAGAAGAGACATCAAAAGAATAAATAAAACTGCCCTTGACCTCACAGAGCTCATTAGAGGAATTAAATCACTGGAATTATATTCTTTCTCCACTAGAAAATTGGTCCCAGCCCTAAACTACAATAGGCTTTGACAGACCAGCTTTGTCCTTATCTAGCTTGGTAGAGGACTCCACAAAACTTCTCGGACATATCCAACCATTTCTCCCTCTTCCAATGTTTTGCCTTCCCCCGTTAGAATGCAAGCTCCTTGAAGCAGAGAATGTCTTACCTGCTTTTATTTGTACCCCCAAATGAGCACAGTGCCCAAGACACAGTAAACCTTTTTTAAAAATGTCTATAAGCACACAGAGAACAACAATACAAGTAAAAAAGGAACAAAAACAGAGGAAGGAGAAACAACTTCACATGTAAGAGATGAGGGATGAAAGAATGAGGCAGCATTTGACCAAGACAGCATGCTTCTGCAGACTGGCAACACATGTATTAAAAAATCTAAAATAAGGGAAGTTCACTCCTATAAGCACCAACAGGCAGCTTAGCAGAATGGATAGAATGCTGGCTAGGTATGAGCAAGGCTTGGATTCAAATCTCGGCTCCAACTCTTACTAGTGATACTTCCTCTGTGTCTTGGTTTCCTCCCCTGTAAAATAGAACTAATAATACCTGCACGTATGCACCTCTCAGGGTTGCTGTGAGGATTAAACGAGATGAGGAAGTAAAATACACTACAAACTTTAAAGTACTATATTTAAAGTCAAGAAGCAGTTGCTATGTGCAAAGTACCATGCTGTATTCATAGTATTGTCAGTGGTTATCATTAATGGGAAGAACATAGAGTGGGAGTAAAGAGATTTGGGTTCTGGTCTCAACTTTACCACTAACTTAGTGTGACCTTAGATATGTCACTTTACTTCAGTCTTAGGCCTTGATTTCCTTTTCATCAAAATTATATAAAAATGCTTGCCTTATTACAGGGAAAGAGGCACTCTAATACATTGCTGTTAAAACTGTAAGGGTGATACAAGTATTTTGGAGAAAAAATGACAATACAGTAGAGTCACAAAACTCATCATTCTTTTTACCTCAGTGATTCCACTGGCAGAATTTTATTCTAAAAAATATTCAAAAGGGGGGAAAAAAGCTATTAACCCAAAAATATTTATAGCTGTTTTATTTTTAATAACAATAAATTATAAATAACCTATATATCCAATGACTACAAAATAGCTGAATAAAATATTCATTATATTGTTATTAATGTAATAGGATATTATGGTACCATAAAAAAACCAAATATGGAGCAGGGAAATAAATACCTAAGGAAAGTAATATAAAAATGAAATCAACAGAAGCATAATAAAAACATTAACATATATGTATAGCTATGAAAATACAGCCAAAAATAGTAGAATTTTGTGCCAAATTGACAAAAACATAAATATATTTAATTCATTTGATTCTGTTGGTTAAATACTAAGGATTTATGCAAGATTTTACTCCACACTTTACATGTTAATTTGTCACTGTTAATAGTTAAGTGTTTAATTTTTTAAATAATTGCCCTGCTTTTACTTTACAGGTTTTTGGACACTAAAATAATGGTGTATGGAAAAGCTCAAGTGCTATACTAATATTAGGAGAGCAGATAGTGAACTCCAGGTGAGGAAACCACTTCTACACCAACACAGGTCAGCACCTTCTTTGTAACTTTAATCTTAGAGAATTGCCTGGAAGTATTGAGAAGCAAAGAGACTTGCCAGATTTGTACAACAGGGTCAGTAAGATCTGAGATGGCACTTGAACCCAGATCTTCTTGGCTTCAAGACTGGATCTTTAACCATTATGGTACATTATCTCTCATAAGGGAATAAATATACTATTGGATGGTAAATGGAACATTCTGGTAATGATACAGTCATATATATTCCTCGTTTGCAGATTATTTTTAATAATTTTAGGGATAAAAAATACATTTAACAGTAAAATCAAATATAACTGGTTTTTGAGGATTCTAAAGGCATTTTGGGGCAGCTAGGTGGTACAGTAGATAGAATGCGGGGCCAGGAGTCAGAACGACTCATCTACTTGAATTCAAATCTGGCCCCCGACACTTACCTTGGACAATACAATTTACCCTGTTTGCCTCAGTTCCTCATCTGTAAAAATGAGCTGAAGAAGGAAATGGCAAACCATTCTATTATCTTTGCCAAGAAAACCTAAATGGAGCCACAAAGAGTCAGACCCAACTGAAACAACTAAACAAAAGGCATTTTAGGATCTCACAATTCCTGAGGTCACGCAATTTAAGCAGAGGTTATTATCTAGTACAAATGCCTCATTTTATAAATGAGGAAAATGAGGCCCACAGAGAATAAATTACTTGCCCCAGATAACACAGGTAATGAGTAACAGAGCCAGTATTCTAACCCATGCCCAAATTCTGTGCTCTTTCCACCATGCCATGCTGCTTTCTATATATTATCAGTATGAAGAGACACCATTATTACATTGGCAAAGCCTGGAAGTGTTGGCTAATAGAGATTTCTAACTGACAACATATCAGAAAACCCAGCTTTCACTGTGCCTATAAATATATAAATGGTGTTAAGAGGTGGGTGAGAGAATCTCTTTCCAATTTAGTTAATAGCCTTCCTTACATTTATATAGTCTTTATGGTTTAGCTGGCTAATAAGTCTTTGAGCCAAAACAGCTCTATACCAATTAAAAGCTACATATTTCACATTTCAATATAGCCAGTTCCTGTTACTTATGTTCATACTGACAAGAACAAGGAAGAGGAAGCAAACTAAACGGAAATACACAGGAAAATCAAGAGAAAGGATTTTTAAAAATCCTATCGTTACCGAATTTACTTAAATACTACTTTCAAAAACTGCTAAAGTGCCTCCAGTTTTGGTGACTTTCTCCCTTAGGACATACTCCAAAGAAATAGTAATGAGATAAATAACTAATGACTGACTGCCTTTCATATTCTTAACAAGCTAAACTAGCCTTTGATACTATCACTCACTTCTGCTTGAGACTCTCTAGGTCCATGTCACTATCCTATCCTCGTCCTCTTCCTACCTGTCTGACCAAATCTTCTATTTCCTTTGCTGCATCTTTGTCTAGGTCAAGTCTGCTAATGCCAGGGGCCCCAACAGGGCTCTTTCCTGAGCCTTCTGCTCCTGTCCTTCTATATGATTTTACTGGGTGATCTCATCAGCTCCCACATATTAAATTTTCATCTCTATGCTGATGATTCTCAAAGCTACTTATACAGCTCTAACTTCTCTCCTAACCTCCAGAATGGCATCTCCAACTACCTACTGGACATCTCTAACTGGATACCCTACATACATCTTAAACTCAACAGGTGCAAAAGTAAGTTCGTTATTTCCCCCCAATATTCCCTCTCTCCAACTTCCTAATTCCCTTATTACTGTGAGAGAACCATCAGCCACCCAGGCTCAGAACCTACTTGTCATTCTTAACTCCTCACTTTTTCTCATTTCCTGTGTCCAATCTTGTTGCTAAGGCCCATCAATTTCACCTCTGCAATATCTCTCAAATATGCCCCCTTCCCTCCTCTCACACTGCCACCACTCTGATGTAGGTCCTCATCCCCTCACACCTGAACCATTACAATACTCTACTGGTGGGTCTCCCTGCCTCAAGTCTCTTCCCGAGCTTCAGTCCATCCTCTCTTCAGCTGTCAAACTGATCTTCCTAAGGCTCAGTTCAGACCATATTCCAAACCTACCCCCCACTCCAGTGGGTCCCTACAACCTCCAGGATTAAACATAAAATCCTGTTCGTCATTACAAGTCATTCGTAACCTGGCCCCTCCTACTTTTCCAATCTTCTTCTATGTTTCTCTTCCCTCCTCACCACCCCACCCCTTGTCCCTCATACTCTGTAATACAGTGACACTGGCCTCCTCGACTTTCCTCACACAGGACCCCACATCTCCCTATTCTTCGAACTTTCATTTCACTCTAGGCCTGGAATCCTTTCCTTCCTCATCTTTGCTTCCTGGTTTTCTTCAAGTCCTAGATAAAAGCCTACCTTCTACAAGCAGCCTTTCCTAATTTCCCTCAATATGAGTGCCTTCCCTCTGTTAATTATCTCTAATTTAGCTCACTTTTTTTTGTGCAAGATTGTTTTCATGTCGTCTCCTTCATTAGAAGATGAGCTCTTAGAAACAGGGACTGTCTTATTTTCCATTTGTATCCCTAGCACTTAGAACAATGCTTTTCACATAGTAAGCACCTAATAAATGCCTCATTCATTCATTCATTCATTAAAAGAAAGAACACAGCTGGAATACCATCTCCCTTTTATTTTGGTACCCCCCCCACCTAGCCCCACCAAAAAAATAAAAAGCCCAAGAATTTCAGAAAAGCATCTCCTGGGAACAAATTGGCTTGCTGTCTTCTACAGTGAACCACTTACTATTCCAAGGTGCCAAGATTTCTCCACAGACATAATCCAGGGCATAGATTCACTTTCCTAGGTTTCCTACAACTAGGTCTGACCAGAACTCAAAAGGGATTATGTAAATACTTCAGATTTCATTAACTTGGAACTCAAAGTTCTAAATGTCATTTAAGGCAAAGGAAGGGCAAATTTGGGGTGAACTGGTACCCTTAATCTTAGAAATAAACCTCAACTGCAGAGAAACTATAAAGAAAACCCGCTCCAATGTTTCTGTTCCCTTATGACAAAGACTTATAAATATTTAGGAAGCATTTCAATTTGTGTCATTAACAAGAGCACATTTAACCAGAAAGCCGAATTAAGGGACCAAGGAAAAAAAAGATAGCTTTCTTGGCAATGATTTTGGGAATTAAGGTGAAGAAGAAACTAATTCTTACAATAAAATGGCTGTAGTTGGATCTGTTCCATGGATCCTATTTTCTAAACCTTCAAGTTCACAAACCAAGACGAAGGCTAATTAATAAATGACTTTCACAAATAAAGAGAGATTCCTTTCCGTGGCTTCTGTGCAAACTCCATTTTAGCATTGTTTGAGCTTGGATTTATGATAAAATGGGACTCAAGGTAACAAGTTTTGTTTTTCTTGACCTACACATTCAGCTCTATTTCCTGAACTAGATATAACATCAGATACCAGTAAGACAGCTTCCAATTGATGAAGTTGGTACTCTTATATCTCCAGAGGAGGATCAATGGAATCCTAATTGTTCACTTCAATGTTCTCCAAAGCAAACAATAACAGGAAGGCCCTACTATGTTCCTGAGTACTCCAGTTAAGAGCAATATGAATATTTAAAATAGGCTATCTATCCACAGAAACAAAATAAGTACCTCTGAAGTATTTGAACTGTGTGTGTCTTTGGGTATGTATATGCAAGGAGGCAGCAGAAGGGCATATAGTACAAGGCACCCTGAAATAAATAAAGAAATGGTTAATACAAAGTCAACAGTCTGAAGAAACATTTTTCATTTCAAGAAGTAGGAACTACCTTTCCAGGAGTGACATGAGGAAAAGAAGCTCTTTTCCATTCCACTTGGGAACAAAATGATGATACTGACAGAATCAGACTGGGTCTGTCTGTGCTGCAAGACTCAGAAGCCAGCTTCCCACTGAGCAAGCACATCCTAATGCATTGCACACCCTGCCCTGGATTACTGAGCATTCAGATGGCTACTTCTGCCCAAAAGGAAAAAGGGAAAAGCTCTCTGACCCAAACTGAGGCAAGTCCCTGAGGAAAACAACCTGCTACCCACAGAGCTTGGGGACCAATCTGTCTGCAATCCACTTTACAAACAGTGAAGATGAAGATATACATCTCTCTGTTCTGAGAGCAGGTCAGTTGGGAAAGCTAATGGCACAGCATCCTGTCTTTATTACACATACGGAGGGGCCTTCTAGACCCTTTCAATGATTCTATATATTTATATATGAGTATGTACATATGTATGCAATATACACAAGTGTATACATGTATGCAGATGTGTACATGCACATATATGTGTATACACATGTGCATATCTATCTATATTTCCCCTTCCTCATCTGTAAAATGAGGATAAGAATAGCACCTACTTCCCAGGATTGTTGTTAGAATCAAATGAAATCATTGTGAAGCCTTTAGCACAGTGCCTGCACAGAGCAGGAGCTCTATCAATGTTAGCAATTATTATTATTATTATTATATTATTATTATTATTACTGTTATATAATCTCCGTTCCCTACCTCTGGCCTACTGCTTCATCTCTGAACATCTCTACCTCACAGTGCCTTCCCTCCCAACCCCCTCCATCCTTTTTTTTCCTATCAAGGGCTCTTTCTCCCTAATCACCCACTCTCCCATCATGATCTGTTGGGGTTCTCTCTGGGCCTCAGTTGCCTCATCTGCAAATATGAGAGCAGGTTTCCGTGGCCTCTCTTAATGACTGAACAGCCTTTCCTTCTTCTCCCCCTTCCCATCTCCTCCTCCCCTCCTCCCTTCCGCATCCTATCACCCCCCCGCACCAGATTCATCTCTCCTTCCATCCCCCGCCCCCAAGGATGCCCCAAACCAGGATGCCCCTGCCCCCATGGGGTGCAGAGCAGGGCAGCCCACTCGCCTCTCCCCCTGGGGACCCCCACGGCCCCTCCGTGACCCAGGGGTCCTCCAAGCCCCCTTCCCTACGCCCTCTCTCCCCTGGCCCCCTCCGCTAGTCCGCAGTCTCCCAGCTCTCGCTCCGTCACTACGGGGCTGGCTTCCTTCCCGTGACTCACCCGCGGGGCCCTGGCAACTGACGGCCGCGGCTCCCCCCCGGGGGCTAGGCCCCCCGGGCCTCCAGGGTCTGGCCCGCCCAGCCGGCAGGCAGGCAGCGCTGGCGGCTTGAGCCCCGACAGCGGCGGCCCTTCAGCGGCCGCTCCGTACCCGCTCCCGGCTCAGCTCGGACTGGGTACGAATCAACAACAAGATGGCGGCCAGCCGAGGGGGCGGGGGCCTGGCGTCATAGCAACCATACCGGCAAGGAATACGCCCCTCACCGGGACTGCTTCCCCAATCACAAGCCGCTTAGCCCACCGATTGGGGTCAGCGCCCCCTGCTGACAGGTCGCGGGGCCCGTCAGTCCAAATCCTCCTGCATCCCCAACGCCTCCTCAGGTCCGCAACGCCAAGGGCACGTGACTGTGACGGGGCTCTGCGCCTGGGCCGCGCGCTCCTAATTCGTGGGCTGCGCGAGCTCCCGGGCCACGCGCGCGACGGCTGCTAGGTCACGGGCTTGACTGCGGTTCCGCAGGCCCGGCTGGGCCCAGCCCTGCCCTCAGTGAGGTGCCCGAAGCCCTAAGGCCCTGTTGCGGTCCCGAGGGTGTTTTTCTGTTGATTTTTCATCCTGACTCGGTGAATAGGACCAATTCTGTAGCCCCATCAATGCCTCTTGTCACCTCCTGTGCTACCCATTGCACAGTGGATAAATAGGATCCCATGGTGGCCAGGGGGAGGGGTCGACGGCTGCTCCTTCGAGAAGGGCATGTTAAAATCCTCGCTGCAGATGAGGAAGCTGCTATCCCCGGCCCAAATAGGTTCTGAACTGTGTAGGTGGTGAAATAAGTCCAGCGGCCCAAGCAGGTGTAGACCTGGGCAAGACTGCCCTCCCAGGTGACTGATGACACCCCCCGAGGACAGTGACTAGCTTCTGCACAGGGGAAGTCACCTGTTGGTACCCACCTGTCCATACCTGCAGTCAGCTGGATCTCAGGATTTGAAAAAAAAAAGCTGGGTTTTTTGAGACGATGGGGAATAATATCTCCCTGAAAGGGTGCACTGGACTTGTCAGAACACCTTGGTTCGAATTTTGGCTGTGCCACTTTACCTTTGTGACCTTGGTCACATTAGTCACACCCCATCCCACCCCCTCTTTCAGGTGCTCAGTTTCATCAGCCCCTAAATGTAGGCAGATGGTCAGCCCCAAAACTGCAGATATACGGTAAGCTGGGCTCAAAACTGTTGGGCAAAGAGATCCAGCTAGATTGTATATGGGAAATGACATAGTGCTTACCTACTTTCAAGAAAAATCATTTTAAGGTTACAATTTTTCCATTGATGCTATATGGCTTTGAATCAGGGTCCCTCAGCTGGTATTTATTACATTTGAACCCATGTCTCCCTGGTTTCAAGGGTGGCATGCTTTCTACTATTGCCACCCTGACTCTAACTACAATCTCTGAAGAATCAAAATTGTGTGTGACTCAAAGGACAGTAGAGGCCAATCTGGTTGGTGTAAAGAGGCTGAAGATTTTATCAAGGATAACCTGCACGTGAGGAGTGATAGAAGATACCCAAGATGTAAGCTCAGATGGATCAAGTCATACAAGCAAGAGTCAGTGATGATGGATGGATAGCCCAGCTCTAGCACTAGGACTCTGCTGGTGTTAGAAAACATTCTGAATGTTAGAAGGCATCTACTACATTGAGTGGAGGATTTATAGAACAATACAAATGAGGGCTGCAGAGGATGAGAAAGTATGAATAACTTATGAGCTGCACCTTTGCCAGGGCCTACATAAATGACATTTCAGATCCATGGAGCATTAATGTTGTTTTCCTCCTGTGTAAAGCAACCTACTTAACATTCTTATCAGCTGCTATGAAGACCTGTCCTGACACATTTTATTTGGCTCATCTTCATAGAGATCAGTCAGGAGTGGCAAATACAGGTCTTAAAAGAATAAATGTTCCCCTCATAGAAGCCAGTTGCATTTTTCACTTGGCAACTTCTTCCATGGCCTGAGGGACTATAAAATGGGGCCATCTCAGGTCAGAGGAATAAGGAAATTCCATCGCTTTGGGCCCTCTAGTTCCCTGAAGTTCAGACCCATGAGCCATTATTATTAGCAATGCAGCAAAGCCCAAATGGCCTCAGTGATCGGGCAGCAAAGACCGAATGGCATCGGAAAGAGAATGGGCCTTCCATAGGGAATTTGAACATCATATTAGGCTCAGTTATTACTGTGATAACTATAGTAGTGTTGACTAATGAGCCTTGTTAGGGCTTTAAAAAAAGAATTTGGCCCAGAGATTGGGCTCCTACATTAAACCATGACCTTGGGTATTACCCATGCTATTGCCAAGGGATTCCAGGAATCCTGAGAAGTTGAAACAGCTGTGACATGCTTAGCTTCACCCAATCAGTGTATCGAAAGAACTTCAAACCTTTTCTGATATCACTGGAATCTTTTCTAGATCCCCAGTGTCCAATAAATGATAACTAAACCCAAGCAGTACTTCTAAGCTACCTGGAAACAACTAGGCCTGTACAGTCAGGCAGGGACAACCTCCGTGCAGATCCATGCAGGATGACAGGGAGTTACCGGGAGTTGCACTGAAGAAAACTAGAGTTTTCACACCCAAATGCCCAAGGGGAGAAATGCTAGATATAACTAATCAGCTAGGATGAAATGTACTCCACCTCAATTTTTTTTTGTGATGGAACGAGGAAGCTTCTCAGGACACCAGACCACTAGGCAAAGCTTTCAGGGCTACTAGGCCCCTTTTGCTTCCTTTTCCCTGGGAAAGGTCCAGTTTACTCCATATGGCATGAAGCAAATAAATGCTCAATTACCATACTGAGGAGAGTTCCCCAATTTTGGTTAGAATTCAGACTTTCTTGCACATAATATAAATAACATTTAATCTAGCATTTAAGGCCCTCTACAGTCTGGAGGTAGCCTACCTTCTAGTCAATAAGCATTTATTAGACTGTGAACTTCTCCATCAGATTTTATAGCTTCTTGAGGGCAAAGATTCTTTGGCCAATTTTTCATTTTATACCCTCAGCATTAAACACAGAGCCTGGAACAGAGGTTCTTAAATGCCTGCATTAAATAAGTACTTAATATATGCTTATTGACTGACCATTTTTCAATCAATTAATCAATAAACATTTATCAGGCTTCTGATGTGCCAAGCACTGTGCTAAGCACTGGGAATACAAAGAGTCAAAAGATACTCAAGTCTAAGCTTACAATCTAGTGGGGGAGACAAAATGCAAATAAATACATACAAAGCAAGCTATATACAGGATACATAGGCAATAATTGATAGAAGGCACCGGAATTAAGAGCAGTTGGGAAAGCCTTCCTACTTTCCAGCCTTATTTCACATTACTCATTTTCACGTACCCTGTACTCAAGCTAAATTGAACTACTTACTCTTCCTTGATCTTGTCCTGCCTTCTCTAACATCTGGATGTTCTTCCTTGCATGGAACGCACCATTTGTTCTTGTCTCCACCTGTTGAGATCTTTCTCCCTCAAGGACCAGTTTAGGTGATAACTCCTCCACCAAACCTTCCCTGATTGTGTCAGCTGAAAGTGGTTCTATCCTCAAATTTTCCTAGAGAACTTTATCTGGACCTCTCTCCTTTGCCTCTTTCTCAATCACCTTTCTTTTACATATCTGTAAATGTCCTGTCCCCTCCTCCATTAGACTGTAAGGACATTGAAGGCAGTGACTTTTGTATTTCTTCTTCATATTTCCAGTGCCTAGCATACAATAAGTACACAATTAATATTTGTTGAATGTGACACGAGCTAGTTGATGATTGAGATACAATAAAAGAAACAGGGTTGGAAAAAAGTGGTTGGAAATTGATCCCTTTCCTACTTCTCAAGAATGGGAAACAGACTACAAAGGGAAAATTTAGGCATACCTAGCTCATTAATAATGATAGTAACAGTTGATACTCATTTATCATCAATCATCATGGAGCTCAAAGCACTTAATAATTTTTAAAAGAAAAAAAAACCCTTATTAATCCTTCCACAACATGCCTGGAAGGTAAGGTGAGGGCAAGCTATTATAGCATTCTGCATACTATAACATAGCTGCTATTATAGCAGCAACGTAGCACAGCTGATAAGTTGGACCAGGAGTTTGGAAAAACTGAGTTCAAATCCAGTCTGAGACACTTTCTAGTTGTGTGAGGCCCTGGGTAGGTCAGTTAACCTCTTTCTGGGTCAGTTTCCCCATCTATAAAGTGGAGATAATAACTCCCAGGGTTGTTGTGAAGTAAAATGAGATAATATTTATAAAACACTTAAAGCACTATATAAACACCAAATATTTTTATTATTATTAAGAAAAAGAAATGAGATGGTAATAACTGAAGCCTATCTGGAGAAAAGACTCAGGTTTCCTGCTTCCTCTACTACTAATGTCTTCACTAGATGGTAAGGGCTTCTGAGGCTGCTTCTTCTAAGGTGGCACAGCATCTTCCAGGGAGCTGTAATATTCTCTCAAGTTCAGAATATCAAGCAATGTTACTGAAGGCATGAGATAGCACAGGGAGTCTGGCCAAGGGAGCCTTCCTTTTTCTAAAGGGCCAAGGTGAGAGTGATGGCACTTGTTCCAAAATGGAAGCAACAAAATCATGAACTATTGTACCCAATAACCTTTACATGTTTTTAACAATTTTAACAAGTGTGGAGGAAAAGGGAAGAATAGTAAGCAAGGGACTGAGGCCTTTTTGGGCCCTCAACAAGACACTTTAAAAAATCACTGGCTGGGATATCTTCCGTTTATTACATGGTGATCTGACCCTACTGCTATTCTGTTTCTTTAAGAGTTATTTTATTGACATTCAATCTCACATTACAGTAAAACAACACCTTTATTTTCTATGATCATTCTGATAGTGAAACACAAACTGGAAGTTAGGGTGGTCTTGGGTGGTAGGAGAAGAGGAAGGGAGGAGCTGGGGGGAAGTAAGGAGTCATCAGGGTATGAGACGGGCAAGGAAATGAGTCAGCCTGGATCCCTTTTATGTATCTCACCCATTTCCAAAAAAGTACAGCTACTAATTTCTTAAAACAGCTCTTGCCCATGCTGTTCAGATTGGCCTCAGAGCCAGCGCCGTGCTCCTGTGCTGCTGCTGAAGAGATAATCTCTGCCTGTAACTAGATATGAAAAGCAGTGAGCTCTACATGACTTCACCCTGGCAGATCCAAGCAGGAACCTAGGGTGTGTAAGGGAAGTAGCATACGGCCAGCTGTTCTCATCTAGCTACAAACTGACCTGCTAAAAGGTGGTTCCAAGATATAAGGCGACTCTCACCAGGAAAGGCTAGAGAATTTGGAACAATTACCAAAAAAGCTATTAAATTGTACACACTCTTTGATCCAGTAATGCCACTACCAGTGCCATATACTGAAGAGATCAAAGAAAGAAGGAAAGGACCCATGTGTACAAAAATATTTATAGCAGCTGTTTTTATTGTGGCAAAGAATTGGAAACTGAGGGGAAGCCCATCAATTGGGAAATGGTTGAACAGGTTACGGTATATAATGTGATGGTGTATTATTGTGCTATAAGAAATGAGAAGGGGATCGTTTCAGAAAGGCACTGGGAAGACTTATATGAACTGATGCAAAGTGAAGTGAACAGAGCCAGGAGAACAGTCTACATAGTAACAGCAATTGTGAAAGACTCTGATCTGAGTAAACTCTGATCGATGCAAGACCCAACATAATTCCAAAGGACTCATGATGAAAAATGCTATCCACCACCAGATAGAGAACTGATGGACTCAAAGTGAAGATTGAAGCATATTTTCTCTCTCTGTCTCTCTGTCTCTCTCTCATTTGCGTGGCTAATGCAGAAATTTGTATTCCATGACTATACTTCGTATATTTGTAATGGGTTTTGGTTTTTCTTGCCTTCTCAATTGGGGGGAAAGGGAAAAGGGAGGGAAAGAATTTGGAGCTGAAAAAAAGAATTAAAAAATCTCTGAGAGAGAGAGAGAGAGAGAGGTCAGGGAAAAAAAGGTGGAGGTGGGGGAGAAGCTAAAGAGGCAGAGTGGTTGGGGTGGTCCTGTCCTGAATTGCTTTCAGTCCAGGCCAGAAGAAAAAGCATGAATAAGTTTAAAGCAAAGAGGCATCAGTGTCAGGGTGTCAGAGCACAGGGAGTCTGGCCAAGGGAGCTTTCCTTTTTCTAAAGGGCCAAGGTAGGAGTGATGGTACTTGTTCCAAACTAGATTTTGTGACGGTATGCCTCTTTATTTGCAGAAGGGGCTAGGGTGAAAGTAAGTACAGAGCAGGAAGTAGAGAACTTACCAGGGTCCTGGGCTCTGCCATCAAACTGCTGCTGCTTGGGGGGTAAAAGAAAAAAGAAATGAGAGAGAAGCACTTAGCAATCCCTCCACCTGCACACCCACCCAAACCAGCATCTAGTTCTAATACTCAGCACTGCTACACTCTTTGCTTATTCTAGCCAAAGGTGCTAGATGTGAGGAGCTCCCTGATTTGAAGCTCTTATCCATCAATCAAACAACACACATCTATTAAGCACCTATTGTCTATTTTTTAAGTGAATAGAGCTCTGGGCCTGGAGTCAGGAAGATGAGTTCAAATCCAGCCTCAGACACTTACTAGCTATATGACCCTGGGCAGGTCACTTAACTTTTGTTTACCTTACTCCACTGGAGAAGGAAATGGCAAACCACTCCAGTATCTTTGCTAAGAAAACCCCATGATCAATGTTGGCATTCTATGGTCCACCAGGTCATGAAGAGTTATTCATGAATGATTGAACAATAACAATCTACCAAGTAACATTCTAGGCATTGCAGATACAAAGACAAAAAATCAACAGTCCCTGCTCTCAAGGAGCTTATATTCTATGGGGAAGTCAATATGTACATATATTTGTTCCGTTGCTTTTCAGTCATGTGTGACCCAGTCACTGTGACCCCATTTGGTGTTTTCCTAGCAAAGATACAGAGTGGTTTGCCATTCCTTCTCCAGTTCATTCTACAGATGAGGAAACTGAGGCAAACAAGGTTAAACGACTTGCCCAGGGTCTCACAGCTATAACTGTCAGGACAGATTTGAACTCAGGACGAAGAGTCTTCCTGACTCCAGGCTTGGCACTGTATCTACTACACCACTTATATATGTACATATGTAAGTACACACAAAATTATATACTAAAGAAATGCAAGGTAACTGGGTGGAAGAGGTAGGCTACATGAGTAAGAAGGTGGCATAGGCTGAATTTTGAAGTAAAGAAGAGATGGGGAATTTGTGGAGGAGAAGAGACAATCAAATAGGAGCAGTGATATCTTAGAGACAGCTCTGGTGCCAGTGGTCATTAGTGGAAGTGCCCTTTGAGATAATATTTATAAAGTGCTTAGTCCAGTGCCTGGCACATAGTAGGCACTTAATAAATGTTTATCTCATACCCTCTTCCCTCCATCTCAAATCCCATTGATTGGAACAGGCTTAGCAGTACCAGACTTAGGATGCTGCTGGTTTCATCATTCTTCTTTTTTCTTAGGTCACCAGTAGAATTTTCATTTCTCCTAGTGCTAAGCGAAAGAAAAAAGTAAAGGAAGAGCTGGAAGATGTCTTGAGGGACTCTAGCATTAGTAATCTTGAAACCTGTGGTAAAACTGTTTCTAATAGGGCAGGAACCTTAGCAGAGCAGGTTGCTTCTGACATAGAGTGGCTCTCAGACCCCAGCAACTGGCTTTGAAAGGTAAGGCAGTTTCTTGAGGATGATCAAAAGCCTGTGAAACACAGGGAGAAAAGGGAAAAGGAGGTTGCTACTTTACCTGTCCAATAATAGAGTCTGGGAGGATTGTCCATGTGTTTGCTGGCTTAGAGCCATCCTAGAGTAAAAGGAAGGAGTATTGAGGATAAGTGGAGTTAAGATGCTATCCTATCTAGAGGAATTTCTCTTTTACCTATTACCTCAACTCTCATGATGACACGTTAGGGCTTCACACTTGATATGAGATAAGTAATTTGGGTAAGAAATGACCCACTGAATTGAAATTCATCTATTAAAGACTGAATTTTGTTGCCATTCCTCATTATAATAAGGGCCTCTAAATGGAATAGAGGGCCTTAATACTTAAAGAACCAAGTATTCTTCAGTCCCCATTAGGTGATGCTAGGTGATGCAGGCAGAGAAAGAATTTTATGCCAAGTTGCTGCATACATCCATGCAGTAGACAGGAAGATACAGAAATTCTACAGTTGTAGTCAGAGAAGAAGGAAAGGGAAATACTCAAGAATAAAATTCTGAAGATGAAAAGGGAAACAATTCCAATGAGGTGAAAAAATAGGACATGTCTGAAGAGACATGTGGATGCACAGGAAACCAACCAACTTAAAGGAAAAAAGAAATATACAGAAGATGGAAATAAGGCTAGATAATAGAAAATGAATATAAAAGCATGACATGGTTCTGTAAAAAAAGTGTCAAGTGCTAAATAAAGCTCACAATGACCTGAGACTGCCAAGAAAAGTTAAAGACAACACAAAGGTATGGGTTTTTTAAGCTATGTTGGAAGAAAAGATCCAAGAAAGGAGAGGGCCTTTGCTTGGGAAGGTGGTAACTGACAACAGAGAGAAACCAATGCTCCTCAATTCTTACTTTGCTTCTGTTTCCTCTGCCAAGGAGAATGGCCCTCACACTGGAAATGACAGAATAAAAATGGCTAACGGGAGATGATACCTGAGATAAGTAAGGCCGTAGTAGAAGAGCATCTGGCTGCACTTAAATAATTCAAGACACCTGTTCCAGGTGAACTATATCTCCAGGTACCAAAAGAACTGGTATATATAGTTGCTGTCAACAATATTTGAAAGATATGGAAAATAGGAAAGGTAGCACAAGATTGGAGAAGGGCAAATGCACTGATCTTCAGAAAAGGGAAAAAAAACCCAGAATCTGCAAACTATAGGCTAGTCAACTTGATTTCAATTCCTGAGAAAGTCTAGAATGGATCATTATAGAGGTATTGGTAAACTTTTAGAAAGAGATGTGGTGACTACCACAGCCAGCATGGCTTCTCAAGAACAGATGATCCCAGACTTCCTGCCCCATATCCAGCCCAGAAGAGCCAAAGGGTAGCACATCCTCTTCCTATATCTCTCCCTAACCAGCCCAGTGACAGTGTGATTAAGGCCCAGTGGACTATCTTCCTCTTCTGATGCCCTCTAAAATCACCTGCATCCAACCCCCATTCATCCCAGAGGAGCAGTCAGGAGACAAAGGACCAGTGTCCCTAGCCTTTAACTTGAAACACCACCCAAAGGACACAGTGAAGATTGTAGAGGAAACCAACTCATCTTTTCCCACCCCAAGAAATATTGACAAGGACCCTAAACAGAGCAACAATTTGAAAAAGCAAAGGGAACTACTCAAAAAGACTGCTAGAAGTCACTGGAGGCTATGAGAGGGATCACTCAGGGAAGTCTAATAAATGGATGACATCTGTGAACACTGGGCCTCCACAGGGCAAATATGAGTAAACAGAAGAAAACACCAAACACAAGGAGGAAATAATATGGGTTAGGAAACCCCCAAAATAAACCCAGATGAAGAAAGTTTAACATCTCTGATTTAAGAACACAAAAAATGCAACTAAAAACTAATTGGAACAATAACTTTGGTCAAATAGGATATAAAATAAAAAACCTTTCTCGGGCAGCTCGGTGGTACAGTGGATACAGCACCGGCCCTCAAGTCAGGAGGACCTGAGTTCAAATCCGGCATCACACCAACCACTTGACACTTACTAGCTGTGTGACCCTGGGCAAGTCACTTAACCCCAATTGCCTAAAATAAATAAACAAACAAATAAATAAATAAATGAGCCCCTTTCCTTATGTTACTAACAAAACCCAAGAGATAAAGATAAAAAAAGAATTTTCTTTAAATGTTATTACAGAATGTAATATCTAGGAGTCCACCTACAAAGACACACATAGGAATTATATGAATATAACTATAAAACACTCTTTACAGAAATATAGACCTAAATGACTAGAGAGATTTTAATTACTCATGGTCAGGCTGTAACAATATAATAAAAATGACAATACTACCTAAGTTAATTTATAAATTCAGTGTTAATACTAATCAAAGTACCAAAAGGTTACTTTATAAAACTAAAAAAGAAATGACAAAATTCATCTGGAGGAAGGTTAAGTAACAGTCTCAGAACAGATCATTTTTAAAGTGGGAAAGAAATGGGCCTAAGCTGTACCAGATCACAAACTAGAGCATAAAACTTATCTAGTACTTATTAGAAAATACAAAGGTTGATCAGTGAAATAGTTTAGGTATACAAGAGCCAGATGCAATCAATCATAGCAGCATAGTGTCAGATAAACCCAAGAATTTCAAACACTAGGGTAAGGCTTATTTGACAAAACTACTAGGTAAACAAAAAAGTTGTTTGGAAGAAATTAGGATCAGGAGAACATCTTACACCATATCATAAACTCCAAATGAATACATGATCTAGATATAAAAGGTCATCATAACTATAAATAGGAAAAGATTTCTCGACCAAACAGGGGATAGAATGGATCACAGGTGATAAAAACAGATGCTATTGATTGCATAAAATTAAAAAGTTTCTGCACAAACAAAATCAATATAGTTAGAATTAGGAGGAAAATAATTACCTGGGGGAAATAATCTTTGCAGCATATTTCTCTCATAATGGTCTGATGTCCAAGATATATATAAATTTATATAATTAACTGATAAGACCAAGAGCTATTCCCCAAGAAAGAAATGGTCAAAGGATATAAAGAAGCAGTTTTTTTAAATATAAATTTATTTATTTTTAGTTTTCAACATTCACTCCCACAAGTTTTTGAATTCCAAATTTTCACTCCATCTTCCCCCTCCCCCCACCCCAAGATGGCATGCATTCTGAATATCCCTTCCCCTAGTCTGTCCTCTCTTCTATCTCTCTCCCCTTCTCTTATCCCCTTCCCCTTCTATTTTCCTGTAGGGCAGGATAGACTTCTGTACCCCATTTCCTGTATTTCTTATTTCCCAGTAACATTTGAAAACATTTTTTAAACATATGTTTTTAAAACTTTAGGTTTCAAATTTTCTCCTTCCTCCCTCCCCACCCACCCTCATTGAAAAGGCAAGCAACTCAATATAGGTTGTACATGTGCAGTTATGCAAAACACTTCCATAGTAGACATGTTGTGAAAAACTAACTCTATTTCCCTTAATCCTATCCTGCCCTCCCATTTATTCTATTCTTTCTTTTGACCCTGTCCCTCCTCAGAAGTATTTACTTCTGATTACCCCCTTTCCCAATCTGCCCTCCTCTCTATCATCCCCCTGCTCTCTTGTCCCCTTCTCCCCCTATTTTCCTGTAGGGTAAGACAGATTTCCATACCCAATTGAATGTGTATGTTATTCCCTCCTTAAGCCAAATCCTATGAGAATAAGATTCACTCATTCCCTCTCACCTTCCCCGTTTCCCCTCCACTGTAAGAGACTTTTCTTTTCTGTTTTTTTTTTGTGAGATAATTTACCCCATTCTACCTCTCCCTTTCTTCTTCTCTGAGTATAATCCTCTCTCATCCCTTAATTTTATTCTCCAGATATGACCCCTTAATCTTCAACTCACCCTGTGCCCTCTATCTATCTATCTACATATACATACATATAATTTTTTTCCTCCAACTACCCTAATACTGACAAAGGTCTCATGAGTTATAAATATCATCTTTCCATGCAGGAATGTAAACAGTTCAATCTTAATAAGTCTCTTATGATTTCTCTTTCCTGTTTACCTCTTCATGTTCCACTTGAGTCCTGTATTTGAAAGTCAAATTTTCTATTCAGCTCTGGTCTTTTCATCAGAATGCTTGAAAGTTTCTCTCTATTTCACTGAATGACCATTTTTTCCCCTGAAGGATTATACTCAGTTTTGCTGGGTAGGTGATTCTTGGTTGTAATCCTATCTCCTTTGCCCTCTGGAATATTATATTCCATGCCCTGTGGTCCTTTAATGTAGAAGCTGCTAAATCTTGTGTTATCCTGATTGTGTTTCCACAGTACTTGAATTGTTTCCTTCTGGCAGCTTGTAATATTTTCTCCTTGACCTGGGAACTCTGGAATTTGGCTATAATATTCCTAGGAGTTTTCCTTTGGGGATCTCTTTCAGGAGGAGATCTGTGGATTCTTTCAATTTCTATTTTGCCCTCTGGTTCTAATATCAGGGCAGTTTTCCTTGATAATTTCTTGAAAGATGATGTCTAGGCTCTTTTTTTGATCATGGCTTTCAGATAGTCCAATAATTTTTAAATTCTCTCTCCTGGATCTATTTTCCAGGTCAGTTGTTTTTCCAATGAGATATTTCACATTGTTTTCTAATTTTTCATTCTTTTGGATTTGTTTTAGTGTCTTGATTTCTCATAAAGTCACTATCTTCCAATTGCTCTATTCTAATTTTTAAGGAAGTATTTTCTTCAGTAAGCTTTTGGACTTCCTTTTCCATTTGGCCAATTTTTCTTTTTAGGGCATTTTCTCCTCATTGGCTTTTTGGACCTCTTTTGCCATTTGGGTTAGGCTATTTTTTAAGGTGTTATTTTCTTCAGTATTTTTTTGGGTCTCCTTTAGCAAGCTGTTGACTTGTTTTTCATGATTTTCTTGCATCACTCTCAGTTTTTCCTCTACTTCCCTTACTTGCTTCTCAAAATCCCTTTTGAGCTCTTCCAAGGCCTGGGACTGATTCATATTTTTCTTGGAGGCTTTGGATGTAGGAGCTTTGACTTTGTTGTCTTCTTCTGGTTGTATATTTTGATCTTTTTCACCAAAGTAAGATAATATAGTCTGACTCTTTTTGCGCTGCTTGCTCATGATCCCAGCCAATTACTTGAGTTTTAAACTCTTTGTTAAGGTAAGAGTCTGCTTCCAATGTGGAGAATGTATTGTCCCAAGCTTCAAGGGTTTGTATAGCTGTTTTCAGAGATACTTGTAGGGACCTGTAAATTTTCAGTTCTTCCAAGGTGGTATGATAAGGGGCGAGGTGTTTACTCCTTTCCTGGCCTGTGACCACAAGTACTCCTTTCTGTCCTGTAACTGTGAGGAGGGGTTTCTCTCCACAGCCACTACAAGCTCCACCACACCAGTGTTCCTCCTCACCCCAGGACCGCAGCCCAGGACCGCAGCCCAGAACTGCGACCCAGATCCAAACACGAGCAAAGCAAGAGATTCCTGCCTCAGCACTGGCAAAGAGATCCCTGCAGTCCCTCTCTGATCAGCCAGTGGATTCCCCCTCAGTCTGTGGGCCGGAAGCTCGGGAAGCAGCTGCCCCCCCAGGGCCAGGCTCTTGGGGAATGGAGCTGAGACCCCGCCTTCCTCTCTGACCACCGACAGAAACAGACTTTTCCCACTGACCTTCTAAGTTGTCTTTGGCATTCATGGATTGAGGAGTCTGGAAACCTCCACAGCTGCCCACGATTCAGTCCTCTGAGGCCTGCTCCAGGTTCACTGCAGCCTGCGCACCCACTCCGCACTGCGCTGCGCTCCCAGCCCGGTGCGATACACCTTTCTGATCAATCATCCAGGTTGTCTTGGGCTGGAAATTTGTTTCACTCTGTCTTTTTGTGGGTTCTGCTGCTTCAGAATTTGTTTAGAGCCATTTTTTATGAGTATTTGGAGGGGTTTGGGGGAGAGCTCAAGCAAGTCACTGCTTTCACTCTGCCATCTTGGCTCCGCCCCCCTGAAGAAGCAGTTTTCAAAAGAAAGGCAAACTATCAACAATTATATTTTTAAATGCTCCAAATCAATAGAAAGAGAAAGGAAAATTAAAATAACTCTGAGAGGCTATCTCATGTCAGATTGGAAAAGATGGTCCCCAAAAAAGGAATATGGAAATTTTTGGAGGAGCTGTAGAAAGACAGGCATACAAATGCTCTGCTGGTGAAGCTGTGAATTGATATGATCATTCTGGAAAGTAATTTGAAACTCTACCTAAAATGTCAATAAACTGACTGTCTTTGGACTCAGTGACACCACTATTGGATATCTACCACACACAGGTCAAAGAAAGAGAGGAAGGACCTATATGCAACATTTTTCGTTATAGCAAAGAACTGACAAGAAAGAGGGTGTCCATAAACTGAGAAATGGCTAAACAAATCATTGCATGTGACTATAATTGAATATTATTACACCTTAAGATATGAAGAAACCTGTGAGGCTGTTATGAACTGATGTGAAATAAAGTGGGCAAAATCAGAATAATTTACAGTGCAATGAGGTTGCAGAGATTGCAGATGCAATCTCCGTGTGGACTTGAGTGTGTGTAGTTATTATTTTCAGTTAGATCACAACACACAGGGGCCTTTTTGACTGACTGCTGAGACCTAACTGGGTGTGTGTTCAAAAGGTGAAAGTAACCATCCCTGGATGAATTCAAATGAGGTTGTAAAAGTGACTTGGAGATGGCTACAGTTTTGTAAGCTTCAAAAAGTCAGGAGTGAAGGGCAGCTAGGTGGCACAATGGATAGAGCACTGGCCCTTAGGTCAGGAGGACCTCAGTTGAAATTAGCCTCAGACATTTGACACTGACTATGTGACCCTGGACAAGTCATTTAACCCCATTGCCTAGCAAAAAACAAACAAACAAAAAAGTCAGGAGCCACCAGAAGGTCAGGATCTGAGTCCATTTGGGAGTTTGTTGAAAGCCTGATATAAAAGCCTCAAGTGACTTGCCTGGCCCAGTCCAGCAGTAGCAGAAATGCAACTCATCTGTCTATCAGCCATGTAACATATCTGTTTTCCAACAAAAGAACCACAGTCTCTTCCATATGGGGACTGCACGTTGTAACTGCTCACCAGTCCTACATTACAGCAATGAGTTCAACAGGAAAACAATGTTGAAAGACTTAAGAACTATGAGTGATGCAATGAGTTATCACTACTCAAGAATGATGATGCATCATGCTCCCCACTTTTTGGCAAAGAAGGTGAAGAACCAGAGGCACAAAATAAGATAGACATCAACAGCCATTGTTTATGTAGTGTATTTGTTTTTCTTGACTATATTCATTTTTACAATAGAGGGATTTTTGGGGTAGGGAAATGTATGTAAAGGAAGTAGAGGGAATAGTGACAGTGATACCAAAAAAAAAGGAAAGTGTTTATGAAATATTTTTAAAATGCCAAGAAGTGAGCAGAAGGGGATTCAGATAAGCAAGGAAGGCTATATTAGAACTAATGTATTGTTTCATATGTACTAAAAAAAATCCCAAGAAGTATCTAATAGAGATTCACAGTGTCATGATTTCTTTGTAAAAGAAAGTGTTCATGTTTATTGGTTTTCATCAGGTTCATAACAATAAAAATGATTAATTTTTTAAAAGATTAAAAAAAGATTATTTCCTTTTTGACAAAGTTACTATGCTGATAGAAGAAAATGCAGTAAATATAATTTTTTTAGATTTTTTTTTTCATTTGGTGAGGCAGTTGGGGTTAAGTGACTTGCCTTGAGTTGCACAGCTAGTAAGTGTTATGTATCTGAGGCCAGATTTGAACTCAGGTCCTCCTGACTCCAGGGCCGATGCTCTATCCACTGTGCCAGTAAATATAATTTAAGCTAGCTTTTAGCAACACTTTTGAGCAAGTATCTCATGTTCTTCTTGTGAAGAAGGTGGAGAAATGTGGATTACCTGATAATACAATTAGATTGATTCAAAACTTCTTGGATAGTTAGACCAGAAGAATAGTCATTAATGGTTTGATGTCAATTTGTCAGAAAGTCAAATAGCCCAGGGACCTGTACTTGGTCCTGTTATGATGAACATTTTAATGATTTGGATAATGGTCCAGATGGCATGCTCACCAAAAGTGCATGTGACACAAAGCTGGAAGGGATAGGGAGGCAGCGAATGACAGAATCAGGATCCAAGATCTTAACAAGTTAGAGAACGAAACTAAATCTATATAAAATAAGATCCAGTAGGGATAAATGTATAGTCTTACACTTGGGTTTTAAAAAAATCAGCTTCATGAATACTTCCAGTTAAGGGAAGCATGAATAGATAGCAGTGTGTCTGAAAAAGACCTGAGGTTTTCATGGATCAGCAGTGTGATCTGGCAGCCAAAACACCTAATGCAATCTTGGACTGCACTAAAAGAGACCTAGCTTCCAGAATTAAGAAAGCCATACTACTCCTTTTTAACTCTGTCCTTACCAAATCTTACTTGGAGCTCTGTGTTTAGTTCTGGGTTCTTTGGCTTAAGAAAGCCACAGATAACCTGGAGAAGGTAACTAGGCAGTGAAAGAGTCGAGTCCATGTCATATGAAGAACAGCTGATGGAACTGGAGCTGTCTAGCCTGGAGAAGACTCAGAGGGGTTATGATATATGTGTCCAAGTATTTGAAGGGTTTTCATGTGAAAGATGGATTATACCAGTTCTATTTGACCCCAGAGGGCAGAATCAGGAGCATGAGTAGAAGAGGCAGATTTAGGCTGACATGGGCACGGGGGGAAATAGTCCTAACAATGAGGAATTGTAGGAAATAGGGATGGGAATAGGATTAGGGGTAATTTTATTGGCATAGTGAGGAAACTCTCTACTAATTCAAGTCAGAGCTTTCTCTGCAAATTAGAATCTTAGAGAATTGCCTAGAGCCCTGATGGAAATTTGAAAAGCAATGCCGAAGACTGTTATCCTGAGGTCCAGCAAATTATTCTGACCATCAGGCAAGTGCTGCCTTATGCAAGTCGTCAGACAGAATCCAATTCAGTGACCTTCAGTCTTTGCTTTGTGCTGTTCTTCAAAATGTTCTCTAGAGAGTACAGCACCAAGACACTTTGCAGATTTCTGATGTTGCCATGGCATCCTTAGAGAGGCACGTATTTGTCTATGCATACTTACAAGGCTTTTTTTTGGTTTCAAGTATTTCTTTTGTGGTACACGAAATAAATAGCTTTCCTGTATCTGATATCTACAACTTTGTCCATTAAGCATCTTTTCTAGATGGGACCTTGTCAATTCCTTTCAAAGACACCAAAGCTTTGTTTAAGAGACTTTTCCCTGGAGCTTTTTCCAGGGTCATAAATAACTAGATCAGAAGTTCTTAACCTTTTGTGACATAGACCCCTTTCACAGCCTAGTAAAGTTTATGGACCCCTCTCTGAGAATCATGTTTTTAAATAACTGAAGGAAATGCTAAATTTCGTTTAGAAGTTAGTGAACATAAAGATGACTTTTTTGTTCTATCCAAGTTCATATACCCTCTGAAATCTATCCATGAGGTCCATGAATCCCAGGTTCAGAATCCCTAAACTATATGTATGGATCAGCCCTGCTTGACTCTGCCCAACAGACATTCTGCTGTGTGGGGAGCCAGACCAGCCTGGCAGTGGAATGACTCAAAATCACATAATTTGAGACCTGAAAGGGACTTTAGTGACCAGCCAGTCCAACTCATACACAAAAAGAATCCTTGTTATAAAATATCAGACAAGTACTCATTCAGCCTCTGCTCAAAGACATCCATGGAAGAGGAAAGCTACCAATGCACGAGGTAGCCCATTTTTCTCTTGGACAGTTGTAACTATTGATCTAGGCGCCTATACTGTCTCTTTAAAACTTTCACCTATTGTTCCTGGTTCAGCCCTCTGGGACCAAACAGAATGTGTCCAATCCTTCCTCCACAATACAGCCCTTCAAATATTTGAAGTCGGCAATCATCTCTCCCTTGGAGTCTTCTTTTCTCCAGGCTAAATATTTCTAGTTCTTTCAACCAATTTACATATGTCATAGATTTACAATCCTTTTTCCACGCTAGTGTCTTCCGCTGGACACTTTGGTCTTTCATCATCATCCTTAAACTGAACACAACACTCCCGATGAAGTCTGACGAGGACAGAACACAATGGGACTATTTCTTTCTTATTTCTTGAAGCCATGACTCTTTTAATGCATTCCAAGATTATATCAGCTTCCTTGGTTGCCACATCACAAACTCTGATTCATATTGAGCTTTTAGTCCACCAAAACCCCCAGAGATCTTTTTTCAAGGCAACTGGTGTCTCTCTGGGCCTCCTCCAATTTATACTTGTGAAGGTGACTCACCCATCATTGACACTAGCGCCTTGCCCCAAAGTGAGCTCACCACAGAAAGAAAAGATAGCTAGGCCCTGTTGTTCTGTAGTTGGGCATTGCCTTGGCCACATGCATTCCTTACACGTTGCTTCTCAAACATAGTCCTTTAACTTTCTGCCCACTCTTCCTCTACCACGGACTCTGTGTGAATTTATGGGAAGATGCACCTTTTCATGGGGAATGCTTTCTAACTATTGCTCTTGCTCTGTCATTTAGGTAAATGTCTTTTCTTTTTTAAAAACTAAATTACAAATTTTTTTTTTTTGGTGAGACAACTGGGCAAATGACTTGCCCAGAATCACACAGCTAGTAAGTGTCAAGTGTCTAAGGTCGTATTTGAACTCAGATCCTTCTGACTCCAAGGCCGGAGTTCTATCCACTGCGCCACCTAGCTGCCCCTAATTATATTTTTTAATGAACAGAAATCTACTTTCTCTTCCTCCCATCTCTAGCCTCCACCACTGAAAAAAAGAAAAATGAAAAGAAAACCCTTGTGTAAATTTTTTAAAAAGAATTTATCGCATTTACTAGATGATTGTCAATGGGCATCACACTGGTTGGGGCTCATGGCTATAGCATTAGGAGTTATTCCACAGCGTTATTCTTGGAACTTGAGGAAGCAGTCACCTGCTCTTCTGGGTATATAACTTGTCAGTATGAATGCAAATTGGGGGAATGAGACTGCAGGGACATATATACATACATATACACACCGTTATGGTTACCTTTGATAGCCAGTACACCCAATTTGCTGAAAATAAACGTATTTACTAAGATGGCATAGAGATGAGGATAACTACAAAACTTTGCTCTCATAAACCTGAGGCATACCTCCCACATACGTGCACAGTGTCAATGGGAAGGGTGAGCATATACATAGGGTAAATTGGCAATATGTACAAACGTACATAGGGATCACATATGTCTAAAGCAACTCCCATCTGTGGCACTGCTGGATCTTCTCATGGCATCTTCAGGCTGTCCCTGCTAGGCATGGATAGAGTCTCTGCTAGGCGAGTGGCTCAGCCAAGTTTCCTGAGCCTGCTCCTCTCCACAACTCAAATCTTATATCCCAGGGCTGGTTTTCTCTTGAATTCATGATCAGCTCTTTTATCTGCTACCAGGGGTCAGTGGAGATGCCTTTACTGACTGTTCCCTAGAATCCCTGGGCCTGTTCCTTGTTGGATGCAATGCCTCCTGCAGGGAGGGCAGCCCCACTGTAAAATAGTGGATGGTAGAAAGGAGAGAGAAATCTTCTCCCCAACCCCTTGCTGCCATCTGGAAGAGAAGGAAGGGGAAAGGCAAAATGGATTCCTTCTCAAGAGCTGGGTTCTTCCTTCAGAGGTGGCTCTCCTCTAAATACCAGAGGTCACATTCTGCAAAGCTCTCCAGCCTTGGCTGTGTCCAGAGCTCCCAACCTAGCTTTTTAAAGGCCACTAGGGCTAGCCAAATGGCAAACTGAATTCCGTTAGGGAAAAATTTCACACTTCCTAAAGGCGTAAGAGGCCACAGACACATCTTTGCATTTCATTTATTTATCACATTAACACTATGGCTCTGTTACTTGCCCCTTCTGTGATTTCAACAATCAGACTGGAGGCGGGAAAAATAAATTAATCAGGGGTGTCATGACCAACTCTCTCCCTACTACATGTAAATATTTATTCTGTTTATATGTATACAGAGGCTTCTGTTTTTGCCTCTGGGACTTCCCAGGGAGCAGGGAGTACTGCTTCATCCTGATCCAGCTCTGGCCTGCATTTGTCCTTGGGACTTCTTGGGGAGCCCCAGATTCAGCCTGCCCTTCTGTGCCCTTTACCTTTGACCCCCATCAGCTCCAATCCAGCCTGCCTGCTTGTGGCTTCCTTACTCTGGAGTTCTGTGTTGGACTATATCTTTAGCTCCTCCTTCCTTTGTGAGGTAGACCTCCTGTCACAAGGTTAACCATCAGAACAGAGCCCTGGACTGTTTAATCACCTCCTTGCCTCAAAGGACTTTTTCCAATTGCTGATGATCTACCTGAATTCATTACTCAATGGTAAGCATACTCCTATCCTGTCATACTCCCTGTCCTAGTGATTCTGAACTGTCATTGTACAAAATTTGTTCCCTGTCCCCCACTTCCTCTCCTGTACTGCCACCCCTCAAGCTGACCCTCCTCCAATAACCCACTTCAGATCTACCCACCTCCTCCACTGTGCCCTCTGGAATGCATGTTCCATAGTTAAAAAATTTGCTTTCATCTTAAATCATTTCCTTTCTCACTCCTTCCATCTTCTTCCATTCGCTGTGACCTGGCTCCTTCTTGATGGCACAGCACCCCTGACCATCCTTTCCAGCACTGATTGTACTTTCATTCATACCCACAACTTAAGGTGAGGAAGTCAGAATACTCCTGGATTCCTATTACCTTCTCTAGACTCTACCTCCCCTACCATTACTCAGTAACCTCTCCTCTGATGAGGCTGATTCAATCTATATTTACCACCCAATCGAGATTCTGGTTGCTGTTATCTACTGACCTTCAGAACCCTCTCCTTTCCTCAGTAAGTTCAATGCCTGGCTCGTAGTCTTTCTGTCCTCTTCAATTCCTCCCCTCATACTAGGGGACACTTAAATATATATATACTATTGATACTCCCTCAAACGTCTAACTTCCCGGTTCCTCAGTTTACCTGTTCCCCACGACCTACTCCTCTATCATACCTGAGCTACATGTAGAGATGGTCATACCCTTGATCTTGCTATCACCCATACCCATTCCACTACCATGTTCATAAAACCTGAAATTCATAATTTTTATCATTCCATCTGCCTTACAACCCCTAAACCTGTTCTTTGTTTTCCCATGACTTCCAATCCCTTTATCTATCAGTTCTTTTCCAGGCTATCTCCCCTGTACTAGCCATACTTTCTTCCCTTCCCTACCTTGACCCCTGATGAACCAGTTCAACTCTAAACGCTATCTTCTACTCTGAAGTTCCTTATCCCCCTTTTGTTATCATCAATCATGCCCTGCAAAGCCTTTGGATTACTCCCACCATCCACTGCCTTATCTCCTATTTATATGCTGATGAATGAAACTGGAGAAAAGCTCAAAACTGTGCTAACTGGGAGTGCTACGTATTTATGTTGCATAGTCTAATACTTTTCTTTTACACCTCCCTAATTGATTCACCAGTCCACTCACCACAGTGACTTTTCCAAACCTTTTCATTACTCCTGAAACCACCAATAGGTTTTCCATATCTCAAAAAAAAAATCTCTTTATTCACGCAGCCTATCATCCTCCAGTTCTCCTCTCTATTGCAGTTTAATTCCTTAAGAAAGCCATCTACCAAAAGAAAAAAAAGCCATCTACAATCAGTGCCTCGACTTCCTTTCCTCCCACTCTCATCTTCATTCTCTGTATTGTTGTTTTTACTCTCCTCATTCAGCTCAAACTGCTCCATCATTACCAATGAACTCTTGATTGGCAAATTTAACAGTCTTTTCTCAATCCTTATCTTTCTTGACATCTCTGCAACCTTTGACCTTGTCAATTACCCTCTTCTCCTTGATTCTTTTTTCTCTCTAGGTTTTTGTAATTCTCCTAATTCTCCTTCTACCTGGCTAACGGCTCTTTCTCAGTCTCCTTTGACAGATTTTCTTCTAGGTCATGCCCTGTAACTATGGGTATCTCATAGGGTTCTGTCCTGGGCCCTGTGCTCTTCTCCAGCTATATTATTTCACTAGGTGATCTCATCAGCTTCCATGGATTTAATTATCATCTCTATGAAGATGATTTTTCAGATCTGTTTATCTAGACCTAACTTTTCTCCTGACCTCCATATCTCCAACTGCTCATTGGGCATCTTCCATAGACATCTTAAACTCAACATGTAAAAAACTGAACTCATGACCTTTCTCCCAAAACCTTCCCTTCTTCCCAAATTCTTTCCAATTACTGTCATGGGAAGCATCATCATCCTCCTAATTACCCATGATCACGACCCAAGTGTCATCCTCAACTCCTCACTCTATCTCATCCTCCATATCCATTCTTTTGCCAAGTCCTGTCAATTCTAACTTTGCAACGTCTTTCACATAGGTCCCCTTCTGTCCTCGGACACTGCCTGATACAGGCCTTCGTTACCTCACATTTGGACTGTGGCAATAGACTTCTGTTTGGTTTCCCTTCTTCAAGTCTTTCCTCACTCCAGTCTCTCCTCCAGTCAGCTGCCAAGATGATCTTCCTAAAGTGAAGCAGTGAGTAGGTCACCCCTCACTGCTTAGCAAATTCCAGCGATTGATTCCCTATGACCTCCAGAATCAAGCAGAAAATAAAACATTGTTTGCCTTTCATAACTCTCCATAATCTGCTCCCTTCCTTCCTTTCTTCACTCCCCTCTTGTTCTCTATGATGCAGTGACATTGACTTCCTTGCTGCTCCTCCCTCCAGATGCCCCCAGTTCTGTGCCCTTTCCCTGGCTATCCCCCACGCCTGGAACGTTTGCCTTCCTCCCCACTGCCTCCTGGCTTTCTTGACCTCCTTCCTTCACATCTTGGCTAAAATTTCACCTTCTGCAAGAAGCTTTCTCAGTCCCTAATGTTAGCATACTGTAATCACTTAATACATGCTTCTTGACTTGATGACTGACTGACACATGTGTACGTGATATTTCCCTAATAGAATGAGTTTCCTGAAAGAAGAAATTATTTCATTTTTTTAATCCCCAGCATTTAGCACAGTGCCAGGCCCATAGTAGGTCCTGAATGTTCGTTGATTGCTTGATATGTGCCACAGTAGCTAAGTGAGTTATTTACTGTCACTCTATTTTCTTTATCCAGAGACGTAATTATTTTTCTAGCTTATTTCCTGTATTAGACTCTCTACCAGTGGCAGGACTCATGCTAAGCTCTGTGTACATTATGGTAATGTCTTGCTTCACACCATCCACAAATCCTTATCTACTTCTCTGAGGTTTGTGATCTCCAAAGTCAAAAAAGGTGGCACAGAGTTAAACACGTTCTTTAGCTTGTTATATTCTCATCGGATTGTAGACTCCATCAGAAGCTAGCAGTGTGAGTGATGAAGGTTAAGGAATTGGATAAAAATGGATAAAAAGGAGAGAGAAAAGAGAAAGAAGATAAAGAACAGAAAGGGCAGAAAGATAAACCATTAGGGGAGAGATAAGGGAGACATAATGATTCACAAGATAGATGAGGTTCATTGGAGTTAAAACTAGGAAAAACTTTAGAAGCTGTCTCATCCAACCCTGTTTTCCAACAAGGAAACAAGAGGCCAAGGAAAAATGAACTGACTTAACCAGGTAGTAAATAAACAAGCTAGGATTTGAACCTAGCTTCTCAGAATCTGATTCCAAGAGTCTGAATTAAACCACACTGCCTCTAGAAGTATACCAGACAGAAATCTTGGCTTCAGCTGTTCCCTAAGCTGCTTGTTTGTTCCTTGTGGTGGAGAAGGGAACTTCAGCTGCTTTTTTCATAGCTTCTGACCTTGCTTCTCCAGGCTGACAGCTATATGGCCCAGCTGACAGGGCCTGCTCCTTGTCTCCTGGACTCATAGCTGAAAAGAGTGCTACCTTGAGGCCAGCTAAGCAATGAAGCTGCCATTTTGAGAGCTGCAATCTGTGACATTCACTGTTCTTTACAAATGATACAGTTTAATGTCACAGAGCTAGTACTGAATCTTATCCCTAAGCTAGCTACTCAAAATGCTCAAGAATCCATCTGGAAGTTCATCTCAGCCTCATAATTTAAAAAATAGGACAGAGCCTGGGTCACTTCACTCTCTTTACACTTTGCTTTTCCTGTCTGATCCTGGGATTCGCCTCTCAACTAAGCTGCTGGTTCTAAGGTCTAGCGCATTTCATCCTCAAATTGACCTGGCTTTGGAGGATTTGCAGAGCATCAGTCTTCTTCCCAAGGGACCTAAACATCTCAGCCAGAGATAAAGGAACTTGATATACTCAATAAATTTAGAAAAGGAGGAGGAGAGATCAAGAAAGCAGAGAGAAACAAAGGAACACACTGTCTTGAAATTCTTGACATTTTTTAATGCTCTGAGCCATCCTGAAGGGAGATACAGATGGGTGAGCTTCTCTTTCCATCCTCCTTTTGTCTCCAAGAACACCAAGTCATCAGGACCCTGTGGATAGCTTCTCTTATGATTCTGGGAGCACAGAGCTTTCACAAATGGTGCAAAGGCACAGTCCAAAAAGGCTCAGGTTTGTAATGAGTGATGAGTTCTTCAGCATGATCAACCTGGTTCTCAGGTTGCATCATGCTGATTTGTACTTGTTGACATTTTTTTGCTAGATTTCTTGAGTCATCGATGGCCCTGCCCTGACTTAAGAACAAACATGATCAAAAAGATCTCAGCCAGCATGAACATAGTCATAGACAGAGTACCTAAATAGTGAGGGAGATCAGACTGCAAAAGCTCACTCTTTAAGGCCAAAACTCTCCCAGGAATACTGCAATGCTATGAATCATGGGCTTCTGAGAGTCATAATCTCAGAATAATTAAAATGTCAGGAGCCCTAAAGGGCAATGGAAGGATGCATGACTGTTGTTAAGCAGACTGCAGCATGTTACCAATGATGACTTGTAAGTGAGAATTGGTATAACAGGCAGTCAATTTCAATTCAAGAAACATTCCTTAAGCAATCAGCAAGGCACTGCACTGGGTGCCAGAGAGACATCTTAAAAGACAAGTGTGACTAGAAAAGGAGGTGGAACAGTCATATACAGAGAATAAGAGAAATAGACGGTCCAACTATTCTGGAAAACAATCTGGAATTATTCTGAAAAAAAAATGAGTGATCCCAAAATCCCGCTACTAGATATATAACCCAAGGGTCAGAAAAAGATCGAAAGGTCCCATATATACCAAAATATTAATAACATCCCTTTTTGTTGTTTTACAGTAATAGAGACAGGGAAACAAAGTAGATGACTTTCCATTGGAGAATGGATATAAGCATGTTGTGGTACATGCATGTAATGGAATATTTACTATACTAGAAAAAATGATGACTATGAAAAATTCAGAGAAGCACAGAAGACTTATATGAACTGATGACAAGTGAACTAAGCAGAACCAGGAAAGCAGAATTCACAACGAAGACATGATGGAAATGGAAAGAACCAATAAAACAGCAACAAGTGTTATTCTAATGACTAAAAGCTTGGACCCAAAGAAAAGATGGGAAGATGCACCTCTCTCTCTTCTTTGTAGAGGTTCAGATCTAAGGGTATATAACATTGAATGTACTCACAGACTTGGTTAATTACATTGGTTTGTTTTACCTGCTTTTTTTTTCTTTTTTTCATTCTTTGTTATAAAAGGTGCTCCTTTGGTAGGGAAGGTAAGAGGGAAACATATAGAAATGAAGGTGATATAAAAACAAAAGATATAATTTTTTAAAGGATTGCTTTTATAAAAAAGAGAGAGATTATAGATAAACAGCTTGAATACAGGTATCAGAAAGACATTAAAAGAACCAAAGGAAGACTTTCCTTTTGGATAGATCCTTCTTAAAGACATGGCAAAAAATTTCACAGAATGAGAACATGAGCACAGATTATGATGTATTCTATTGAAAGAATTACACACACTGGTAAGAGCATGGATTCATAAAAGAATGTTCTTAATCAGTGTTCTTAAGTCTTTATCACCTGTGCCCATCCTGCCCCCTTTGATGATAAATCCCTGTAGTTCAGAGACCATGCTTTGGTTTCTTTTGAATACACCCATAATAGTAACTGGCATAAGGCTACCACATAGGGGCTTGACTGGTTATTCTACTTCTGATATCAAAGATGACTTTCGCAGATGGCTCCTTTCCAGTGTCCTGGGGCTTGATGCCTTTCCACCCTAAGCAATGATTTTTACTTTGATATATCCATTATCTCATCAAGATGAGCACTCCCTCCACTGAGGCAGTTCACCACCCCTCCTCACTTTCTCTTTTGGTGAGATTCTTGTCCATGGTTCTCCAGAAGTCCTCCAAAAGTGACCTACCCACCCCACATGCTGGAAGACTTCCACACAGGTGCTCTGAATATTCTATGGAGATTAGCAAAGTACTTGGGGTATTGACTTACCATTCCTCCCTCTCACCCACCCAATTCTATTTTTGCAATTACTCATGTCTATTATGACATCTTTTATAGTCCTTTTTTCAAACTTTTCATAAACGTACTGTATGTAGAGAGACCTGGTGGAATGCGGAAAATTAAGGCACTTACCTTCCAGGCCATCTGCAAAGGAGCCAGCCCAAGATAGTGAACAGGAGAACTCCAGTCACTGTTAACACAACCACAAACCAAGCTTCGGGAGCCCAGTAATCCTCAATTCTAGTCACTAGCAAGGGTGTGGGGGAGGAAACCTGAAAACAGAGATGGGACATGCCCAGGAGGAATCAGACAAGGCTTTGGGAAATTGGCAAGGCAAGAGAGGGAAGACCAGGAGACAGAGTCTCAGACCAGGCTGCCTCAAGTTGGGGGAGAGGAGCCTCACCATCGGGGGTTTTGTGCTGGCAGTAGGCACTGTGGTCATCCAGGGAATCACATGAACAATGACAACGGCTGTGGTACTGAAGAGTGGGAGGGTAGGTCCATTGTCAGCCACCCGGACCAGGAGCTCATACGTGTGGGAGTCCAAGAGCCCATTGGATTGAAAAGAAAAGACGTCGTGGAATAGAATATTGTCCCTCATGTAGAACCTTCCATTGCTGTTTCCTACCAAGGAATGTCACAAAATTGGTTATCTCTTGTCTCCTTTTTCTGCCTTCTTTTTTCTGCTTCCTTCCCCACTAGAATGTGAGTTCTCACTCTCAACAGGTGAATCTCTACCATGCCTCTCTCCTGGGACCTAGTGGCCTTACCCACTGTCTGCCAAAGCTCAGTATTGGCAATGTCTTGCTGCGTGGGGAGGGGTGGGTTAAGACAGATGACCTCAGCTCTACTTTTCTCCACCCCTGCACTCTCTGCATCCTTTGTCATCTTCCCCTGGCCCCAACATGTCTCTTCCTGGGGCAGAAGGGCAGGTTAAAATCTCTGAGGGATGGGCCTGGCTTCTGCCAGCACAACACCCAACTTGGCTGAGGACCACGACTTTGGGGGGGGGCACCCTAGTTGGGGCAGTGTTGGCTATCCACAAGCTCTGAAACTTTGAACATGGAATTTGTAAGTGCAAGAATCAGGGGCTTGCACAAAGACCAGCCAGTTGGGGTAAAAGCCCACAGGAACCAACAAGGTGAGATGCCAATTCTTTTACACACCCTACTTGAACCCCAGTCCTGATGTGCCCTTAGCAGCAGCCTCCCCAGCAGCAGCACAGAAGTCACTGTCCTAGGGTGTCTCACTGCAAGGGACCTTGTGGCTCAAGGTACAAGATTTCTCCCTGGGATCTCCTTCTGCAACTGAATTTGTCTTTAGAAGTTGATTTAAGGATGATTTTTCTGCTTGCCCCAGCACAGTTCATGGTAACTGACCCAGGCACCAAAACAGCTCTGTTCCAGTATACCCCGGGATCTCTAAAACCATCCCTCTCAGCCCAGGTCCAAAGGCTTACAGTCCCAATCCACCAGCCCTGACCTCCAACAATGGTGAAAGAGAATGCTCCTGGGGCTTGCTCTGGCCTGTCCCTGTCCGAGCACATCAGCCTTGTCACCTCTGCATTGACGCTTGGGGCAGAAGAGATGGTGATCTCTTGGAACGGGGGTTCACATTCTGGGGCATAGTCATTCACATTCTACAGCAAGATAGCAGGGGGTTCAGAGTCCTCCTTTCTGACTCAGTGGTAAAAACTCCAGAGCATGGAAGCCCACGTTCTAGCCCCTTTCTGGAAATGACAGCCCCCTTTCTCCAAGTTAGCCAAAAAGGGTGGGAGGCTGGGGTCCAGTCAGGGGTATTGTGAGGGGGTCTCCCAAACCCAGAGCTCAGGGGAAAACTCATCCCTCAGTTGCCATAAGGAAGAGATTATTTCTACTATAGAGCACCTTAAAGGCTATAAAATATTTTCCCCACGATCCTGCTGGAACAGTGGGGCTGTCAGCGGGAGGAAAGGACACCAGCCAAAGTGGAAGAATTGGAATAAGACCATGATTTTTAGAAGTGGAAGTGACCTTAGTCCAACCCCTTTCTTTACAGATGAGGAAACTGAGGCCTAGCAAAGTTGAGTAATTTGCCAAAGGTAGGCTAGGTAGAAGGGTTAGGATTCTAACACAGGGCATGGCCAGTGGACCAGGATTGGGGCAGAGTTTACCTGAACCTCAATGGTGATGGTGCAGGAGCCTGACCGGTGGTGTGTAGAATCCTGTTCCTGGTCTCGATCTGTCAGAAAGATCACCAGCATATATGTCTTCTCTTTTTCGTAGTCCAATGATGCCAGAAGATGGAGTTTACCTGATAGAGAAAAGTTTGGCCTCCTCAACTTCCCAAACCCTGATTCCAAGCCCAATTCCAACTTGCCTCCCAGGCTGTCTGTCTCAGAGGCATAGGGCTACAACCATATCTAGAATCCAAAGCCTTGGGTTCAAGCTCTGGCTCCAACTCTTAACTAGCGGTAGGATTAGAGGCAAATCACTTAACCTTTTTGAGCTTCAGTTCCTGCATTTACAAAATAGAGATAAAGAATGAAAGCACTGATTAAGCACTTTCACAAAGCCAGGGATCATCCTGAAATTTCCTGCCTCTTAGCATTCTTATACTTTGTAACCCTTAAAGTGCTGGAGGGTTGGAAACTATTATTTCCCCTCTTCTTTCTCCATCTTACACGAGAGGGAGGTGAGGGGAATAATGGCCACCTGGAGAACCTGTGATACTGAGAGAAACTAGGAGATGTCCCCAAGGGGCTCTTAACCTTGTTTGTGTTTGGACACCTTTGGTAAAGTAAAGCCCGTGGGGCCCTTCTCAGAATATGTGGAAATACAGCTCGCAAAATTAAAAATAAAACAAAGCAAACCTGAGTTCATGGAGCCCAGGTTGAGAATCCACAATTTAAGGGAAAAGGGGAAGTTTTCTTAAGCTTATGGTGGAAGGTAGGTACCACTGCGAGGGTCAATGTAGAAGTTGCCTGATGAGTCTGAAATGTGGTACTCAATGCTGTTGGGTGGATAGTCACGGTCTGAGCCAAGAACAGTGCCAATCAGTGTGCCATGGGGAGCATCTTCTCTGACCCGGAATGTGTGAGAAGGACAGATTGGAGCATACTCATTCACTGGTGTCACTGTCACCAGCACTGGCACCTCACCTGGGTTGGGGGTGGGGGATGGGGAGGGAGGAGGAGACAGGGAACTTCATTCAGACCATTTCCCCCAATTTCCCACTGTGTGCAGCAACACCTAGATGCCATACTGGATTTGATGTATGGGCCCAAGCCGAAACCTTTGTCCCTTGCCCCAAAAAGAATTTAGATCCCATTTGTCTACAGGGCCCAGGAAACCCCACCTTGGACTCTGAACTCCCATTTGATCAAGGAAGTCTAGCATTTGCCTGAGGCTATAATCCTATCAACTGGCCTTTTGTTGCCCCCATGCCCAATCTCCCAGTTCTCTGCTACCCCTAACCTAGCCCAGCCCTCCACTGTTTGTTACCTTGGGATGGCCCCCAGCTACTTCCCACCCTTGATTGTATCTAGACCCCATTCACAACCTTCCAGTCATTCCCATCAAGATCCTATACCCCTCCTCGGGTCACCCCAGCCTACTGGCCACCCCCATCAAGATCCTCCCTGGACTCCTCCTCATAGTCACCCCAAACTACTTGGCCACTCCTAGATCCTTCCCACAGTCTATTTGTATATAAGGTCCATCTTGTGTCCATTAAGGTGCTCAGATTCTTAAAATCTAGCCAATTTCTCACAAATGTTCAGATTCCTTAAGAGTCTGACCAAAATGGTGAATCATTAATAAACCTTGTGTTTGGCTGAAAGAAGGTTTGGATCAGATTTATTCGGGCAGGACCCACATGTTGCCATTTAGGGTCCAGTACCGCTAAACCTCAACAGAATGACAGCCTGGAAATATCTAAATTGAGGAGACCAAGCACCTACTTTGGGGGGGGGGCTCCATTCTGATGGAGGAAACTTGTTCCTTGGGGAACAGCTGGCATGAGGAGGAGATGGGGCCCCTGCCCTCCAAGAACTAAGGACTGAGGACAGGGAGAGTTCTTGCCCTTGGGGAGTCACAAATCTGAGAGAGAGACATTGTCCCCATCCTCAGGGACTTTCCGGACTAAGGGGCTAGATGAGGTCCTCCTAAAAGGAAGCAATGGGTAACAAGTGGAATGCTACCTAATTAAAGGTTGTAACAGGGCAAATTGAGGACTCTGAGATAGGATATGGGGAAGGAGCTGGGAGAAGAACTGGGTCCTGATAGGCTCTAACCCCAGGAAAGCGGAAGGTTGCAGGAAGTTGGATGAAGCCAAGACCCGAGAGGACTTACTGGTTTGGGGGGGCTGGCCGCTGTCAGTCACCAAGATGGTGGCCCTGTACTGAACACTGGGTGCAGATGAGTCATAGTCCAGTGCACTGTTCACCTGTCCAAGAGAGAGGAGAGGAGAGAGAATCCCAGGCATTGAACAAGTCTGCCAAACAGGGTTGATGCCACCCCAAGCATGTGTTCCGGGGGATTCTCTTGGGTGAAAAAGGCTGAGAGTTTCTCACATAGCTGTACTCAGGTGAAAACATCCACCCTCCCAGCCCCTCACTGTATGACCTTTGGCATTCCCATAAAAAGAGTCACCCCAATACTGAGGAAGGGTGTCAAATTAATGAGACCTCACATTTATGTAGCACATTCAGGTTTACAAAGCACTTTGCATGCAATTAGTTATTTGATTCTCACAACTACCCAATGAAGTAGGTGATATTATTGTCCTCATTTTACAATTGAGGAGACTGAAGCTAAGAGTTTAAATGACTTGAATTGGGTCACACAAGAAGGAAGTGTCTGAGGGAGAATGTGAACTCAGGTCTTCCTGCCTTCAAGTCTGTCTCACTATCTGCTGTTCCTCCTAACTGCTATGGTAGCTCCTAGGACCCAGACCCGTCAAAGTTTCTCTCTATTGAAATATTGGTATCACCCATAACACACACAGAACACAAATTTTGAACATTGATTTGCAATAGGCATTTGTCTAACTGAATTGTGTGACTTTGGTGATATGACTTATTCTATCTGGGCTTCATTTTTCTCATTTATTCATTGAACAAAGTTATTAAGCGCTCCCTGTGTATGGAACACTGGGCTAAGAGCTGGGGAGACAAGGACTTTAGAGGAGACCCCATCCCAGGCTCTTTGGAGCATTTGCTAGAGTATAAAACACAAACACAGATAACTCTAACACCTCATAATGCCTAATAAGGATGATAAAGAGGTTCAATAGGACAAATAATCTCTCTCTTTCCTGTCTTTACTATATAAACTTGTGAGGATCAAATGGACATGAAAGTGTTTGGGAATGGGTAAGGACTATCTAAAAAGCCACCCCCACTCTCCACTCTGCCCACAGCAAGTCACAGGGCCAAGCCTTGGTAGAAATCCCAGCCCATGGCCACTGTATCAGGTCCAGGGCTGCCCATTCTAGAAATGGATTCCCAGGGCCGACATCCCCTCTTGGTGGTGTCCAGAGAGGCCCTGGGTCAGGAGTGAGGCGGTGGGGGAGGGGGGTGGCACCTCAAGGACAGGACCGTGTAGGCGGAAGCTGTGGTTTGACTTGGTCTCATTGTGGTGCCGGAGCTGATAATGAAAGGTGCTGCTGCTGGAGTCTGGGTCAGAGCAGGCCAGAGTCATCAGGATACTGCCCACAGGGATGGTCTCTGGGACTTGGGTGCTGTTGGAAAGATATCGGGGTTGGTGTGAAGAACCAAAATGAGGAATGTTCAGGGGGAAGATAGTGCTGGTACATTGGAGAAAGCTTTGATGCTGAGTGGGAAGACTCGGCCCTGACATGGACCGGTTGTGTGACCACAGACAAATTGCTAAACCTCTTGGGTTCTTGGTTTTCTCATCAGGAGGGGCAGAGGGAAGGATGAGTTGAATGGGAGGATCTCCAAGGCCCTTCCAATTCTAGCATTCTATGTTTGCTTGGTAAGGATTTCAAAGGCCAAGGAAAAGGACCAGCAGGGAATCTGTACCAACAAAATTTCCCAACTCCATTCTACTCTGAAAGGCTCTAAGTTCCAGTCTTGGGTGGGAGTCCCTCTAAGGTGCTGTGAAACAAACCTCTACCCTGGGCCCAAGACCTACCTGACCCTCTGCCTATTTCTGATAATACCAGCTCCTCTCTCAGAGTGCATCCTGGGCACATTTCCTTCAGTCCTCTCCCCCTTCATTTCACAATTTAAAAAATTTCCCTATCCCTGAACCCATGTGTCTGTTTCCCCAAGGACCTTTCTGGTTGCTTAGCAAACTTGACTCCTGGCATCAGAGTTTTTCTCTTCCTCATTTCTAACTGCTTATCCCCGTACCCCCTCTCTTGCTGTTACGCTCTTCCAATTCCCTTTCCTATCAATCAGTTAATCAGCAAGCCTACTGTGTGTGAGGTACTGTGGTAACACACACTTTCCCTTTCCCTTCTCTTCCCTAAGATAGATAAACAATAACAGTAATAACAATATATGAAGATAAACAACAATAATAATGTATTTTCTAGCATTTATATAGAAAAGAGAGAATATAAAGTTCAGAAATCCATACAAGAAAAGTCACTGGAAATACAATTACAAGAAATCTGTCAGTTCTAGATGAAGAGGCCCTAAACTATTCTAATCTAAAATTCTCCCAGGCTTCACCTGTCCTCACCATCCATATTCCCCCCGGACTAGGAAGGATGGCTTTGGACTCCATGAACTGAGCTCCTTGGTTTATTTTATAATCATAGGCTCATTTTCAGTCAATCAGGAAGCTTCAGCTATCTTGGGGACCAAGCCTGGTAGGTTCTGGGTGGTGAGGGTTTCATGGGAGAAGAGGCATCCAGAAGGGCAGAGTCGGGCTGCTGACAACTCACACCAGCAAAGCAGGGGTGCAGCGAGGAGCCCAGGTGTTGGTGGGCAGCACGTTGATCGTGACACTGAGCTGGGCACTAATCGAGGGTTGAAATGGATCATATGCCATTACTTGTATCTCGGTGACGGCAGCCCCAGGGTTTCGCCCCAGATCCAGAGGAGCTGTGGTCCGTATCAGTCCATCCACTGTGCACCAAGTGAGGAGGAGTGAACCTATGGCCCGGCCCACAGCACACATCTCCACCTCACCTGCCCTGTTCACCTTTGCCCAGGCCTACCCCCAAACCTTTCCCATACCCATGAAGGCTCACCAGAACTGATGGAGTATAAGGGGCAGGGGACAGGCTCAGTGATCTCATATCGAACACGGCTGCCATTGGCTTGGACCTGGCCAACCATTCTACCAGCCTCTAGGTCTTCAGAGATGTTGAAGGTCTGGAACTGAATCCTATATGCCCAACAAATCTAAGTACCTTCCCATTCATTGATCTTTTCCCTAGCATTGTCCCCGCCTCCATCAGAGCAGAATAACCAGAAGGAAAAGAGAGAGGTGGCTATAGCTGGTCAGCCCCTTGAGACCCAGCCCAGAGCCGGACACATTCTACATTCAGAATCACAGATCACAAAATTTCAGAGTCAGAAGGGACTTCAGAGGACATCTAGTCCAATCCTTACCTGAAGAGGTATCCCCTTTACGACATTCAATTCCATAAGCATTGAGAGACAGTAGCGTAGTGAGTAGAATAAGTGCTTAATAAATGCTTTTTAATTCCTTCATTCATATAGACCTAAATATCAATGCTACAAGGGAGAATGGGATGCGTGTAAAGGGGAAGTCCAGGTAGAATGCTATGAGAGACTGGAGAAGGGAGAAATCACTTTTACCTGGAGCATCAAGGAAGACTTCCTGAGATAGTATATTATGTAAGTTTTAAAGAAAGAGAAGGGGGGGCAGCTAGGTGGTGCAGCGGCCCTGAATTCAGGAGGACCTGAGTTCAAATCCAGCTTCAGACACATAACACTAGCTGTGTGACCCTGGGCAAGTCACTTAACCCCATTGCCTAGCTTAAAAAAAAGAAAGAAAGAAAGAGAAGTATTTAATGTAGGGAGATGAGAGGTGAGGGATGGGGAGAAAACCATTTGAGGCATTCAGGGACAACACAAGCAAAGGCTGGTATATGTAACTTACAATATTCATTATATGTCTTATCTCACTTTATATTTATAATAACTCTGTGGATGAAATTATGCATGTATTATGACTCCCACTGTGCAGAGGAGGAGACAGAGGTTTGAGAAATAAGGAGACTTACCTTCCTAGATTTTGATTTTCTCATCTGTAAAATGGGGGAGCTGGAAGAGATGGCCCTCAAGGTTCTTTTCTTCTCTAAATCTGGGAACCTGTGTGATCCTGTAACTGATCCCCCAGGTCACATGGACCCAGCCCCACTTCCCTCTCTGTACTACCTCAGAGAGGAGAGAGTGAGAATGGGGGACCCAGAGTGGTCCAGTTGGTCTGGGAGAAAGAAAGTAGGATGAACTAGGTCTGGACCAGTAAGTTGGAGTTAGATTGGAATGGTTGTGAATGCCAGGATCAGGAGTTTATGCGTCATTCAGTGAGCAAGAGATTTCCCAGACAGCAGTATGAAAGATGGACCAGAGAGGATTTACATTGGAAGTGAAGAGACAACTTCCCTGATGAGTGACCATCTAGTTTCCACTAAAGACTTCTGGGGATAAGGAACTTACTAATACCAGAGCCTGTCCATTCAACTTTTGGACATTTCTAATTATTAAGAAGTTTGGAATTACATGGAACTCAGTAAATATTGTTGGAATGAAAAGGAACACCAGTCTCTTTTTCTTAATAAGACCATTAAAAATACATTTTTTTTAGCTGCTTACTTATGTGCAAGGCCTTCTTCCTACCTCCTCTTTGGAGCTCTGGTAGAAGAAATCATAAGATTGTAGTGTAATGCTAGAATGGATACCCACAGCCATCTAGTCCAATCTTTCCCCTCCCCCATCCCATTTACAGATGGGCCTAGGGAGGTTAAGAGGCTCAAGGTAACATGGGCCACATTCCTCAATGTAGGACTTACAATGTAGGACTCACAACGTAGGACTCACAGTGTAGGACCCACAATGTAGAACTCAGCCCTAGACCCAGAGAGAGGAGGGTTTCCTACCTGAAGGAGACCTTGTTGGAGGGATTGGGCAGAACCTCCACCGTCAGGGTCCCCTGGCAGCTGCTGCCTTGTCCATCAGTGACCAAGATTTTCAGCAGGAAGTGCTAGGGGTGAGACCCAAGAGAAAACCAAAATGGCAGGTGAAGGCACATGAGTCTGCCACCCTCGCTGAAACCCTACCGTAATAGCATCGCTTGTTCATTCATTCATTCATTCATTCATTCATTTATTCATTCGCCCATGCAATAAATACTATGCAGGCCTGGGGGATATACAAAGACTCAGTTTCTGTCCTTCTGGACCCTGGACCTTTAATAAGGTTTATTGGGTTAACAAACCTCTTTCTTAAAATACAACTACCCTAGAAAGGGTTGACACATTAGGCTATTGGTTATTCACTCCGAGAAAGTCTGGGGGTGAAAAGAGTTAGGAAACCTAGATTTAAAGGCTGGCTCATCCATTTACTACCTGTGGGGACCTTCTCTGAATCTCAGTTTTCTCTGTAAAATGGGGATAACAACACTGGCTCTCCCCACTTCAAATTAGATAATATTCATAAAGCCCTTTGTAAGCCGCAAAATGCCACATAAATGTTGGCTTATTATTAATTATCACACTTTAGTGTGCATTGATTTAGTCATAGGATTATAGATTTAGAACTAGGAGGGAGCTAAAGAAGCCCTTGAGTCCAACTCTGTCATAATTAAAGATGGGGAAACTGAGACGCAGAGGTGCTAAGTGACTTGCCCAGGTCTCCACAACTAGTAAGTGTTCCAGGTAGGATTTAAACTTGGGTCGTATAGATTCCAAGTCTTTCACTCTCTCCAGGCCATGCTTGCCTGCCTCTTAATCAGCTGTTTTTCCATATAGTGGTTAAACATCCAGACCTTGAGGAAATTTTAATTTTAACGAGGGGAAGAGTGAGAAGAGAATCCTTTGGAACCTTGGGGTTGCTCTCAATTCTTCCCTTTCCTTCACTTCCGCCATCTGAGTACTTCCACAATAGCATATTCCAATCACCACCATCCTAATGGAGGTCCTCATCACCACCAGGTTGGGTTATCACTTACATCCTTATAACTCTCACTCCACCCTACTCTGCCTCTCACACCAACAAACCATCCTTTAGGCCCCCCCCCCCAAGAATCATCTTCCTTATCAATAGCACTGATCACTCCAGGCTTCTGCTCAACAATCTTCACTGGCTGCCCACTGCCTCCAAAACTCCTACACCTGGCATTCAAGGCCTTTCACAGTCTGATCCCACCTTACCTTTCCAGCTTGACTTCTTTGTTTTGTACACTGTACACTCCAGTGCAAGTGAACAAGTCTCTGCCCTCATTCTGAATATACCCTAAACGGCTCAGGATGGTCCTCCATGCCTTATCCAATTTCTATTCATCTATTACAGTCCAACCCAAATCCCAGCTCTCCTTTTCCTAATAGTCATGGCTGGGAGTCACTTTCTCCCGGGGACCTCATCTAGCACATGGTTTTGGCCTCTCTAATGCTCTCTTCATATAATATTATTCTTCTCTGTGTTTCATCCATTGATCTATCAGATGGCAAACTCATGAGAGCAAGGGGTGTGTCTAAAGTGCCTTTCCTCCCCAGGACCCAGCACAGTATTCTCATAGTACTCCATCTATCATCCTCTAAGGTGACCTTGCTTCTACTCTGTAAACATATATGTACATACATATTATCTCCCCCCTTAGAGTGCAAACTCCTTGAGGGCAGGGACTGATTTTCTGTTTTTGCTTTTCTTTGTATCCTCAGCTCTCAGCAGAGTGCCAGGTATATAGTAAGTGCTCAATTAATGCTTATTGGTTGATTGGTTGTATACAGTAGGTGCTTAATACATATTGGTTGAATGAATTAATGAACGGATCACCTGGGCAGCAGGCAGTGCAGAAAGAAGCCTGAGGCTGGTACTGCCTTTCCCATGTCCAACATACCCACTGTCCCCCCTCTCTTTCAGCCTAGGAGTTTTCCCAGCTTTCACCCTGCACCTCCCATCATTTCTCCTTCTTCTGGGGCTCAGCATCTCATCCATTTTTCCAGCGCCCAGCAGGCAAGCGACACTCACCTTGTAGGCACTACCAATGAGGCCCTGGCTGGGGGTTAGCACCTGCCCCAGCTCATTGATAGAGAAGGATCCGGCATCTCGGGGGCTTGTGAGCATCATCTATGGGGAAAAAGGCTGGAGTGGGTAATCAGGGACCCCAACTTGTGTCTCTTCTTTGCTAAGCCCTCCACAAACCGACTTCACTCTGGTAAGGGAAAGAGTTAGAGGTTCTGGATCTGAATCTGCTCTCTGATACTTACTAGCCAGGTGATCCGGAGCTACTCACTTACCCTCCGTTTCCTCATCTGTAAATTGGGGAAATCCTATTGCTACCTACCCACCTGTCTCTTCTACTGCTCCCTTTATATAAGCCTCTCACTGTCCCAGAGCATGTCCCATGTCTTATTATTATTCCTAATATACAATAATATTATGTGTCATATTATATAACATGATGGTGATTATATATTAGATAATATAATAATTATATAATTATATATAAACTTCATCTAATAGTATAATGGTATATGTATAGTAATAGTATAAGTAATAGTATAATGCATATTATATTATTATGTATATTATACAATATACTATAGTATACTATATGTATACTATAACATATATTATACTATATACTATAGTAATAGTATAAGTAATAGTATAATGTAATAGTATAATGATGATTTGTATATGATGTTATATAATAATATAATATTGGGTTTTTTTGTTGTTTGGTCGTTTCAGTCATGTCTGACTCTTTGTGACCCCATTTGAGGTTTTCTTGGCAAAGATACTGGAGTGGTTCGCCATTTCCTTCTCCTGCTCATTCTACAGATGAGGAAACTGAGGCAAACAGGGTTAAGTGACTTGCCCAGGGTCACACAGCTAGTAAGTGTCTGAGGTCAGATTTGAACTTAGGTCTTCTTGACTCCAGGTCTGGCACTCTATCCACTGTGCCACCTAGTTGCCATAATATTATTACATAATAATAATAACAATAATAATAGCTAACATTTAGATAAGGCTTTATGGCTTGCAAAATGCTTTGCTTTTATCTTCTCATTTAATCTTCACAACAACTCAGTAAAGTAGGGGCTACTATTACCCCCATCTTACAGATAAGGAAACAAAAGCTCAGAGAGGTTGGGTGATATGTTCAGGGTCACACAGCTAGCAAGTCTCCTACTTCCAAAGCCCAGAACTCTTTCCACCAAGCAAGTCCATCTTGACGGCCCACCCCATCGCCTTTCCTCACAATGTCTCAGCTGCCTAGAATCTCTATTATTCTATAATTCTATGCCTGGCTGCCTGGGGTTTAGAGAGGGCTAGCCCTTGCCCATTCCCTAGGCTCTGAGCTCCTGTGCCTTGACCCCCTGGCTCACCTTGAAACCAGTCAGTCCCCTGCGGAGCAGTACCACGTAGATCAGGGATTGGGGTTCCACAGTCTCCAGAACCTGCACCTTGTCCCCAGCTGCCCCAGGCAAGAAGATCACAGGATTTAAAGGGTAGAAAGAACCTTAGAAATGATCTAATTTCCTCCTTTTGCAGATGAAGAGAGATTGAGACTCAGAGAGGTTACAAGAGGGGTAGATTCAAACCCAGATCTTTTGCCTCCCAATTCAGCGCTCCTTCCCTTCTAACCCACTGCTTCTTTGCACTAGATCACTGACAGAGGAGACTCCCCCTCTCACTTCCTACCTAGCTCCCAGGTGCCAGAAAAAGGGTTTTGTAAAAGGCATAGGGGGAGGCGTCACCTGCACCCTTCCCCACGTGCTCTAGGTCATGGGCATGGTGCCAGAAGAACTATGGAGAGTGTCCACTTAGACCCACATCACTGTGCCAAGGGTGCTGGGGCCATCTGAGCAAAGCTCCCAAGGGCCTCTGTGTCCACCCTGTGCCCACCTTACCTGTGCTGAAGACCCGGCCCAGACAAATGGGGTGATCATGGGCCTTAAACACCTCAACAGACAGGGGCAGATTCCACTTTTTTCCCATACATGTGAGCTTCAGGTTGAGTTGGTAGTGGTTTACCTGCTGAGCATCCAGCCTGGCTGCACTGCTTAAGGTCACCTAGGGGTAAGTGTGACAGCATCCACTGAGTACCTCACAGCTGGTACAGTGGATAGAGTGCTAGACCTGCAGTCAGGAAGTTCAAATCTCACCTTAGATACTTAGTAGCTTTGTGACTCTGGGTTGCCTCAGTATCCTCATCTATAAAATGGGGATAATCATAGCACCTATCTCTTGGGGGCAGCTAGGTGGCGCCATCATGCATAGTGTACCAGGCCTGGTGTTGGGAAGACTTCTGTTCCTGAGTTCAAACCTAGCCTCAGACACTTACTAGGCATGTGACCCTGGGTGAGTCACTTAACCCCTGTTAGCCTCAGTTTCCTCACCTGTAAAATGGGCTGGAGAAGGAAATGGTAACCCCTCCAGTATCTCTGCGAAAAAAACCCTAAATGGGGTTACAATCAGTTGGACATGACTGAAAAACAACCGAACATCTCCCAGAATTGTTGTGAGGATAAAATGAGATAATATTTGCAAAGCGATTTACAAAACCTTAAAGTGATATATTAATGCTATTACTAAACTGTTCGGGAGCCCCTGAAGAATCAGAAAGTACTGCAGTTGGACTCAGTCTCCACTATTTACTAGCTATGTGACTTTAGGCAAGTCGCAAGAGATGCAAAAATTAACAGCTAAATTAGCACCTAATTAACAAGAAGAATTAGTTTAAATAGGAAGCACCTCATTATGAACAACCTTGGTAACCACTAGAGTAAAGAATTCCTTCCTCCCCCTTAACTTTGACCAAGAAGCAGTAGCATAGTGACTTGTGTTATTGTAACATCATAAATTGAGAATTTCTGAGCACATTTTATGCCAATTTGTGTGTGTGCGTGTGTGTGCTGATCTCACACTGTCTTGTTTTAAAATTTAACCTTTAAAACACTTAAGCCAAACATTATGAGGCTTTACAAACCAGACTATGAAGTGATTTCTTCACACCCCTTCAGTAGTCTTTCCCATCCCATTCCCTGGGACCCCCATTGTCCTTCTCTCCATCTCCTTCTCACACTGCTCTTCTGGACCTCTCTTGGGCTGTCTTGTCCTGCCTTCTCCAGCCTTTCCTATATAAAGAACCCTTGGATGAGAGGTGCAGTCAGGAGGAGAGATTCTGAATCAAATGTGTTGCAAAAAACAGAAGATTGACTTTTTTTAAATTTTAATTTTTTTAAATTAGAAAGAAATATCCTGCCCAGATCATGTCCTTCCTCCACTCTCAGATCTCAATCCATTCCCAGGAACTCACATCCCAGCAGAGACAAATAGGGACAGCTACTCAGGATGTCAAGGAAATTGGAAGTGGCTATACCCCTTGGACCCCAGCCTGAAGTGTGTCCTGAAGGCTCTTCCTAGGAGTCAGTGGCTAGGGGAACAGGTAGGAGCTGGCATGTGTGATCTCTTTAGGCCTTTTCATTTATATATAAAATAAGAAGGTTGGACTACCATGGGTTCCCAAAGTGGGTGACACCCCTTGCGGGGCACTGGAATGATCCAGAGGAGTGGTAGTAACCTCAAGTGTAATAGGAGGGCACTGAATAAAAATAAGGGAGCGGTGGAAGCATAAAGAAAGAAGAGAAGAAAATTTTGGAAAACCATTCGTGCGTGTTTCATCTGTTGTATAACAGAGTTAAAGTAATAGTGATTACATTATTTTCCAAATAATTTTCCAAATAATGATCCACAAAATGCAAATTATAACTGATCAGTGGTCAAGTCTGCCAACAGGTCTTAACAAGCAAGTGTTGGCAGGCAAGTATGTCCTGTGTTGTCAGGAAGTCAAACATGCATAGGCAGGAATATGTGCATGTAATGACTTGTTTACAATATGATACTATACAGTTACATGACATAATATTGTGTCATCATAATTTCAATGCAGGAAAAAACCAACAAATTTACAATAAATTATTAAATTTAAGATGAGTTTTTTTTTTTTAGGCTATGCAATGGAGTTAAGTGACTTGCCCAGGGTCACACAGCTAGTAAGTGTTATGTGTCTGAGGCCAGATTTGAACTCAGGTCTTCCTGAATTCGGGGCCGGTCCTTTATCCACCACACCACCTAGCTGCCCCATAAGATGTGTTATTTTTTATTTTATATTTTTTGAAATGATGCAAATTTTAAAAAACCATTAAAGGGTTAGAGAAAGTAGATTTCCAGGGGGGGGACTAAGTAAATTTTTTTTTTGAAAAGAGGGTGGTTGGCTAAGTAAATTTGTGAACCTCTGGACTAAACCAATCTTTATTTTTTGTTCAGTTGTTTTTCAGTCATGTCTGACTCTTTGTGATTCCGTTTCAGATTTTCTTGGCAAAGATACTAGAGTGGTTTTCATTTCTTTCTCCAGTTCATTCTACAGAGGAGGAAACTGAGGCAAACAGGGTTAAGTGCCTTGCTCAGGGTCACATAGTAAGTGTCTGAGGCCAGATTTGAACTCAGGAAGGTGTCTTCCTGACTCCAGGCCCAGCACTCTCCCCACTGTGCTACCAATTTGCCCCTGACCAATCTAGATGACCTTTAAGGTCCCATTCAGCTCTTGATCCTAGGAAGCCTGGGAACGCTCTGGGCTCTCAGACCTCTCCATCAACTGTGTGTTCTGTGAATTCTCTTTCAATCTCCCTCTCTCTTTAACAGAAGGGACTATGTCTAGTTCACAGCATCATAGAAATTTAGATCTGGAAGGGACCTTAGCACTTTGCCTAGAGTAGGCCCTCATAAATATTTGTTGAGTTGAATTCAGTCCAATCCCTTCCTTTTACAGATGAAGAAACTGAGGCACAGAAGCCTAATGAATCGAAATTCCGAAGGTCCTATCCAGTGCCTAAAATATTTATCCCCCTACCCACCCACCCAAACACAGACTTTAGTAAGATATGATAGCTGATAGCCCTTAAGTAAGGGCTGTAGGAGGCCAGCCCTGGTTCTCCAAGACCTCCTTCACCACCCCAACCCCAGACCCTCGTACCTTTGCCAAATACTGTGTGTAATATCCAGAGAAGCTGGGCTGATTAAAGAAGGAGCTGGGGGGATTCACACTGTCGAGCTCTACGGTGGGTGGGCAGGAGCAGTTGAAAGAGAATATGTGGATGACCGAGCCAGGTGCCTGTTTCTCAGAGATATTCACAATCCAGGGCAAGCCTGCACCCAAACCACAGCTCAGTGATCTGGATTCCTTGTGCCCTTTACACCCCGAGGGCAACCTAGAAGCACCATAGGAACCCAGGCAGCTGAAATGGAGTCAGAAGACCTGAGTACAAATCCTGGCTCGGCCACTTACTACCTGTGAAATCCTGAGAAAATCATTTATTTACTCCGGGCCTCAGTTTTTGCATCTATAAAATGGGAGGGTTAAATTAGATGGTCTCTAATGCCTGTTTGATTCTGCATCCTATGATTCCCTCACCAGCACCTCAGATCATAATGAAAGAGGTTTGTTCCTGGCCCTAATGCAAAGGAATTGATTGACATTGAACAGGTCACATCACTTCTCAAGGCCTTGGTTTTCTTTGCAATATGGGGAGAATTGTGCCTGCCCTCTTTACCCCTGGGTCATAGAATATAGAGCTGGAAAGGACTTTAGTGATCAGTTTCCATAAACTCTTCATTTTACAGGTGGGGAAACTAAATCCCAGAGAAAAAAAGTAAGAAAAACAATGGCAAGCATGTATATAGCAGTTTAAGGTTTGTAAATAATAATAGCTCACATTTATATAGTAACTACTATGTATGTGCCTGGCACTGTGCTGAGCACTTTACAAATATTATCTTATTTAATCCATATAGATACCCTGGGAAGTAGGTACTATTCTTATCATCCACATTTTTACAGGTGAAGAAACTAAGGCAGACAGAAATTAAGTGACTTGCTCAGGGTCACACAGCCAGTGAGTATCCAAGGCTGGATTTGAACTCAGGTCTTCGTGACCCCAATCTACCCTGGCTACTGTACCACCTAGCTGTCCCCCAAGTACTATGCATACATCATCTTACTGGATCTCCATACCAATTCTGTGAGATGCAGAGCCTGGCCCATAGTAAGCACTCGATAAATGCTCATTGACTGAGATATGTACTGTCATTCCTATTTTACAGATGAGAAAACTGAGTCAAAGAGAGAGGCTGTGACTTGACTAGGGAAACACAAGGTAGGGTCTGAGGCAGGATTCCAACTCAGGTTTTCCTGATTATAAATCCAACACCATCCATTGTGTCACCAAGCTGCAAGATTTACATTTTTAACAGATCTGTCCATGATCATACCTGTAGAAAGCCATAAAACATATATTTGAACCTAGCTCCCCTAACTCCAAATACAGAACTCTTCTCAGCATACCATATAATTCCCAGAGTGGATGGCGGAAATCTCTGTTGAGTGACAAGGGATCTTTGGGGTAGTTTAGAAGGCAGTAGTCAAAGGTAGTTACACTGGGGAGGTCGGGATGCTCAAGGGGACCGGGAGTTTGGTGCTGAGGTTCACCCTGGACTTCCTTCCCTTTTCCTTGCTCTCAGCCTCACTCCCACCCTAGGGGCTTCCCCAGGAGGATAGCTTACCTCTAAGAGCCTGGATTGTCCCAGGAGAAAGCAGCTCATGGACTAAACTCTTACAGTCCCCAAAGTTGAGTAAACCCGAGGCACCTTCAAAGACAAGAATTGGTTCTGACTGGGGTGGGGTGGAAAGGAAGAAGGCCATACTTCAGGAGAGGCATCCCCCACACCCTTGTCCTTCCCACCCCCAACTGCTCCATACCCCACATTTCCAGGGCAAAAATGAGCCCCCCAAGGCAGAGCAGCTTCATGTTGGGGGCTGATAACTGAGAGGAGGACGGCTCGAGCTCCCTCAGCTGAAGCCTCTGTTAGCTGGTGTTTGTCACACCCACAACGTTGCCAGGATGCATTGCCTGGGAGCTGTGGACACCACCTTCCACTGCCCCGCCCAGCCCTTGCCTTGGGTTCAGAAAAATCCCTGTGCCCTGATCCCCAGGTATAACTACCTGTCACTTCATTGGGCCACCTATTTCCTACTTTGTGAACTTCATTCTCATCCCACCTCCTGGGACTCAGAAGGGCAGGTATGAGTGCCTCCGTGTCATAGGAGGGAAACTGAGGCCAGGCAAAGCAAGTGGTCTACTCAAAGTGACCCAGCTCCTTAGTGAAAGTAGTAGGACATCACTTCGACGTCCCCCTGGCCCTTCAAACTCACCCTGTTCTCCCTTCTGACTTCCCCTTCTGTCTATTGAACCATCATTCCCCTTCCTTCACTTCCCTGTTACCTTGGGGCTATCTTTGACTCTTCTCACTCTTTCACCTCTCTTATAAAATCAATGACCAAGTCCTGTTTATTCCCCCTTCCTCCCTATAGGTAGCATGATCAAGAGGAACTTAGTCAAGATTAACAAAGTTAAGGGTTAACTTATGCCCTGCTATTGAAGATACCTCTCTATAGGGCAGGGGTTCTTAACCTGAAACCCATGCACCAAGACAAATTTTAAGGAGTTCATGAACTTGAATAAGAAAAAATTATGACTTTATTTTCACTAGCTTCTAAATGAAATTTATATTTCCTTCAATTATTTTATTTTTTTAAAGCACTGAGACATTTTGTTATTCTTTTTTTTTTCAGCCCCAAATTCTCTTCCTTCCCTACTCCCTCTCCTACCCAATAAACAGGAAAGAAAAGCAAAACTTATTACAAATATTTATAGTCATGCAAAAACATTTCTGCATTGGGCATGTTCCCCTCATCCTCCAAAAAAAAGAAAAGAAAGAAAGAGAAAAAATACACTTCAGTCTTCACTCTGAGTCCATTAATTCTTTTTCTGGAGGTGGATATCATGTTTCATCATGAGTCCTGTATAACTGTGGTAGGTCATTGTGTCACCAGGGTTACTGAGTCTTTCACAATTCATAATCTTTTCAATATTATTACAGTGTAGATTGTTCTCCTGCTGCTGCTCACTTCACTTTCATCAGTTTATACAAGTCTTCCTAGGTTTTTCTAAAACCACCCCCTTCATAATTTCTTATAGCACAAGTATACTATCATATATGTATATGTATATGTGTATGTGTATGTGTATGTGTATGTATATGTATATGTATATGTATATGTATATGTATATGTATATGTATGTGTATATGTATGTGTATGTGTATGTGTATGTGTATGTGTATGTGTATGTGTATGTGTATGTGTATGTGTATGCATACATGCGCGCGCACACACACACACACACACACACACACACATATATATATATATATATACACACACACACATACATACACGCACCATAACTTGTTCAGCCATTCTTCAATTTATGGGCAACTCTTCAGTTTCCAGTTCTTTGGCACCATAGATAGAGTTCTTCTAAATATTTTTTAATACACAGGTCCTTTTCCTTTTTCTTTGATCTTCTTGGGGTACAGACCTGGTAGTGGTATTGCTGAGTCAAAGGATATGCATAGTTCAATAGCCTTTTGGGCAGAGTTCCAAAATATTTTCCAGAATGGTTGGGGAAGTTATACTAAAAATGTACCTATTTTCCCACATTCCTTCCAGCATGTATCATTTCCCATTTTTGTTCTTTTAACCAATCTGAAGGCTATGAGGTGGTACCTCAAAGTTGTTTTAGTTTACTTTTCTCTAACTATTAGTGATTTAGAGCATTTTTCCTATGTGATTATTGATAGCTTTGACATCTTCCTTTGAAAACTGCCTATTGAACATTTATCATTTGGGGAATGGTTCTTATTCCTATAAATTTGATTCAGTTTCCTGTATATTTTAGAAATGAGACCTTTATCAGAGAAACTTGCTGCAAAGCTTCCAGTTTCCTGTTTTTCTTCTAATTTTAGCTGCATTGGTTTTGTTTGTGCAAAAAAAAAATTTTAATTTTTATAGAATTAAAGTTATCTGTTTTACCTCCCATGAACCCATCTCTTGCTTGTTTATTAACTCTCCCCCTATTCATAGATCTGACAGGTAATTTCTTCCATGCTTCACTAACTTGCTTATGATGTCGCTCTTTATGTCTAAATCATGTACCCATTTCGAGCTTATCTTAGTATATATATGATATAAGATGTTGGTCTATGTCTAATTTTTGCCATACTACTTTTAAGTTTTCCCAAAAGTTTCTGTCAAATAGCGAGTTCTTACCCCAAAAGCTGGGATCTTTTGGATTTATCAAACACTCAGGTTACTGTGCTCATTTATTTTTATATGTTATGTACCTAATCTGTTCTATTGATCAACCTATTTCTCATCCAGTACCAAATTGTTTTGATGATTACAGATTTGCAGAATAGTTTAAGATCTGGTACTGTTAGGCCCCCTTCTCTCTCTCTCTCTCTCTCTCTCTCTCTGTCTACCCTTAATATTCCTTTTTGTGTATGTGTGTGTGTGTGTGTGTGTGTGTGTGTGTGTGTATGAGGACATCAGGGTTAAATGACTTGCCCAGGGTCACACAGCTAGTAAGTGTCAAGTGTCTGGGATCGGATTTGAACTCAGGTCCTCCTGACTCCAAGGCTGGAGCTCTATCCACTGAGCCACCTAGCTGCCCCATAATTCCCTTGATATTCCTGACTTTTTGTTCCTCTAGATGCATTTTATTATTTTTTTCTAGTTCAATAAAACAATTCTTTGATAGTTTGATTGATATGGCACTGAATAAGTGAATTAATTTAGGTAGCACTGTCACTTTTGTTGTATTGGCTTGGCCTACTTATGAGCAATCAATATTTCTCCAATTATTTAGATGTCTTTGTGTGGAGTGTTTTGTCATTGCATTCACATAGTTCCTGTGTGTCTTGACTACTAAGTTGGAGCCGGAGTCGGAGGCATTTAGGGTTAGAGTTGGAGTCAGTTAGGGTAGTAATTTTAAATGTAATTTCTTTTTTTACCTCTTCCTGCTGGGGTTTTGCATATATAGAAATATGGATGATTTGTGTGGGTTTATTTCACATCCTGTAACTGCGACAGTTGTTAAATGTTTCAACTAGTTTTTTAGTTGATTCTCTAGAGTTCCCCAAGTAAACCATCATATTTGCAAAAAGTGATACTTTTGTTTCCTCATTGCCTATGCTTATTCTTGCAACTTTTTTTTCTTTTCTTATTGCTATAGCTAATATCTCTTGGGCAGGGACCTGTTGTTGGCCAATGTTGGCCAAAGAGCCAGAGTGAAATGGGTGTAAAGAATAATCTTTAAGAAAGAAATCTAGCTAGTAAACCCCAAGATATCTAGGTAGTTTCAGCCATCAAAATTTACTTTTCTTTGGGCAGAACTTCCTCAGATAAGGGCATAATACCCCATGTAGGGACAGGAGAGGAGGGAGAGGGAGAGGAGGGGAGGGTGGAGGAGAAGAGAAGAGAAGAGAGGAGGACAAGCTGAATTGCCTAACTGGAATTGGCCAGCTGGATCCCCATTGGGGCAGCTAGGACTACTCACAGGTTGTGGTTTCTCCTTTGTTCTCTAAGAGGATCAAGACATCAGGGGATGTCATGGGAGACCTTATTTCTCTTTGGGCCAGCAACCTTGAAGGTCTTCCCCTCCCAGTTTGATTTTTTTTTTAAATTAAAGGGGCCGTCCCTTGACTCATTTCTTAAACAGACCAAATCACTGAATGGATGTTGCCTCGCTCAAAGTGAGAACTCAGAAAGACCTTAGCTTAAAAAGGCCAAGGTCCCCGACTGCATTCTGGGCCATCTCCAGTTGTCCTGATCTATCTTTTGCCACTGGACCCAGATGACTCTGGAGGGAAGAAAGAATGAGGCTGGTGACTTTGCACAGCCCTCCCTCATTTAAATCCAATTCACTTGCAAGTCATGTTATCATCTTCCTGATGTCATGGTCCTCTTCCAAAACAAAAGACAAACCACAGCTAATATTTCTAATACAATCTTGAATTAAAATGGTGATAATGGAATCCTTGCATCACCTCTCATCTTATTGGAAAGACTTCTAGCTTCTTCTCCCCATTACAGATAATACTTGCTCTTCATTTTAGATAGATACTACTTTACATTTTTGGGGCAGCTCAGTGATGCAGTGGATGAAGTACCAGGTCTGGAATTAGGAAGACCTGAGTTCAAATCTGGTCTCTGACACTTACTAGCTATGTGACCCTGAGCAAGTCACTTAACCCTGTTTGCCTCAGTTTCCTCATCTGCAAAATGAGCTGGAGAAGGAAATGGCAAACCACTCCAATATCTTTGCCAAGAAAACCCCAAATGGTGTCCCAAAGAGTTGGACATGACTGAACAACAATTTAACATTTTGAGAAAAGTTCCGTTCATTCCTGCGCTTTTTAGTGTGTGCGTGTGTGTGTGTGTGTGTGTGTGTGTGTGTGTATGTGTGTGTGTGTGTGTGTGTTTTAATAGGAATGGGTGCTATATTTTGTCAAAAGCTTTTCCTGCATCTATTGAAATAACATGGTTTTTGGTGGTTTTGTTATTGATATGGTCAACTATGCTTATAGTTTCCTTAACATTGAACCAATCTTGGCATGCCTGGCATAAATCTAGCCTGGTCATAGTGTGTGGGTCTTTGTGATATATTGCTGTAATCTCATTGCTAGTGTTTTAAGTTTTTGGGCTTTTTTTTTGTTTATTTTGTTTTTTGCATCAATACTCATTAGGGAAATTGGAATACAGTTTTCTTTCTCAATTTTGACTCTCACTGGTATAGGTTTCAAGACCATATTTGTGTCATAGAAAGAATTTGATAAGACTCCTTTCTTACCTATTTTTTCAAACAGTTTATGTAATACTGAAAGTAATTATCCTTTAAATGTTTGGTAGAATACACATGTAAATCCATCTGGTCCTGGAGTGTTTTTTTCCTTAGGGAGCTTATTTATGGCTTGTTCAGTTTCTTTTTCTAAGATAGGGTTGTACTATATCAAATTGCACACTTTCTGAATAAGGAGTGGAGGGAGGGAGAAAATTTAGAACTCACAATTTTAAAGAAAGAATATTATAAATTGTTTTTACATGTCATTGGAACAAATAAAATATTTTAAAAGTTCAAAAAATAAGATAGAGTTGTTTAAGTATCCTATTTCTTGTTCTGTTAATCTGGGGCACTTACATTTTTATAAATATTCATCCATTTTATTTAGATTGTCAGTTTTATTGGCACATAGTTGGGCAAAATAGCTCCTAATAATTGTTTCTATTTCTTCTTCATTGGCTGTGAATTAATCTTTTAAATTTTTGATACTGATAATTTGGTTTTCTCTCTTTTTAAAAATCAGATTAGCTAATGGTTTATTTGTTTTCATGTGTGTTTATTTGTTTTAAAAAACAGCTTCTAGTTTTATTTATTAGTTCAATGGCATTTTACTTCTAATGTTGTTAATTTCTTTTTTGATTTTCAGGATTTTTAGTCTGGTGTTTAATTGGAGGCTTTTAAATTTATGTTTTTCTAGGTATTTTTTTTTAGTTGCATGCCCAATTAATTGATTTGCTGTTTTTTATGTATGTAAACACACAAATTTGAGATGTAAATTTTCCCTAAGTACTATTTTGGCTGCATCCCATGAACTTTGGTACAATTGTCTCACTGTCATCATTATCTTTAATGAAATTGTTGATTGTTTGTATGATTTGTTCTTTGACCCACTCATTTTTAAAGATTAAGTTATTTAGTTCCCAATTAATTTTTTATCTATGCTTCAAAGATCCTTTACTGAATATAATTTTTATTGCACTATAGTCAGAAATGGATAACATTTCTGCTTTCCTGCATCTGTGTATGAGATTTTTTTGCCCTAATACATAGACAGTTTTTTGTGAAGGTTCATTGTACAATTGAGCAGTAAGTTTAATTCTTTCTATTCCCATCCACCAGTATCCAAGAGTTTATCACATCTAACTTTTCTAAAATTCTATTCATCTCCTTAACTTTTTTTTTTTTGGTGAGGCAATCAAGGTTGACTTGCCCAGGGTCACAAAGCTAGTAAGTGTGAAGTGTCTGAGCTCAGATTTGAACTCAGGAACTCCTGACTCCAAGGCTGGAGCTCTACCCACTGTACCACCTAGCTGCCCCCTTAACTTCTTTCTTGCTTATTTTATAGTTAAATTTACTAGATCTGAGAGGGTGTAAATTGAGGTCCCACTAGTATAGTCTACGGTTTCCTTCTATAACTCATTTAACTTTTCTTTTAAGAGTTTGGATGCTATGCCATTTGGAGCATAGATGTTGAGTATTGATATTGAGTCATTGTCTATAGTACCTTTTAGCAAAATGTAGTTTCCCTGTTTATCTCTATTTTTGCTTTTGTTTTGTCTGAGATCATGATTGGCATCTCTGCCTTTTTTATATTAGCTGAAGTATAACCAATTCTGTTCCAGCCCCTTATTTTAACTCTATGCCAGTCCTGCACAAAGGATTTCCTCTACATACAAAGGATGTTTTTCTCTACATTTTTCATGGGTCACCTGAAATCCTTTGGTGTGCCACAAGCAGTCTGAGGGCTGTTAAGTGGCCCATGGGCTGCAGGTTGTACAGGCCTGTTCCATGTGTATCTTTCTGTCTTAAGCATGTTTCTTGTAAACTACATGTTGTTGGATTCTTATACATTCTGCTATCCTCTTCTATTTTATGAGTGAGTTCATCCCACTCACATTCATAGTTATGATTATGGACCTTCATTCATCCTTTCTTTCTTTCCTTTTTTTTTTAGGCAATTGGAGTTAAGCGACTTGCCCAGGGTCACACAGCTAGTAAGTGTCAAGTGTTCAGTCTGAGGCTGGATTTGAACTCAGGTCCTCCTGACTTCAAAGCCAATGCTCTATCCACTGTGCCACCTAGCTGCCTCCATCTTCAACTCTTCTTAGAATTGTTGCTGGGCTTCCATCTAATCTGCATTTTTCTTTGTTTTGCTTTTTTTGTTTGTTTTTTGTTTTGGTTTGGTTTTTTTGCAAGGCAATTGGGGTTAAGTGACTTGCCCAGGGTCACACAGCTAGTAAGTGTTATGTGTCTGAGGCTGGATTTGAACTTAGGTCCTCCTGAATCCAGGGCCGGTGCACTGTGCCACCTAGCTGCCCCTGCATTTTTCTTTGAAGTTTGCTTGAAGATGTTTTCAAATCATTGCCTTCTGTGTTTGTGTCGTGAATTTCACTGCCACCAAAATGCTACTAGATTTTTATGGTCAGGTTCTTTTTTGTGTGTGTGTGTGCTCATTTTTCCTGCTTACTTCTTGGACTTTGGACTTTATGTCTGTATTGGGATATGCTCACTTATAGGGAAGATGTCTGCCTTGAGCTTTTGTCTTTTTACGACTTTCTGCCATTTTGAAAGCTCAGTCTGGGGGCCTGCAAATTTTCGGTGCTTCCAAAGCAGTGTAATATGGGGGGAGAGGTCTGTTCACCGCTCTCCTGGTCTGCAAGTTCCTGACCCAAATTTGGATCAGTTGGCCTGTATATGTTTGAATTTCTGTAACCTGCTGCTGGACTCAGTGACTTTTAGCCTGCTGGGAGGTTCTGCAGGTTCAGAGTGACCAAATTGTTGGACTCCTGTTTGGTGTTGGTTTCTTGACCTTGTTCTGTTACTCCATTGCAGGGTTCTGTGAGGGGCTAAAGGTTAGAACTGAGTCCTCCTTCTGCTCTTGGGCTCCGAGCCACATCTAAGCTTCTGCATCTTGTTCCTTCCCCTGTGCACAACTAAGGCCTCTCTTGCTCAAAGCTGTGACCACTCCTCTCCACCCTGACCCTGTGACCTGGAACTGGGTAGTGGATGACAGAGCTGTCAGATGGTGCTTATTTGTGCTCCCAGCACTAGTTTAGGGGTCCCCTGGGATCTCTTTCTGGCCTGGTGCTTCCAGCCTTGGTGTTCAGTCTTACCATCCCTAGGTGCTAGAATGCTCCCCACTGCTGTTGCCATTGTACTGAGCTCCCAGCCAGTCTCCATCCCAGTATCCACAGTCCTCTCTGTCTTCCTAAGCTACCCTGAGCTGGAAAAATGACTCACTGTGACCTTTTCTTGGCTTTTTCATTCAGAATTTGGTATAGCAGTTTTCTAGGTTGTTGTAGATTAGGTATGTTGGGTTGTTGCAGTCTAGGGTTGCTGGGAACCCTAAAATTCAAGGGCAAAAGGTGCAGGTCCTGCCTTGAAAGAATTCGTCCCAAGCCTTCTTTTATCCAAAGACAAGGTTTATTTAGAACACCAATAGAGGTGGGCAAGATCTTAAGGAGTCTCAGAATTGGCCAGACTCTTAAGGAATATGAGCATTTGTGACACTTGTATTGACAAGCGGGCCAGATTGAATCGGAGCACGTTAATGGAGGTAAGATGGATCTTTTATACAGAAGTCTGTAGGAACAGAGAAGGGATCTAGAAGGAATTAAGTGTGGGAAGTGGCAGGTGAGGGGTAGGGGGGTATTTCAGAAGTAACAGACAATGATGGGCTGGGCTAGGTTAGAAGTAAGGTAGAATTAGGAGATGGGGTGTGGGGCCACAATGAAAGGCCAGTTGAAAAGGGTCAATACCTCAGGCTAATGCCAGAGACTTGACCACATGGGAAAGTTCAAGGAAGTTGGGGAGGGGAGAGTTTCCAGGGCCTATACCCATTAGGATGAGCTGGGCAAAAATGCTGATTCTCACTCCATCATCTCTGTAAATTGTAGACTCTGTACCTTCAATTACTTTAAAATATCATTATAAGAATCCCATGGATTCAATGATCGACTCTATGCTGATGATTCTCAATCTATTTAGCCAGCCTTGACCTCTTTACTGACCTCCAGTTTCACATCTCCAAATGCTTGCTAGATAACTTGAATCGGAATGTCCCATTCACGTCTTGAACTCGACAAGCCCAAAACTGCACTCGTTATCTTTCCCTCCAAATCCTTCCCCTTCCAAGTTCCCCATGATTGTCAAAGGCACCACCATGCTCCTAGTCATTTAAGTTTGCAACCTAGATGTCATCTAGTGGTAAAGCCAGGAGTTAGGAAGATGAATTCAAATTTGGTCTCAGACACTCACTAACTCTGTGACCCTGGGGAAATTCATTTAACCCCTGTTTGCCTCAATTGCCTCATCTGTAAAACTGGGATAATAACAGCATCTATCTCCCAGGGTTGTTGTGAGGATCAAATGAGATAATTGATTAGAATAGGCAAAGAAGAAACAAAGCTATCACTCTTTGCAGATGATATGATGATATACTTAGAGAATCAAGTAGAAAACTACTTGAAAATGAGATGATTGTAAAGTGCTTAACACCTTGTAAGTCACAGAACAAATCCCTGACTCCAACCCTAAATGCCTCCCACTCCAACCCCTTAATGAAAGGATTTGTTCTGTGAAGTTTGGATTCAGTCAAAGGGCCTTACTTGAGGACCTAGAGGGCCACAAGGGGATGTGGCTCAAGTATATTAATAACTATGACTTAGACATCCTAAATGTGGCTTCAGAGAATGAATGGGTACCCAAGGTTTAAAAAAAATTTGTTGTTCTCAAACCATTTATTTGGACAATCTCCTCCTCCCCGTTTGAAGATTCCTCCTGTCTTCTTCCGATTGGGTATCTGTTGTCTGCCCATCCTGCATTTCCTCTGGACAGGAGGAATATTTTACTTTCTGTTTTTCCCAATACTCCCATCATCTCTACCAAGTGAAATCACTGAATATCAGAGCTGCACCGGAACTCAGAAATCATGGAGATCATCTCATTGCAGCCCAGAGAGGTTAAGCAACCTGTCCTAGGTCACACAGCTAGTTGGCAGCATAGCCTGTAGTCTAGCCCAGATCTCCTGACTTCCAATTCAGTATTCTTTTTCACTGTGCCAAATCCCCTGTATTCTGCCTTCCTTTAAAGTTCAGTGAAAACCACCTCCTACAGGAAGTCTTCCTTAACCCCCCTACCTGGTGGTAAGACTTCCCTTCTCTGAAGCCCTCTGGCTCTGTGTCTGAGCCTCCTTCATGGTTCTTGTCACATAACATTCTGCTTTGTATTGGAGCTAGGTTGGATCTTTGCCAAGTTCTCTTGTCCATCTGTTGCCACCTTGGGGTAGCCTGGCACAGAGCCCTGCATACAGAAGGCACTCAGGAAGTACATAATGGGGAAGAGGAAGAGAACAAGCTCTTATTAAGTGACTACTATGTGCAGGCACCTTGTCTCCACTTCTATGGCAAGAATTTTCATTCACTTTCATTCACTCCTGGTCAAGGACAAAGCTTGAGTGCCTGAGCAAAGATTCATAGGCTGTGTCAGCATAGATGCTTATCTCTTCTATAGCAGGGGTTGTTTTGATGCCTTGCAAATACCACCTCACCAGACCCTAACCCTAATTCTAATCCTACCTTGCACTAATATAGGTTTTGCAAAGTGTTTTACACATGGTATCTCATTTTATCCTCAAAGCTGGGAAGTAGTGCTATTATTATCCCCATTTCACAAAGGAGAAAACTGAGGCTGAGAGATATTAAGGGACCTGCCCAGGGTCACAGAGCTAGTAAATGCCCGGTGCCCAAAGTTTGGTCTTTCTGACTCCTATACTCTGTCCGCGAGCCCTGCCCCCTGCTGGCTTCCTGTTAGATGACTATGTTGAATTAGATTGGGTCCATGGTTTGTGTTTTGTGTCATGGATCCCTTTGGTAGCCTGGTCAGACCTAATACTACCATGCTTTGTTAAGTCCATCCAAAACTAAGGAATGCTAATTAAAGTTAGTGGAAATAAAGATGTACACTTTTTCCATCCAAGGGCTCCCAGAAATTTTCCCAAGTGACCCCTGAGGACCCTGAACTAGATGGTTTCTGAAGTTTAATGAAAGAATGTAACGGGCTTTGTAGGATGTTGGGTTGGGAAGAGGAGGAATTCATATGCTCAGAGTTTTTACCACTAGGGGGTGCAGCTGCTCCACTCAGTCCAGGCCTTTACTTAGAAAAAGGATGAATGACCACCAAGGAAGGGGCTAGAGCCCGTGTAGGAGTTAAGGAGTTGGACCTTTGAGTGTATAGGGTTACCCATCATAGCTGGCCAACAGTCCTCCTCCTCCTGCACCCTGTTCTTTGGGGAAAAGGGTCTATTTTTCCTTCAAAACTAAACAGTAGCAGCCTGCCTTTATGTGGCACTCTGAAGTTTGCAAAGCACTTTACAAATATTATTTTATCTTCACAGTCTTGGGTGACATGCTTTTAAGATCTTCATTTTAGAGACGAGGAAACTGAGTCAGGCAGTGGTTAGGCAGCTAGCTTAGTGAAGAAGGCTGGATGTGGACTCCAGTTTTCCAGACTCCATGTCTGACGTTCTGTTCACTGAGCCAACTAATTGCCTTGATGTAGGGAGCGGAAACATCAGATCCCGATGGCATTTTGGAGCCAGAAGAGACCCTAATCCATCTAGTCTAATCTCCTTTTGTTTACAAAGGAAAACATTTTAAACTCCCCCCACCCACCCAATTGTTCTCTCCCTTCTACCTTTCCCTCCCTCAATTAGGAAAAGAAAAACTAAATCCTGTTGTTGTTGTTGTTGTTGTTGTTGTTTTTAACAAATATGTATAGTCAAGCAAAACAAATTCCCCAACCTGGCCATGACCAAAATTTGTCTCATTTACAGGGATGAAAATTGAGGCTCAGGGAGGTGAAGGCATATGGATAGTAAGATGTTCTAGAACAGAAGCTCTTACCAAGGGGTCCATGGATGGATTTCAGGGGATCCTTGAACCTGGAAAATATCACATCTTGGGTTTTCATTAACATTTAATTGAAATTTGGGATCTCTTTGAATTATTTCAAAACATAATTCTAGGAAAAGCTTCACCAGACTGCCGGGAGAGCCCATGATACAAAAAGGGTTAAGAGGTTCCACTATAGAAGCTACTTCCCATGCTCAGACTTCCCTGTTGTTTTAGATCTCTCTGTCTCTCTGTCTGTCTCTGTCTCTGTATCTCCCATTTCCCCTTCCTCTCTCTGACACTCTCTCCCTCTCTCTCTCCCTCTCTCTCTCTCTCTCTCTCTCTCTCTCTCTCTCTCTCTCTCTCTCTCTCTCTCTCTCTCTCTCTCTCTCTCTCTCTCTCTCTCCCTCCTTCCTCTCCCTTCTGTCTTTCTTTGTCTCTCCCATCTCTCCCCCTCCCCCTCTCCCATTTCTCCTCCTCCCCCTTCTCTCTTCCTCCCCCTTCTTTCTTTTTCTGTCTGTCTCTCTCATCACTACCCTCCCCCTCTCTCCTCCTTCTTCTCTCTTCTCTCTCCCATCTCTCCTCCTCCCTTCTCTCTCTCTCCCCCATCTCTGCCCTTTCTCTTTCTCTCTCCCCTTCTCTCTCTCTCTTTCCCCGCCTCCCTCCCTCTCCTTTTTTGTCTTTCTCTATCTCTTTCTCTCTCATCACTCTCCTCCCCCTCCTCTTCCTCCTTCTTCTTTTTTCTCCTCCTTCTTCTCCTTCTCCTCCTCCTCCTCCTCCTTCTCCTCCTCCTCTTTCTCATCTAGCCCCTCCCTTCTCTTTCTCTCCCCTATTTGTCCCATCTCTGCCCTCCCCCTTCTTTCCTCCTTTCTCTTTTTCTCTCTCCCCTTCTCTCTCTCTTTCCCTGCTTCCCTCCCTCTCCTTTTCTCTCTGTCTTTCTCTCTCTCATCACTCTCCTCCCCTTTCTCCCCCCTCCCTCCTCTTCCTCCTCCTCCTTTTTTTCTCCTCCTCCTCCTTCTCCTCCTTCTCCTCCTCATCTCCCCCTCCCTTCTCTCTCTCTCCCTCATTTCTCCCATCTCTGCCCTCCCCATTCTCTCCTCCTTTCTCTTTTTCTCTCTCCCTTCTCTCTCTTTCCCCACCTCCCTCCCTCTCCTTTTCTCTCTGTCTTTCTGTCTCTCTCTCTCATCACTCTCCTCTCCTTCCTCCCCCTCTCCCTCCTCCTCCTCCTCCTCTTTCTCCTCTGCCCCCCTTCTCTCTCTCTCCCCCATTTCTCCCATCTCTGCCCTCCCCCTTCTCTCCTCCTTACTCTTTCTCTCTCCCCTCCTCCTCCTTCATCTCCTCCTCCTCCTCCTCTTTCTCATCTCCCCCCTCTTCTCTCTCTCCCCCATTTCTCCCATCTCTGCCCTCCCCATTCTCTCCTCCTTTCTCTTTTTCTCTCTCCCCTTCTCTCTCTTTCCCCACCTCCCTCCCTCTCCTTTTCTCTCTGTCTTTCTGTCTCTTTCTCTCTCATCACTCTCCTCCCCTTCCTCTTACTCTCCCTCCTCCTCCTCCTCTTTCTCCTCTGCCCCTTCTCTCTCTCTCTCTCCCCCATTTCTCTGAAGTGACTGACTCTTATTCTATGTGTGATCTTGAGCCAGTTCCCTCCCCTCTCTGGGCCTCAGCTTCTTCCTACGTACACTGATGGAGGAACTCTAATCCCTAGTGCCCCTTCTGGATCATATATACCATTTTCAATTCAGTTAACACTTATTAAATATCTAGTCTCTTGGGCAACAAAGACAAAAACAAAAGCCCATGAGCCTCAAAGAGATGGCAGGCTACAGATGCCATATATATATATATATATGTATATATATATATATATATATATGTATATATATATAATATATATATATATATATATATATATATATATATATATATATATATATATATGTATATATATATATATATATATATATATATATATATATATATATATATATATATATATATATATATATATATATATATATATATATATATATATATCTTACTGCCTCCCCCCATTGTACCTTCTCTAGACCACTCTCAGGCTGTTTGGCATATATAGGGCAAGGTAGGGAAGTGATAGGAGCAAAGACAAAGAACCAGGAAAAGTGTTCAAAGAATATTAGAGAAATCATCCAGCTGGGGTGAATCAGAGGTAATCCACAAGTATTTATTAAGCACTTACTCTGGGTGCTAACATTGTGCTGGGTGCTGGCCATAAATAGAAAAGGAAGGAGACGATACCCACTTGGTAGGAGGTTTCCTTCTAATGAGGGATGCTGGCACCTGAGCTGTGTGTGCCATGAAGGAAGAGAGATTTTGACAGGAGATGAGGAGGGGGAGTGGATTTCGAGAAGGACAGCAGGCCCTGATGTTCTAAATTTTGTTCCAAGATCTCTTCCAAATCTGACATTGTTTTAAATTCTATGTTTTAAATTCCGACTTTCTCACCAGCCCAATCACTGTTCCAAACACCCATCCACACGCCCAGGAGCCTCTCCCACACATGCCCTGTCCCACAGAAAGCTCTGGTCCCATCACTTTTGGGAGGTGGGGAGGACAAGCTCAGGAAAGAGAGCTGGGATGCCAAACAGTCTGAGAGTGGCCTAGAGAGGGTACAATGGGGGAGGGGGTCACCATACTGTTCCCCAGGGCTAGGTCTCCCGATCCTTTCCTCTAGCTGGAGGCGGGGGCTCCAGTTACAGCCCCCCTTCTGTCCACCCTCCCCACACTTCCCTGCCTCATTGGCTGACTGTGGGAGGGGCGCGGCCTGGGCTGCAGCCAGATGTTGGGAGCAGCAGGAGAGAGGGAGAACAGAGCCGTCCGTCCTCCCAACTCCACTCCAGCGATCCCTGCCCAAGCCACAGACGTCCTGTAGCAGCGGCTGCTGGAGTGGAGAGGGCCTGGGGGGGGAGGTGCTGGCCCCAGTTGGGGCCTTTCTCCCTAGTCGGGAATGCGCAGCTCCCGGCTGGATAGCTTCCTGGGACAGTTCCGTCTGGAGTTGGTGAGCTTTCTGCCCTGACAGTGCAGACCTGGGGAGTAGGCACAGTGGGGAACTGTGGAGGGACCCCTAGAGAATTGGGGAGCAGCTAGCTCCTTTGCTACTTTTCTGCTAGGCACTGAGGTGGGTTCTTAGTGGAGGGGGAATCTTGGGAAGGCAGAGGCCTGCTCCCCAGGAAGAGAAACTAGAATGATTTCTGGGGCACCCCAAGGCTCAGTTTCTCCTCCGACAGCCTTGACCCCAGAACAAGACAGGAAGTAGCTGTCCCCGCCCCCACTCCCCAGCCAGCTCACCCCACCATAGATGTATTAGAGGAACATAGTACCTTGGACTTGGCATCTCTATGGGTAGTGAGTATTCAGGGATGGGGGCTTTTTGCAGACACGGTTATGGAGGACCTGTGGTCCTATATTAGGTCCGTGTTTGCCCACGCGTGTGGGGCTGGGGGAGGGGCACCCCAGCTGGCTGGAGCTGCCCTGGCAGATGGCTGGGGTTGGGTTTCGGACGGTTGGGGAACTTTGGGGGCTGTCCCGGGCATCAGGTAACAACATCCTGGCTAGCCATGCTTGGCAGAGGGCCTCCCTCCCCCTACCTTCTACATCCAAGAAAGGGGGAAAAAAGGCTTTTGAGCACAAAGGGAGAAACTAAGGCAGGCAGGCAGGCAGGCACCTAAGCCTACCCGGCTCCAATGGTAGCCAGGAGGAACTCATATATCTAGCAGCTTCTATCTCAACAGCTGTGCTTTTTGTAGCTGACTGAGGGTGGGGGGTTGGGTGGGTCGGAGCGAGGAGGGCTGTCTGCTGCCAGTTATGGGCCTAGGGGTAAAAAAGGGAGGGGGGGGACTCAGCTAGCTTGAGTGTGACAAGGACAGGAGGGAAGAAGGGGAGACTTTATCATGTTCCGGGGGCTGCTTCCCCCTTACTCGAGCCAGGATAGAACTAGGATTGGAATGGGGGGCTGAGACAGTAGCTCCCTGGGTCAGCATACAGGCTCCCTTACTCTGCCCTGCCCTAGTTCCTTTCCTCCTCCCCAGCTCAGCTCAGCTCAGCCCAGCCCAGCCCGACCCATCCTGGCCCAACTTCTCCATGCCTGCTCTCCACCACCCCCGGGCTGCCTGCAGCGGGTGCTGACTTGCCTGCTGGGGAACATGCTGCAGCCTGCCAGCCTGAAGAAAGCAGGGAGCCAGGAGGTTGGGGGGCCAGGCACGTGGCAGCTGCTGCCGGCTGGGCAGGGTTACGCGTGCCAGGGGGCCAGGCAGGCTTTTGGTAGGTGTCCCACCTGTTTCTGGTATGCGCTACCCCATGATATAAGTGCCCCCATTGGAGGAAATAGGCTGCAATACCCCAAATTAGACAGAGCACTTGGGGCCCAGTCCCCCCTCCCCCATAACATTTTCCACTAGCAGGAAGATACTCTTGGCCCCTGCAAATCTGGACTCCTTCTAGGCTAAATGTGAAAAGCTGGGATGGGGGAGAGGAGGGAATCTCAGGGTGGACCCAGCATAAAGCATGAGCACTGTGCTTGATCCTGGAGGTGGAGGTTCATGTCCCTGGCCTGCCATTTACCAGCTTTGTAACCTTAGGCAAGTCATTTTACCTCAGTTTCCTCATCTGCAAAATAAGAATACTTGTCCTTATGTGTTATAACGTAAGAACAATAAAAGTGTTGCTAAAATTTATTCTAGTCCAGCCTTTGCTATTAATTCGTTATATGGGTTAGAGGTTTTCACTGCTCAGTGCCTCAGTTTCCCCATATTTCATATGAAGATGGAATAATCCCAGCTCTCATGACAACCAACAGTCTTCACTGAGTGCCTACTGGAAGCAGGCAGTGAGACCTTTCTCTCTTGCATCTCTAAAATAGGGATGGTAATATCGAATGGCTTTGACCTTTGCTCTTTCCTCTCTCCTTCAGCTGTGCGGGCGGGAAGAGCCAGGCTCCCCACGGATGCAGGGTCCCTCACAGCCACCCCCCCCAGAGCCAGCCAGTGGCCCCCGGCCCTGCCACCCACCACGAGCCTCGGATGCCTCCGAAGCAGACTCGGCCTGCTGCCTAGAAGAGGACGAGGAGGAGGGAGCTGCACTGTCCCACTGTGAACGCACCCTAGACTGGGACTCAGGCTACTCAGAGGTGTCAGGGAGCACCTGGAGGGATGAGGATCGGCCAGTGCTTAGGAGGGTGGGCCGCCTACGGGGCCGAACCAGCCCCCCATCTGGACGTCGACCGCGCCCCAAATCTACTTCTGACATCTGTCTGGAGCAGTGGCGGGGACTAGATGCAGAGGACTGGACAGCGTGTCTACTGTCCCGGAGCCGAAGCCGCCAGCCCCTGGTGCTAGGGGATAACTGCTTCGCAGACCTGGTGGAGAACTGGATGGAGCTTCCTGAGGCAGCTGGTGAAGGGTGCCCGTCGGCGCCCCCTCGCTGGTTGGGAAAGCCCCACCACTTCTTGCTCAACCTCTCGGACCATCTCAGGCGCAGGCTGGGTGGGGGCGGGGGCCGGGCCCGGGGCCCCTCTGGAGCCGTGGCAGCCCCCCAAAGGAGCAGCCCAGCAGCCATGGCCGCCAAGCGCCTGTCCTGCCCCCCTGCCCCTGGGTGCCCCCTCCCCTCACCGGACCTTGCTTCAGACTTTACTCACTTTGCTGCTCTTATGAGGAGCCGCAGCCGTCAGCCCATCATTTGCAATGATGTCATTGGTTACATTTGACACCTCTTCTCTCCACCCCCATCCCCAACCACGGACAATAAAGGGTTTTCTATCAGACCCCGATTTCTCCTTCCTTAGCAGGGAGCAAAAGGGGTTTGAGGGAGGAGCCCTGCCCCTAAGACAGCTCAGCAGGGTCTTTGGGGTACACCAGGCATACCCCACCCTTAGAATCACAGGATTACAGGATTCAGATTCTACCAATTCTCTCATTGTCCATATGCAGAAGCTAAGACCCAGAGTGGATAAGAGATTTGCCCAAGGTCACACAGAATCTAGCAGAGCAAAGATTCAGATCCTGACCCCTTGACTGCACAATATGCTACATTGCACCATTTGGTCTGAAGAGAATCCCAGCTGGCTTTGAGGCATGGTCCCAGGATGCTGGGACAGGGCCACGACTGGGAGCAGGCAGTGAGAAGGGGGCTGGTTCCATGGTTTAGGTAGCCTACAAACTTGCCTTGGGCAGATATCTTCCCTTCTGGGCCTCAGTTTCTGGGGACTGGATTGGTTGATGTCTAAAGTCTTTTCCAGTTCTAAATCTCATGATTTGATGAAGGAGCAGAGCCAGTATTGTTACCAGGGAGGATGCCCGGCAATGACGCAGTAAGGCGCCTGAGTCTCCAACGGGGTGAGGGGAGATGGGAGAAAAAGGAAAAGAGGGGCTCGGTGTAGCAGCCTGTTCCCTGGGTGGGAGAGGCAGAATCCTGGGCTGGAAGAGAGTCTGATTGGCTGGCAACGTTTCAAGCAATTTTTTTTTCTGATATCCAATTGGCCACCATCACCTGGATCTAGTTAACGCTTCATCAACGGTTTTATTAATGATTCTGGGGCTGGGAGCTCAGCCGAGTGCTCCTCTTTGTGGTCTGGGCTCAGCAGAGGCAGTAATGCAATGGGGGTAAGGTAGTGTCCTCCTCTTCGTCCTCACAGATGATCTCAAACACCAGCTCCTTTTGGCCCACCTCGGCTCCTTGTCAGTCACCTGATGCACCAATTCTGTCACCCTGTGGGGGAGGATGGGTGGGTATCCGTAGTCAGACTCAGGGCAAGGGAGCAAAGAGGAGAGGAGAGAGAGCCATAGTTGGGGGCCCAGGCAGGGGGGCGGTGAGAAACAGGAGCAGCTCAAGACAGGAAACATCTGAAACTATTTTAGGAGAGAGCTAAAGGCAGAGAGACAGGAAACGGGCCATTCACTTAGAGAAACAGCCCTGAGCAGCAAGTAGGGTGGGGATCTGGCCCTGTCCCCAGAACCAAGTCCAGGACATGCAGGATGGAGTGGGCAGCCGGACTGGGGGATGCTAGCTTCTCCCCGGGGAAAGGCAGGACCCTAACTCTGCTCTTACCTAGCTACCTCCGTCCTCCCCTTTCCTTCCCTCCTCCCACCTTCTACTGATTCCATTTGGCAGCTCCATTTGGTTGCAGGAAACTGCCAGGGAAGTGTGAGGGGCCCCTTCAGTGGGGACAGGGAGGGAAGAAAAGGTTATGGCAATGGGTCAGCTAATGATGGGACCCCAGGAGGCTTGCTGCTGTAACACTGGCTTTATCACGCCTGTGCTATGTAGTAGCTGGATGGCATTAAGCACATCACCGAACCCTTCTTGTGCTGTTTTCTCATCTGTAAAATGAAAGGGTTAGATGAGACGATTTCTCAGATCCCCTCCCACTTCAAATCCTGCAACATTCTCTACTCTTGCTACCTGACCCACACACGGATCCTTCCTATGCCCCCATCCCCAGTTCCTCTTTGGTGGAAAAGTCATGGCCCTGCCACAGAAAGTCCTGTCCTTCTGGCCAAAGCTAAGGGATCGGGAGTCTCCCTCTGAACCCCCTGGGCTCTTACCCAGCCCCCACCCTCAAATCACACAGACCTGGGCCTCTCCTGGGAGGCTCCTCTCACAGCCTGGAGGCACTGGCCCATTTCGGCTGTGTCCCAGAGGAATGTTTTCCCTGGTCCCCACAGCTGCTCATTCATCTCATCCCCTTTCCCTCCTTCTCCTCCCCAAAGGGTAGCCTCTGAATGGGAGTAACTTCTCTGGGCCTAGAGCAGTGCCTTCCTCTCTGAGCAGCCTTCAAGCTTGGATCTAGCCAAGGCCCAGAGAAGACGAAGGAAGGAGGGGGAAGGGAATGAGCATTTCTTTCGGGCCTACTATGTGCTAGGCACATAAGCACTAAACTTTTTTTCTTTGGGGTGAGGCAATTGAGGTTAAGTGACTTGCCCAGGGTCACACAGCCAGTATCAAGTGTCTCAGGCTGGATTTGAACTCAGGTCCTCTAAACTCTTTACAAAATTATTATTCCCATTTTACAGACAAGGAAACTGAAACAGAGGTGAAGTGACTTGCTCAGGGTCATACAGCTACTATGTGTCTAAGGCAGGATTTGAACTCGGGTCTTCCTGGCTCCAGGCCCAGAGCTCTATCCACCGTGCCACCAGCTGCCTCTGAAGAGTATGAAGAACATCTCTAATCCTTCTGGGAAAGGGATACTGGGATGTAAATGGCTCCTGGAACAGAGAGGAAGCTGATCTTTTATACAGGAGAACAGGGAGGTGGGCAGCAGAGAGTGAGAACCCTAGGGGGTACCTCAGAAAGGAGAGGTTGGAGGAGGCCTGGACCCCCTCTCCTCCAGACTGGACCTCACCTGAGCTGGAGGTTTTGCTGGGCCTCTGGGCAGCCCCTTAAGTACAGGAGATAGGTGTCCAGCAGTAACATGGTCACTGGAAGGTCATACTCCTCCTGGGGGTTAATGGAGATAGGACAAAGGCCCTGCTGAGCCCTAAGCTGGCTCCATACATGTGGAGGGATCCATGGGGTGGGTTGGGAGCCACAGAGGACACTGGTGGGGCAGGTAGGGGGAGGGTGTGGGGAAGAGACTCCTTCAGGGAGAATCTACGCTGTGAGTCCTTTCCTGGGAGGGAAGGAAGAAGCCAGGACCATTAGGATCTGGGCCTGGGGGCATTTAAGGTATGTGCTGGTCTGCTGCTGTGTATCTAAACTTGGGGCAAGGCAGATTGGGCACTGGAGGTAGGGGAGATCTGAGCCCCTAGACACCGGGTCCCATCTTCCAAAGAGGGATATGTCCCAAGTCCCTAGGTAATTCATCCATTCCCCATTTGGGGAGGGATAGAAAAAAGGCCATTGCTAAGGGCTTGTGCAAAGGCAAGGGCTATGTGACTGTGTATGATGAGATCTGGCAGATAGGTGGGGCTAGGTTCACCTTGAGATAGGTGAGCAGGTCCTTCAGGGTCATCTCAGGCTGACCTGGGGCAGGAGCAGGCACTGTCAGCCGGTTCCAGCGTGTCCACTTCATACCACGATACTGTTGGGTGAGCAGAGATGTGGGTGTCAGCAAAGAGCCCACAGTGCAGACTCTATAACAAGGCTTCAAAGAAGTGGAAACACCCTGGAACCCCTTCCTTCTGGCTTGCAGAAGTAAGAGCTAGGGCTGAAGAACCAGGCCCCAGTCTCCTACTTTGGAAAGGGACAGAGCTGGACAAGAGCATCTTCCCTGACAAATTCCTTGTTTCTTTGATTAAGAGCCTGGCTCACGGAAATCTTTGGAAGCAGAAAGCAGTGAGTGGGAAAGGAAGGGGAGCAAGGAAGAAGAGGCCCATAGCCCCCTCCTCAGCCTGCTTTCCCATGCTGGCCTTCCCTGAGCTGAAAGTTTTGCTCCCTTAAAACCAACATGTCAGATTAAATTCGTCTCTCCCTTATGCTACTGTTTCTGACTTTTCAGTTTCTCTCTGTGGCATCACAATTCACCCAGTCTCCCATATTGGAGTTATTGACTTTCCTCTCCCTCACTTCTCACCTCCAGTCGGTTACCAGCTCTTGTTGATTTCAGTTCGGCAATGTCTCCCACCTCTGAGCTTTTGCCTTGGCTGTCTCTCATGCCTGGAATGCCCTCCCTCCTTACTGCTGCTTCTCAGAATACCTAATTTTCTTTAAAAACTCAGCTTAAGTACCACCTTCTCCATGAAGCCTTTGCTACCCCTGCAGCGGCTAATGCCTTCCCCACCAATTCTGTTAATTTTGTGTATGTCTTGCAAATTCTTCTATTAGCTCCCCTGAGAGAATGTTAACTTCTTGAGGACAGGGACTGGCCTCGAGGCCTACTGACTGGCACACAGTAGGTGCTTAATCAATGCTTGTTGTTTGACTGAATATCTTCTGAATTTATCTCCATTTCCACTGTCACACTCTGGTATACACCTTTCTTACTACTGTCTTAGATTACTACAACCACGTTACAGGACTTCTTGCTACCAGTATCCTCTCCCAGCAACCCATCCTTTCTTCTGCAGTCAGAAGTCATATCACTCCTCTGCTCATAAACCTTTAGTAGCTCCCTATTACTTTTTTTTTTCCTTCTTGGTGAGGTACTTGGAGTTAAGCGACTTGCCCAGGGTCACACAGCTAGTAAGTGTCAGGTGTCTGAGGCCGTATTTGAACTCAGGTCCTCCTGACCCCAAGGACAGAGCTCTATCCACTGCGCCACCTAGCTGCCCCTTCCCTATTACCTTTTGAGTAAAGTTCAGTTTTCCCTGTGCTCCACATGTGCCCAAACTACCTTCTCCCATAGTCCAGGCCAAAGGGACAACTCTTTGTCTCCACCCCCCCACTCTCCCAAACACCCCCGTGCTTGCACTCAGGCTCTTCCCTGTGTCTGCCGTACCCTCTCTCCCCTATTACCCTGGTGAGTTCCTATCTGTCCTTTAAAGACCAGCCAAAATGCCACCTCCTCCAGGAAGCCTTCCCTGATTATCCAGGCTGGCACTGATTTCAGGCCTCACCTGACACTTTGTAGCTCTTAGTTGTATATTATAGTTGTCTATGCCTTATTTTTTGGTAAAATAAGAGGGGAATAGTCAACTAAATGATACCAAAGGTCCCTTTACACTTTAGATCCTTTAATCCTAAATGTATTCCCTCCCACCCTGAAGGGTAGTGAAAGGGAAGGCTAAGGAAATCCAGGCCTATGGACTACCCGCGGAAGAAAGCACAGTTCTGGAGTGGAGATGGGAGGGGCTGGGGCAGAAGGCTGAGGGTCCAGGGAAAGGGGACATTGAGCCCAGGCAGGCTCGGTCAGCATTCCTTGCTCCTCCTTCCCCAGGCCCGTCTCCTCAGTGGGGCCCATCACAGGACGTGGCTGTGGGGGCCATTTCCACAGGAAAAGGGGCTGCTCCGTCATGAAGGCTGGGGGTGGGGTGGGGGTCAGGGGAGCTTCCTGAGGAAGTAGAGGGGAGGGGCAGCAGCTGCAAACCTGAGATAAGGAGCATTACTCCTCAAGTCCATGGCCGTCCAGCCAGCTCAGTGTCTGAGCTGCTAGCTCCCAGCTCCCTAGCCTGCCTGATGGTAGAGGAGCCCCCTGAGGTGCCAAGAAGGGATCTACTCCAGGGCTGTCCGGTGACATCCCTAAGCAGGGCTGAGAATCAGGACACCAGGATGGCAGCTCTGGCTCAGCCACTAAGTGACTGTGTAACTCGGGGCTACTTCCTGCCTCTCTCAGCCTCAGTTAGATGAGCTGACCTGAGCTCAAAGAGAGTTCCCTATAAGATTCATGGTTCTCAGATTTCACATTTGTGTGAGCCCAGAGAAGAGATCCTAGGATTTAGAGACCACCTGAGTCCAACGCACTCATTTTATGGGAGAGGAAACCGAAGCCCAGAGGGAAAGGGACAATCCCACAGTTAGGAGTCAGAAGAGCCAGGACTTAAAGTGAGGTCTTCTGACTACTCTAGATTGCTTGGGAAGGTACAAGGGCCATGGGGGGGGGGTTTAAGTCAGGGAACAGCAGGAATGGAGTGGAAGAGAGGGATTGTGACAGGGTACTGTCCTGAGGGCTCCTACCCTGGCTCATCAGAAACTTTAGTGTGTCCGTAGAGTGACCAGATCTGGCCCTGAGGCTGGCCCAGTCTGGAGACAAAGAAGGCCCTGTATGTGGGGGCAAGAAGGGGGCAGGAAGGGGGCCCTGAGTTGCTCCCTGCTAACCCCTGCCCTAGGCTTTATACAAAGGCACTCTGTGATGGGCTTGTAGAACTGAGGGGACATAAAGGAATGGAGACCCCAGGACTAGACAAGAGTCTGGCCCTGTGGCCCTGCCTTCTCTCCCATACTGGGTGTGGGGGGGAGGGGAGGGAGACAAGCCCCTCTAGTGTTTTGGACTGTTCCCTTCTCTTTTTCCCTCTTCCTGCCTTACCCATTCCCTCCTACCTCCTCAGACCCTGTTTTTCATTAGCTTGGTCTAATGAGCTAATAATCACTTCCAGACTCTAGTGCAACCAGGTTCCTTCTGCCCATCCCCAACACACACGTATATGCACATGTAAGCACACACTGAGACATCCAAACAAGGACATAAATGTATACTCATGAGGACATACACGGGCACATGTACTCAGGTATATGAACACAGGTAGCACCCAGAGGGACTCCCTTGAGGCAAGGCCAGCCAGAAGGCTCCCATGGGCCTGGAACTCTGTTCACTCATCTGCCCTGGGCCCAGGCATAGAAGCTAGTAGAACTGAGCCCTACTTTCTTCCCAGCTCCCAGGGCCCAATAGCTGGAATCGGCCTTGTCCAGGCCTATCTCGGTCTTAC